>NC_048263.2:23709010-24334010 GCF_005286985.2 Setaria viridis | reverse complement strand
TGGTGGGATGAATTGTTGTCAGAGAGGAGGCGGTACCATGAGCGACCTGTGAAGACATGGGATGATAGGAAGGCAATTATGCGTAGGCGGTATGTTCCAAATCACTACTACCGCCAACTGCATAATAAGTTGCAGTGCTTAGTGCAAGGATCCAAGAGTGTTGATGAGTACTATAAATATATGGAGGTTGCTATGAGCAGGGATAATGTGCAAGAAGACCATGAAGTTACCATGGCTCGATTTTTGAATGGGCTGAATCAGGACATTCAAGATGTGGTTGAAATGGAGGAATACGTTAAGCTTACTGACATGGTGCATAAAGCCGTTAAGGTGGAACGGCAGCTGAAGTGCAAGTCTTTGGCAAAAAGGACTAGAAACACTTTCACTTCAAGTTCTTGGAAGACGCCATACAAGAAGGATGTGGCAACAACAAGTAAGCTGAAGGATGGGTCCTCTAAGGAGGCAAAACATCCCTTTGTCCAGCAGCAAGCAAAAGAGGACGCTAGTATGACGAGTCGAAAGATCAAGTGTTTGTAGTATCTTGGGACAGGCCATAAATCTTTTGAGTGCCCAAATAAAAAGATAATGACCATCAATGCTATCGGAGAGATAGAATCAGAGGAAGAGCCAGCAGATGATGACATACCTGACCTTGAAGATGATGATGTTGGAGAGGTAGCTGTTGAGGGTGATTGCTTACTAGTATGTCGTGTTCCTAATAAACAGCCACAAGGAACAGAGGAAGGAGCAAGTGAGCAGTGCATACTCAGTGCCCAGCTCAAGGAGGTTGAGGAAAACCAGCGGACCAATTTATTTCATACCTGAGGCTTTGTGAAAGGAAAGGTGTGAAATGTAATTATTGATAGTGGAAGCTTTACTAACGTTGCTAGTACTGAGCTGGTGGAGAAGTTAGCCTTGACAATCAAGAAGCATCCAAATCCATATCAGCCACAATGGTTAGATGATATGGAAGACAAGAAGGTGAAGAGGAGGGTTCTCATCACATTTACCATTGGCAAGTATACTGATCAGATCATGTGTGATGTAATCTCAATGCAAGCATGTCATATTTTGCTAGGAAGACCATGGTAGTATGATGTGAAAGCCAAGCATGATGGTTACACAAATAAGTACTTGTTCAATTTCAAGGGACAACCTAGCATTTTAATTCCTCTGACACCAAAGCAAGTTCTTGAAGACCAAATAAAAATAAAGTTGAGAGAGGCTGAGAGGAGAGAAATTGAAGGAGTGAATTCCACAAAAGAAAATAAGGGGGAAGGAAACCAGAGTGTCACTCCAAAAGCCATGAGAGATGCGAGTTCAAGTGCCACTACAAAGTTAGAAAATAAGTATAATATGATTGCCACAAAATGTGAGGTTAAGAGAGCTATGTCCTATTCGAAGAATCTGATGCTTCTTGTTTACAAGGAGCCTTTTACAAACACTAACACACTTATAAGCTCTCTCCCAAGCAAAGTACAATCTGTTTTGCAGGAATTTGTGAACATTTTTCCTAAAGATGTTCCAACGAGATTGCCTCCGAGGCATTGAGCACCAAATCGACTTCATTCCTGGAGCTACCATTCCAAACCAAATAGCATATAGATGTAATCCTGAAGAAACAAAAGAAATTTAGAGACAAGTAATGGAGTTGATGCAAAAAGGATACGTGAAAGAAAGTATGAGTCCATGTTCTGTACCAGTGTTGCTTGTACCAAAGAAGGATGGCACGTTCAAAATGTGTGTGGACTGTCGAGCTATCAAAAAAATCCCGATAAAGTATCGCCATCCTATTCCACGACTTGATAATATGCTGAATGAGTTGTATGGTTCATATGTGTTTTCAAAGATTGACCTTAAGAGTGGGTACCATCAAATTAGAATGAAAGAAGGAGATGAAAGGAAAATTGTATTTAAAACAAAACAGGGGTTATATGAATGGATATCATGCCATTTGGTCTAACCAATGCACCAAGTACTTTCATGAGACTTATGAATCATGTTCTGCGACCATTCATTGGGAAATTTGTTGTTGTTTACTTTGATGACATTCTAATTTATAGCAAAACAATGGAAGAGCATGTTGAACACCTTAATTTATAGCTAATGACCTTAAATGAGTACTTGCTGGGAGAATGCCCAAATTTCACTAACCATGCAGGAACATGAGATCCAAAATGATGTGAAGAAGTCATTGCCAAAGAAGTTGCAAGTTGGATCATCAACATCTCAAGATGAACCTTGCTGTTGTGATCAATTTTCTACCATGATCAGAGATGCACAACAGAAGAAAATTAGATATTCAGAAGCTCCATCAAATCTTCTTTCCAACGCACTAAAAATCGCATATTTTGGAGATCCGGACAAAGAGTTGTGATTAAATCTTTGAACGCTGCGCGTTCTAAAATCAGCTCAGGACAGAACGCAGTGCCGGAGTAAAACGGACGTAACTCTTTCATTCGCAGTCCGTTTTGGGTGAATGACAACTTGTTGAAAAGGGGATTTTATGCACTTTTCAATGGAGTTGAAGTTTGGTACATGTCTATACTAGACACAGAGGAATTCAATAGGGAAGAGACAGCAGCGAAGAATGACAAAGAAGGAGATGATGATGTGAGAGAAAATAGCTTGGGCAAGTCTTCTATTGAGAATAAATGATCATAGATAGTATGGAAAGTGAATGAGAGATGCATGGATGCCTTTAACTCTTACATAAAGGATCATGGTTTTGCGACAATGAGAAGGTATGTGAGAAAGTCGAGCTCTATGACTATAAAAGAAGCGCTTTTCGGGAGGCAACCAATTCTTTGTATTTTTGTTTCTTTTAGAGAATAAAATGCATAGCACCACCTTATGATGATTAACTTGTGGCTAATTATTCTAGGCTTGTTTTATTTTTAGACCTTTATCATGTTCATATTCATGTTTACTTTTCTACATGCATTGCATTGTCACCATAATGTGTGCCTCCTAAACTGTTCTCTTGCACCTTCTTTGCATTCCATTCATGATTTGCATATGGTTGGCTTGGTTGTTCTGTACACTTATTGATGAATGCTTTCATATCCATGTTAATGCTTCACGTGAGCATTTTCCTTTATCAATCTTGTGTAAACATGGTGTTTAAACTTGATTATAGATCATCATCATTCAGCTCTATAAACCTTGCTAGCTACCCATCTTGTTTTCATGTAGCATTGGTTGGTTTATAAGCTTTGCAATGCGCTTTGTTTTTCTTATGTTATAAAGAATTATTGATCTTGGGATAGACATGGTGTTTTGACCTTGGTTAATTGATCTCTATGGCTATAGAGAAATTCAACAACCTAGTTGTAAACATGGTGTTTAGAACTAGGTGAAAGCATTTTCTTTGCTTATATGCCTTCCTCTTATATTCATATATACCTTGCACACATGTACACCCATTAGGTTTTTATCTTTCTTTTCACTAGACTAATTTTGCCAGAAGTTAAGAATCTTAGGATGCGTTGTTGGTTTATTGGCAATTGTTTCTACTCCCAATCATCACCTAGGGGGTAGTATGTGCACGTGAATTGTTTTGCAGGCATGATAAAGATGCTCTCACGATAAAAAAAAGATGATAAATAAGAGGGATATGATTCGATGGTAATCAGATTTGGAGGCAACAAAATTCGAAGCACCGAGGCACCACCAATATTCTCCCGTGGGATGTTCATTAAGTTCTACGGTTAGTAAGAGGTGTGACCAAGGAAGAAAACCAACCAAATCGTCAATACGAAGCACTAAAGCCTATTGTGATCCCATCACCTTGGTAAAAGCAAGAACTATGGAGAATAAGCACTATTTCCACCATGTTAATTATTGGTGCAGCAACGGTGATGACCTTGAAGCTGAAGGATGCGCGACATGGTGCCCTAAAGACCACAAGATCAAGATCATCAACATCTCTAGAGAGATGCACTCGAAGCTATTGTTGTCATTAAAAATTTGCATCACCTATTTAGAGGTAAACAATAGAAAATTTTTGATATTCAGAAATCCTATGAAGTCTTCTTTCCAATGACCAAGTGGCAAGGCATGTGGAGGTTCCTACAAGCGGTTATGGCCAAATCATCGAACATCGCACGTCCTGAAATCAGTTCTGGACAGCGCTGTGCTGAAATAAAATGGGCATAACTCTCATATGAACTTCAATTTTTTACGAACAATCACTCATTGGAAAGGTAATTTCATACGCATTTCAATAGATTATACTTTGGTATATGTTGTGTTCTGGATGCAGGGGAAAATCCTTGAAGAAAAGGTGGTTGCAAGATGATGATAGCTAAACAGGGGAGATGAAGATGACGACAATGAAGAGAAGCTTGGGCAATGCTTCCATTGAGCATACATGACGAAATTCTAAAGCTTAGGATGGAATCACACCCTCGAGAGCATTTTCACATGGAAACACGGATATGAAACATTTAACAGACAAAGATGTTAGAAGGGAACCATGATGGACTATAAAAGACAACATCAAGGATGATCACAAGATGTTCTGTCTTCTTCTTCCATGCCTAGTAAAATGCTAAGCATGGGGGAAGACTTGCTGGATAAATATGGAAATAACACATGGAGTATAAGGATTATGACCGCCAAAAGATGCTCATTGTTGTTCTTCCATACTAAGCACAATGCTTAAGCATGGGGGAGGCTTCGCTATGCTTCATCACAAGCATCAATAGGATGGTAAATTTTTCTTGCACATTCTCTTTTCCATCTCTTTCTAAATGCCTGTATATATAAGCCTTCAACCTTCAACTTAGTGCAACCTTTGTGTAATAATAACATGGCTACTAGGAGAACAACCTAGATTTGTTTTTATTTTGAATAAATAGGCATGACCATGTGCTCACCTCAATATTTTATATTGCCTTTGCTTATGGAAAAATGATGAGAGTTGCCGCTTTTTTTTACCTACATGATGTTGTATATGCCTTGACTAATTGCTCTCTATAATATGATCTTAATTGATTAAATCCTAGCTCTTTTAATTGTGGAGGTTAAATGACTATATTTTAGACCCACGTCCATTTAGTTGCTCTCTGATTTAAGTTTACTAATTACTTGATAACTTGTCTTGCTTTTATTGAATCTTAATTCTTATGCTATCTATATTCATGAATCTCTTGCAAAGTTCTGCCCTACCAAAGCCTATATACATACATGCCCTTTCATGATGAAACCTTTAGATTGCAAACTTATATTCTGATCAGTTGGACTAGGATTGATTTCTATGGTATGAGACTTAGAAGCTAGTCATTCCTTTGTGTAACCTTTTATCGTTAGCCTTTCTATCCATGCATTGTGAATTTCCACATTGAGAATCTCGTAAACCTCGCTGGGTATCCAACCTAAACCCAAAATATCATTTTGTGACTACCTCCTTAACCACAACCTATTATTGAGTATGGAAAAATACTTCGATAAAGATCTAGAAGACATATCAGTACCTTTTCAAGAAAAATAATATTTGGAGCCATCTACTAGTACATAGAATAAAAATAGAAGGAAACAGAGGCAAGAAGGGGCTAGGTCGATCGGCCTGGGTGGTTTTCACCCGTGAACACTCTAAATTTTGGCGTGGATGACCCTCTAGAGGTATAAAACAAATTTTGGTGCAGATCGAAGATTTTTGTACTTACCTCAGCAATTTATCTTTGTTTCTCTTTCATGCTTGAGGACGAGCATTGTCTAAGCATGGAGGGAGGAGTCATCGCATTATCTCTGACTACTGCTGAGAAAAGTACTACGTTGTAAGAAATTCTAAGGAGCGAAAAGAAAAAAATGTGAAGAAAGAAAGATAAAGAAAGAAGAAAGAAAAAGGAATGAAAAATAAAAAATAAATAAAGGATAAAAAGAATAAAATGCTCCTCAGTTCTTTGAGCTTCATTAAAAGTTCCCAGTGCTTTCAAGATTAAGGGTTGATCCATACTCATTTTTCCAACCATGTGCAATCCGATAACGAGAACTTCATTTGTGCCGTGGGATCATTCATCTGCCACTTGCACATGTCCACCTATCTAAATGTGTGTGTTTCATCCCTCTCCCTCTCCAACATTTATTTTCCTAGTCTTTTTGACAAGTCTCAGTAATTCCAATAGGTTTCTATCTTAATTTGATAATATGTTAGATATAATATTTTGCTAGGATTGTTTTTGCCTACCAAGCTTCACATAAGCCTTCCACTTTCATACATGAGTAGAATAGGTTGAAAATAATCTAGTATGGGCTTGAGTGACTTGATGAGATGAGCGTTTCCATGAACTTTTGCAAGAGAATCTCACTTCTATTGGATATGCATCTTTTTGAAAAACTCTTCATGATGAAACAAGGTAAGGGTCTGAAGTTCACTTACGTTTGAAGAGCATTGCATTTATTTTATTGTGGCTTGTTCTTTATTGTTAGTCTATCTTCCATAATGAAAAAGAAGCCGGTCACAACTTGAATGCTAAACACTTGAGAGAGAGCAATATGTCTTGTCATGTATAACTAAGTGCAGGGATGTCATTGGAGGGCAACGCTAATTTCCTTGTAAGCAAGGATTGACTGACTTGAGGAAAAGCAAGGTTTAAGCATGGGCGGATTGTTGACGCTCGTTATTGACACACTTTTAGTGCCATTTAACTAGTGATTTCAATCATATTCTTATACTAACCCGCCACTTGGCACCTGAAATAACCCCATATTCGCATGTGTGTTGTATTTTTGACCATATTGCAAAATCATAGGAAATACGACATAAATGAAGGGTTTTTCTATAAGTTAGATTTGGGCCTGGACTTTGGATATTGGAAGGCCCAAACACGAACATTGAATTGCAGGCTCGCAGGAGGAGCTGAAACTTGCACGGGCTATATCTTCCTCATCCGAACTCCAATTGGGGAAAAATTATAGGAAATTTTGCATAGCTTGATAAGATCTACAACTTTTGTATGAAGCCCTCGGGCATTAGAGGCCAAAACAGGGCCGGACGATCGGCCTACATAGGTCCAGGCTGATCAGTCTGGCCCATTTTCGACCCCAATCGTCGCACCCTTTAACCAAGAGGTTGCCCATGACATTCCTAGGGTTATTTTCTAGATACTTGGCGTTGAAGGCACCCCAACTAATGCTGACAACTATAAATACAAAAGATATTCCAATGGGAGGAGGATCCCGACGAGTTGAGACCTAACCGCCGCCACCAAAAGAGAAGAAATAGGGATTTAGGTCTGATCAGGAGCTTCGTCATCGAACGGGACCTCCAAAGGAGGGAGGAAACCCTTAGGCCTATCGGCCTAGGGTGGCTCAGGTTGATCGGCCTGAGTCCCTCACGCCTCCCCTCGTCTTCATCTTCGGTCAGTGTGTTCTCTAGGTGCTCCTTACCTCCTTTATTCGTCAACATGTGTAAGATCATAGGGTAAAGCCTCTGTTCATCCCTAGGGTTGATATGGTCCTTGATATGTAACTGCTACATGTTCTTTATGCCCATTAATGCATCATGGTTTATGTTGTTGTAATGCTTCGTTTACGTAAGTGAGATCTCTATCCTATACAACATATGTTCTTAGTAGAGTTTCTAGTAATCGTGGTGATTAGCTTGACTCTGCGGATGCTTCGATATAGTGTGCGTGAGCGAGGTGATTGATTATCCCTGCGTAGTGACAGTATGCAGTGGGGAAAAGGCCGAGCGAGCATGTAACCGCTGTGATAGCTAGTGATGGTAGCACCCATCTGTGTAGTAGATGCATATTCTTGTGAACCTAGATCCTAGGGAGGGAACGATTATATCTATCTCTATCTCCTATCTTGTGTTAACCTTTTCTATATTGTCTCAATCTTTGTTATTAGTTTAGTTTGTCTCTCTACACAATACATACACTCAGTTTCATTAGCAAGATTGGTATAAAGTGAGAGCTAGCAATCCACTTGTTCCACGGATTGATAAACATTGGGGGAATACTCTAAGGGAAAAGCTACAACTGATTCGTGCGCTTGCAGTTCACGAATTGGCGCGCTAACTGCCATCAACATCTGTTCTTCCTCATGTTGCCGCACATCCCAAAGAGCTTCCTCACGTTCCTCTGCAAGAACTTGAAGTCGTCCTCTTGGCAGCGATCGTTCTCTTCCACCTTGTGATCTAGCTCCTGCATGGTTTGCATGATTTCGTCATCGGCGTCGAAGAGGTACTGGATGTTCTTTCTGCAAATGGGGCAGCAAGCATGGTCGTGCTCCTCTCGTTCCGACTCATCGTCTTCTAGATCCTTCTCTTTGCCCTTGTCTTGATGGCGGCCATCTTATTCCTTGCTCTCCTTCTTATCTTTCGCCTAATCCCAGTATGTGTTGTCATCTTCTTTATCCCTACGGCCTGCAGCACCCCATATCCGAGGCTCCTGTCGTCTTCCCAATCGCTATCGGCTCCATAGTCAGCCAGCGTGTACTCGGGCTTCTTCTCCATGTAGCTCTTGCGCTTGATCCTGATAAGCCTTGCTGAATGCCTTGTAGGAGCAACAACGGCATCCTTCTTCTTGTTGGGCACTTCATCTTCGCTCGAGATGATGATTAGCTTGCGATCCGTGAGCTTTCTTGATGACGCCTTGCCTCCAACGCTGATGCGAGTATTACGAGGGGTCGTCAGTGAAGTTTTGGGCATCCAATCACACCTCTTAGCTTCCATCTAAAGGGGGTCACTAGTGGCCTTTAGGGGGGGCTGAGCTGATCGGCTTGGGGAGGTCAGGCCGATCGGCCTGGCCTCTCCCTTTGCCGCAAGCTGCCCCCTCTCATCTCCCAAGCTCCTGGAAGTCATCATTGCACTTTTTTTCTAGTTTGGTGGTTTTGGATCGCTTGTGTTGATGCGAAATTGCTCCTCCAATTGGTCTCTTTTTTATACTTATGAAGTCTTGGCCAAGGATCCAAATGTTTCCAGACATTTCTCTACCCTTCCCCTCAAAAATCACTTCCATAAACTGTCATTACCAAAGATCGGAAAGGGGGGCCGACTCAGAGTCAAAAACCTCCTAGGCCAATCAGCCTGAGGGTCAATGGGCCGATTGGCCCAGGGGTTTTTGGCCCCTCTGCCTCCCGTATTTTTGTGGTAGCGCGTACGTCTAAAAATATTCCTAATTTTCTCGAGTCCCACACAAAATTTGAAAGTCAAATAACAGAATTAAGATAGAGTATGTACAAGGTACCTGTTTTACTGTCAGCAAGCTTGACATCCTCGTTCTTCCCCCATGATATAAACATCAACATAATTGATAGGCACGACATCCATGATTGTTACCACTCCAGTAGGTGACACAGAATGGACCACGTACGGTTCGTTCCACTTGCTCATTAATTTTTCCTTACCGAAGAGTTTGAACCTGGAGTTGAACAATAACACTTTGTCTCCTTCTTTGAATTCCTTCTTGTGAAGCCTTTTATCAAACCATCTCTTAATTCTCTCTTTAAAAATGTTGTCACTGTGGTAAGCTTTAAGCCTCATCTCTTCCAATTCACTAATTTTAATCCTTCTTTTTATTCTGGTAGCATCAACATCAAGGTTCATCTCTTTTATAGCCCAATGAGCTTTATGTTTGAGTTCAACGGGAAGGTGACATGTTTTTCCATAGATGAATTGATATGGGGTCATACCTATGGTGTTTTATGAGCCGCCCTGTATGCCCAAATGCTCCGTCTAGCTTCTTTGACCAATCCTTCCCTCCTTTGACTACCGTATTCTTCAAAATATCCTTGAGTTGTTTATTCGAAGTTTCTGCTTGGCCATTTGTTTGAGGTTGATAAGATGTAGACACTCTATGTTTGATCCCCAATTTCAATAGATATTTGTCAAAATGTTTTCCTGTGAAATGCAATCCTCCATCGCTGATCAAAATTCTAGGCACTCCATATCTAGGAAATATTACTGTCTTGATCATATGAATTGATTCTTCCGTTGATGCCTTCCGACATGGAATCACTTTTACCCATTTAGACACATAATCAACCATGACCAAGATTTGCTCAAATCCAAGTGAATTTCAATAGAATTGTAGTTCAAAGGCATAGAATTTCTAGCTAAAATATTTCCTGTTCTTTAGCATTCTGGGCAAGTAGCAACAAACCTATTTGTGTCTTTGTGCATCTCTGGCCAATAAAATCCGCTTGCCCAAACTTTTTCTTGAGTTCTGAAGTGTCCATAATGTCCTCCATTCTGATGAATGACATTTTCTAAGTATCGCTTCCCTTTCCTCGCTTGGAATGCATCTCCTCAATACTCCATATGCTCCATATCTGTATGGAAATGGTGCAGACCAATAATACTTCTTGCTCTCAATGATTACTTTTCTTCTTTCATTTCTGTCCAAGTGATTCAAGGGGGCTCTTTTTATTGCTCTGATAATTTCATTCATCCAATCATCCTTGTTAAGTATTATCATTAATCCAATCATCCTTGTAAAGTATTCTGTATAAATGGTCATCTCTCATTCGATCTTCAATAGACTCTTTTCCATCATCCTACTGATACATTCTTAACAAGTGGTCAGCCACCACATTTTCTGATCCTTTATTATTTCTGATTGTCGTACATAAATCTAAGAGCCCACAGTATGGGGCTAGACACCGAGACGTATCTGACATGGAGACTATGGCACAGTACGACGTAGTCTCCATGGAAAGATAGGAACAAGTTGAGGATTAGGAAAAGTATTCGTAGTAATAAGAGTAGAACTCCTCTAGTCGAATCCGACTAGTATTCTTGTAACCAACCGACTTGTAACCCTACCCCCGACAATATAAGGTGAGGCAGGGACCCCTCCAAAGCAATTCAATCCAACCAACACACAGGACATAGGGTATTACCCATTTAGCGGTCCAAATCTATCTAAATCGTGTTTCTACGTTTACCTTCGTATTCTTGATCTCGGCGAGCCCCACTAACCAAAACACTACCTTGGGCACCCCCTTGGTACGTTGCCAAGTTTAAACACTGATAGCTGGCGCACCATGTAGGGGCACTCGCCGAGAATCCACTGGCGAACTCAATGGCACAAGCCATCATCAAGCCAATCATCGCGTTCGAAGCAGTTGCGACGTTCGTCTTTGGCTCCTGGGTTTGCATCACAAATGGCACTAGAAATTTCCGCCGCCACATTGCGTTGACCCCGGAGAAGAAGTCGCAAACCATGAAGCTCCAGTGCCAAGCTCTGGAGAACCTTGTCAAGAATTTCAGTGAATTTTCAATTTCTGACTCAGTTAGAGGCTGGCGGGACGAGTCTGAGTTCAACTCAACTTCTTCCACCAGACATATTGACTTTCCCAAGCCAGCACATAAGCCATCGTGCAAGTCAGACTACCACTCGAGTCAATTCCTATTCGAACTCCACAATGCAACCACTATTTATCAGGCTACCCTATCATAATCACAATCCGATACGGATACAATCGAGGACCTCAACTACTACTCTGATCTGGACAAGGAGACTCCTTTATCGGGTCCGCAGCAAGGCCTGGTAATCACATCAACCCCCCAAGGCAGATTCGTCTACTGGCCCAACATGAAGCCACCTGCTCTTGTCAAAGAGGATGCTTCACGCCTCATCACCTACCTCAACACTCTCCCGTACCAGGAGGGAGCTCCTCTGTCCCCCATCTACGAGGAAGGTGACACCATGGAGGTCATCACTTCAAGCTTGGGGAGCTACTCTCCAGAGCGAGAACTCTTTGCCGTCATTACTGAACAAGAGGATGAAAAAGAAGAGCAACGGGATAGAAACCCGCGACATGAGCCTTACCCGGATGACATCTCGTGGGATGAACTCACCGCCAATATTGTCGAAGAAGAGACTGAAGTTCAAAGAACTCAACGACGAGCAAGAAATGCCATAACAGTAGAGCACCATCGCCACCTTGCAGCAGGCCTACCAATCCAGAACCTGGATAATGCCTTTGAAGTAGTTCAAACACGTCATCATCATACTCCCCTGGCTACCGTCGCGTTTATTGATCTCATCACCCGCGCGATGGCTTAGAATAAGTACACTAGGCAGTTGGCTCAACTGGTAGAACTCGTATACGAACAACTCGATCAGCAGAATCTGATACAATCAGTCCAACGCTCCCCATCTCAGCGTAGTCAGCATGGCAGCAACCATAGAGGCCCTCCGTCCAGACCAAGCCAACTCGGGGGTACCAGACCAAGCCAAGCTGGAGCTGAAGGTAGTCAGGCAGGACCATCAGAGGCCATGGCCACCGTGGGGATAACCCAAAGCCTAAACGCCCAGTAGAAGACCTCCGCAACAAGATCAACGCTAGCTGCGATGCTCGTACCATCATCGACAGACAGCACCGCAAGCACGAGCAAGAAGTCGAATACCCAATAGATGATACTAATGGGTTTCCCACCTTCTCAAGACGTGTGAGGAGGACAACTCTACCCAAAAAATTCAAACCCCTGAGTATCACCAAGTAAGATGGCAGGCAGGACCCAGTCCAATGGCTCCGGTGCTACTCGCTGTCAGTACAAGCGGCTAGGGAAAATGACGACACCAAAGTCATCTACTTCCCCATCTGCATGGAGGTAGCACCACTCACATGGCTCAAATCGTTCGATAAGAACTCCATCGACTTGTGGAAGGACCTTAAGGTAGCGTTCACTAACAACTACACAGGGGCAATGCAGCATCCTGGCAATAGGATTGACTTATCTCAAGTTAAACAACAAGAAGGCGAGACCCTATGGAGCTACTTACGTTGTTTTTTTTTTGACAAGAAGGCCACAATCGTGGATGTCACGGAGTGCAACGTTATAGACTGCATCCAGAACAGCCTCCACGACCATCGGATGTTCCAGGACTTCGGCAGAAGATGCCCCACTGATGTCAAATGTCTCAAGATCATGGTACAGACATGGGCAGATGAAGAAGATAGGGAGATTGAAAGGTTCAAGTCCAATCGCAACAAGGGCCAGAACAACAACAATCAGAACAATGGCAAACGCAATGACAAGAACCGCAACGATCGCACCAAAAATAACAACCGAAATAACTACTCGGGAGGTCACAACCGCAAGTGAAAGCCAGATGATACTATCGCAGTAATTTCGCAGTCATCCAAGAAAGACCCTCGTTCAACAAGCTCCTGAAGAAACAGTGCCCATGGCACCCATACCACAAGCACTCCACGATAGATTGTTTCAATCTACGAAGAGTCATGACAGACCTTCTAGAGCCATTTGGCATCAAAGACAAGGGTAAGGCCAAAGAAAACGAAGACGATGGTGACAATGGCAAGTTCCAGAATCCATCCAACATCGTCAACTTCATCTTCGGCAAACCCCAGTTACTGCTACTAAGTGGTCCCAGAAGCTCACTCTTCGAGAGATAATGTCCATTGAACCTGTGACGCCAACACTCCTCAAATGGTCCGAGGTGCCAATTACCTTCTCCAGGAAGGACCAATGGACTAGTTTCTTAGACTGAGGATGGTATCCCCTTGTCTTGGACCCAGTTGTCGCTGGCTCCAAACTTACTAAAGTACTCATCTACGGCAGTAGCGGTCTCAACGTCCTATTCGCCAAGACATTGAAGAAGATGGGCCTCGACATCACTGATATGCTCACCCCAACGAACTCTCCGTTCTATGGGATCGTCCAAGGCAACACGGTTGTACCCCTCGGACAAGTGGTTTTGCCAGTTACCTTTGGGACCAAAGAACACTACCGGACAGAATACATCCAGTTCGAGGTAGTGGACTTCGAAACATTGTACTACGCCATCCTCGAAAGACCAGCATTGGCCAAATTCATGGCCATCCCGCACTACGTGTACCTAGTACTCAAGATGCCGGATCCCAAGGGGGTACTCTCCCAGCGCGGAAACTTGAAGAGGTCATATGACTGTGACACAAAAGTCATGGGGCTAGCAGAAACTACCCAAGTACCAAACTTGATGATGAAAGTCTTTGCCACATCCAAGAAGTTATCCCCGTCAGAACTTGAGATTCCAGAAAAGAAGTCAGGGGTAACCAAGATCAAGCCAACAAGTGAACTAGACATCAAAGCCATCGACCTTGAGACTAGTGATAGATCCAAAACAGCCCTGATCGGCATAGGGATGGATCCTAAATAGGAAAGCGCGCTCGTTAGCATCCTCCGAGCCCACTGAGACATCTTCATGTGGAAACCAGCAGACATGTCGGGGGTGCCCAAGGAGTTGATCGAGCACTCACTCAATGAGAATCCAAAAGCTACATCAAAAAGGCAATGCCTACGATGATTCGCCCAAGACAGAAAGGAAGCCATCAAGAAAGAGCTAGCCAAACTACTCGCGGCGGGCTTCATAAAGAAGTCTATCATCCAGAGTGGCTTGCCAATCCCATCCTGGTGCAAAAAAAACAACAATGAGTGGAGGATGTGTGTTTACTACACAAACCTCAACAAGCACTGTCCAAAAGATCCCTTCGGGCTCCCTAGGATCGACCAAGTAATCGACTCCACAGCTGGATGCGCCCTCCTCTATTTCCTCAATTGCTACTCAGGGTATCACTAGATAGCTCTCAAGGAAGAAGATCATATCAAGACCACATTCATCACCCCATACAGAGCTTTTTGCTACACAACAATGTCTTTCGGGTTGAAGAACGCAGGCGCTACTTATCAACGGGCAATACAGGAGTGCTTTAAGAAGCAGCTACACCACAACGTGGAGGTGTACGTGGATGATGTGGTCGTAAAGACCACAAATCCTGACAACCTAATTGCGGACCTACAATAAACTTTCACAAGTTTGTGAGAGTTCTGGTGGAAGCTCAACCCGACAAACTACGTCTTCAGCATGCCCTTTGGGAAACTACTCAGGTTCATCATTAGTCACCGAGGAATTGAAGCTAACCCTAAGAAAATCTCCACCATCACCAACATGCATGCCGCATCAAGCATCAAGGACGTCCAGAAGCTGACTGGATGCATGGCGGCCCTCAACAGATTGATCTCAAGACTTGGAGAAAGGGGCCTACCTTTCTTCAAACTACTCAAGTGGCAAGACAAGTTTCAGTGGACCAAGGAGGTAGATCAAGTCCTACAACAATTAAAGGACTTCCTATCAAAGCCACCGGTCCTCACAGTGCCAAACCCCAACGAAGACTTGCTGCTTTACATCGTCGCAACTACTAACGTTGTCAGCATGGCAATCGTGGTTGAAAGACCAGAACCAGGCCATGTATACAAAGTACAGAGGCCCGTTTACTTTGTCAGCGAGGTGTTGTCAGATTCCAAGGCCAGATACCCGTCGGTCTAGAAGCTACTGTACGCGATACTGCTCACCTCGCGCAAGCTACAGACTACTTCCAGAAACACAAGGTCTCTATTGTCACCGACTTCCCCCTGGGAGAAATTCTCCACAATTAGGATGCAACAGGAAAAATATCTAACTAGGCGGCAAAACTCAGAGCATTATCCCTAGAATTCAAATCAAGGACTGCAATCAAGTCCCGGACCTAGTTGATTTCATGACAGAGTGGTGGGAAAATCAACTACCAACGCCAGTGGAGCGTCAAGAGCATTGGGTCATGTATTTCGATGGATCACTCAAGCTCGAGGGCGCTGGCGCAGGAGTACTCTTGATATCTCCCAAAGGCAAACAACTCAAGTATGTCTTGCAAATCTTCTGGGAAGTGTCCAACAATGAAGCTGAATACGAGGTACTTCTGCACGGGCTCCTACTACTAGGATCCAACCCTATCGTGACGCCTATATTGGGTTGTAATATGGCTATTTTGGTTGCAATAAGGATCAATTACATCTATGTATGGTCGTTGACAGGTGGTTGCATTTGGAACAGTGCAATAGGTTTTTGCATCCTTTTGGAGTGGTGTTGCAATATGGTGGTTTTGCAATGCACATAAAAAAACTAATGCAACTGCAATTTGGTTGCAAGCACGGATATTGCGACCAACAGAATGGTTGCATAAATTATTGTTGCAATGAAATACATGGCTGCAATATAACAGTATTGCTATGAACAAATTTGTCGCAAAATAGGTTTATTGTCACCCCTTAGTTACATGGGAATATGGCCATATTGCCATGCAATATGCTCCATTGCATCAAATAAATATTCCAACGTAACAAATTTGGTGGCTAGAGTCACAATTGCAACGTTCACTTGCTGGTAGCAATAAAAAGTAATGATGATGATGTGGACGCTAACGTGGCTGATGACATGACATTCACGCTGACGTGGCTGATGACATGGCATTCATGCTCACGCGACATTCACGCTGACATGGACGCTAACGTGACCAATGACATGGCATTCAAGCTGATGTGGACGCTGACGTGGCATTCACTCAGTTGGGCCATTTTTCAGCCCACATATGAAACCCACTAAACAGGCTAGAGCCCACCAAATACAATTTCAGCGTATATATCACAATCATCATTTCAGCCCATATATCACAATAATATTATATCAATCCATCAACCAAAATAACAGATACATTAAGATTTACATTCAAGTAAATTTAACAGCAATTACACAGTTTTGTATTCAAAACAATCTTTGCTTTGGTAAGGTCAGTAGCTGTACATTCAATAAAGACATTTCTTGTCACAAGGGTGATAGCTGAATGTGCACGATTGATGATAGAAGGTAACGGTAATACAGTCCTGCAAAGTATTGCAACATCATTTAGCAGAGCACAAGTACTAAGGAACAAAACTACGATCATTTAGCAGAGACAACGCAGGTAGAAATACGTGGTAACTATAGAACGGAGCATTACTGAAACTATAGTGATAGCAGTGATAAACATATAGTGCAGATTCCCCAAGAAGATATGTTAGCACTACCATGAATTACCGATATATATTAGGGCCAGTATATAGCCCCTGGAACTACCACTAGTTCACTATCCAGATATAGTATTTTTCTCAAGGCCAGACAAAATCAACTGCACAATTTGGAAGCTTCATGCAAGTTTAAGCTCCATGAAATCAGTAATGCTCATGGGTTATACAGAAAAGGAAAATGCTACCTTTTGCTCTGACACAAAATTGTACAGCGGACTCTGAATAAGAAAAAAAATGACACAAACATCAAATACATTTTTAGTGTTAGTCATTAGCATGACAGCAACACAAATACAGTATATTATAATAAAATCTTGAATAGATAAATAGAAACTCAAGTACAAGAACATTACCTTGGGTGTAGAATTGAAATCTCCACAAAGTATCACTGGAGCATCATTCAACATCTTAGATACAATGTAAGCTCTATCAAGAAGTGTCCTGACCTGTAGGAGGCATAAAATCAAGAAGCAGAAATGTAATAGTAAGGTTCAAAGAGTGCTTAGATAAGAAGTGAAGGACTTGCATAACTATGAAAACAAGGCTTAAGTTGAAAACTTTTCATATGTTCAGCATGACAAAATGTGAAACATATTCATATCACATCAAAATAAGAAAGGTCAAACTGATTACCTTGTTGTTCTCCAAAAGATAGCACATCCATCAGCAGCGTTGCCAGGCCGCATCTGTCACCCGTTCAGCAAAAATAGGATTACCATACAGTCAAGAAGATTCAAGAAAAATATTGTTCTGCTTAGTCGATGGAAATAACTAATCAAGTTTCGAAGTCACATTACACACTAGGATTACTATGTTAATGTAAACTAAAGAGTAGGCATTCTCTCTTAACAAAATATTGCTAAAAGTGTAATAGAGCATTTAAAACAATACATTCCATATGTGGCTTGCCATTTCTTGTTCAAGGTCTGTAAATTTCTCAACTCCTAAAAGCACAAACAAGGAATACAATCAAACATGCATATACAGGGATTGCCAAGTACTTTATAATCTATATATATGCGCTATAAACTGTAGTAGATTTCGACTAAAGTGGAAGAAATATTTATCAAAATGTTCCATTGACAAGTACAAACAACTGGCCCGTTATATACCATTCGTGGCATCATATAAAACTATGCTTGCAATTTTTCTATGTACAGTAATAAAGAAGCAGCAAAGCCTACTAAGATAACTACGGTACAACACTCTTCTTGCAATGTTTAAATACCGAAGGCAGATATGTGAACTCTACTACAATAATGAGGACCACACACACTGTGATCAATCAAGTCAAAAACCAAAAGGCAAACATGGTTACTAGAATAATGAGTATTTCACATAATAATGGATATTAAGTCTGGTCGAATTTGAAACAGTGATGAATCATTCAATTGGAAAGATAGGAAGGTAATAATAAGCAACTAGTTTGATGTCCATAAGCACGTTGACTGCAACTATACCCAGTAATTACTAATAAATAAAATTGCAATTGATTCACAAGTTTAATTAAATGGCTGGTCAGCTAGTGCCATTCTCACCCGAAATCCTAATTGGCACACACACTACAATAATCTAACGATCCTAAATCCTAATTGCCTGAAGAAACACATGCTTTTGCAGCTATGAATATCAGTCTTTGCACAGGAGCATTTGAACAAACAGGTGGTGTGCACGAGCGTGTGAATCAGACAAACCTGAAGCGTCTTCGGTTGTTGTACCAAGTGGCCGTTTTCATGCCTTCATGGAGGAGCGCCGCCGTTGTGTCCCCACACGAAGCCCTTTGCTGGGGAGAGTAGAGAGAGCAGATCTCTAAGGGAGGTTGGAGAACAGAGATATAGAGGGAGGGAGGGACGAGGGGAGGTGACCTGAAGTTGTTGTCATCGCCGCCTCCATGGACGTCCAGCTAGATCTGCAGGAGCACCACCTCGATCCGTCGCTGAGCTGCCGCCGCCATGGTGCACAAGCGTCGAAGGTGCAGCCTGTGCGCGCCCAGATGCGGCCAGACCAGCCCCCCGCCAGCACTGTGAACATCCTCGACAACGCACGAAGTTGAGGCCGGTGATGTTCGGAAGAGGGGAGCGGCGGATGGATCTGAGGAGTGAGGAGGGGTGCTGGAGGGAGGAGGCGTTGGGTGGTGAGCCGGTGAGGAGAGGCCAGAGAGGGGGTGGCGGAGAGGAGGAGGAGGCTGCGGCGGTGGAGCGGGCGATGGGTGAGTGCAAGCGGCAGAGAGGGAGAGGGAGTCAGGAAGAACATGTGGAGGCACGAGTAGAACTCACCAGAGGATCGGGGTTCGCGGCGACCGGATCTAGGACCGGAGGTGGGGAGGGAGGTGCGGCCGCCGGAGGTGGCGAGGGAGAGGAGAGGAGGCACGGCCGTCGGAGGTGGGAAGGGGGCGGTGGAGAGGAGGCGGAGGGCTATGGAGAGGAGGCGCAGATATGAGGCAGGGCCGGGGGATAGGAGGAGGGGGCTGCGGCTAGAGTGGAACGGAGAGAGGAGGAGCTAGGGTTTCTAGAGTGGTCAGTGTTTTTATACCATGAGTGTGCGATCACAACTGTCGGATCGGTGATAAATGACCAGAAATAGTTGGGCCATTTGGGCCAAACGGACTTGGTTCATTCCTTCTGTGCTTAATGGTTTTTCTTTTCTTTTTCATTTTATTACACTATTGTAAAGTAACACACAAAAATAATTATCTTAAATATACCCATATATTTTTAAAATGTAATAAACAACATATGTTGTAATGTAGCAGTTTTATTAATTTTTGAATATAATTACTATTTTTTATCATTTAAATAATTTTATACATACTTATTGAAAATAACTTCAAGTTGAACTATGCGTATCTCCGGTAAGATTGGAAAAATTTCAAAAAAAATATAGTTAGACTCATATGTTTCCTTATAGCCCATATCTTGGAGATATATGAAAACTTCAATTGTCTTCAGGGAACATTCAAACTTCTATTTCTAAATTACCACATAATAATTACAATAATATCTAAATTTGGTCAGAAAATTCTACAAATTTACATGACAACATATTTTGGACCTATAACCTTGTCATAAAAGTTTCATAAGATTTCACAAAAGTTGGAGTGTACGTTGTTTAGAAAATGGACAAACGTCTCACATTGATTCGCAAAACTCAAGTCAAACTTTGAGATTTGAATACCTCGTAATATGTTCGAACTCATACACACATCAAATTTGGACACAACCTTACCTTTACCATGTTGTTGACATTTGTGGATTTACATTGCCACTTGTTGTGCAAAAAAGTTATTTTTCTATTTTTTAACTAACTAATTAATACACCCTTATAAAGTAACTTGCAAAATAATTATTTTAAATACCCCTAACTACATTTTTACATGTAATACACAACATCTAAGTTGTCAGGGAGGATTTTCAAGAATTTTTTTTAACATATTTAGTATTTTCTATCATTTAAATGAATTTCTACACGCTTATCGAAAATAATTTCAAGTTGACCTATGTGTACCACCAGTAAGATTCAAAAAATGCACAAAAATTATATTTAAGCTTGTATGTGTGATTCTAGCCCATGCCTTAGAGATAGATGAAAAATTGTCTTTTAGGGACAATTCAAACTTCTATCTCCAAATTACCACATAATAATTATAATAATATCTAAATTGGGTTAGAAAATTCTAAAAATTGACGTGGAAACATATTTTGAGTCTATAAACATGTGTTCATCTATTTTTTGTCTGTTCTTCGGGCAGCAGGCTGTGCTCGCGTCTGAGCACGCAAGGCGCACGCGCCTGCACGCAGCACGCGTAGCAGCACTAGTGCCAGCCCAGCAAGCAGGCGGCCCGGCTGCAAGCGAGCGAAGCAGGCCGTGTTGAGATCGCAGGTTGTATAGTTAATGAGAATAAGCTCTATGTCCCAAACGCAACCCCAAAACACATTGCATGTTGTATCGTTAAGATGACCCTAGTCAACACGTGACAAGCTTACCTAGGAACGATAAGAAACACACAAAAATCACAACAGAAACATATCATGAATCGACTCTATCAAGTTTGCATGCACAATCAAGACAAAACAAGAACACTCACTTGACTAGGCACGATTAGCAATTTAATAATCTAAGCATGATTAGCAAGTGGAAGTACTATAGCTAAGCAAGATACAATGGTTAACTAGCATGGTGCAAGAGGATTAGTGGATTAAAACTCACTGTGCTTGGGCTGTCTCAAATCTTGCTGTGGCCTGCATTGCTTGCTCATGGTCCTGGAGGCCCGCTTACCTTCTGCACCTGTCGGCCTGCTTGTCTTTCGCTGGTGGGCCGCCTGAAAGAAGCCTGGGCCGCGCGTCACAGCTGAAGCAGCTGGGCCGCCGGTGCAGCTGCAGGCCTGGGAAGCGCGCGGCCTGCTAGGCTGCTTGCCGCTGAGCTGGGCCGGCTTGCAAAGCCTGCTGCCGCAGCTGCCTTTTCTGGGCTGCTACCGGCCTGCGTATGTTGGGCCTGCCTAGCAACATTTCTCTTTCAACCAATCTTAAACATGATGAACAAAAATTCCCCAAAAATAGCTCCGAAAATAGGGAATCAACACGTGTGCCTCTTTTAGGTTCGAATCCATTCTATCACACTGTTTTCCTTTTTCCCCCTATTTTCGGTTTCAATCAGTTTTATTTTCGGTTTCAATCATTTTTTCCAAAAATTCCAGTGTCATGACAATTAAAAATTGAATTGATAATCACGACGAATTTATTATAACATCACAGATTTTGGACCACTTCGTGACGAATTTATTATTACGTCACAGGTTTTGGGCCGCTTCGTGATGAATTCATTATAACATCACAGGTGTTGAGCCGCTTCGTGATGAAATTGAAAAAATGACACTGTGTTACGGGCCTCATATCCACTCTGACAGATTCGTGATAGGAAATTGAAAATCGTCATAGATTGTGTACAGTTAGTGACGTTCTCAAAAATTATCACAGAAATTTCGTCATAGATTAACAGGTTTCTTGTAGTGGGTAGACACGTCCTATAGCAACACATAAGGTTTGTGGCAATAATATATATTACAACAACAAACGGTGGTTGCGTAGTGGTTTGTTGAACCGAGGGCATTTTGGCAAGCACCTTTTTAATTTCGTTTTGTAGCTAGAAATTTAATTGTTGTTACAAAATAATTGTGCCATAAGTATATATTTCATCATCACATATAAGAACTCAAACCTTCATTAACTTCAAATATATGTCTCAACCAAAGTAATAACACAATGAACAGAGTACTGCTAAAATAAACATGATCTCTAACTACATGTTTGTAACTATGTTTGGCATAATAAAATAAAACTAAATATGAGTTCTCTTATTGATCTCTTCATGCCCCATCAACACCGGCCATCACCAATAAAATTTTCTATAATTCACATACTCTAGTGTATATGATATAAAATACAAACGAATAAATTTTAGTGGCAATACAAAATATTCTGGCAACCAAATATACTCAAATGTAGCCACATATGATGCTAGTGGCAATAGAACCTCAACGGATGCAACGAATGACTTTTTCGATGCAATATAATAAGATCTTTTGCAACACAGGACAAGATTAAAGCAACACAGTTTCATCGTGGCCATATTCACAACTACTTGCAACTAATCTTTTTTTGGATGCAATATAGCAACAACTTTTGCAACGCAGGTCAAGATTGAGACGATGTAATTACACCGTGGCCATATGCACAACTACTTGCAACCAACTTTACAATGGTAGCAACAACGCCTAGCTATCACAACACAAAATCAATATTATCACAACTCAATACTAGTCATGGCAATAGGAACCCATACTCGCAACCACCTTTTCCACTGTAGCATTAGCGCCTCCCTCTTGCAATAGAGCTTATAACTAATGCAACACACAATTTTTGTGGACATAAGGCCCATATATCCCTACCAATTATGCCGTTGGTTGCCGTAGAACCAAATATTGCAACCAAATGTGTGGTGTTGCGAAAACAAGTGGTGCTAAAAGGGTCAAATCCTTGTAGTGTCCGCCTAGCAGTCTCGCTAGGGATAAGGCGATTGTTGGTCTACGGCAACTCACTGGTGGTGATCAATCAAGTCAACAACGAGTGGGACCGCCATAAGGAAAACATGGATGCATAATGTCTAGAAGTACACAAGCTAGAGAACAAATTCTCTAATTTAGAGTTCCACCATGTAGTTCATGACAACAACATTGTCGTGGACATCCTATCCAAGCTTGGATCTACTCGTGCTCAAATTCCAGCAGAGGTTTTCATCCATAAGCTACACAAGCCATCCATATCGGAGCCGGCACCATCAACAACCCTGATCGAGGTCCTACCACACCAGATTGGGAGGTCACGATGATCAATGTAGACTGGAGAGTCCCCTTTATTGACTACATCAAAGAGCACAAGTTACCATTAGACAAGATAGAAGTAGAGCAAGTCTTACGACGTAGGAAGAACTATGTTCTAGTCGGAGACAAGCTTTACAAAAGAGGCGCATCGTCAGGAGTACTCATGAAGTGCGTCTCATGGCAAGATGGCAAGGACATACTGGAGGAGATCCACAAAGATATTTGCCGCAACCACACGTCCTCATGCACAATCGTGGGTAAAGCTTTCATATCAGGGTTCTATTGGCCTACAGCTCTCACCGACACCGAGGAACTAGTCCACCGATGCTAAAGATGTCAATTCTTTGTCAAGCAACAGCACGTCCCTGCCTACAAGCTGATCACTATACCACCCTCTTGGCCTTTCGCATGCTGGGGGCTCAACATGATTGGCCCACTGCCCACGGCGCCTGGAGGGTTCAACCGAGTATTGGTGGCAATTGACAAGTTTACCAAGTGGATTGAGGTGGAGACAGTAACCTATCCAAAGGCAGACAGAGTACTCGACTTCCTCGATGAAATTGTCCACCACTACGGCTTCCCCAATCGCATAATCATAGACCTAGGCTCCAACTTCAACAATCACGAGTTCTGGGAATACTGCGAGAACAGTGGGATTAATGTCCAGTATGCCTCTGTCACTCATCCACAGGCCAATGGCTAGGTTGAGCATGCCAATGGGATGGTACTAGAAGCTCTCAAGAAAAAGGTTGCACAATATGGGAAACACAAAAGGAGGAAAGTGGCTCAAAGAACTACCCAATATCCTTTCGGGGCTCCGTACCCAGCCATACAAGCCTACAGGGCAATCGCCCTACTTCTTGGTCTACGGATCAAAAGCTGTCCTACCTGCCGATGTCATGTGAAAATCTCCATTAGTCAAGCAATACAAGAAAGGTGTAGCAGAAGAAATAAGGCATCTAGACTTAGACAGAATCGAAGAAGCTCACTATGCAGCACTCGTCCAGTCCGCAAGGTACCTTGAAGGAATCCACCGCTATCATGATCGCAACATCAAAGAACGTTCGTTCAATATAGGCGATATGGTCCTCAAGCATATCCAAGATACCAAGGGGCTGCACAAACTAAACTCACCATGGGAGGGACCGTTCATCATCTCCAAGCTCACTTGACATGGATCGTATAGGCTCCAACATCTCTCTGGTGGAGACGTTGACAACTCGTGGAACACCGAGCAACTCTGTCGATTTTATCCGTAATTTCATCGGCCCTAGTTGTAGAATTACAACTCAACAAAGCAGTCATTCGACTACTAATTTCTGCTTTATCGTGGCTTGCAGAAGTAAGTTCGCAGTAATCCTAATGAGCTATTCAACTCCGTGGGCAAAATTGCCAAAATAGCAACTTGTAAT
Organism: Setaria viridis; assembly: GCF_005286985.2. Taxonomy (NCBI): domain Eukaryota; kingdom Viridiplantae; phylum Streptophyta; class Magnoliopsida; order Poales; family Poaceae; genus Setaria; species Setaria viridis. The sequence continues at coordinate 24,309,385 of NC_048263.2, read as the reverse complement.
AACAAGTCTGCACAACTCCAAATGAGCTATTTAGCTCCCTGGGAAAAATCGCCCAAACAGCAGCTTGTAATAAAAAGTCTGCACAACTCCAACGAGCTATTCAGCTCTCTGGGCAAAAAGTTGCCTAAATATGGCTTATAATAACAAGTCTGCAAATTTTTTTGAGTTATTCAACTCATTGGACAAAATTGTCCAATCGCGGCTTACAAAGCAAGTTTGCAGTGAACTTCATGAGTTAGTTAACTCATTCGACACATCTGTCCCTCGGCGGCTTACAAAAAAAATCCATCAGTACCTCAGGAGTTAATTAACTACCTGAGAGACTATCCACCAGACAAGTCTATCTAGTCACGGCTTGTAACAACAAGTCTGCAGTTCCAAGCTTTTCAGAGCGTAACATCAATACAACCCAAACAAGTTGTAAAGATAGGCTCTAGTCATCAAAATCCTGAAGAGACCTCTATTGAAGAAGTCTACAGCCCAGGTAGCTTGAGTACTCGTGCACCGCAACAAAGGAACACATAACAAGAGTACTCACAACTAGCGCCTGATGAGGCTCATCAAAGAAGCCTTGTGGACAGACACTCACATCTACTGTACAAGCAAATATCAGGGAAGATTGTGAGATGCACTAAAAATAACAAAGTCGAAAGCAACAAAGATTTCAACAAGACTTAGAAATATTTACATTACAAAGCGTTCATATCATGTTTTACCATACAGAACTAATGTTTGCTTTGATACAGAACTACTCAAGGACCAAATGATTGGCTACTTCTTCAGCAATTGGGGCCATCTCCTGCATATACTGTTGAAGGGCTTCATTAGTGCAGTCACCCGCCATGCCCTCAGCAACGGATGCCAAATTGGCTTTCAGGTAGAATGACTTCACGAAGCTCAACACTTGTTGGAAGATCGACTTAGCCATCTTCTGGATGTAGCTGGACATTTTGTTTGGTGCATCCTTGAGTATTTATGCCAGAGGGCGTGGCTCCACACCTTCAACTAGAGGCTCTATCATGTCCGTAATGGGCTGGGCGGCTTCATAGATTTGCTTCAGAGCAAAGGAAGCATTCTCCGCTTTTGCCTCACGGCTCTTCAAAGTCTCCCTAGCTTGAACAAGGTCAGCCTCGCCATCCTCGCACATCTTTTTCTCCTTCTCAAGGTGATGCTCCAGCTTCTCGACGTGAAGTACAAGCCTATCATGTTGGTCGGTCACACGGTAATAAGAATTCTTCCAATCCGTGACATGCGCCTCGAGATCCTTCTTGGCCTTTTTCAAAGTTATACATGGATATACAATAAGGGTCAAAGACTATAGAGTAGAATCAATAGACACAAGTCGCAAGAGCAAAGCATTACATTTGACTTTCTAGCTCAAGGACCTTTTTCGTCCAACAAGATGATCCTTTTGTTCCATGCGCTCCTGAATGCGATTGCGGTACTCGGCGGTACCCTTTCCCCTTGGCAAGCTCCGCCTCCAGCACCTCTGCGTGAAGTACTGTGTCACCATACCCTTCAAGCATCTGTGACTTACGGCGGGAGCGTTCAATGATGTCCTACAGCACAAAAATCAATACTCATGGAAATTCATGAGCACAAATTTACTGATTATCTCCAACAAGATAAGGGAAGGAGGATATACCTACATATAGTTGCCAAGGAGACAATGTGACTCCATCATCAGTGACACCATATCAGGGTTCAATAATGGGTCATCGATCAATTGGATGTCCTCCAGACAGATATTCTTATCATCTCCGGATTCTACATGGAATTCTCCTTGTGGCACCAGGGCATGACTACTCGATGGCCCAGCCACTGCATCGTCCATCACTATGGCTTCTAGAGTAGATGCTGGTTCAATCTCTACAACTGGCTCGGGGGCTACAGGAGAGGCCATGACACCACGAGTAGTCATTGGGCCCTTGGGCAATGGCTCGGGGGCTGGCACTTCTACAGCAGCCATTGACTCGACTACCTTGTGCATCAACGCAACCACATTGGCTACTGCACATGGAGTAGCCGAGGTCCCTTTAGGTTGCTCTTGAGGCATGAGGGTTGGTAGCGCCGGGGCAATGTCCTGGGCTGAGAGGCCATCGCCATCGGTCACGGGCCTTGAGCCAGGCCCTTCAAGATCCATACTAGAGGATTTCCTGCATAAGACAAAGCTTTAGTGACACAATAAGTCAATTTTGAGTTACAATTAGTACTCGAAAGGAGAATAAATATTACTTTGAAGACCTCCTCAGCCGTAGGGTGGGTTCACCAAACAGTCGTAGTGGCTGACAGTTAAAGTCGGTGCTTTCGGCACGGCCTGCACATCCATAATGGGATCTTAGCCAGTCTTAAGCTTCACCTCCGCTGCTTGAGTTGTATCTGTGCCAGTAGGGTTCACCACCTGGGGATCAACCTAAATGGCATCTTGAGGCTCTAAATCATCCTCAATCTTGATCAACCCCTCAATGATCGGTGACTTCTTTTGAGCGGCCACAGCCGCCGCCTTCTCCGCTTTGGTCGCCTTGTCGGTACCTGCAAACCACCAATATCATCTAAATTAGACATGGTGGTAACATTGGAGACACCTTTTGGGAGTATACGATACTTAGAACCTTGACCTTCCTCATAGGTAATTACCTTGGGAGGCACATTATCCGCAGCAATGGATTTCTTCACAGCCCGTTTTGCAGCAATGGTCCATTTCTTCTTCGGACGCGGAGGGATCATGGCTTCAAGCTCATCTGTAGCGAAGCATTTATTCGCTACAGAGGAAGATCCAGCCTTCGTAGATGGTCGAGCCTCGACTTCATATTTCTCCGCGGCATCAGAACTAGTGCCATTGGAGGACTCGACTACTTCTTCCTCCTGGTCATCACCTATCATGCCTTCTTGTGTAAACACATAAGGAGCGGCTTCACAGAATTCTTCGGATCCAGGAGGAGCAGAGAAGTACAAAGCAACATCTTCCTGCAAAATGAGACAAGTCAGTTGATACGTACATTCAAAATAAGTACTCGGGGGCTGAGGTCACGAGTACTTACAGGCTTCGATGGGTGTAAGGCACTAAATTCCCACACAATAGTGGAGATCTCCTCCTACACACATTTGAACAAACTCCTAATATTTTTGGGTTAGTGAAAAATAGAATATATGCAACAACACGTCACCTGAGAATCCAAGCTTAGCTCCTTGTTCAAGTAGTCTATTAAATCTATCCCAAGCTTGATATATTTCTTCATCTTCTCCTTGCACAAAATTGATCACTTCCTTTGAAGGTTTTGGACTTTGCTCACAGAGAAAAATCTCCCACAGAACTTTGTCATTAGTGTCTCCCAATACCCCTTCGCATCAAAAGAAACTTCAGCGTACCATCATTTCTCTTCACCTGCAAGTGAAAACGGGAACAAATTCCACGTGAACCAAGCTGGTGTAACTCCTTCTTGTTGTAACATGTTGCAAAGCATCGTGAATCCTCAATGTGCCTATATGGATTATCAATCTTCACTCCTTGGAAAGAATTACTTCCATCCATCTCAATTATTCCTTGATTCAATTCATACTATGTTGCTACAAGTATTGAGTTGGATTTCTGCATGTCGAATTGATCAGTTAATAGTATTACATAGTCCCTCAACGACTTTTCTCCTTCCTTCTTGTATTGATTGATCAGAGCCATCTAGACACAAAAACAAAAACAAAGATTTTCTTTTCTAGAGAAAAAGTTAGATGTTAGAGGTTAAAAAAATTAACACAAAGTTAAACGTAGCAAAATTGACTTGTTCCCTAGCAACAGCGCCAGAAAAGCTTGTTAACGATAGTTAGCACTCCAATTTATGAACCGCAAGCGCACGGATCAGTTGTAACTTTTCCCTTAGAGATTTCCCCAAGGTTTATCAATCCAAGGAACAAGGGATTTGCACGCTTAACTAAGAACTAATCTATGTAACTGAAAGCTCTTTGTATAGGACAAGATTATGCTAACAAAAGAACTAAGCAGTCTAGATCAAAGCAGATAGAGAGTAAAGGGTGTAAACAAGATAGGTGGAACGCTTGTCCTAGGGATCTAGGATCACTTGTAGATGCAATCACCATGCATGAAAGAACTAGATCTAAGTATTATCTTGAGTGATGTGAACCATGTCCAACACTTTCCCTCTCGCATACTGTCACAACACAAGGGTACTCAACTATTGGACGATAAGAATACGGCATGATGATCGTTCTAGGTAAGCAAATAAGCAACCCAGCCAAAGTAGCGCTGGCCAACCATTACATGAAAGAGCATCATCAAGATATGATTGATAACAAATAGATCTTAAACAAAAGGTTCAACGATTACAAATCAAGATCTCGATACAACCCCGAGGACAAACAGAGACTTTACCCTATGATCTTACACATGTTGACACAAATCTGGGTAAAGGTTGCCCTATAGATTAGTTGTACCGAAGATGACGATGAACAGGGGTAGGAAAGCCCCAGGCCGATCAGCCTAGGCACCTCCAAGCCAATCGGCTTGGGAGGTTCTTGCCTCCTCTGGTGCTCTGCTTCGTCTGGCCTCCTGTAGATCCAATCTTCTCTCCGTTTCCTGACCTTGTGGCGGCGATGGATGGTATTTGCATGGTGTTTTTCTCTTTTCTCTAACTCTTCTTCCTTGTCATCATGAGGGGGTATTTATAGTCTTTTGTAGGCAGCGGCTCTGGGTCGATGGTCAGTGGAAAAACCCTAGATATGTCGTGGATGTCACGCTGATGAAATGGGAGCTCGACCGGGCCTTGGAACAGGCTAGGCTGATTGGCCCAAAGGGTCCCAGGGCAATCAGCCTGGGCCCTTTCTGGCCCTTTTGGTCCTCTCCTTCCTCGTGCAGGCTTTCCTCGACGACCCATGTCCAAATATCCATTAAGCTCTTTATGAAAACCCCCTTGATTATGTCGTATTTCCTATCGAAACACAATATGCTCCAAAATACAACACATATGCAATAATGGGGTTGTTTCAAGTGCCAAGTGGCAGGTTAGTATAAGAATATGCATGAAAACACTAGTTAAATAGCTCTAAAAGTATGTCAATAATGAGCATCAATAGTATACTATTAGACAACTTAAAAAATAACTCACAATACTTTGGAGGGATTGTCTGTTAAATAGTATTAAGACTACTGGGCAGTTCATTAGATCATCTATTAGACCACTAATATACTTTTTCTTATCTCATAGTACATATTTGTCTCGCATACAGATTTTCTATATAGTCTATTGGGTGGCCGAGGGCCACTTGCGAGGACCATTAGAGTCATCAGTGTTAAAAAAAGGACCATTAAGATTGACAAATAGTGGTTTCTATAGGGTTCACCAAATTTTATTTTATTATTTTTCCCCGTCAAGGATCTATTAGCTAGAGCTTTTAGTTAAAAGGTTATTCCATGGAAAAGATTTGCCAAACAAATGTTTGCAAGGAACCTCTCTTCGGTGAGGTTACTCTAAAATGAACTAAGATATTATGAGTTGAAAAAGGAACATCTGTTGACTCACCTCTGATTCAAAATCACTACTTCCAAAGAAGCTAAACCAATTAGGCCCTAACTTAGGCTAGCTTGCCTCCCTCCTCCCTCCTCCCCCCCCCCCCCTCCCCACGCGCATCTAATTCCACCTCCCATATTTGACCTAAGCATTTTGTATAGACCATCTATTAAAAATATAATTTCTTTAATAACTAGTGTCCAAGAAGACGTAATAATTCCATCTGGCAGAGGGCGATGATTTGGATCTGTTCAGGACTAGAGGCAAAAAGACGAAGGCTCATGGTGCAAGAACCAGAGAAGATGATGGCGATAGGCATTAGGACATTTGTCTTGACCTCTCCACCTAAGCACTAGAAGTGTCGTGACACCACCATTCTTCTCCAGTGGATATGGTGATTGAGTAATACAACAAAGAAAGAAAACCACCTAGATCATTCTCACGAAGCGCATAAGGCTCCTCTAATCCCGTAAGATCGGCAAAGTCAAGAGTAATGGAGAAGATGTATCATTGTTTCCATGCTACTCTTTGGTGCAGGAATGGTGATGAACTTGAAGCAGAATGCGTGACATGATGCCCAAAAGACCACAAGGTCAAGATCATCAACATTTCTGGAGCGATGCAATAGAAGCTATTGTTATCATTAAGATTTTGCATGACCTCAGAAGAAAAAAGATCAGATTTTTTTATATTCAAAAGCCTCGTTCCAACGAATCAAGCGCCAAGGCAATTGGAGGCTCTTATGAGCGGTTATAGCAAAACCATTGAATGATGCACGTCATTGGATAAGTTTTAGATAGCTCGTAGTGCTGCAACAAAACAAGCATAACTCTCTCATTCAGACTCCATTTGGGTGAATGGCCATTTGTTCGAAAAGTAGTTTATATACTTTTCAATATGTCAATATTTGGTATGTGTTATGTTATGGAAGCAGGTGAAAACTAGGAAGAAAAGGCAGAAGCAAGGCGATGACTACTAAATGTAGGAGATGGAGATGATGGTAATGGAAAGGAGCTTGGGCAATGCTTTCATCAAGCATACATGATCACATCCAGAAGTTTAGGATAGAAGCAAACCCTCTAGAACTTTGTCAGATAAAGATACAAGCAGATGACATGTAGCATATGAAGATTGATGCTACAAACAAACCACGACAGATTGCAAGAAGGAGCATCAAGCTGCATGCATGGATACTTCGGATTATTGCTTAGAACTTTGGCATATGAAGACATGAGCAGATGACATGTAACACATGAAGATTCTACAAACAAACCACGACGGATTGCAAGGAGTATCAAGCTGCATGGATACTTAAAATGCTCGGTCAGAGGACCATGACTTTGCATTAATATGACTACATGAGTAATGTGAGGAGTCTAGCTATATGACTATAATTAAAGACCTTTCCAAGAGGCAACCCATCCTTTTATGTATTCAAGTTTATTTTGAGAGAAATATGAAGCATGATATCACCCTTTGATTCTAAACTTATGACTAGTTAATTTAGACTAACTTTTATTCTGTTTTAGACCACTATCATATTGTATTATTTTTTTCTTCCACCTTAACTTTCTCTATGTTTTCAACTCTTTTACCAAACCCTTTCCACCTAAGCCTTCCTATCCATGGCACACATCTACCGACAAAAAATAGAGCCAATAGAAACAAAATTAGCTTAGGCTTATCAATCTAGACTAGTCCAAGCAAGCCGATTGACCCGAGGTGTTTCTGCTTCTATTTTGACTAAAACTTTTACCAGAGTCAGACCATACATGCTCCTAAGACTGTTCTCGAAGCATCCATACTCGGAACTATTCCAAAATCGTAGTGTCATTATCAAGATTAGCGGATCAAGACTTAGACTAGTAAATTTCTTTTATGCGCGTAAGGCTTCAGATGGTGGCGTGGGAGATACGGGGTTTAGACTGGTTCGGGCAAGGGAGTGCCCTACGTCCAGTATCGGGTCCTGCTCGTGTTACCCATGCGGGGTTCTGTAGTAGGGGTTATAGGAGTGCGAGAGAGGAAGCTGATCCCAGGTCTCTTGGGTGTACACTGATGCTCTAGATGGGTGTCGGTGTGTTCTGTTCGCTTGAGAGCATCTGTTGTGCTTTCAGTTGTCTCACGAGCCTCCTTGTCTCAGGCCCCCGGTTCTCCTTTTATAGCGTAAGGAGGCCACCGAGGTTACAGACGAGACCGGGTGTGAGGAGAAGTAAAAGAGGTAAACATAGCTAGGTAAAATACAACACGAGGGGAGGAACCAAGTCCCCAGATCACCGGTGTCCTCGCCGGCCTTCGACTTCTGCCGGTGCGTTTGCCGGAGGAGGGTGGCCGCCGTCGCGTCCCGTCGACGGTCACCTCGGTGGCCGTCGTAGCCAGGCGCGATGATGGTGTTTCGTCGTGGCTCTTGTGTCCGTTGGGGGAGGCGGCGAATCCTGCCATCCTCCTGATGGTCCGCGGAAGGCGGACGTCGCGTCCCTACCGCCGGACGCGTGGGGCGCGAGAACGGGCGAGGCCTGCTCCGGGCGGCGCAGGCCATGAGTGCCCTGTAGCGAATCGGAGGGGGTCGCAGCCAATGTAGCTCGTACTATGCAGCCGCGCATTGGTACTTGTGGCGGGTTGCGTCGGGGACGCGGATATCCTTCTCCCTGACAGAACTGCGGCGCATTTATGGCGAGATCAACAGGGGGACCCATGAGATCCGCGCCCGAGGTGGACACTTGTCTGGTGGGCCCGGGTTAGCCCGACCCCCTGTGCCTGGAGTCGGGCGAGGCAGAAACCTGCGGCGGGGGGTCGGGCGCTCCCGATCCCAGACCCGCTGTCGGGCGAGGCGGAGCTTGGTCTTCCGAGGGTCGGGAGCGCCCGACCCCGGAACACAAGGTCGGACGAGGCGGAGCGCGGCTCTCACCCCCCATGTTGGGCCGACGGCAGTCTTTATTCCCTTAGGTGGGCCTGGGCCTTTGTGTTTTGTTATTTCCATGGGCTTCGAGAGGTCGTTAAAATTCCCCCCAACACGTAGGTATTTATTTTTCCACCAAACATAAGTCATATTTTCTTCATTTGAAAATCATCTTAGCCATGTGCCTAATTCCTCTCTTCAAAACTCTTATTTAGCCAAAACATATAACCCTTGAACTTACCTTAAGCCTTGTTATCTTGGTTGTTTGTATTTTCAGTGATAAATTTTCATGTTGATAATACCCGTCTTCTTGTGAAGTGGTCACTTGCTTTGTCATTCTAAAAAATCTTGTTTAAACATGTGCTTAGACTACAATCGAGCATTTTGCTGGCTGGACCGGCAGAAAAGTCCAGTTCATTTCGGACCGAGAGTTTGTGCCTACGACCATCTCATGGGCGGTGTTCAAGCTGATTTTTTGGGCCTTTAGCCAAAAATATTAAACTTTAGTTTAGCAATTTTAAGACATTTAAGCATAACTTTGATTAAAGTTTTTAGTGAGTACTACTTCAGTTTGAAGCATGTACTATGTCGAGATAAATTAAGGGGTGTTTGTTTCCTAGGATTAACTTTAGCTCTTGTCACATCGGATGTTTGGATAATAATTAGGAGTATTAAATATAGATTAATTACAAAACTAATTGCATAGATGGAGGCTAATTTGCGAGACGAATCTATTAAACCTATTAATCCATAATTTGACTGCTACAATAACTATTTGATTTAATAGATTCATCTCGCAAATTAGCTCAGTACTTTTGCAATTAGTTTTATAATTAGCTCATATTTAATCCTCCTAATTAGTATCCCAACATTCAATACAAAATCCCACGCTCTGAATATGCATGTGTGCCGGGCATGTATTCTGTTCGTTCGCACGAATTACTAGGGGCCGACTAGCCGTAACCGTAACCCGAGAAGCAGCTTCAGCTGACCCCAGAAAAGAAGAAGAGTTTGACTTGCTCCGTCCGAGGCGCGCGCACTGGTCGTCCGGAGCAGAGGCATCCAGGAGCCTGACGACATCCGAGCAGCGACAAGGATTCTCTGAGAACTTGGGCAGGCAACAAGGGTCCAAGCAGGAGCCTACACTTGCTTGCGAGATGTCGCTCGTGTCACCGCGCGGGACAGAACGGCCACGGCTCCCGAAAAAAACAACGCTGCGTGCTGCTGCGCCGCTGCTGTGCCCCTGCTGCCGCTGCTTCTGCCGTTGCTTCCCCTGTGCGTGCCCGTCGTTCTATTCCACGCCCCTGTCCGCGACCGCGAGCGCCCGTCTGCATGCGCGCGACACCGCGTGCGTGCGCAAGCGGCTAGCCGACGTAGGAGACGTACGGCGCTAGCGTTGCGGTTAGGTCATGGACTCGTAGCAGCAGTAGGGAAAATGGAGTCAAAGCACCCTGTGGCCAGGCCTGTGCTCTGTGATTGATGAATGAAAAGTTGTTCTTTGGGAGCTGCGTGTTTGCGCATGCATGCGCTGTGCCGTGCGTGCGTCCTATTCGGTGGTTGTGGCCTTTGTGCGCGCCTGTGCACGTAAGCTATGACCATGCAGGCACATGCTCGCGTGCATGTGGATATGTCGGTTGCCACGGCGCCGTGCTTGTCCGCCAGCGGTGGGTGACCGGCCTATCCCCTCCGCTCTGGCGACGAACGAACGACCAAGTGTGCCGCACATGGCTGCCGCCGGCCGGCCGGAGTTGGAATTCATTCCGCTAGGTTGGCCGGCCGGCTGAACCGGGAATAATACCAGCATCGAGACAAGTTGTGCTTATGATAATCCACATTTCACGCGTTGTAGATCCGATCCGCTCGACGGTTCAGATGGAAGGAAGACTCGCAAAGGCTATCGGAGAAGCAAGCTAGCTGCAGAGCTAAAGCTTTCGGCGAATGGCAGATGATATGTACTTGAGCGAAAAGCAGCTCACGCCTGAGCACAAGGAGGGCGCAGATCTGCGGCGCCGCGGGGAACCACGCCACACCACCAGCCGGAGAAGAGAGATACATGCAGGTGGCGCGGATCGCGGCGGGCGGGCGATGCGGCGGCGCGGGCAGCTGGGTTGTGGGGATGGGCGCCCTGGGGATCGCGCGTGCCCGCGGCTGCGCCCCGCGCGGCCTGCAGGCAGGGGCCGACAGCGCCGTCGTGCCGCGCCACAAGGCTGTCGTGTCGGCACCGCCCCCTCCAGCAGCAAAGCAGCCGTCGCGTCCATCCCTATCGCTCCGATCGATCGTTGAGAGCTTTGCTTTCAGGGTGTTGGTCAGTTGGGTCGTCAGCGACTCGCCGACGTCACCCCGCGACCTGAGCTCGCGACGTGACGTGACGTGGTCTGGTCATCCCCGCCGCGCGCGCGGGGACCAGACACCGGAGGGCCGGACCGCCGGTCGCCCACAGTTTGTGTCTACCATGATGATGAAACTATCTTGCTCACTAATCAAACAAGAACGAGCGGAACACTTGTTTTGTGGACTGAATTTTACCAGTTTCGTTACACCGATTTTTTTTAGTACTTCTACTGTACTGTGAGCAGAGTGTGAATTTCGTCAATCCACAATTTGTGAGTACTAATTTCATACGTGTACAATCCACAAAAAACAGTGGTGTTGCATAAAATGTTGATGCATAGCACAGTTGCCGACTGGATCCCGGGCAGGATCGGAGCAGAAAGGACGCAAACAAAATCATGCTTGCGTTGGGTGTAACTGTTGGGAGTATTCAAATTGGATGGCATGGACGAGGGCCCTAGCGATCTGCTGCTGCGGGCGCACACACACTCCAGCATCAGCAGTGATGCTAGCTAGCCCTCCTCCTATACTAGCAGCAGTAGGACCGTACCAGTACGAGTACGATTGACGTGGGGTGTAATTGCATTGCATGTGTGCGTGTTTTCAGAGCGAGAAGCAGCGCGCATAGATGGGCTGCCCGGGGGGGCCTGTCTTTATACGGGCGCCGTGCCGAAAGCCGATTTGCCGGAGCCTTGCGCTCTTTTACCCAACACCCATTAATGCCAGTCATACCGTTGCTGTTCCTCTTTCTTGCATTGCCAGTTTGCCACCATCCAACGTGGTACGGACTAATATGGTGTCATACTGTCATGTGAGCACGATAAAAACAATACAGGCAACCAACTGTTGCTAGCTAGAATGTTTTTTCGGTCACACGCACACATCCATGACAAATACACACAACTAGCATGCACGTCACAATTTTTTTTTTGCGAATAAGTGCACGTCACAATTAGACACTCACCAGTTCACCACACATGACACACCTACAAGGTCCTCAATCCGGAAATATAATGTGGAACTTGGATTGAGCTGATCCATCCATCATGAGGAAATTCATTTAGTTTAGGCATGAAGAGCTCAAATCATTCCAAAAAAATGAACTCAATTTGGGTGTAAGGGCGATCTCAAATCTGAGGGCTAGGACCTTAATTTGGGCAGTAAGGGCCTCAATTCGGCAATTTGGAACTTGGATTGAGCGTCTGAGCACTGAGCTCTATTCGTTGTTGATGAACTTAGGCTCTGTTGGATCCACCCATCTAAAGTTTAGCTGGCTAAAGTTTAGAGGCTTTTTTTAGCCAACTAAAATTAAACTTTAGCAAGAAGTGTTTGGATCCACTAACTAAATATTATTGTTAAAATAAATTACCATGCTACCCTTCATTAATTGCACATCTATCTCCTCTCCTAGCAAATAAAAAAACGCATCATCCTTTTTCCCATCGTCACTTTCCTCTCAACGCGATACTTTTCTCCTCTCACAGCAATGGCACATCTCTTCCGCTCTAGTTTCTGGTTGCGACTTGGTGAGCTCCTCCTCGTACAACATGCCCCTCCTTCTATTCCCTTCCTGGTTGCGACTCCCCTATGCTCGCACCTCTTCCCTGCTCCCCCTTCAGGCTATCACGACTCTCATACCTTACATCCATGGGGACGGTTGGACAGAGATGTTGCCGCACGATTGAGCTGCGGCTGGCCAGGTCAAGCTATTCTCCATCCAGGTGAAGGTCCTCATCGTCGGATTAATCTTCCCTCCCACCAAATTGAGCCTCAGGCACTCCGATTAGGAGGTCTGGTGCTGCGTGTCGATCTTGAGGCTGGGCGTGCTGTCGCCGTCACCGTCGCCGTTGGAGGCGTACGCGTTCGTGGCCTCGATGACGTGCCAGTGGGAGCTCTTCAGCCACTGGTATGCGGGCGTGCCATGCACCGGCAAGAGGTCATCGGCGCCACAGTCCCCGGCGTCGCAGGATGCTGGGGGCTGGGGCCGCCGCCGAGGGGCGCAACATGGGTAGCATGCGTCGATGGGAGGTCATCGGTCCCCGACGCCGTAGGATGCTGGGGGCAGGGCTGGGGTTGCCGCCACCGAGGGGCGCGACGTGGGCAGCACGCACCACCCGTAGAGGACAGGATGACGGGCGGGTGCTCGCTCCGAAAGAGGGTGGTTGTCGGGGTGACTGCGGTATCGCTGGAGGGGTAGGGGCACGGGGCGGTGCTAGAGGGAAGGAGCTGCGCGTGGGGAGGGCTGGCAGTGGCAGGGTGGCCTGGCGGCAGCAGCGGGATGGGCTGGAGGCGGCGCTAGTTTCTGGAGATGGGGAATTGCGGGACGGAAAGAAGGGCAATCGGGAGGGAGTGCGCGGGTGGAAGGAGGGAGGCGCGCGGTCGCAGGGGATTTTATCGAGAATGTGGAGGGGTAAATCTATCTTTAAACATCTTGATCTGGGTTTAGCTGGTTAAAACCTGGTAAAGTGCTAAATTTTAGTTAGGAGTCTTTAGCTAGATTTTAGCTACCATATTTGGATCCTTAGCTGCTAAATTTAGCCAGCTAAACTTTAGATGGTGGATCCAAACAGGCCTCGGCTTGAGACAGGCATGGAGCCTTCTCAACAAAACGATCTGATAAAGATACAATAAAATCTACATAATTTATTTCTTTTGACTAGTCAAAAGCATCGATCATAAGGTTTTCAATTCTTCACTTTTTAAAAAAAAATTGTTTCGCTAGAAACATTTCTCTGGTGAATCAGAACCATTTTGTGCAATCCTTTGGCTACTTTATTTGGTGGATTCTGATTGTAAAAGCATGTGTGACATGGGAGGTGTATTACTGAATTCTGATTCATAAATGTTTCTCTTGGTTTCTTTGTGCATGGGAGCTAGAAAACAGAAAACTGACTGTTTGGCAGAATTTCTCTGATTTCCATGAAGAAATTAAATCCCAAATAGGACCAACAGCATGGCACAATGAATTGCACGTGCATTATTTTTTTACATGTTATAAAACCCAGTGGCAGGAGTAGCTATATCTAATTAAAGTGAGTGGTAAAATGATTTAGGAGTGTCTTTGTTACCTAAAATCGGACGCTTATTATCAGCTTAAACTGCAGCAGTAAGGAATCTATATCAAGCATAACAGTGTAAGTTTAAAATCAGGAATGGGAAAATAAGAAAAAATGACTCACCGTTGAAAACTAGCTAGACTCACTCCCATGGAAAAAAAATACTATAAACACAATGTCCCGATCAAACAAAAGGCGCATCATTATCTAAAAATAAACCAAAAGAAGAATCTGATGATCGAAAGTCTTCTACATTGAGAACCTTGAGTCACATAGTGTAAAGAAGCTCAGCGGCGCATGCAGCTTAGTAAGTGATGGAGTGATGGGTGAGCTGGTGCGTGTGGCCGAAGCATCATACGACGGTACGAAAGGTAATGATAGGTTTAGGCTTGCAAATGCTGCACTTGCAAGTTAATCTCGATTCATATCCAGATAGATGATCCAAAGCAACACTTTCCGGTACCAATAGTTTAAGCATGGCCTGAACACTATCTAACGAGCAGTAAGCTAGTGGCACTAGTACTCCTACGCATAATTTAACGCTAAACCTTTTAGTTTGTCTCTAATTGCATGCGTCCGTGACATCTTTGAACCAAGTTGCTGTTTGCTTTAACGTGTCTGTACCTTTTTCCCTTGATAAAGAGAGCAGCAGAGCATGCTAGCATTATTCTTTCTTCATGGTACTCTGGCCAAAGTGCTCTTCAAAGCAAGTACAATCTGTGTTGCTGGGTGCTAGCTAGTGACAGGAGATGCATGAGAGGAGAGAGTAGAGACCGACCGTCAAGCAGCAAAGGACCCAAGCAAGGAGACACAGGAGAAGCAACACAGTGCCAAGTTGTTATCTCGAACAAAGCGAAAAAAGGGAAAATTCACGTAGCACGTCGCCAGCTTCCCATGGGAAAAAGCAAGAGCCATTGAAAACGAAGAAATCAAACAGAAACGGCGGCCCCTAAACCTGATCAAGCCCAGCAGTTCAGTACTGATATTGCATTGTTAATCTATGTACTCTCGTAGAAATCGCAGGGAATGTGCATCTGAGCGGCACGCATTTTGAACAAGATCTGATATTTTGAGGTGGAGAGACTACACTGTTACGTCTTACGACTGATTCTTTCATTCTTTTTTGACAGGGGTAATCGTTTTGTTTATTTGATTTTAATTGTAACTAGCTAATTAAGGAGCTAGTGCAATCACAATACACATATATCGTTTTAGTGGTGTATAGGATCGGAGGTGAAAGGGCCCAAAACAATGGGGTTTCACATGTTGTCTTCTGTTTGTCTAGAGGCGGCCGAGGCTAAAACAATGTATAAACATGATTTATATTTTCTTATCTTTATTAATAATGCTTATTTGTTACTCATATATCTTATATAGTCGTCGTGGATGATGGCCAAGATGTAAGATTAAATGCAAGTACATGAAATACATTTTCCCCTTCATTTACTTATACTAAATTATTGTGAAAGATGGCTTTATTTATTTATTTATAAGAATTTGTTGTACATTTATTAAGAAAATGATAAGGAATAATGAACATATGCCTATAGAAGTTTAAGAATTACTTAAATGGAGAGCATGGTTGAGAATATGCTAAAACATCTACAATTGCATTCAGAGGCTAAAACGACATATGCATTTGCATCAGAGGGAGTATTATTGATTTTAAGTTCTGCCCTGGCATGCTCCTACTACCAGCTTTCAACTTTCGAGACATGTATGTGCGATTAAATAATCTCAGTTCAGGTGATATCATCATTAGGTGTTTTAGGAACAAGCATTTTTTTAATAGAGGAAATAGTTCTGGCCTCCGTGACCGCACACAGCCAAGTTCTTGCATCGTCCTCGGCTTAGAAGCTGAACACAAAAAGTAGGGAAACGAGTACACATAGAATATGAATAATTTAAAAGCATATATAGTCTATTATTGCTTCTCCATCCATTCTTGGTGAATATATCCAAAGCGACGATCTCTAGTGCTTTGCTTGCCGAAGAGATGGTCTCCCTTGTGTTCTCATGCTGCAACAGGGATGAAAATCGCAACCAATATGCTCCTTGAAAATGACCTGCATAAACGAATTGAAACGTTTTTTTTCTCAAACACCAAATCATTACGTGTACACCAAATAGCTCACATAAGAGCTGCCACCCCTACAAAGAATAAAATTTTATCTTTTTTTGCAATACCTATTAACTAACTTCCAAGCATATGTCTTATTGATTTAGGTGGGGTTAACTCAGTAGCTATCTGAACAACTCTCCAAATGTCTTTAGCATGTTGACAATTAAAAAAAACATTTGATTGTTTCATTGCAATCACAGAATCTTTAGCTTCGGCACACCTTGGTTTATCAAATACTCATACATATATTAAATGGTCATTTAAGATGTGTTAGTGCACCATGAGCTTTAGAGACGAACTAATCTAGTATATATGTTAGGAAAATATGCCTGACAAATACTTGTCTCACGTCATTTGGCTCAACCGATCTGACTCCCTGGTGGCATGAAAGTAATCAAATACGGTATCGATAAAGGAGTTGGCCACAAATAGAATGTAATACTAATAAAGTAATTGACAATGACAAACAACAGGTTAAGAGAAGAGTAAAAGCACAACAAACTACATCTCCGGAGCCATTCTCAGTCAGATAACGAATGGCAACCCAAATCCAGAACCAAGAACAACACAAACAGAAGTGTACGCAGGGCGTAGACAAACACAAAAGTCAGATGAGCCAACAAAGCTACTGAAATTAAAGGATATATCAAATTGAACAACAGTGGTCGCAGTAGTGTAGTAGCACCAAGCAAGCAAATCCAGCGCATGCGTCAAACACCACATGACCACATGCACGCACCGGCACTCCACACAAACACCGTACACGGACGACGGAGGCAGTAGGTAGTGAGAAAAAAGCACACACGGTACCAGCCTCTCTCTTGCACACACACACGAAATCACGAACTCGGCCAGCTAGCTCACTCATCTACCATCACCCTGGCGACGGATGTATCCTCCTCCTATCAACTTAGTTTGATTAGCCAGCATCAGCAAGGAGGGCGATGGCGCGCGGCCGGCCCTGGAGCTCGATCAGAGCCAGAGCGCGCCGGCCTCCTTGAGGAGCGGGACGAGGGAGCCGTTGATGTGCGCGGCCATGACGCGGTCCATGGCGCCGACGAGCTTGCCGCCGATGAAGACGACGGGGACGACGGGCGCGGCGGCGGGGCCGTAGCCGAGGAGGCGGGCGAGGGCGCGCTCCAGCTCCCGGCCGCACGGGTCGAGGTCCAGCTCGTGCACCGTCGGGTGCACGCCCATGCCGCAGAAGAGCCGCTTCACGGCGTGGCACATGCAGCAGCTGCTCACGCTGAACACCACCACCGCGCTCTCCGACGCCAGCCGCTCCACGCGGGCCACCGCGCTCTCCGCCATCGGCGCCGCCGCAGCCGGCATGTACCACGCCTGCTCCGCCGCCGCGTACTGCATTGTCGCTTCGCTAGCTCTGGTGGCACCGAAAGAAAGTTTTTTTTTTGGTTGTTGCTGCTGAAGGCTAGCTAGCAGCAGAGGTGGAGAGGAGTTTGCTGGCTGGCCGGCTGCTAGCTGTATGTAAGCAAAGGCTGGCAATGAGGTGAGGTGAGTTGAGGCTTGGGACTTGAGAGCTTTGAGTCCTGATGAGCGATGAACAGGAAGTGAGAGGTGTATATATAGAGGAGGGAGGGGTGGTTTGGTAATTTGAGGGAGGCAGGGAAAGAAGGATAGGCACTTCCAAGCCAATGAGGTCGTTTTGGGGTTCTAAGCCAATGCAAAATTTTCCTCCCTTTCTTGTTCGCCACTAGCACTATTTTATTGTCCAATGTCTGGTGGTGAGGAGAGTTCTCACTGGCTAGCGGGAGCAGTAACTTGCTACTGTGGTTAGTTATACTGCTAACCAGTCACCGAGAATGAATGACCTTTGGTTTGGCCGTAATTAGTTTATTCTTCATGGTTTTGGGCATGCATAGCATATGGTAGCAGCTAGCTCAGAAGAAGCGAAACGCATCTAGTAGCTAAAGTTAAAACGTGGAAGGCAAACATATTCTTATTTCTTATAAGCTACTGCTTTGTTATGCTTGTGACCACTCAATAGGATAGAGCTATATATTTTATTATTTTGTGATACTTATAATACTCCCTCCATCCCAAATTACTATTCGTTTTGACTTTTCTATATACATAGCTTTTGATATACACCTAAATATATACTATGTCTAAATACATAGCAATGTATATATATATAGAAAAACTAAAACGAATAGTATTTTGGGACGGAGGGATACAATCGACATGGATACTGTAGCAAAAATGTAAAATTGTACTCCATGCACGTGTAGCGTACAATAATGTAACAAGCTCTACAAGTTCTGATGGCTTCCCATCTAGTAAATGATAAAAAAAATAATCCGTCCATTTTTGTGGTCGTAGCTTTCTAGCATTCTTAACCGAGTTCATAATCTACATCGACTACTGCTCGTATCTGCAAATATTGATCCAACGGTACTGTTTCACCAATCTCATTTGTCGTGCTGCATGGAGACAAGCAACTGGATGAATCGAACGCTAGGCTTTTCATGCCACTGCCGGAACACCGCGAGTGTATTACATCACCAAGGTGTCTCTTTGTCCCCCTTGCCTTTGTGCATACCGCTTTTCTGTGGCACAGCCTGTCTTTATCACTGCAAAGTGAAGGCATTCCTGAAAAATTGTTGGAAGATTATTTGATGGCGAGAGGGAGAGGAAAGCCATCCAAAGACCGGCTTTTGCTTTCCACTGCTGCGAGTCTTCAGCCTACCTATGTTTGACGAGACATGCCATATGGTCAACAAAATTTGAAAGTGACATAAACAAGTAATGATATCCCAACAACGGCCCAAACTGCATTCAGGTGTTGCGTTTGAGTATCTAAGTTTTTAAATATAAACGTTTGTGTTTTATAAACACACATGTCTTTGTAAAATGTCAAAGATATAGTCTGACGTGACAGATCTTGAGATTGACGAATGTATTAATCGCAAGCATCTTTGTCTACCATACTAACTGTAAATATGAGTACACATGCTTAGTCGTAGACGAACTTGGATGGACATGTTCCGTAAGTGTGGTAGTTCGGATAATATGACCGACGAACCGATGGAACATTCTGTACATTGTACACACAAGGATGCAATATTGCGAGCGAGGTGAAACTTTGACAGCGAGTACGTGGGGTAATAGCGGCTGTCCTCCTCCTTCCTGTCGGACGGTGGGCCCACCACGAGTCGGAATCGCCCTGGGCCCGCAGGACAGAACACGTATGGCCAAACCGCACTTTTTGGTCGACCCGGATCCCGGCCGAATTAAGGACGTGTGCTGTGCCTGTGCTAGCTCATCTCTACGACTCTACATGCCGCTACTGCTACCATCAGTAGCTAGCATAAGCTAGGCTGGTAGTAGCAGCGTCCTCGCAGTATCGATCGCGGCTGGCCCCTCTCGACCGCTTTCTTCCTCCTAACATGGAGGCATGATGCATGTCCTGTTCTTTCCTCGTCACACCAAGGGCTTGCACAGTGGATAATGTCTGCCTCTTTGTTGATTGGGTCGATGGCTACGTATGAAACATATTTATTGGCTCTTGCTGGTGATGCCATGTTTGGACTGGACCGTATTGCACTGGATGAGGGAACGGAGGTCGACGCTTCACATATTTCGCATGTATAGATAGGTGGCACCACAAGAAATCTAACCAACTAAGCTACGCTCAGTTCGCGTGAGCGAGATGATATTGATCGAGGCAACATTTGAGGTATGTTGTGGGAAGTCGAAGGTATTATGTTGATAAGGTTAGCAACAATTACTTTGGTTAGGCTCCGACGTTGGTAGGTTGTTTGGTGATCGGTGGCCAGTGAGTCAGTTTTTCATCCCTACTTGTTTTGCTGCTCTCAAGTTTTCCACTAGTTTTTTAATTAATCTTACAGCAGTAAGCTTTTCAGTGTCTCGCTTGTCTCACATAAGGAATTTCGATATTTGACATCGAATTCGCAAACCTCACTGTTTATAACTTTCAATTCGCATACCTTTCAAAATATCACTTGGCATGCGAATTCTTTTGGTTAAGGGGATTTCCACTCCTTTTCTGTATTTCCTTTATTTCTTTTTCTTTTTCATTTTCCAAGCCCCTTTGCCTTATCTACGACGAAGTGTGGGCAAAGCGGCACCACCACCAGCGCTGCCAGAGTTTCACCGACGCGAGGGTTCCGACAACCAACTGGGTTGGGAGGAGCACTAGGTTTCCTTTTAATCAATCTTAAGGTTTAATTTTCAGTATCCGGCTTGTCTCATAATGTGAGTTAACTATAATCATTTATAGTAAATTGCAGGAATTCTCTACCTTTTTGAAGTTCTTAAAAATGCTAAAATGAATTTTCTGAAAGTTAATACGAATAAACTTTATAAACCGTAGGACCGGAGAGAAAAAGAGCCTACGAGTCCCACTTATATGCGTATTAGCGTATGCCATGTCATATGAAACTCAAAACTGCTAAACTTGCTATTGAAAACACTATGATAAATCGATATTCTTAGATAATAGAAAAGTCATAGAGTTTCACATCTCTGCCAACACATAGAGGCCGTGTTAATTATTATAAGAAGTTATCTAAAACAAAGGGGGACATATAGAAAAGCTTTTGCATAGCCTATGATTAAGTGACCACCCATGCTTGAGGAAAATTCCATGGTCACCACTCACCACCTACAAAATGGCTTGCACTAAGATAATATATCATACGCGTATTGAAAATTTTGAAATTGCACACATTATTATATTCATATGAGAAAATAGGTCATTAGTGAATAGTTTTAGCACATAGGACGACCTGCCACCATTAATTAAGACCTTCGGCTCAAGGTCTGACTATGAATCTGCCGTAACACGCCTATCACTACTATTAGCAGTGACATACCTTCATGACCCGGTACTTTTGTGCAGGTGGGGGATTTTGGCACAACTTATGCGCACGGGGCCTTGAAAGAGATCGAGGGAAAACTCAGCATTCGTCCTAAGGCTCAGTACCGATTATATTTTGACCCGATACTAATGTGAGCATTAGTACTGGGCCTAACGGCTAGTCCCCGAAGAGCCTCCATGACCCCCTTTAGTACCGGGTGGAGGCTTCACCTAGTACTAAAGATCACCCATTAGTACCAGTTGAAGCCTCCAACCGGTACTAATATACCTGAGGATCTTTAGTACTAGGTGAAGGCTTCACTCGATACTAATGGGTAACCTTTAGTACCGGCTGAAGCTTCCACCCGGTACTAAAGGGGTACCTCCCCTCACGCGTCAGACCCCTTCTCTCTCACCCCATGCTCACCCCCTCCCCATACGTACTTATCCGCTCGTCCCCTCATCCAGCCTCTCACCCACGCCTCTCTCTCTTCTTCTCCCCGCCGAATCCCCTCTCTCCCCCACATAGATCGATCCCCTCGCCGCCCGTGCCATCATCGTCCCTCTCCTCCCCCCTCCGCTCGCCCCTCACCTCTTACATGTGGCGAGGAGCGGTGGCGTGGCAAGGAGCGGCAGAGGCAAGAAGGGAGGGTGCGGCGAGACGGTGGAGCGTCGGTAGGGCGTGGCGGAGCAAGGAGCAACAATGGGGCAAGGAGCGGCGGAGCTCCGGCAGGAGGGCTCGGCAGCAGAACATCGGTAGGCGTGGCGGAGCAAGGAGCGCGTGGATCTTGGAGTAGCGGCCACCTCTCCCTCAAGGAGCAGCGGCAGTGGCAACCGGTGGTGATGGCTGAGCAGCGTAAGTACGCTGCCTCCCTCCTTCCCTCTCTCTCCGATGCGGGGCTCAGATACTATGCGGTCGGGGCTCCGGCGCTCGGGCGGATGGCGGTGTGGTGCAGCCGGGGCTCCGGCGCTTTGGTGGATGGCGGCGGGGTGCGGCCAAGGCTCCGGTCGGCAGATTTCTTTTTTTGTTTTTAATACCCCTTTAGCACCGGTTATTTGACCCGGTACTAAAGGTCCCCCTTTAATAGCGAAGTAGCAATACCGGTTGCATAACCTGTACTAAAGGGGGTTAGGAACCGGTACTAAAAGTGCTTTCCCAGTAGTACGAGGGTGGGATAGCTCGGAGATGTTTCAGTCCCCTTTTCCATCCAAACCTTGAGAGCGCCGATCTTTGTTTTGGCAATGACAATGAGTTTGTAGTCGAGGTGGAACATGAACCACGTGTTGGCATCATCAAGCACCCTGAGGTCCAGCAGCTACGTCATTCTTGGCATCAAGCCTAGGATGGGTGCCCCCAACAACATATCAACAGTAGGGGATCGGAATGGCGATGATAGGGGGGAGGGGGACCGACATGTGGGGCCCCTTTGGCAGTGAGAGGAGGCAAGGGTGACGAGAGACGGGTAGAAAGGAGACGGCACGAACTTGATGATAGTAGCATGGAAGGGATGCAATGAGGGAATTCATCCAATATTGCAAGAATAAGGGCATGTTTGGTTCCTCTTGCTAAACTTTAGTTGCTAAAAGTTGCTAAACTTTAGCAAAAACTGTTTGGATACTCTTGGTAAAAGGTATTTAATGAGCTGTAAAAAGATCTATCTAACCTTATTAAAGGTGCGCAGGAGGGGGGAGACAAGCAATAAATGAGGGGTATAGGTTGTCCAGCTCACCTTTTAGCAAGTTTTAGCAACAAAAAACTTGCTAAATTGCTAAACTTTAGCAACTCAACTTTAGCAAGTTTTAGCAAGGGTGTTTGGCAGTTTAGCAGCTAAAAGTTGCTAAACTTTAGCAACTAAAGTTTAACAAGGTGAAACCAAACACCTCAATGTGTACTAGGAAGGGGAATCTTCAACCTTGCCAAGAAGAAAGGAGTTGTCAGCACGACGGTGATGTACTTGACGTCAAGCTAAATTAATTAAGATTTGGAAGGTGCGCTTTGCAGGCCCAACTTTTGTTCGTGCATGCTACTTTGGCCTTCTCGTCGAGCGCAGACATGCACGCAGCGAGGCTACGGATCTCGATGCGCGCGTATGAACTTTCCATGCAAGCCGTCGGATCGAAAAGGCGGCTCGCGCACGAGAAAAAAGCAGGCGTGAGTGGGTAACATGGGAGCTGTACGAGCACCGTGCCTGGTTAATTAATTGCATGCGCGCGCGTCGCAGTTAGCAAAGGCCCAGCGCCCAGCCGAGATGGACGACGACGAGTCGACGACGTGCATGCATGCAGGCGATCTGATGCGTGGGCTTTCCCATGGGCGGCGCGATACGTATCTTCCACGGATTTTCCTCTTTCTCACTTGTTTTATTTGCCCTTGTACTTGCTTGATTCCTTGCATGCTCGCTTTCTGTCCTGTAGGGCACTTTCTACATGCTTGTTGGTGGCGTGCCTGTGCCTCGACAAAAATGGGTAGAACTAAAGCTGCGTGTGGCCATGCACCTCGTTACTCTCCACTCTCCAGGTGAATCATGTCCAAATCCGGGTTAAGATCACAGCTACGACTGCTTGACACTTTTTGACTAGAATCGAACTAGTACTTCGGTCTTGCATTTTTTTTCCTTTTCGGAACAGAAAAAACACCTTGCATTGGGACTTCTGCATATGAGAGTGGTTACATGATTTAATTTATATTTTGCCCGGGGTGTCTGGCATGGTTTAATTTAGATTTTCTTACTATTAGTAAAAAACTTTCTTTTTAGAGCCTTCACACATTAAAATAATAGCCATTGGGTATATTCTATCTTATACAAAATAACCACCTCTATTGTTATAAAAAAATAGTCTAAAGTGACCGCTGCCATTATACAATAGTCCAAAAGTAAATATAGATTTGTTTCTAAACTACCCACTCCAACCATTGTAAATACAGAGAAATAACCTAAGTTATACATGCATGATGTGTCTCAGCTTGCATACCACGCATAATAATGGATATTGGCCCTAATGCCCTTTCACAGTCCAACTCAAACCCTTAATTATTTTTAGCCCCACAAACACACGAAAATTTAACCGGGCCCCTTTTGAGCCAGGTTCTTAAAATTTATAGGCTAATTTTTTAGGCCCTTTAGGCCTTTACCATGCCTAACCACGTACATGAATGCAAGAAACAATGAGCATATCAATTTTCATGTTAACACATTGCTCAAGCTAAGATTTCAACACATCTCAAACACACATGTGGAGGCGCGATGCAAATGAAGAAACTATGAATGAGGATCGAAAAGCATAGATTAATTTCTTATGTTACGGTGCATCCTAATCCTACTTTGGAAACTTTCTTGCGCATTTTGAATTCCTGTAGGATTGTAAGTTCCATGCAACTCTAATTTCACATTGTTTCTATTCCTACGTTAATCATATATTCAAAATAACAGATTTGATATGGAGGTTCTTGCATGAGCAGTTGGACATCGGAAGTGCTGTGCTCTAGCGAAGTATCAACAATACTCACGAGGATAAATAACTGAAGGGAAAAAAGAGAAGCATGTATTTAGGTTTTCAGGAATATAATGGTTAGTTAAACTAGGTTTTCAGGAATGGTTAGTTAAACAAGTATAAAAAGCTATTCACTGGGGGCGGTCAGCTTTTGACAGAGGAACCCAGATAGACCATATCAGAAGAAAGATGATCCACATGTAGTATTCATATCCTCACTGACTAACTAATTGCCTCCTTGGCGAAGACTAGTGTTTGGATACTATATGCTAAACTTTAGCAGTGTTTGGATACTATATGCTAAACTTTAGCAGTGTCACATCAGACATTCGGATGCTAATTAGAAGGACTAAATATGAGCTAATTATAAAACGCAGAACTCCTATGCTAATTCGTGAGACGAATCTATTAAATCTAATTAATCCATCATTAGCAAATGGTTACTGTAGCACCACATTGTCAAATCATGAACTAATTAGGCTTAATAGATTCGTCTCGCGAATTAGACTCCATCTATGCAATTACTTTTGTAATTAGTCTATGTTTAATACTCCTAATTAGCATCCAAACATCCGATGTGATAGGTGCTAAACTTTAGCATGGAGTATCCAAAACAAAGCTGCGGTGAAACTGCAAGTTACCACACGCGCCTCATGAATCATCATGCATGCAAAAGAAACTCAGTTATTATAATGTCTTGAGAAATGACATGATATAGGTTGCGAATTTTGGCAGCGAAGCAGAGGTGCATCGTGTCAGCAGTATTCGCAAATTTAACACAAGGGAAGCACCTGGAGAGAATACTCCAACATTGTAACAGGGACGCACGGCACGAGGGTGTCAGGACGTGCTTGTCTGTTGGTCTCCTGCCGGTGCCGTTGCTAGTATGCTGTGCATGCGCGTGCGGCGTATGCAAATGCAAGTATGCACACACCCGCAAAGCCAGGAAAGACGAAAAAATTTTGGGTCGGTCATGCACGCTGCTCTCATTTACGTCTTGCAGAGAGAAAAGACGGGGAGGACCCCAGAGAGAGAGAGAGGGGGGGCAATGAGATCGACCAGATGGGGACATACGCTGTGAGTGTTCTGGTGGTGCCTGCCGCCGGTGATGGTGGCGGGCATGCAACTTCCCGAG
This sequence comes from Setaria viridis, assembly GCF_005286985.2. Classification (NCBI taxonomy): domain Eukaryota; kingdom Viridiplantae; phylum Streptophyta; class Magnoliopsida; order Poales; family Poaceae; genus Setaria; species Setaria viridis. The sequence continues at coordinate 24,283,994 of NC_048263.2, read as the reverse complement.
GCTGACGCTATGCCGCTCGGCCGCTGACCTCCTTTGCCTCCTGCGGTCCTGCCTTCCTTCCATCGCCATAGCCGTCACTTCACGATCTCGAATAAAGGCGAGAGATGAGCACGATGGTTGAAAAGCCACCGGCCCGAGTAGGATGCGCATTATAGATGTTGAGAGCATCTCTAGCAAATTACTCATCCTACATCACCAATACATATTCTCTCTTGCCAATAATTTTTTTTTTGCTTTTGTAACTTGTGCTTTATTAGATTACCGAAACACCTTATTTAGGTAGAGGGATGAATCCCCTTCATTTTTTTTCGAATCATGAATCCCCTTCATTTGGGTGAGAAGGAGGAGTGTTTTGGTGATTACCAAGATTTTTTTAGTAATGGGAATCGGATTGGTAATCTGTTGAAGCAACTCTTATCACCAAAAGAACATGTTCTAGTATTGGAAAGAAGGATGAATAATCTGTTGGAGATACTTTGAGACCCTAAATAAGGTCCTGTTTGGATCCCTTGACTAAAGTTTAGCCGGCTAGATTTAGCCACTTTGGATCCAAAAGGGTCAAGCTAAAATGCAGCTAAATTTTAGCCCAAGCCCAAAAAGAGATTTAGGGCGTGTTTGGATCCTCGGGCTAAAGTTTAGCTCTTGTCACATCGAATGTTCGGATGGTAATTAGAAGGACTAAGCATGAGCTAATTATAAAACTAATTGCAGAAGCTCTGGGCTAATTCACGAGATAAATCTATTAATCCTAATTAATCCATCATTAGCAAATGGTTACTGTAGCATCACATTATCAAATCATGGACTAATTAGGCTTAATAGATTCATCTCGTGAATTAGCCTCCATCTGTGCAATTAGTTTTATAATTAGCTTATATTTAATACTCTTAATTAGTATCAAATATTCGAGGTGACAGGGGCTAAAATTTAGCCTCTAGGGCCTTAGCCATCAGCTAGCCTAGGGTAACTAAAACCAGCTAAAAAGTGGTGAAAGACGAAAATACCCTTGCATTAACTCGCGGTCTTGATGGTCTCCCTCCCTTTCCCCTCTTCTCGCCGAGCGCCGCACGCCCCTCCCCTTCACTACGCCGCCGCCCCTCTCTCCACCCCGTGCCGCCGCATCCCACTCGCAGCGAGGAAGCCGCAGGCGAGCCCCTTCTGCGCCGCCTGCGCATCCTCGGCGGGATAAGGAGGAGGGGGCGGGAAGTCCAGCTGCCCTCGTCGGAGGAGCTGTTGCTTGCTGTCTTGGCCTCTGCCTCTGCCCCGGCCCAACGACAGGCGCATTGATGGGCGCGGCGCAGTGAAGGAGACAACACGGCAGCGATGGTGGTGTAGATGGCTTGCAGCTTGGTGTCGACGGCGGGTCTAGCGGCGCCCTGGAGGCGGCGTTGTCAAGGAAGTTGAGCCCCCGCCGGTGGAGCCCCTCCCTCACCGTCCGTGCTGCTCCAATCCTACTGCCGAGCTCCTCCGGCGCCATCGGGTGGAGGAGTTGGAGATGGCGGCGGTGCGGCTGCAGGGGAGAACGAGGTCGCAAATGGGGCACAGCCGCTGCCGATACACGGGTGTCGTGTGGGGAGGAGCTGAGGCTGTGCGATGAGGCATGGAGCAGGAGGTTAAGAAAGAGAGAAGATTGATGGCATGTAGAAGAGAGGAGTAGGATTGACAAATACCTCGTTTAGCTGGTGGATCCAAACACACCCAGCTAATTTGTAGCCGGTTACTACTTTAGCTAGCTAAACTTTTGCTCTAAATTTTAGTTGGCTAAACTTTAGTTTGGTGGATCCAAACAGGGCTTAAGTGGTGGCAAGGATTAGGTTTCTGTGGTCCTACGTGCACTTTGTAAGTTTAATAGACTTTTGTAATTAGCCCCTTGAGTCGATGTATTCATTTTATGAGGTTTTTTCGACCATCCCTTCCAATTTGTTTACCTTGTCCTCCTCTCTACACTCTACTTGCTTCTCTCATCTTGCCCTCTTTCTGGAATAGATGTTGTTGTTGAGCCAAAACTTCTCAACTCAATGGCAGAAAAGACTTCACATCCACTACTACAGAGATCATCATATGCATTGGCGCATACGTGCTGGTCCAAAGTGCATTGTTGCATTAAGTCCTTTTGCACTAGTGCGGAAGCTTAGGGGTGGGCAGAATTTCCCGAACCCGAATTACCCGAACCCAATCCCGAAATACATGAACCCGATATTCCCGATCACTATTTCGGGTTTGAGAAACCCGAATTCGGGTATTCAACTCTGGTACCCAAATTCCCGATTTATCCGAACTATGCTAAAAGCCATTGGATTATGCACTAGTAGATTGTAAATGTAGCGAAATTTATTAGTTTGATCCATCGATTTTACATGTTGTTTGATGTGTAATTGGTATGTGATATGGTGAAATGCATTTTTGTTTCATCCCATGTACTATCAAATTTGTGGCCATGGCATAGTGGCGGTTGGGAAACAAACGTATGCAATTTATGGGGTAATTCAAGAAAACTCGAACCTAATTTTTTCGGGTAACCAAAAATTCGAGTATTCTCTTTTTTTTGGGTGAAGTTCAGGTAGCTATTTTGAAAATCCGAATTTACAAATACCTGAATTATCTGACCCGAATTTCCCGAATGCCCACCCCTACATAAGCTTATCGATATGTATAATAATTAAACATACCGGCTATACCACTGGTACATTAATTAAACATACCGATGTTATTTTACAACAGTACATATGTACTTCATAATCTAGCAAACAAGATCATCTGGTGTGCAAATGTACCGATATGTACATATGTACCGATGTTTGATCATCTGGTGTCTAGTATTTACCTGCTTTCAAGAACGCAAACAAGAAAAACAGGATATATGCAATAAAAAGAATTAGGGTTAGTCCGAAAAATTAGATAGATCGCCCCAGGGTCCGAGTTGCTAATCCCCGGTAACGGTATCAAAAAAGTTTGTTGACGGTAGTTAACACGCAAAGTTGTGAACCGCGAGCACACGAATCATCGTAGATTTTTCCCTTAGAGTATTCCATCCAAGGTTTATCATTCCGTGGATCGGCAGCGAACTGACTAGGGTTCTCTAACTAGCTAAATGGATCTAATCCTATCAAGAAGCACGAATTGCATATAAAGGTAAACTCAATCGTGAGATAAGTATTATAAACAGGGTAAACAGATCATATCCATATATATGAGGTAACACAACTAAAGGTAGCATGAGCTTATTGTCTTCTTGTTGTAGTTCCAGCCAAAGTGCTAACCAATCTATGTAACACCTTGATAAAGAGTCATCTGTCAAAAAGGCGGCTCGCAAGCGGCCTACTTTCTTATGGTTGCCACTGCGAGGTGCGTGTTAACACCTCCGGTTTTCCAAAGCTTTACCTCAAATGACTCCCACAATACTCGCCATCGATCCTACTCAACATTACGCAATCGTTCAGCCTTTTCCCACCCACATGTTGTCACCACGCAATGGTAATCACACTGACTTCCTACACATTACTAAGATGTATCCGCAAGACATAGACTAATCACCACGATTACATCTATTCCTACTAAGAACATATGCTAGCTAAACATATGAGAATAAGCATGCATCATAGTAGATCAAAGTAAGCATAAGATTAGATTGATATCACCATCGTGTGTGCATAAGCCTTGATGATCACAAGGCTTGGCTCCAGAACTCCACCATGGCTTCGCCGCACAGGGACGACCATGGCGGCTAGGGTCTAGCCTAAGCCATCTCCTAGACAATCTCGAAGACTTGCAGCGGCCCTCAGCTCCCTCTGGTGTGTGTCCCTTTATTCATCGACTTCTGGTGGATGGATCCCCGTGCTCGGTGGATTTTTGGAGTATTTATAGTTTGGAGAGCGTGTGACAGAAATTGGAAGGCGAGAGGAGTAAGGAAAGCCCCAAGCCGATCGGCCTGGCCCTTTCTTTTATCCCCTCGTGCCAACTTCTTCGCCAAGTCTCCTCTGATGTTTTGGAAACTTTTTTCAGTATGCATGTGGGCCTGGTACATCGATAGCTTTAGGATGGGATTGATCTTTGATAACTTTTTAAATCTTCGCTTGATATTCTTTGATTCCTCTTTGATCCCAAAGTGATACTTGCCATATCTTTGCAATCTTAGCTCTTAAGTAATCTTGGAGGAGTGCTTGCCAAAAATGAGCATCGGAGGGGGGCAGAAGACCCTTGGCCTATCTACCTAGGCTATTTTTGAGCTCACTGGCCTTCATCTTTGACAGGTTCGTTGCTTGTTCAAGGCTTTATCCAAAAATATACTTTAAGGTCCAATTTCCTACAAAAATAGAATGTCCTCCAAAATACAACATATACGAAAATGGGGTTATTTCAGGTGCCAAGTGGCGGGTTAGTATAAGAATATATATAAAAACACCACTTAAATGGCACTAAAAGTGTGTCAATAACAAGCGTCAACAATCATGAAGGACGACGATGCAAGAGTAGCCACCGGCAATACCCTCTTCGCCTTATTTCCATCTTCTGAGGACGTTGACAAGCTGTGCATGGTCGCACCTCGTGTTTTATGATGAGTTCATAGTTTTCACTTGAGTGAACAATCTCGGAATCTAGGAGATGTACACTGATCAGGAGTAAATCGTCCATCCAAAGCAGTTGTATTGATGCCTAGTCTTATGTATTGTGACTTAATTAATTAATTAATTAAGTTTGTATATACTATTGACAAATTAAGTTGTCATTATTATATTTGGTATTTTATTTGCTTGGGTTATTTGTTGTTGGTATTTCTTAACATTACAAATAAATCCGCAAGCGCACAGATATACTGTTGTAGGATTTCACCCGGAAGTATTCAGGGGATCATTATTTATATTTTTCCAAAGGATGGCATTGGTATAAAAGAGTGCATCAGATACATATCCATGACATTATGCTTAAGTTATAGACCAAAGTTCATATATGGCTTAGTCAAAATAAAGATATATGGGTAATATGACACACACACAAAAGCCAATCTCGTGAATAAAGAATAAACGAATAAGCCTAAGATTAGCGGGAGCAAGGCATACAAGGGTCCTAGTAGCATCTATTTATACTAGCAAAGGTCATACAAGAATATGGTTTGAACTAACTCTAAACATACAGCATATAAATACAGGGAGAATACCCGTCCCTGGTTTGCCAAGGCAAGGTATCCAGAACTCCTACGCCATACCCAAATGTGGGGGAATAAAAGGACGGATAGGGTTGTCACCACCTGCTGCCTACCCCGACAGACCGTGGGGCACAACCATATTCGATGGACCCCCAATGCACCCAAGCACCACACCCATGCACGTGATCAATACTCTAGCCCCTCCGGAACCTCGACCATGATGATCGACAGGCATAGAACTGGAGCAAGCCCAAAGGCACAACGAACCGATGCGGTAACGTAGAATTAGCCTATTCATATACGTTATACGACTTATGGAAGCACAAGACATGGCATGACATACTATCGAAATAGCATAACAACCATACTCTATATTATAAATAGGATGCTGACAAGTTAAGTAAAAAGCCATACCAAGGGCCGAAGGTTACGTCCCACAACGACCTGAAGAATAGCTTAGCACTACAAGAGATTCAGCTCTAGCCTAGCTCCTCTAGCCTAAAGATTACAAGTCTATCTTGGAGAGAGAGAGGGAGAGAGAGGCTTCAAGTCTGGTGTGTGTGAGAGGGGGCTCTCCTTCTCTCTTTATAGGTGTATAGGGGCGGTTCCTGGGAGGCATCTTTAGGGAATCTTCTCCCACCACCACGAGGAGTCCACCAGAGGCCGCCACGTGGAGGATGAGGATGAGGGGACCCTGTCCAGATTTGGCCAAACCTGTGGTTTGGCTAAGCCATGGCTGGGCCTCCTCACCACCGCCTTTGCGTGGTGGACTGCTAGATGGGCCTTGACGCTTTCCCTTGTGGGTTCTCTCTGAGTTAGGCTGATTTGCCCTAGCATGTGGACCCTTTGTCCTTCATGCTTCGCGTGTTCTGCGTTGTGTTTCTTTGGCGTTTTGCGCATGTTTCTCTCCTTATGTAGGCTTGTGTTCATGAAATCACTTATTTGCTAATACATGTAGAACTAGATTATTATAACTAAATATGCAAGTAAAAAATGTTAGTTTTCCTTTATTCGTCGAGTACATTGATGGTCGGATTTAGCACTTAAGGACCGTCAACATTTGTCATTTTACTCACTTGGATTTCAAGTTTGTATAATTTTTTTATTTTTTAATTCACAAATGTGCCATTGGAAATTTTAACCGGCATGTATAATTCTATATATGTAAAGACTTCAATAAGCACTAGCACATATAACTCCATATATGTGCTGGATCTAATAACAACCAGCATGCCTAACTACATATACATGCTGGCTCCTTTTTGCACTGATTAGAATACGCTCCCTTCTATATAAAGGGCAAGGATGGTGGGCCCGCCAGATAACCCTAACCCTACCTATTCTTCCTCCTCGCGCTGCTGCCGTCATCCTCCTTTACTTCCCCCACCACGTTGTCGTCCAACACCTCCACCACCACGCCGTCCTCCTCCTCTCCCACCATGCCAACCTCCTCCTCACCCATGGCTGGACCGGCCGAAGAAGCGACTACCACGGCCAAGGCCGTAGAACTAACACAGCAAGTCTGATATGGATACGTGGTGCATATCCATGCCGACGTAGATGTAGAGTACCTATGCCATGAGTATTACGAGCCAGCACGGATAGTTAGAACATGAATTAACAAACAAAATAGCAAACATCAATATTTTTTCTATGCCTAGATCTAGATGACCACCCTGAGCTACCTGCCATGCGTCCAAAGTCCCAAGTCACGATTTTTTCATGCGAAATACGCACACGTGCGGTAGATGTTGATATTTCTTAACATTCACGAATAAATCCACAAGCGCACGGATATACCGTTGTAGCACTTCACCCGAAGAGTATTCAAGGTATCATATATTTCTCAGGGAACAGAGATGCAAAGGTCTTTTAACTAGTTTACCAAAAGAAAAGGAGAAAGATAGCTTGGCCTGGGTAGTGTGGTTGCCTAGGGGTAAAGACTCTTAAGAAGGATAAACTCTGCTACTAGTATTTATTTGATGAACAGGTGGATGGCATGTTTTTGTGCAACTTCCAGTGTAGAAGTCAGCATGTACAGGTGGAGTGTATGTGATCTTGATCATGAGAGCATGAAAGGTTTCTAGCAAGGGTCACAGAATTTGACAAAACTCAAAGCAAAGACAAGTTACATGATTATAAGGTTTTGCAAGACGCTCATACTTTGGCTCTGGTAAGAATTTATATTAATTTGAGGAGGCAAGCTATTGTATTTTTAATTTTGTGAAAAGGAATTCCCAAGTGCTTTGCAAGGAAGAGCATGGTTCCATTCATCTAATCATATCACAATAGTCAATTACTTAGATAGCATGCATTCCTTATGAATGAATTGTTCACAAGAGCAAGAAGAAACGCAAGGAATAAAGAGTATGCAAATTTATTCATGGAAGCGCATGGAGTGTAGAGGGCCTTTTATTTAGAGACAGAGTTGAATTTTTATTCGGAACCGAGAGGTGTGTGAGAGGGCTGTGCAAACTAGTGCAGGGGAGGAAGTTGGGGCCTTGTGGGCCTTGTAGTGGTTTGGCCGAACCATGGGTTCGGCCAACCCACATTTGGGCCCCTAGGCTCCAGGCTTTGGCGTGTTGCTCCTTGCTAGTTTGTGCAGCGTGTTGGGGGAGGCCCTCCCCCACACTTATTTCTGTACCTGTGTTTCATTCAAAGACAAGAGACACAAGTGGAGACAAAACTCTACCAAATTGAATCCCAAGGAGTTCAAATATTAATTGAATTCAAATTGAGGGCGCCTTACAACTGAATAAAAATTGGAAAATAAATAAAGAGAAATAAAAGCCACCCTAAGGATAAAGCGGGAAGGCTTAAGATGGTTCTGAGCATTGTTCTTCCCTATGGTTTTCTCCAAGCCCTTTACCTTGGATACAACACCGCGGCGGAGGGTGTCGTACTTGTCCTTGAGACTAGCAAGCTCAAGGCTGAGTTCCCCCACCTGGTCACTCAGCTTCTTGTGCTCTTTGCGCATCTCCATAATAGTGCGAAGGAGGTGAACGGTGGTAGGTCCTTTGGGGACCTTCTCCTCACTACTTGCATACTGCCCTGCTGATTGTGTGAGTGGAGGAGGTGAGAGGTGCCTCCTCACTTTGCTAAGCCTAGGCGATGATCCTATTGACTCGGCCTGCCTCTTTTCCTTAGGAGTCGGGCTAGGCATCAAACCTTTCCCATATCCCCCTCCAGGGGTACGGATTCCTACAACATGGAAGCGAGGTTTGGGCAAGGAGCTAGCGGGCAAGTAGGAACTAGTGTAGCAAGAACTACTAGAATCTCTAGTCTTGGTTTTTGCTGTATTTTCTTTAGATGGTACAATGGCGTCCTTTGTCGATGTTTTAGACCGGCAACCCGCCTAGGGAGTACCCTAGGTGGTCTTTTATGCGGTAAGGGTCGTCGAGAATCAAGGAATCAATGGTGACACAAGGAACATGATTTAGACAGGTTTGGGCCGCTAGATCGCGTAATACCCTACGTCCTGTGTGTTGGTTTGTACTGATGTATGTTCTGGAGTTGTCCTCGTGTGTTGAGGTGTGTCCTGGGCTTGGGTGTTGAGGTATGACCTGCCAAGCTAGTTACCCCTGCCCTCCTTTATATACTCCAGGGGGCAGAGTACTAGTCGGATTACAAGGAGGAGTCCTAGTAGGAGTACACAGGATTAGTCCTAGTCGGATTATAGGGGAATCCTAGTAGGAGTCTGACTTCTCCCTTCCTTGCGGGTACTGGGGATGTATCCCCGACAAGCCCCCGAGTGCTTCATAGTCGAATGCAGCAGTCTTCGAGTAGTCTTGAGATATTCGCTGAGTAGTCTTGGTGCTCTTCGAGTACTTTGTCAGGCTGAATCTTTCAATGCTTCTCAAAGCTGCCATGAGGCTATGGTGTGCTCAAAGTCTTGATCATCATGATATTGTAGTCTTCATGTATGGAGGGCGGCGAAAGTCGCACTCCATATGGAGTAGCCCCCAAGCCTTAGGTTGAATCGTAGAATCAGGCTGAGGGTCAAAAATCTTGAATCTTCCTCTTTCGACTTGAAAAAATCGATTGTTGGGTGTAGCTTATCAGCCCTCGAGACTTGGATTGATTGAATAATCAACCCGAGGGTCTTGAATCTCCACTCAGGTCATCATTCGAGTAGTCTTGCGGCGTCCAGCCCCCGTGCTTATACGTCAGGTAAGTCGTTGGAGCCACGTCGAGTGGTTTTGTGGCATCCAGCCCCCGAGCTTGGGAGCTAGCTGAGCCACTGGAGATATTCCGAGTACTGATTGGTGCTTAGCCCCCGAGTTCGGGAACTAGCCTGTGCCGTTGGGGGCATGCTTAGTGGGCGTTGCGACGAGCGTCGTCGCCAAAGCTTGACCTGAAAGAAACAATGCGTACATTATGTAGCATATTTGTAGGATTTTGAAACTGCTGAAATTTATTCATTGATCAGTATGAAAGTTGTGTCATGCTCTTATTCCGGTCATATTCTTCCCGAGTAGTTAGCCTGTTACGATTAGGCTCTCAGTCTCTGGGTAGCCGTTGCCGCTGCGTGTGTGAGATCGTTGTCTCGTATACGCGTATGGGCTTAGGCGTGACAGATGCGCCTGAGGCTTTCACGAGTTAAGGCGTGTTCTGCTTGAGAAGAGTAGTGACCTTAAGAGAAGACAAAAGTGGGAGGAGTCGCTGCTGCGACAAGAAAGAGACTGCATGATTGCGAGTCAAGCTCTTGTTTCAGTCATACTCTTCCCGAGTAGTTAGCCTGTTACGCTTAGGCTCTCAGTCTCTGGGTAGTCGTTGCCGCTGCGTGTGTGAGATCGTTGTATCGTATACGCGTATGGGCTTAGGCGTGACAGATGTGCCTGAGGCTTTCACGACTTAAGGCGTGTTCCGCTCGAGAAGAGTAGTGACCTTAAGAGAAGAAAAAAGGGAATATTCGTTGTTGCGATAAAAAGAGAGCGCGGTAGCGCGAAAGAGTTTGCTGCCCTCCGACGGATAGAGCGCGCGTTGCGTGCAAGAGTTTCCGGCGAGTAGAGCGCGTGTTGCGCAAACGGAATATAAGCCGGAAAATAATTTAGAAAAGTGACTTAGCTTGATTCGTGGATGATTGTTGACGAAGCCGTGACGGTCGTTGATGAAGCCGTAACGGTTGTTGACGAAGTCGACTAGTCAGAGGCGATTCGGACTAGTTAGTCGATGATGCAAAGTTTGCCCCGACTAATTTTTAGTCGAGACGAGTTGAAGTCATTGACGAGCTGCCCGTAGCTGACGGAGTGGTCGGCAAGCTGATCGTGGTTGTCTTGACGTGGGCGAGGAGTAGTTCATTCCGTCTCGCCCGACCCAAGGTCCTGGGGTCGGACATGCCCGACCCTTTGAGGATGGAACTCCGCCTCGCCCGACCCTTGGTCCCGGGGTCGGATGCACCCGACCCTTCGAGGGTGGAACTCCGCCTCGCCCGACCCTTAGTCCCAGGGTCGGATGCGCCCGACCCCTTGCCGCAAAGCTTCGAATCGCCCGACCCCTGACTTAGAGGGTCGGACTTATCCAAGACCCCGAGACAAGGGTGCATTTTGAGCGTAGACCATGCTTGGCTTAAGTAGTCGGCGTGCCTACGACATAGTCGATGAAATCATTGGCGAGCCACCCGTAGTCGTCGGCGAGCTTGCGATGTAGTTGGATTTTCGAGTTGTAGTCAAACTCAGAGTCGCTGTCGGACTTCAAGTCGTAGTCGGACTCGGAGTCGCCGTCAGAATCCAAGTTGTAGTCAGACCCGGAGTCACCGTCGGAGTTCGAGTTCGAATCGCGGTGGAACCCAAGGTCGCCTTCGGAGTTGACGATCTGGTTCCGGAACGATCCGGCACCGTCGGCGATGCAGAGCTAGGATCCAAAAACGAAGGTTGCGCCTACTTCGATAGTGAAGATGGGCTTGATAACGACCATGCCATTGAGTTCGTGCTGAGAAACTCGACGAGTCCCCCTACCTGGCGCACCAGTTGTTGGTGTTTTAGACTGGCAACCCGCCTAGGGAGTACCCTAGGTGGTCTTTTATGCGGTAAGGGTCGTCGAGAATCAAGGAATCAATGGTGATGCAAGGAACACGATTTAGACAGGTTCGGGCCGCTAGATCGCGTAATACCCTACGTCCTGTGTGTTGGTTTGTACTGATGTGTGTTCTGGAGTTGTCCTCGTGTGTTGAGGTGTGTCCTGGGCTTGGGTGTTGAGGTATGACCTGCCGAGATAGGTACCCCTACCCTCCTTTATATACTCCAGGGGGCACAGTACTAGTCGGATTACAAGGAGGAGTCCTAGTAGGAGTACACGGGACTAGTCCTAGTCGGATTATAGGGGAATCCTAGTAGGAGTCTGACTTCTCCCTTCCTTGCGGATACTGGGGATGTATCCCCGACATCCTTCTCCTTGAAGAGGCGGGCAGCCACCGGCCTTTTAGGGCTGAGGGTACCAATCGTGGGCCTCTAGGGTGAAGGCGCATGCCTGGACCCAGACTTCTAGGCGCTCCTGGGCGTAGCAGGACGTGACGCAAAATGGGGGGTTGCGGGACCCCTCTCCTGGTTCGGCCGAACCATAGGGTCGACCGACCTAGGGGTGGCCCTACTCGGTCCCCCGTTTGGCCCTTCAGCTGGCAAGATGGCCAGGGACGTCGTGGTGATAGCTTCGGTTTTGACTTCAACTCCTTCGGCTAGGACTAGCTAATTGGCGGGTGTTTGCCCCCACTTCCAAGTTCAAGGCAGAGTTGGAGGGAGCGAAAGGGACTATTACTTGGCCAACCATTGCTAGGAGTGCTAAAGGGGAGAAGTAGAAGTTGGAGAGAATTGGTGTAAGGTGAAATGGAGGATGGGGGTACTTAAATAGGCCAAGAGGGGAGAATTGCATCCTCCAAAATGAGAAATGCGACGGTGCTAGAAAGGGATGTCAAGAATACGCTACGACGACATACTAGCACAGTTTGGGGGCCAACGACCACAAGGGTGGTTCGGCCGAAGCCCCATGGGCTCTGTTGGGCCTCCTGTTGCTCGAGTAGGTTGGGCCAGCAAAGGGGAAGGTAAATCTAGTGGGCTAGGCTTTTATTTGGAGGAAAAAGGCAGAAAGCTTTTAAAGATAATTAAAATATATTAAATTAATCACATCTACTTCTTCCTCTAGATTAACAGGTTCAAGGAAAACTTTTAAGCGTTGCCCATTTACCTTGAAGATCTTACCTTCATCGTCTTGGAGTGTGATTGCTCCATGTGAAGATGTATGGATGACGGTGTAAGGCCCTTTCCATTTGCTGCGCAGTTTTCTTTGCCCAAAGAGCTTGACCCTGGAATTAAATAGTAGTACCTTGTCCCCTACATGGAATTCCTTGGGCTTGATCCTCTTGTCGTGCTATCTTTTGGTTGTGTTTGTAGATCTTGGCACTGTGGTAAGCCTTCTCACTCCATTCTTCTAGCTAGGATAGCTAGATTTTACTATTTCTCCCTGCTAGCTTGCTATCATGTTCCACGTCCTGATGGCCCAATGGGCCCTGTGTTCTAGCTCAACTGGCAGATGGCAGGTTTTTCCTTAAACTAGCTGGTACAGTGACATGCCTATGGGGGTCTTGTATGCTGTCCTATATGCCCAGAGTGCATCAGGTACCTTGTTTTTCCATCCTTTCCCCATTTCGTTCACCGTCTTCTGCAGAATGTTTTTGATCTACTTGTTGGATGTTTCTACTTGGCCACTGGTCTGTGGGTGGTATGGAGTGACTATGTTGCGCTAGGCTCCAAGCTCCCTCAAAAAGCTCCAGAAGGTCTTATCAATGAAGTGAGATCCTCCGTCACTTATAATCATTCTTGGTGTTCCAAAGCGAAGGAAGATGACCTCATGGAACATCTTGCGGGTGTGCTTGGCATCGAAAGCTCTACATGGTAGTGCTTCCATCCACTTGGACACGTAGTCGACAGTGACCAGGATGTACTCGTAGTCTTTGGACTTCTGGAATGGTCAAATGAAGTTGATGCCCCACACATCGAGCAGCTCGATCCAAGGCTGTAGTTGAGGGGCATTGCGTTGTGAGCGGTGATGCCACCATGCATCTGGCATTTTTGACACATTCGGAGGAACTCTCGGGTGTCTTCGTACATTGACGGCCAGTAGAACCCCCTTTGCCATATTTTTGCTTGAGTGTGAAATGCTCCGAAGTGGCCTCCATATAGTGCAGTGTGTGGCATTTCTCTATGATATGGATCCCTTCAACTACCGGCACACATCTTCGTAGCAGGCCATCGATGCATGCCCTGTAAAGGTATGGTCCGTCCCACAGGTGGCATTTGCTCTCGTACAGAAGCTTCCTCTTGTTCTCCCCAGGTGGTACGTATCCTGAAACCATGAAATTCACAATGTTTGTGTACCATGGTTGGAGTCCATCACCTTTAGCAGCATGTCATCGCGTAGAAAATCGTTTATGGGTAGATCCTGCGTGTTAGAAATTAGCATACGCAACAAATGATTGGCAACTATGTTATCTACTCCTCTTTTATCTTTTATTTCAAGATCAATTTCTTGGAGTAGTAGGATCCATCTCAACAGGCATGGTTTAGCATCTTTCTTAGTGAGCAAATATTTCAAGGCAGCATGATCGGTAAACACGATAACTTTTGCACGAACCAAGTAAGATATAAACTTATCAATCGCAAATACAACAGCCAAGAGCTCTTTTTTAGTGGTGGCATAATTTAATTGAGCTCCGATCAAAGTTTTACTTGCATAAGCGATGGCATGATGCTTCTTATCTTTGGTTTCGCCAAGGACCACCCCATCAGCATAATCACTAGCATCACACATTATTTCGAACGGCAGCTCCCAATCAGGGGGTTGACTGATTGGAGCCAAAATGAGCACTTCTTTAAGAACATGAAAAGATTTTAAGCACTCATCGATGAACTCAAAAGGTGCATCCTTAGCGAGAAGGTTCGTGAGGGGTCTAGCAATCTATGAAAAGTCCTTAATGAACCGTCGATAGAACCCCGCATGGCCAAGGAAGCTACAGACTCCTTTTACGTTCACGGGAGGCGGAAGTTGTTCTATCACTTCGATCTTAGCTCTATCCACCTCGATCCCTCTCTCGGACACAAGGTGCCCGAGCACAATGCCTTCACGAACCATGAAATGGCACTATTCCTAATTCAGTACCAGGTCCTTTTCTTGGCATCTCTGCACGACCATGTCCAGGTTCTGTAGGCAATGATCACAGGTTTTCCCATAGACGGAAAAGTCATCCATGAAAACTTCCATGATTTCCTTGATCATGTCGGAGAAAATAGACATCATGCATCTCTGGAAAGACGCAGGCGCATTTTACAACCCAAACGACATCCTACGGTAGGCGTAAGTTTCGTAAAGGCATGTAAACGTGGTCTTACTTTGATCATCGGGGTGGATGGGAATTTGATGATACCCGGAATACCCGTCAAGGAAACAAAAGAAAGAGTGCTTCGCCAACCGCTCTATTTCATCAATGAAGGGCAGTGGGAAGTGATTATTTCTTAGTTACCAGGTTAAGTTTTCAGTAATCAATACACATTCTCCACCCCGTGATGGTTCATTGTGGGATAAGCTCGTTCTTACTATTCTCAATGACCGTCATACCCCCCCTTCTTTGGCACAACCTGAACAGGGCTAATCCACTCGCTATGTGGCACGGGATAGATTATCCCAATGTGCAAGAGCTTAAGGACCTCCTTCTTAAGAACTTCCCTCATCACATTGTTAAGCCTACGCTGAGGCTCCCTAGATGGTGTGCTAGACGGATCTATCGGGATGCGATTGGTGCAAAGGGTAGGAATGATTCCCTTGAGGTCTTGGAGTGAGTAGCCAAAGGCAAACCTATTCTTTTCTAGAATGTCCATGAGCTTGGTTGTCTCCTCATCAGAAAGCTTATTGCTAATGATGACGGGGGATTCTGTGTCACCGTGTAAGAAACCACAGCGCAGGCCAGCAGGAAGGGCTTTTAACTCGATCGGTGGTCGTGATGGCTTTTCGTGAGTGGGTAGCTCAAGAGTTTGTCCTAAATCATCCTATTCTTGGATGAAAAGCTTGGCGTCTTTTTCTAAGGATGATTAAGGAGGCTCAAAGGGTGAAATAGCCAAAACTTCCTCAATCGGTTCTACTTGGGGGAGGATCTCAGCTATAGCATTCCTCGTCCGTGAAATTGGAATTGAGAAAGCATCTCTCCCCAGCTTTACATCGAGGTTTCCTAGGATGGGCATTTCTAGGAACAATTTTTCAAAGGGTTGCCCGATTAAAATGTCAAAATCGTCGACTTCGAAAACATGAAAATCAAGGGTGACCTCAATGTTGTCGTGACATAGACATACGTCATGTATAATCCCAATTCCTTCTAGGATGGAACCTAGTGCATTCCTGAAGGTTTTCTTGGTTGGAACCAAAGGATGTTCCCCTAGGTGTGCGAACGCATAAGTTGCGGACATGATATTTGTTCCAACCATGGGATTATAAAGGACTTCTCCTACAATCCCTTGGATATGGCAATGAGTGGTTGAGGAGGGGGCGCATATCTGAATTGCTTCAGAAGAAAGTTCTCCTTCCTGTAGCCATTCGCTGCTCATGACAGAGGTTAACTCTCTAACGGTCTCTTTAAGGAAAACCTTATCGAGCGGCTCGGTAGGATTAACTGGGACTAGGGATCTCTTTTGGTATTTGTAATTCAAGGTATTTCCATAATCTTCGAGTAAATCTTCCTCGAATTCGAAAGGGAACTTCGGAGATTGAATTTCTTCTTCCTCTAGTGTTCTGGGTTCGGGGGAAGGCTTGGAGGTTTACTCTGGGCAGGTTAGCAATAGAGGTGCGGTTTCAACCAACGAGACTTCCTCATGGCTTGAAGGTTCTACTGCTGAGAGGGATTCGGTAAAAGAGGTGTTTTCTAGAATGCGATCTAGAAGTGCCTCTCCTTCGGCAGTGGTTTTGTGGGTGAACGATCCTCCAGCAGTGATATCAAGCTGTAGGGCAGACTCCTTGCTAAGCCCTAACCAAAAGTGTTGCAAACAACACGTGGTTGGGTATAGACAAGTCAGGGCCAGTATGGGTCAAAATTGAAAACTTGGCCCATGCTGCACCTATGGTTTCCTTCTCGTGTTGGCAAAAGTCAATAATCTCTTTCCGTAAGGAAGCAATATGAGTCATCGGGAAAAGGACAAGACAGAATCTGTCTCTAAGCTCATCCCAGTCTCCGTTTACTTTTCCCACGTTATGGGCATACCATTGTGTAACACCTTAGGTGTTTAAATTGTAATTAGACTTAATCATCTGCATAAACATGAGCATCATAGCATTGCAATTGCTTAAACCTATTTTATTGTTGTTTATTGTTCAAATGCAATAGTATGAAGTAACTTAAGTTTTTGCAATATAATTGTGGCTCCTGTTATTTTATTTAAATACTTGATGCAAAATGATGAATTTATAGAATTTACTTAATTTTGGGTTACGTGTGCTAGTGATAAAAATTCAGTGAGGTTTCAATTTCAACTGTTTTCCTTTTCAAATTTTGTACAAACCTGTTGGGCTCTGCAGTTAATTCAAGTCTCTTTTTGTTGATTTTATTTTTCCAATGGGTATTTTTGGGGCATTTTTTACCAGCCGCACCTTGCTCTTTTGAAGGGGGAAAGTTATTTTCAAAGAAAATGTTCGAGCCCATGTGTCACTCCTTCTCCCTCCTCCCATCCCTTTGCTCCTCTACCATGGGTGGCAGGGCGGAGCTCACCGCCACATGCCGGCGCCCATGCCACAGGGCCCTCCACCCTCCACGGCTTCGCAGCCAACCACACGTGCACCCATCAAACCCTGCGCACGCCATAACGCCGTCGTCCCGTCGCCACCGGCTCTGCCACCCATGCTGCTGACGCCGATGCTAGCGTCTCCTCGCCTGCGCTCACCACTGCTCGTGCCTGCCCTCGTCTTTCCTTACCAGAGCACAGGGTACGAACGACGACCGCCCCGCGACCTTATCCTTTCCATGGTCCACGGCTTCCTCTCTACCTCCTTTTTCTTCCTTTCTTCTTTCTCCTCGAGACAGAAACGAGCCGAGCGAGCCATTCAACCCGCCAGTCAAATCCACCCACTTCCCTTCGCCAAAACCAAATCACCACCGCTCACAACTAGCTCACCTCCCCAGCTCCCTCCTCGACCACTCCTTGCCCACTGCCATGCACCCAATCGCTGAGGCTTGAAGTTCCAATGCCACCAATGCCACCACCCGCACAAGTTCCACCTCACCGTCGAACCACCCCTTCCCAGCCTCCTCTCCTCCAACCAACAACCAAAATCGATCCGTGGTGAGCTCTTGGTCATGATGCGCCCGCAGTTTCTTGGAGATAGGCTAGTTGCCGCGCTCGATTTTGAGCTCGCCGCCGAAGTGGCACCGCCGCTAGCCGCGGGGTAGGATAGGGCTAGGGTTCTAGGGCAAGAAGTAGGGGAAGAGGTGCGCTAGGGTGGAGGCAAGGCGTAGGGGAAGTCATCTGGGTGGGAAAGCATGCCACCGTGCCGGTGCCGGTGCACCACCGCCGCCGGCCGAGGGCATGCCCGAGGTTAAAGAAGGGGCAGGGTGTTGTGTGCAAAGCAAATAGAAGCTTAGGGGGTCATGCGTAAAATGTCTGCGTTTAAGTGATGAGGTGGAAAACTTCAAGGGGCTTAAGTGTAAGATCCAGGGGCTGTAGTGAAAAAGGAAGGGCAGATCTGTTGTTAAAGTTTATTTCTGAGGGCGTTCTTGCAAAAGTACTTTTCCTTTTTCGTGTTTAGTTTTATTTGAAAAGGGCTAAAACTTTGGAAATCCATAGAAAATTTTCCAAAACTGATAAAAATTCAAATTAAAGTCTGTTAGGTCTCTGATGAACTTTTTCACCTAGGAAAAATACTTATTATGGTGAACCATATATTTCTGATGCTGAATAAAATGCATGTTGTTTAATCCCCTTTTATTGGAATAAATAGCTATGGTGTTCATAAAATCATGATAAATTCTTAGTAATATATATTAGTGATGAAAACTATTATGATAAGTTTATAGCACCAAATTAATGACATTAACTAGTTATAATTCATTCTTCATATCTGCCATGTCACCATGTTTGATTTTTATTAACTTCTGTGTTAGTCCAATCATGCTGAAATTTTTACAGTAAATTTTCTAGGTCATGAGAAAGCTCCAGTAAATCAGTCATGTTCATATAACAACAATGGCTTCCTGAACATTTGTTCATGTTGAAAGCTAGTTTATTTATTCAAGTTACTTGCTGCTAGAATTTATCGACTTACAAACTTTTTTATGCTCTTTATCAGTAGCATATTCCTACCTGAAATGGTTGCTAGCAAAATCATTATGGTTAGTTGCACATGTATTTTGTTTGACCTCTAGCATGTTGTCACCATAGTTCATTTCTAAACATGTTTCTTTTTGGTAGATAACATTATATTTATATACTCTACTTGATCTTTGAACCATGTATGATTGAGTTGCTGCACTCTTTAAAGTTGAGGTTATGCATGTGTCATCGCCTTTCAATCAACTCATACATATGCATTGCCATGTAGATAACCTATTAGTCGCCAGTCTTTATGAATTGATCGTCGTGTCCGAGAGTGAGCAGCCCGAAGCCTCTCAAGTTGAAGCACCACAAGACCTGAACCAAAGTTCAGAAGAGCCCAAGGCTAGTTTGGAAGGCAAGCACCAGGGCATGACCACTAATTTCAAAACTATACAATGTTATTACTTACGTAATTTACTTTTATGCATTAAGTTCCTACGAGTTGAATGAAACCTTAGTTGCATGATCCCTAGGACTCCCATGTCCAAATACTAGTATGTGTAGGTCGATAGAAAGGCCGTGCTTAATTAAGACGGTAGAAGTCGAATGATTGTTTGTCACTCGCGAGATATAGGCCATGTTCTAGTTATGGTTAAAATGGAAATGAATGGTGAAAACGAGAAAGGTTAGAGACCGGGCGGAGATAGAAATGGTGTTGGTTATTGTTGTTGATTGCGCTCCGCCTGTGTCAATTAAGGCCCGTTCATTGTTGGCTATGTTGATCAAGTTTGAATTGTACTATCCACATACCGGAAGTAAGAGGTAGTTGAAACTGGTAAAACCTAGTACCATATTGAGCGATAGTAAATTGAGTTCGGTCCTGTTTCCTATTCGTGTGCTAGTCAGTTTCTCACATCTGGCCCGGGAAGATACCGGTGGGGATTAGTACTCGAGGGTCGCTGGGTGGCTCAAATGTTGTCGCTCTCTAAGGGAACCCTTTGCCAGATGCGGCTCAATAGGGCATGCATATGTCGTGTGTCTAGGTCCACCTTGCAAGGTTATAAAATCGGATCGATTCGCCGCCGCTCTCGGTTAAGAGAACCTTGATCACTGAGTCCATCATCGTAAGACGTGGAATGAAAGGAGATGTGAATGATGATGATATGTTATATGTTGATGATATCCTTTGTTGAATAATCTTGTATGCCATGCTTGCTCTAGATGTTTATGCAAACCTAGTTGGTACTTGTTACTTTTAAACTTGAGCTAAAATATTGAAAGTAAGGATCCACTCTTAGTTCCTTTCTAGCAAAATAAACCCCTCAGCCAAAAGCCTTGCATACTAGGAGTCGGCTAAGTATATACCATAATCGGATAAGTCTTGCTGAGTATTAGTATACTCAGTCTTGCTTGTTGATTACTTTCAGGTGCTAGCGAAGAAACCTTTCTTGAAATGAGTGCTAGTCTAACTTGGGTTGGCCGTCTTTTACCTGAAGGGTGGTCGGTTGAGTGGCTCCCAACCTCGCCTTGAGGTGGTCTCGTGTTGGATGACATGTTGTTGGGCTACTCATGTCATCATGTATCTTTGTTCGAGCTTTACCATTTTAGTCTTCCGTTGTGTTTTATTTAAAGAACTCTAGTTTGTAATCTATCTAGTTACTTCGAACTCGGTTTGTAAATTAATTCGTGTACCCTATGTTTGTAAACTGAAATGCCAAGTTGTATCATCTGCGCTCGCCTTCGTGTGAGACTTGTTGCATATTGTTTTGATCGAGATATTCAGTGGTTGAATCGGGCTTGACCCGACAGACTGTTAGATAACACCGTTTTAAGTGCGTATTAATCGAATTAACTATTAAGAGGATGGTTAGCACACTTAAGCCGTTTTAATTTGGGTGGTTCTGCCACACATTGCCTCGCTCTCTCATCAAGGGAGAAAGGAAACAACTTCCACCGAAGTGTTTCTTGTGCCATGTCTGAGATTGTCAGACACGAACACAGCTGCTCGAACTCTCGTAGGTGGTGGTATGGGTTTTTGTCATCAAAACAAGAGAAGGTTTGTTCCTGAACCATGGCAATGAAGCTAGGGTGGAGCTCATAGCTAGAAGCTGTGATGGGCTTCGATGATGGTATTGGATCTAAGAGCTCACCCTTGGGAGCAAAAATTTTTTGGATAGAAAGATTTTCCATGATAAAAAAAGATAAAATAAAAGAAAGGTAAAATAAAGGATACACGGGCAGACTAGGTTCAAAGACAATTATAGCAACCGTCCCCGACAACGGTGCCAGAAATGCTTGTTGGTATTTCTTAACGTTCACGAATAAATCCGCAAGCGCACAGATATACCATTGTAGCACTTTACCCGAAGAGTATTCAGGGTATCATATATTTCTAAGGGAACAGAGGTGCAAAGGTCTTCTAACTAGTTTACCAAGAGAAAAGGAGAAAGATAGGTTGTTGGCCTGGGTAGTGTGGTTTCCTAGGGGTAAAGACTCTTAAGAAGGACAAACTCTGTTACTACTCACTTACTTCAGGCACCGGTTTACACATGGTCTACCAAGTGTCTCCGGCTATTAGCTCTACGCCGAACTTGAACATGGAGGGATACAAGGGACGGACAGGACTGTAACCACCTGCCGCCTACCTCTCAGACCGTGGGGAAAGGTAGCAAACAAAGGCACCCTCAAGCCTAGACACCACGTTTACGCTATCGATTACTGCTCTAGCTCCGGCCAAACTCCGTCTTAAGACTGAAGTCCTTAAGATAGAACACCCATTATAAGAACGGACGATGAACCCACAAGAGAATAACAACAAAAGCGTAACCTTACCAAGAACTCACCACCGTAGACGAAACCCGGATACTTATTCAAAGGATTCGTATCCGCTGAGGTACAAGTAGAGGAAGGCTGACAAGTCCAGCTCTCCTCTTGAGCTTCTCCTCACACACTCCCTTTCCTACTCTACACAAAAGTAGTCTAAAGGTGGAGTCCTCCTTCTCTTCTTCTTCTCTCTAATGTGTTGTGTGTTGTGAGGGGGTCTTCTCCTCCTTTTATAGGTAAGTAGGGGCGGTTCTGGAGAGAATATTTAGTGAAATCTTCTACCACCACCTTAGGGGAGTCACGGGAGAGCGCCACGTGGAGGATAGGATCGAGCGGGCATCGCCATGGTTCAGCCGAACCTCTGGTTTGGCCGACCCTAGTTGGCGCCTTCCCGCCACTGCCTTCCTTTGGTGGGCTGATAGGTGGGCTCTTGTGCTAGGCCTTGGGGTCCTGCCTTATTTTGGGCTGGTTTATCCTATCATGTGGACCCTTCTTCCTCTTGGGCTTGTATGGTTTGTTGAGTTGTGTGTTTCTTCTTCATTCAAGCCCATTTTCTCTTTTTATTTACTTATGGGTTCCTGCATACAATATTTCACCGAAGTTTGTGGAAATAGTTAGAGTAAAGCACCTATCTCTAAGTTGGTGATTATTATAACGTTGTTTGATACAGGAGTTGATGGTTGATTTTGGTGATAAGGACCGTCAAAAGTATCCAGTCTTCGAACCAACATAGGGCGTATTTATATTGCTTTCAAGTCGGTTCTGGATGAATGGATGCTGTGGAAACCCTAGGTTTCAAGTAGGCTTTGATGTGTAGTGAAGATGGGCAAAACCGAACCGAAGTGGACCCATGCCAATTGGCATGGGGTCAACGCTAATTGGCATGGCCTCAAATGTCCTTGGTGTCCTCCCCAAGTCATAGATCTTTCAAGATAATCAATTTAGCCACCAAATTTGCCCAATTGAAGTCCAGATGAGGAAATTATGGCTCGAACAAGTTTGCTGCTTCCGTAGGATTCTGACCTTCCATTCTTGAGCTTTCCACGAGATCATCTTGCCACATCTTCACGTGTTTTGTCCCTAAGTGACTTAGGGATGAAGTTCATCAACTTTGGCACAGAGTGGGCCCATGCCGATCGGTATGGAGCCTTTTTTGTGCCCTAAGCTTCCATATTCCCATGTAGCTTCACTACATTGTCCATTGTCCATCCCCGATCATAGTTCATACATAAACCTCCTGTTTGTGTTGATTTTCCTGCAAATTCACAACATGCTCCAAAATATGGCACACATGCAAATATGGAGTTATTTTATATGACAAGTGGTGGGTTAGTGTAAGAATCAATACGGAAACACCACTAAAATAATACCTAAAAGGTGTCTTTAATTAGCACCAACATGGTTCCTCTATAGAGGTACTCCCTCACTAACGTGCGGGCTCAAACGCTCTCGGCCCTATGTGTCAGTGAGAAGAGTACCTTTTCACTACTACATAGGAGGATCATCCCCTCTTGGATAGTGTCATACCATTTCATGCACTTGGAGTGGAGAATTCTCATGGCTCTGGCCCTGGGAGAGTGCTAGTCAGCACCTTTGTCGAAATGTTGCGCTCTAGAAATATGTGATGGCATTACTGATATATTTTTTAATGAATATATGCACCGGACAATATCCATTTATACTGATATAACAAGAAAGAACTAATATAATCTTATGAGCTTATAATCGAGAGAAATAAAAAAAACACTACAAACATTGACCTATTAACAACAACTATCAACGCATCACACCACATCTCCACCCAGGGGAGGATCTTAAGCCTAGCGAACCCCCCCCCCCCCCCCCCCCGAACTGAATTGGAGAAGAGAGGAAAACAAAGATAAAAAGAAAGAAAATAAAAGGTGGAGATGGAGGAGGAGGAAGAAGCAAACCTCCCCCTAAGTTTTAATCTTGCCTCCGCCACTATCTCCGCCACTATCTCCGCCATTATTTTTCTACGACAAGTACATACCATAAAAATTGAGGACATCAAGTATAATATAATACTGTAAGTAAAGCATAACATAATATTGGATATCATATCGAGTACTTCAAGTATATAAAAAAACTAGCGTTTTTTTTACCACACTACTGAAGGTTTAAACAAATTGACTGTATCCTAAATTTTATAAAAAATATGATCATAAGAACTGAAAATTACAAATAAATAAGACACGAGAAAAAAAAAAGTTGAAACTAGTCAGCCATACTGCTTTATTTTTTACCGAAGTCAGCAGGAAACCTTAACCTATCTTTTTATAATTTTTATTTCATACCCTTTTAATTCGCTCCTACGGGAATCGAACTCATACGTACGGGATGTTATTCAAACCACTGTACTACAGCCGTACTGCTTTATTATGCGTTGCCGCGTGCTTAGTTGGGTCACTAACTACTGCTTAAAATTAAATGGGGAAAAGGAAAGTCTACGTACTAATGTGTTCCCACATGTCCTTTGTATTGTGCACATCTACAAGGACAATGAACATTCTCTTTCTCCTCTACCGATGCATTTGTCCGGCTCCTGCCATATATGTCCCACCGTTGATATCATGGTGGTTTATATCGTACTAGTATACATATATAGACTATAGTTTGTCTAGATAACTTGTCTAGGACACATGTTTGCTGCTTAAAAATCCAAGGTTAGAAACTTTAATTACGAGGGGAATTTGTGTGCACTTTCAATGAAATCACTTTAAATAGGGCGTTAGTACCAAACTCAGTATGACAATGGAGATGCAACTACACCTTATTTGAACTTTTATAACTTCTCTTTCAAGTACACTTAAACACATGTATAAATACTGTGCTAGCTCGATTAAAAAGAGGAGTTAAAGAATAATCCTAACAGGAGCACGAAAAACAGTGCAGTGGAACAAAATGTGCAAAGCCCAAGGGTTCTTGAGTGCAGGATCCGTTCCACGCAGCAAATCGAGGAGGCTGCTGCTAGGTGATCAATGATCATGGGAGCATGATGTGGTGTCTCGGTTGTAGTAAACCAAACCAAATCGAACGGTTGAAGAATGACGGGAACGCTGCGAAGGCAGGCCCACACATCATCTTTGCTGCTTGTCTATGACATCATGCACATGCCCTGTAGTTGGGTCCGCGCCTTAACACGGTGCACCAACCTAGGAGGAACTATGCAATTTTTCGTTAAAAAAAGAGAATATGCATCCAATTCAAGCTAGAGGGGACTCGAACCTGGATGTGGTTAAAGTACACAACCACACCTCCCATCCTAACCAATTTAGTTACGCTCACTTCTTACGGTACACTACATACAGATTTTATACCGGTTGCTTCTCCAAAGATAATTTTAGTTAGGATCGCATGGTTCTTGGAAAACCATGAGCTCAAGAAGTCAGTGAATGATATTCCTAATTCACAATACTTGTCCAAAATGCTTATTGTTCCAGTATCCGAGGTAACTTTCATCCATTTTTTCCATTGTCATCCCTACTTAATTTCTTTATCAACTAGTACTCCCAATGTTTCACTATGTTTGTCCATAGCACATCAAATAACCAATGAAGCATGAGTTCCAACAAAAACCAATGTGAAAACATTAGAGGTATGTAACGAAAACATCACGGCAACTGCCAGCGATGCAGCTGGTTAGTCTCCTCGAGGAGGAGCTAGAGAGTAGGACCAAGGGTCGAAGCCTGGTTTCGCACCTTTGTTCAGGTGGAGTAGCTAATAGTTAGTAGCTAAAATTAGTGGAGGGAATCCAAAACTACTAATGAACCTTCTAGACGCCCATTCTAAACAACTAGTCCATTAGATTGTTGGAGACTGATAAAGATTTCTAATAGTACAGACCCAACTATCCAATCACCCACTAGCAGGTGATCCAAATAGCCCCTACTAATAGTTAGCCAGCTAAAATATTTAAACTAAAGAAGTCTTAACTTTTCCCAAATAGAGATCTCAGATATATACAAGGCAATTAAACTCTCAAACATTTCAGACCGTCAAAATTAAAGTGTTGTTTTGTTTGTCATTGTAACAATTGCTATATTTTTAGTGAATTTTATACGCAGTCCTTAAACTTCTCTTGGATTCCCATCTAGTTCCACAAACTCTCAAATTGCATTTTTGAAACCTTAAATTTGTTCCAAGCTTTCAGGTAGATCTAATCAGCCTGATGTTGCCTGCCATGGCGCCTTGGCTAGGAGTTTTGCAACCTTCAATGTGTTATTTTTCCACGGTTATCAGGAATCCCAAATCGATGTTCAGATCTAAGCTAAATCGTTTAATGTGCTTGATACATTGAATTAGAACTTAGAGGTAGTCTAGTAGCGTACGGCGTCGCCTGGGTTCCACGACTACAATTTTGCAACCATTTAGTGATTGCCGCTAGCAGTGTTATGTTCCATGTTACTAATCTAATCCAGCAATATGCATGCAGCAAGCTAAGAAACAACAAAAGAACTGCCTGGAACTTAAAACACATCCTGCAGGTTCATTAGTTTCGACTGCAGCACGAACACTGCAATTCTCGTCACCTCTGCTACTAGAAAATACATCCTGCAGCGTGATCACATGCAAAGATAGGAAGTTCCAACGTCTCTGCCCTGTAGTATCACTTCATTCACACAATGGTATCTCAATTTTGATTTTCTTTTCTTTCTTTCTTTCTGGTGATACAGGAATAACACAACACAGAAATGGCATGGGCATGGGACCAATCAAAGGCTGGGTGCACTAATGTATGTTCAATTTCAAGTTGTTAATTAAGGACTGAACCGTGCATTGGCTAAATCTGAAGCGGGGGAGGAAAACTGGACCTGGCTTGTTTGATTGACTGAGTCAAAACCTCAGAACCTCAATCATAGGGCACGCCAAAACAATTTTGGTTGTTCAGATTGCTGGGCTTACTATTCGCCATAAACTAATTTGCTACATCATGACTTCATCTTCTTCGTTGACACACTATCAAGGACCGCCCAGTCAGGATAAGGGCATTCGTAGCTCCAATCAGGACCAGTGTATCGCACACAATGCAACCATAGTCCTTCCTCGTCTCCATCATAACTGCCAAACAGACAAACATTACAGTGAAGCATACACAATCTACCAGCCTACCACAATGCAGACATTCTTGAAAACAATTGTTCTCTAATCAAACCCTTTATTGGCACTCACCCTACTGGAGCAAGATTTGGACAGTTTGTGCACATGGGGTCAATATCAAAACTCTCATCTGCTTCTGCATCTTTGCTGCCATGATCAGCAGCACTATTGTCTGGATCTAATGGTGCAGTTGCTGTACTGGCACTTGTTCCTTTTGTTGATCGTGGACAAAAATTACCCGACAGGTACAGCTCATCATTAGCTATTGGATAACCAGTGTGTTTTAGATGCACCCTTATCTACATTTTTAACATATCAGGACATTAGGTAAATGATACAAATATGTCAACCTTATAAAGTTACATGTAATAGCATAACAAACACACAATTTAATAGGGGAACTAATTAAGCAGCTAGATTAGTACCATGGCCATCATACCTTGCAAAAAGGAAAGGGGGCGGGGGGGGGGGGGGGGGGGGGGGGGCGCAAAAATGGTAAACTGGCACATTCAGTGAATTAAGTAATATATACTATACATGAAGCTTGTTTCATAAGGAGAATAATCAACACAAGGCAGCGTTTGATGGTTTGAGTGCCTATAACAATTGGTAGCAAGCAGGTGAAGACTTGTTTTTTAGATGATACGTGAGCATCTGCATTTTGCATGTTTTGCTGAAAGGCAAAATATGTTTACAATGAAGAGTGAATAGACAATAATATTAACAATCACCTATGTATGTGTTGGAGCTGGGAGCATGAATAAAAAATATTTCACATAGTTTCAACAATTCAAACATGGGATTGATTTGACCGTGAAATCTGATATGTGGGAGCACAGCATGCCGTGTACATCTACTAATTTCTTACAATGATCTAGACAGAACAGCAAGTAATTCCACTGTAAGAAGGATCTGACCAGTTGTATACTCAAAGCAGTGCAAAGAACAAAACTCATGAGTAAATATACCTGGTGAGTTCGACCAGTCACAGGTTTGCACAAGACAATACTGTAAGTCCCATCAGTGCAAATCCTTTGGAACCTTGTGAGTGCTTGTTTTCCATTTGGTTCTTTCCCAGAACCATCACTAACCTGCATTTCAGAAATGGTATTCACATCAGTTCTTCAGACCAGTATTTCTTTTGCTAAGTGCATATATATATCAAATCTTGCCATGTGATTTGCTTAACAGTGGTATATTGTTTGAGCTGCTATAGGGAAAAAGAAGCGAAATTATATTTCTTTATGGGGGATACAGTGTTTCAATGAAGTAAACATAAATAATGAAATTTCTGGTACAGATTATTTGAACATCTACAAATTAATCTGCACCAGCCTTGGATTGCCCTAGCAGCAATATGCATTGTTAGAAATTGGGAGGGTGGGAAAGAGAGATCCAGCAATTGCTCCAACATATTTTCACTGAAAAACATGCACAACAAGATTCTTAATTGCTTACAGACCTCCACAGTACTCCTTCCTTCCCGTGCATTGAAATTTACATTGGCATCAACAGTTTGCTGAAAAAAAAAATCGCTCAGATAGATATTCATGCCACATTAGCATTTATGTACGAGAAACAAATATATTTGAAATTTCTGAAAGGATTCAATAGTACAATGGTATGCATATTGCTTAGTTGCCAATTAGGTGGGCAGGTCGTACCTAGTTAGGCTAAGCAGCCACCTTTCAGAACAACATGTCCAAGTCCTAACCGTCCATTGAAAGTTCTAGTTTTATGTCTAAGCTCACACAACACATATGCTCTAAACATTAAGCGGCTTCTAAATGCAAATCTTTGTTAAAGATTATACTCCCTCCGTCCCATGAAAAGTGCAATCCTTGCGTTTGAAAAAAAAATCCCACAAAAGAGTGCAATCCTAGGAATTAGATCTAACTATCTGCCTAATTAAGTACTCAGATTTTATTTGCATGCCAAAACTAACTGCATGTGGCAAAAAAATGGGGGTAGAAGAGTCTTTTCACACCACCACTAATCTGTATGAAAAAAAACTAGGATTGCAAGAAGATGAGAATATCCAACATCTCATCAGGTGTGTTTTTGCTAGACAGTTCTGGTATTCTATCATGCAATATGCAGGTCTCTCTGGCCCTTGCTCCGCAGCCAACTGATGTAATTCTGGATGACTGGTGGGCGAGAGTGGAGAATGTTGTGGATAACAATGTGCGCAAAGGCTTGAACTCTCTTATCATCCTTGGAGCCTGGACCATTTGGAGACATCGCAATGACTGTTTTTAAGCCCAGCTGTGGAGCATGGCAGGAGCCAAGGGCCTCCCCCTGCCTGCTGCCAGAGGGGTTGATTAGGCCTCGGTTCTCGGTTGTTGTTTTTCTAGTGGTCGTTTTTATCCTGTAAAAGGTGATTAGGATCTTCAGGTTCTTGTGTGTGGGTCTCTGTATGACTCTACCTTTTATTAATACGATGATACGCAACTCTCCTGCGAGTTCGAGAAAAAAAAACTAGGATTGCACTCTTCATGGGACGGAAGGAGTATGATGTTCCCCTCCATATAACAATAGTTGCGTGCATTCACAAAAGAAATTAAATGCTCTTCAAGCCCACAGCATAAGATCTAGATGCTTAGCTGTGAAGCTCGACTTTATTATTATTTTCTTTGGCTGGATGTTAGAATAATTGAATGTTAAGCATATCTTGGCCTTTTGGCCCATATATACTCAAGACCCGGGTGGCCCATGCATTCTACCTACATAAACACACAAGAAATATTGGTCTCTTGGCCCATATGCTCAAGGCCCAGGTGGCCCATGTAGACCTATCTAAATGTGTATACGTGGATAGAATACATGGGCCACCTAGGCCTTGAGTATATATGGGCCAAGAGGCCAAGACATGCTTAAAATTAATACAAAAAGTACAGCTCCTAAACTCAATTGGATCTTAAATTTCTCCAAAAAGAAGAGCTTATGTAATGTAAGACAGTTTGGTATCCGAAGGTGTAGGAGATAACAGATCTGACATGGTACAGATTTCCTATTTGATTTACTTCACAGAAGAAGCGGCTATTTATCCTAGGATAGAGTGAAATGTTAGCGCTACATAAACAGCATACCTCACCATCAGGAAATACCCCAAAAACCTTGGCCACATATTCTTTTTGTAGCAGACCAGCTTCAATCTATGGTGACACAATTCAAATAAGAAACATGTGCAAAAAGATAAAAATACGCCAATGAGTGAATTATAAGATGAGTGCAGAAAGATACAATGGATACAATCACATGTTAAGTGAAGATTTTCATAATAAGCAATATGATAAAAAGGAGAATATATCGTCTCTAATATCACCTGTTGCCTGAAACATTCAGCCCTGTCAGCATTTTTTGCAAATATAAGGAGGCCTGAAACCAACCGATCTAACCGATGCACCGCTGCGAAAATAAAATGGTAGTCAAGGAATTCTAATGTCTAAGGTGAATAAAGATATAAATAACACAGACAACTTAAACATAAACAGATAATTAAAGCAAAGGATACGAAATAGGGGTGTTAACCCATGCTCAGCCTGCAGAATCCCAACTACAGTATTCTTACGGTATTGGCCACATGGATGAACCTACAAGATGGGAACTACTTGCTTCAAGTAAATCACATTATAAGAATTCAACCAAACATACACTAATTAGCAATTAAGTATTTCCATAGGTACTAAACCTAGCTCAGTTGGCAGGAGGCGCGTGTGTACATGCCACCTAAGTCCGTGCTTTCTTCTGAATACAATGATAACTAAGTTGGCTTAGGGATTCTAGTTTTTCCATGGTTATTTTGTTTTAAAATTTGATTTCATCTTCAAACAAACTAAAAAGGGAGTACACATTGTGAAAGCTCCCACTCAAGGGAATTCCTAAGACGAGAGCCAGCATTTCACCACAGTTCGTGAATAACTAACAAACTTAATTTAGTTTCATCCCAGAGAACTTTTTATGATTAGTTGATGACCCCGGCACCAGCTGATCATAGAAAAATTTACCGTTAAAACCCCTAAAACTCTGTAAATACAATGCCCAAAAATGCCCCATCACATACAACTTTAAGAGTACTGTATTGATTGTTTACTAGCATATGTAATCTGTGTTGCTACAGAACATAATGTATTTTAATTCAGGTAACAAATTTAACAAACATGTGACATGTTGACAAATAGGCTTGATTAATAAGAATAAGAAAGGAAGGACATTCTTTAGACTTAAAAAGGAAAAACATAGAAGAATATAGGATAGTGCTAATAATAAGACTGGATCCGTATATTTATTATACTTTAGTATAACAACTTTCACATGCATTATGAATATAAACTTACTGGAACAGAAGCTGGTTTGCAAATAGTTACAACATCAACTTCATTCTGAAGTATTGAAATAACACCAGCCAAGACAGGTGGCTCATGCCTGGAAGAGAAATCGCCATGAGAAGCCTCCATTAAAAAATAAAATAGAAACTGGGAAAAGAAAAGCATGTGGGATCCTGGCATGCCACAGGAAGCATATGGTTGACAAGAGAACCACATAAAGGTAAGATAGCACGTGATCTTATAACTAAATGCCATCGTTAACTTAGTTGTCATTAGACTTTCATAAAGTACAACTAACACTTTGTGGAGATTATAGTTTAGCTAAATAATGCCAAGAGAAAACTGAGATATTAACCAAAATATATGTTAGTTGCTTGTCGATTTACTTGGCATTTTATGGTACAAGCATGTAAAGGATAATATATGTGCAGTGCATTGTAAGTATTTAGGCTGCTCCTGGATTTTTTGACAATTTGTTGTATGCAGCAATCTATGTTAGATTTTGAAGCCAAATTATCAGACATTTGTCCAGTGGGGGCAATAATTCCAAAATTTACTAAAATGGCTTACCTGTGCAAGAAGTGGCTGATCTTTTGTGATGACTTCACAATATAGTCGGTGTGAACCATTTGTCCATCCACCTGAAGCCTCCCACACTTCACTGCACGAACCTAGCAATTTCACCTTTCACTTAGATGCAGCAATGCAAATGGTACTGGAGTAAGAAGAATACAACAATCTCTCTCAAAATGTGAAGTAAAAGGGTTAAATCATGGAAGAATGTGCAGAATTCAAGATGATTGAATTCAAGAAATGACGTAGCAAACCTCTAACGGATGTATTTCTACAATTAGGAAATGATATAAGGATAAATAGGTGTAATCAAATCAAATTAAGTGGTACGATACATGAAGTCCAAGGGAAGTTATGGCATGAATCATACATAGTATTCACGAGACCGCCCTTTGAACTCATCAGTGAAGAGGTCAACAATGGTCTTTCCAGCCCATCTGTTCTTCACCTGCAAACCAGACAAAGAATGAATCAGAAATGTGAAGAAAAAGGTGCTTAGATCCACGGAGAAAGTAATGCATCTCTGCTCTTATCCATCGTTAGAGCAAAGCGAATCAAACTAAACAAGCATTTCTAATAACAGAAACAAGCCTGGACCCCGGACACTGGTTGAAGTGCGAAGTATCTAGCACAGCAGGGAACCGAGATATTCACCTGTATACAGTTTTCTTTTTATGTCGCAATTAAAAGAATATTAGATCTTCATGGAAACGTAACACTAAACCTTTAGAAATTGCACGTGTGTGATAGTATGAGCGATTATCTAGTCCCATTATCCACAACTATAACACCTGATGACCTCAACCTAAGCAGTTCAAAAGGGGGAAAACACCCTATATCTTCACATAAGCATTGCTAAGTACAGGAAGTGGCGGTTCGGAATTACATGGGAGATAAACTCGAAGTAGTAAGGCCTCACGTAGCGCCGACCTGCAGGGGGGACCGGCCAATCGTCAGCAAGGGAGGGGTTAGGGTTTTAGTGCCGGGAATTCCCGTAGGGCGCGGCGCCATGGAAGAAGAGGAGAGGAGGCTACTTGCCGTTGCGGATGACGTAGTCGTGCGGCTCGGGCGGGTTGGCCGGCGTCTGCCACACGATCCCAGCTCCTCCCGGTGGCGCCGCCATCTCAGGCGAATCGATGATAACGCACACAGACACCGGAGGCGGCGGCGGCTCGGCTCCGTGGGTTCAGCCAGCGGAGTGCGCGAGACGGGATGGATGGGCCTGACTGACATCCGTCGCTGCAAGTGGGCCACAAGTAGAGCCTCTCAGAATTTCGTTTTTAATCTTGCAAATCCGTTTGACGCGTCATACAACCTTTTGTTCTTTGAGGAGGAAAATTACCAAAGATGGAATACACAAAATACGAAACTTCAATCTCACTCTTCGAATCGAAGATTTAGGGATGAAAACAGATCGAATCCATATTTTTTGACAGATTTGGAACAGTGAAAGTAACGGATGCAGATATGAATACAGATTATCGTGCTCTAGCCAATAATTCAGATAGTAAACAGCCAACAGTTGTAAATTACAGACTTAAACAGGGTGGTTCATGCAATTTGTATGTATCCAGCTTTGTAATCTGGACATATAGAATTATAGATGGCCAAACGTGCGGCTCGGCCCAGCCTAGCACGGGCACGAATAGGTCCGACCTATTTAGGCCCGCACAGTAACCGTGCCAGGCTGGGCTGGCCCACATGCCGAAGGAGCGGCCAGGCCCGGCCTGCTGCCTTCTTAGGCAGGCCGTGCCGGCCCGTTGGCCCGGCGGGCCTTAGTGGGCTGGCCGTGCTCGTGCTGGCCCGCATCACCGCACGGCCTGGCGGCGGAGCCGCGGAGGGTGCGGCCGCGCGGGGGAGGGCCGAGACGCGGCGGGAGCCGGCCAGCCGGGAGCCCAGGAGGCGGCGGGAGCGGCGGGAGCCGGGAAGGCCGGGAGGCGGCAGGAGTCGGGAGGGCCGGGAGGCGGCGGCGAAGGGGCGCGACCGTGCGGGAGCTGGGAGAAGGCGGAGGGTCAGGAGGAGGTGGGGGAGACGAAGGTGAAGGGTCGGGACTCGGGAGGAGGCGATTGAAACCTGGTAGAAGAGGAGCGCCGCTAGAACAGGCCATTTGGGCCGGAGAGTTCATATGGGCCGGCCTCTTAGCCGGGCCAAAATAGGCCTATTAGGCCTAAACAGGCCGTGCTGGCCCACGGGCCAAATGGGCCAGGCCGTGCCGGGCCAGCCCGCGTGCTGAGGCAGCGGTCCAAGCCTGGCCCGTGCTGTAGGCCGGGCCGGCCCGACCTGCAAGGCCACCGTGCCAGGCCGTTCCTGTACCGGGCCAAAATATCGTGCCGTGGGCCAGCCCACGAGCCGCGGGCCAAATGGAAATCTATATATAGAACGGAGTAGCAGCAAATAATAAATGCAAGTAGGAGCACAACTTTTTTCCACGGTGGACTGATCATCACATTATTGTTCTCATGGTTGGAAAGCCAGTCAAGAGCACAATGCTTAGATCGCTAGGTGACTGGTTATGGTGTGCCCGTGTACTATTACTTCGCCTACACGGAGAAACAGCAACAACCAACAAACTCACTGACTTCGCCCCCACGAAGAACAGAGAACACATCAACAATACTTGCTCGAAACCTCAACAGCACGCTCCTCCTTGAGCATTGGTCGAGCCTGACAAGTCGCTGTCGACCTCCTTACTATACCAGTACCAGACCTTCATCACGATCTCATCTCCTTCTGAGCTTAGCTCTAGTCCTCAGTTCCTCACCGTCGCTGCACAAAACAATTCATCCAGTACAAGACACTATCTAGAAATAATCCTGTTCGGCTGTGCTAGTTCCGGCTGGCTGCAGCCAGCAAGCTACCAGCATGCAGCCTTGCTGCAGCTGCTACAGCAGGCTAAAACGCTGGCAGCAGCAGCGAACAGTCCTGGTACCCATTGCACGAGCCAAAATATTGAAGTCAACGATACCGCTCAACATTACATGGGACGGCACCGTTGCCATTGGCCTAACAGAGCTAGGAGTAGAAATCAGAGTTTAGCGGGGTGGCATAGATACAAGAATGGCTTAGCAGCCATGCCGTGCGGCAAAATTAGAGCAAAATTAGCCAACACGGTTCACCAATGCACTAATCTATTCCTAGCGAGTTCCTAAAACGTATGCCTCAAACCTGCCCTTACAAGCGGCCATCGATGTGGATTGGGCACAGGGATTCAGACTTCAGGTACGCCGAATCTCCGGAGCAACTTTTACAGGCCGCGAAGACGATTGTCTGGATAGTGCGCGTTTTCAGGAGCAATCAGGCACCTGGATGAGCGGTGGATGTAGAAGCTGCAAAACCCAACAAATTCAGCATCAGTCAGGGCAAAATAACAGCGCAATGGAGCCCTGAAGTAGCAAATCAAACAGCAAGCACAGATGATGAATACTCAGTTCTGCTCATTACCTGACATACAGCAAGACTTCCTGCATCAGCCTCAGTTCCATCATCGGAAACACAATCTTCCCCTGGACCATGATCGTCGAAGAACTCACCAGCGGGGCAAGGCACTTCGCCCAAACGGGAGACAGCTTCCCGATCTACAATTACTCATCAAACAATCAAGATTTGAGGCACTAATAACTCTGCACAGATACATCCATCTCTTCCAGACTTCCAGTGATGTGGCATCATAAGCGGAGTAATTGTAATTGTGAGTAAAAGTTGCAGGAACGAACCTCTCCAGATCGGTTGGTCGAGAAGCGCACGATCTCCATCAGAGCGGTCGCCTGCCTGTACGACATCCTGATCCCGCCGAGCCTGTCGCGCGACGGGAACGCGAAGTGGACGATTTGGCGGGACAAGTTGGAGGGAAAGGGGCAAAGGCCAAAGGGCGATGCAGGAGGTGCGGTGAAAATTTTATTTTCGAGGTTGGAGTGAAACGATTTCTACAACAACTTTGTGCTCATGAATACTTTGTGTACAAATTATTCAGGTTGACACTTAGAATTTTTTTTAAAAAAAAGAAATATTGTCTCACGGTCGCGTTTACTAATCTTAATCTAGCGTTCATGTCTGTTCAATCCGCCAAGTTGATTGCCGCT
Source organism: Setaria viridis (assembly GCF_005286985.2). Classification (NCBI taxonomy): domain Eukaryota; kingdom Viridiplantae; phylum Streptophyta; class Magnoliopsida; order Poales; family Poaceae; genus Setaria; species Setaria viridis. The sequence continues at coordinate 24,248,650 of NC_048263.2, read as the reverse complement.
CTTATGTCTCAACAACTCAATTGGAGTTTATACTTCACACAGTTTGGAAATCGGATACGATGAAAATAATGTCATGTTCACAACTACGGTAGTTGTACTTCTATAGGCCGTGACTGGATAAATGGATAATTTCTTCAAGATAGACCATCACTAGGTGAATTCCCACTGCACGTTGCTTCGATGCGGATTAGGAGCAAATTACGGAATCAGTTAAGGGCATTTTCCTCCTAAATTATATAAGCTAGATTATAGTAAAAAATAGTAGGGTAAAAAGATTATCATATGACCACAAATAATCAAAAACTGAAAAGGCATCGAGAGGAAGTAGAAAGCGAGGTGGCCGGGTAGGGGGTGATGTGGATGGTTGAGAGGTGAGCTTTAGAGTTGGTCGCTCTCCTTGTATAGATATTATAGATATGCAATTGAAGATTCTGATGAGCAATACCCATATGTGGGAGCTTGTTTGGAGTGTGATAGAAAACACAAAACTAATTTTTCGATGGTTATTATATTGATATATGTCGTCCTATATATAAATATATATGTTCGTCGATACTAATATGTTGTGAACTATGTGTGCTGCTATTTTTATTTTATTTATGGAAATTTCTACGGCCATTTTCTATTTAAGGATGTGATTTTAAAAAAAATGAATTACTGTTTTCAGCGAGTTTGGCCTAGTAAAGCGGATTGAATTGGCATGCTGCTATGGCATGGTTGCGCCAACATGACACAACTCGAGCAAATAGGTCAATATTAGAGTGACGAGGTGACCGTGGGAGCCCATTTTATTTTCTTTATTTTTTTCTTGTATTTGATTTGGCATTAGAGAAGCTTTTCCTGCGAGAATTAGCATATTTGCTAACAGACAGAGATGATTCTTTTTTTAATAATGACAGAGATAATTCTGGCATGGTGCAGTAATGCTCCTAATTTCTTTCTCTTTAGCAGTTTTTCAGGCTCAGCATTGCCATGGGCGATAGTAAGGGTTCATGAGCTGTCGAGTGCATGGGCCAAAGTTTCATCTGATTAGGAAGCCAGGCTGATCTAACTGTCCAGACGTGACAAATTGGTTCTTTGGGTGGTTACAAAGATGGTTTTCTTATTTCTAAAAATTTAAAAAACTCCATGATATATCGGCCAATTGTACCAGACGAGTTGAATCGGATACAATGTACTTATCTCCATTTTTAATATACAATATTTAGGATAAATATAGTGGTTCTTTTTTAAACTAATTCGTTTGTCATATTAAAGAACAGAGATGCTAGGTTTGAAGACTAATGATGAGAGATAATTCTCATAATTAGTAGTCAAATAAGCCAAGAGTTTAGTGATTAAAATATCTTTTACGTGTCGAACATGCATGTCACGGAAACTATATATATGAATCTGATTGATGATTAAAGAAGGAAGAATATGAACCGCAACGCCTGGCTGAGTATACTAAACGCCCCGCCGGAACCTTTTGGCCTTGGCGTGCTAGACCAATTTGGGTGGCCTCCACTCCACTCCACCGGAATAGCTGACCGCAGCTTTTGCGCCTCCGTGCCGGCGTGCCGGCGTGCGCATCCATTCCCGGTCATTTTATACACGCAGGATATATATATATCGCCACAGCCCAACACAAGCAGCGTGGTAAGAGTGTGAGCGTGTCAGAAGCTTTGCTGGCCGCCATGTCCTCCAGAGCGCCAGCGCTCGGAATTATCTTCTGCGTCCTGTGCTGCTGCTACCTCCCTGCCCCGTCGGCGTCGTCGGCTTACTCGGCCGGTGGCGACGGCTTCCTCCAGTGCCTGTCGGCGGCCATGCCGAGCAACCTCGTGTTCCCGCGGGGCTCGCCCTCGTTCGCCAGCGCGCTGGCCTCCTCCATCCGGAACCCCAAGTTCATGGGCCCCGGCACGGCGCGCCCGCTCTGCGTCGCCACGCCCGCCGCCTCCTCCCACGTCCAGGCCGCCGTGCGCTGCGGCCGCCGCCACGGGGTGCGCCTCCGCGTGCGCAGCGGCGGGCACGACCTCGAGGGCCTCTCCTACCGCTCCGAGCGCCCCGACGAGGCGTTCGCGGTGCTGGACCTCGCCGGCCTCCGCGCCGTCCGTGTCGACCCGAGCGGCGCCACCGCGTGGGTGGAATCCGGCGCGACGATCGGCGAGCTGTACTACGCCGTCGGGAGGGCCAGCGACGACCGGCTCGCGTTCCCGGCAGGCCTGTGCCCGACCATCGGCGTGGGCGGGCACCTCAGCGGCGGCGGCTTCGGGATGCTGCTGCGCAAGTACGGCGTGGCGGCGGACCACGTCCTCGACGCCGTGCTCGTGGACGCCGGGGGCAGGCTGCTGGACAGGGACGCCATGGGGAGCGACGTCTTCTGGGCGATCCGCGGCGGCGGCGGCGCGAGCTTCGGCATCGTGCTGTCGTGGCAGGTGCGGCTCGTGCCCGTCCCGCCGACGGTCACCGAGTTCAAGCTGCCCGTCTCCGTCGACGAGGGCGCCGTCGACGTCGTCACCAGGTGGCAGACGGTGGGGCCGGCGCTCCCCGACGACCTCTTCATCAGGGTGCTCGTGCAGGGGGGCGTCGCCGAGTTCCAGTCCCTGTACCTCGGCACATGCGACGCGCTGCTGCCGGTGATGCGCCGCCGGTTCCCGGAGCTCGGCGTGAACCGCACCCACTGCCGGGAGATGACGTGGCTCGAGTCCGTGCCCTACGTCTACCTCGGCGAAGGCGCCGCCGCGGAGGACATCCTGAACCGGACCACCTCCCTGGCCGCCGCCAGCAAGGCCACCTCCGACTACGTCCGGGAGCCTATCGCCCGGGCCGTGTGGGCGGAGATCTTCGCCGCGTGGCTCGCGGGGCCCGGCGCGGGGCTCATGATCCTGGACCCCTACGGCGGCGAGATCGGCGGCGTGCCCGAGCACGCCACGCCGTTCCCGCACCGCGCCGGCGTGCTGTACAACATCCAGTACATGAACTTCTGGGCGGCGGGCGGCGGCGACGCGGCGGCCGCGGCGGGGACGAAGTGGATCAGGGACCTGCACGCGTTCATGGAGCCGCACGTGAGCAAGGACCCCAGGGAGGCCTACTTCAACTACAGGGACCTGGGGCTGGGCGAGAACGTCGTCGTGGGCAACGTGAGCAGCTACGAGGCAGGTAAGGTGTGGGGGGAGAAGTACTTCAAGGGCAACTTCCGGAGGCTGGCCATAGCCAAAGCTCAGATTGACCCGGACGACTACTTCAGGAACGAGCAGAGCATCCCTCCGCTTCTTGACGCCCAACAACCAGTAGTGATCAGTGAGTGAAACTAGCAGGCCTGTTTGGAATGCTTAAATCCTGCTTATGACCAAAATAAGCTGAAACTAGCAGCTAAATAGAGCGTTTTTTTAGCTTTTCCTGGACACGCTTCTCCCCATCGCTCTCATTTATACTAAAACGCAGAAGCTGACGAGACCCGCTTCTTAGGGAAGCACTTTTTCTATATTTATACAGCTTATTTGAGAAGTGCTTCTTCCAACCGCGGTTCCAAACAGGCCCTACAAGGCACAAGAAGTACTTCCAATTTGAAACCTCTTTGCGTGAATAAGTTGGCCATGCTATATGGAATCTGTAACGTAGTATGGCACTTCATGCGTTCTAACATGTACGTTATTTTATTTTGATATGCTAAGTCGTACTTCTCAAACTTTGATCGAGTTTGTTTTATGCTTCAGCAATTATCTCGTGAGACATGCCAGATAGTCTTTGGGGACAAGTATTCCATAAGCAAAAGTCTTGATGGATGTTAAACTTTTTTCAACAATGGGTGATATGTACAGTTTGTGGATGATTCTATCAAGCGTTCATCAAAGAAGAAGAACACAAGCTTCATCTTGTTGCTAACTCTTCCAAATATGCTCATGAGGAAGTTCACCTCAGGCGAGAAGTATAGTCAACGTAAAGTGTTCTGATGCAGATAGGTTGCAGCTTGTCATGCTACGTATAGGTTCTTCTTAAGTCAAGCATTTTTAATTTTGACCAATAATATCTCTAAAAATAATTTATTTCAAATACAAAATTGTTACATATTATAATAGTTGGTTTCATGATAATCTATTAGCATCATTTCTATGTCATTAGTCTCTACGATTATTTTGCTATGGATAGTCAAAATTAAAAAGATTTGAGTATTGTGCTGCAATTTATATAGATGAGATGTACAGTGAGAAGAAATAAACCACACAATTCAGTTCATCAGTAGCTAAAGTTTTGGTATTATCCTGCAATAGAGCTTCCATAAAATTTCTTTCCGCCGTGTTACCTGCACATTTAGCCGAACAACCTTTAGACTTGGGAAAAAAATATTGGACAATAATTATTGGGAGGATACCGTCAAAGTTAGATGGATGCTAATATTTCTGTGTCATTGCAAATACTAAGCAAATTACCTGAAGACGACGGAGGACGGCCAATTAAAAACTGCAACTAAGGAAAAAAAATAGCTCCAAGGAAAATATAGGTCAGGAAAATGCTACTCCCTCTGTTCCAAATTGTAGATCATTTTAGCTTTTTTAGTTCATAGATATTATTATGCACCTAGACATACATTATATCTAGGTGCATAATAATATCTATGAACCTAGAAAAATTAAAACAACCTACAATTTGGAACGGAAGGAGTATTAGGAAAACGGATTGAAGCAAAGTGCCGATCAACGAAGATCACGTACCACGATGCCCTCTATAGGGCTCGCTTTCCTGGCGGATTAACGAGCGCCGGCGAGCCAAGATGATGCAGGTGTTTCTGCCCCTGGCGGCGCCTGCCAGTGACGGCGCGATCTTGGCAACCGCGTTTGCGAGAAACAGAAACGGAGGGGCAGTACGATTAGAGCGGAAGGAAAACTGGAGACGATGAAGAGCGCAATTTGTAGGGGGCGGGACGACGGGCGGTGAGCGGGGCGACACCAAAATCGCAGGCGGAGAGAAGAATTAGCGACGCGTGTACGCGACTCAACGGACGGACCCCGAAGGTATGATATACGCAAAACTCTCACCTGACCAGCGACACACACACACACACTCAGCTACCGGGAAAATTCAGTCCCGAACTGTGCTCATCCGAAATTGGCAGGTGAAATTGTACAGTGGAAATGTTTATTTGTCAGAAAATAATACAGTTCTGCCCTAAAAGAAAGAAAATAATACAGTTCCTTTACATACCTCGACGGTCTTTACAGCAGATAAAGCAACGCCCTTATAGTTTCCTAATGATTCCAAGCTACTACACATTTCATCGACAACAACCTGAGGATGCTCATTTACATTCTTGGTCATGAGGATGCTCAGAGGTGAGGAAAGGGTTAGACTGACATGGTACGATGGTAGCGTGAAATTGTTAGCGTCAGGAGCCTGCTTTCTTCCTCATGTTCCTCCATTTGACCCTCAGGTCGCACGGGAGGCGTGTCCTGTGAAACACGTTCCTGCCGTGTTCTAATATCTGAACCCATGGAATAGCCCCGTTGTCCCGTGGGGTGAATTTTTCCATTGCCTCCTGGATAACACAGTGCATATTGTAAATATCTTAAGCCAAGCAAGTAGCAGATGTAACGGATAGTCACAACAAAAGAATGGTTACCCTTAAAGCTGCTTCCTCCTCTTCTGTCCAACAGAGTTTGGAGCGCCTTCCAGTCGGCGCAGCAGGATTCGAACTGCCAGATGGATATGCTCGGTTATTGGGTATTGCAAAGGCAGAAACAAAAAAAAAATGGTGCAATTTCGAATATTTGAGTTTTCGTAATAAATGGCTATTTAAGATAATGGCAATTAACACTGGCACTCTAAATTGGTTACGGTACAATACTTTCTCATGTGTGTAGGATAAATTTAAACGGTCATTGACATGTACAGAGGGTAATAGCAACTGTATCCACTCATCACAATTTACTAATTTAGTGATAACAAATTTTCATTGGCTATATCCCCAATATGCAATTAAGTCTACCTAACTTCAGTAGCCTAAACAACATTTCATTTTAATGAATGGTAAATTCACAAAAACTCCTCATGTACTTCACTAAAATGAAGGGTGAATTTGCGAAAAATCTTCATGCTGATGGTGTCACGAATGTGAAATTACTTATGAACACTAAAAAAGGCTTCATCATATCATTATGATGGTATCAGTAAACTCGCATTCAAGTCGGAACAGTCTAACAGCTTATCTGCAGCATGTTATTCGTATTCATGATATTGAATTAAGAAGGCTAAACTAAGAATTTCAAATACTAGAAACTGTTTAAGCAAGAGCACTGGAACTCATTAGGTTTCAGCACACTGACATCCGTGGCAGAGCCTTATCTACCACATATGCAAACTAGGGTGGTTTATTTATAGCATATTAGCATATCTAAATCAGCAGGCTTAATCTTATTTCATTTTAAACAAATCACATATAGCACTAATAAGTCAAACCAGAACTAATAAAGCAGTAAGTGCACTGTGCACATAAAAGTAGGAAAGAAGTGCTTATAAAGCTCAATTCAAATACTTACTAACGCTTGGGTGGGTATGCATATTTTCTTTTCCTTGACGGTGAAGGCATGTGTTGATCCTGCTGCCCAAATGCTTTTCTAGAATTACTTGATACAGTTGCCTCCCTTTCTTGTGATTTTGCTTTGTGATGTTTCATACAACGCCAAGGGGGCGATGATCGCTTGCCAGTCTCATTTGAGGATGAAGCTTCTATTTCATCAGAATCTTCAGAGTGGTGGGAATTTGTAGGGCCATCCTCTTTGTCAGCCTCAACTTCCAGATTTGCAGCAGGACTGCATCTGTTCTGAGATGAATTTCTTCTCTCATGAGATGAATGGCCATTACCATCATCTTCATGAGCTTCTGCGTCTCCCACATGATGGTCTTCCTCTGCATCATGAGGTTGATTGCTATTGTTCTGGAGCACAGATTGTTTATTCATGGCTGCCACACCAGAATTCTTACCAGAAGATGCCTTTTCAATGGCTACCTCATTATAAGTATCACTTGTAACATTTATTTTCTGTTTCTTCCTCTGCGGATCAGATTCTTCACCCTGATGAGCAAGGTCATCAGCTTTGGTTTGGCTGCAGCTTTTTTGCCTTTTTGATGAATCACATCCATTCAATTGACCCTCACCGTTGGCAGCTCTTGGAAGCACTCCAGTTTGCTGCTCGTCATGTTGCTTGAGCAATGGCTCTGTGCCAAGGAAAGCAGCTAGTTTCTTCCTAGCTTCAATATAAGTTTTCTTTGCTTTTTGGTATGCTTCAGTGGCTTTAGTACAGATGCACACCGGGCAATAGAACTTTCCAGAGTCTTCAAATGTCACTGATGAACCAAAACAGCTATCATGAGCAGATAACAAGCAGCTGCTGCATTGCAGCAGCTGACCATCTTTACCGCATTTTATGCATAAATCTTGTTCTTGGGAGACCCCAAGGGAATCATTGGCTTCTTGATCCTGACTACAGAATGGCATTTTGCCAGTCAATGACAGCAGACAAGCAGCAGCAAATCCGCTGAAACTATCATCTGAGGTATGTGCATGTGATGTTTCTGCCACAGTTTTCGCAACAGTTTGCTTGTTTGAATCTTTAGCTCCTTTTCTGTCCCCATCCTGTAAAGAGTTTGGAACAGGTGTACTGCAACTACGTTTCTGAATGTCAGTTGTGTTTGTTTCAATATTTTGCTCGGATAAAGGGTTGCCTTCTGAAATTCTATCATGGAAGGTTACATTGCAGCTACGAGACTCTGGAGCAGTCTGCACATTCAGCCCACCACAGACCTTATTCTTTTCCAACATGGTGCCATCATCATATAGAGAGTGATTCTTTTCCAGTTGACACTTGTCACCAATCTGCTCTTCAAACATTATAGTGCACTCTGTAGATGGGTGGTTGGTTCCAGATTCATCTTCTTGAATAGCACCATTGCAGGTTACAGAAGGTATACCACTAGAACCTCGCAGGGTCAATCCCTCATGAACGGGATCCTTTTCGACAGGTGGAATGCTGGCATTGCCATCCAGATCCTGGTTTACCAAGTGGCTTGCTTCAGATGCGTTGGCTGGTAAAACATCATTGCTTCTGACAAAAGCTGGAGCCATTGTAGCCTGCACTGTTTGGCTTTCATGCCTGGTATCCTTCAATGATTGATCACAGGTGCCATCATCATTTGGATTTGGTGATTTTCCTTTACAAGGCTGTGGTTGAACCATGGTAGTTTTATCTATCATATCCTTCTTTGATATGGGTTCCACAATGTTTCCCTGCAAAGTCACATTCCAGCTTGCTGACGCAGGCACAGCATCAGATGACGTGTCACTATCCACATTAGAAAGATTCTTTTCCGGAGACCTTGCACCACCACTAGCAGTGTTTATAGCATCTTCTTGTGGTTGATTGTAGAACCTGCTTTCTGATGCACATGGTTCGTCAACAGCAACAGTTGGTTCAATTGGAGACTGCTGGAAATTACCTATTTCATTTTCGTTGACTACATTTGTTAAATTTTCAGGCTGAAGCTCAGCACTGACTGGAGGGGGTCTAGGCTTCTCTACATTTGAGTGGAGATGGTTGACATTGCACATGGACTGATTGTTGTCATGTTTCTTGATGCTATTCTGATCCACCAAGGATGGTGCAGCCACAGATTGGATCTCTGGATCAACTTCTCGGAGCTGCAAATAAAACAGGCAGCTGGTTAATATTTTGAGGAGAACTTCTAGTTTCCATTTTGAAAATAGCTTTGTAACTTACCAGCTCCAAAGAAGTTTCTGGTAGTGTAGGTTTCTTGATACAAATAAAGTTCTGAATATCTTGTCTAAAAGGCAGAATTTTGTCCTTATCAAAACTTATTGAGCTCCCAACCTGCAAATTTTACACTCATGTAACATAAAATCTGAATCTGGGAATAAATTGGTGATAACCAAATCGCAACGTGTCTTATTTTAGAAGGAAACAAACAAAACTGAAAATACACAAAGATCATTTTAACAACTAATAAGCCAAGCTACAATTAATCATGGAGAAGCACCAATAAGCACTAGGTGCATACTTATAAAATTTCTGGATTAGATATCCATCTGACCATAGAACGCCAGTTCAAAACATACTTGTTTTCGTAAATGACAGACGTTATCACGACAACAAATGTTGGTAGTTAAGTGTAACTGCCTCCCAACCCCAAGACTAGGGTTCAATTAACCTCCTCGCCTATTTTCTCAATCCCAGCTCTTTTATCTATATTTTATCTCTCACTTTCCCTACGAGGCCCAAGAGTTAGCAGGCGGCACAACTCGTCCCCTCCAGGAACCAGGTGATTTCTCACAAAACGTGGCCCAATTCTGGTTCCTTGAGGACACCGGTCATCCGTTAACAATTAACGCTAACAGGCGAGCTTGCTCTGGCTCCTGGTTTTACCAGTCAAACTGCCAGCACAGTTCGGTTTCAATAACTATGGTCTTGACAGGAGCACATTGGCATATTTGACCACTTATGTACTTAGTGTAGAGGTAATTTGAACCAAATTTCTCAACATAGAGCTCAATAACTCAAAAGATTATTTCCTTTTACTAAATATATTTCTTACATGCCAAGTGTGAGTCATCTGTTTGAGATTTAGCATTCCTACTTCACAGTAACAATTGGATAATTTGCTAAATAAATATATATATATACACAACAATATGCAATATTTTCCTCTTGGGAGTTGCACCGCAATTGACCGCAGGGAAAAATTGCATAATAGCTAGTACAATGCAATAACATGAGAAATGCAGAAAATAAAAACAACAGAAAGCCACTCCTGGAATCTATTTTTGTACTGCAAACTCAGTCAATCATCACCAATTATTAAATGCAACAGCTGCTCTATGGTTATTGGAAGATCAAAAAGGCCTAGTGAGTAGTGAAAGCTATCTTTTGCATTATTTGTTAGATTGAATTCGAGTTGTTAGATAAAAGTATGCTCCGCAATTCAAATAACAATATAATCTAAGTCGCACCACAATGACGAACAAATGAAAATGATTACACACCATAAGATCACTCTTCAATCATTACTAAAAACTATAGATTCATTTATTTACTCAAAAGAGTGTTTGAATCAGTTTAGCTGAAATTGCACATATAGTCAGTGTTTGAAATTTGAACTCCAGCACTATAAATTTATTCCAAGTGATCGACCCCCCCCCCCCCCAACTGCTCTCTCACTATGATTCTACCAGTGACAAGCAAACTAGGATAATTTCAACCGAATAAGAAAGCAAGGGGCTACAAATAATTATCAAGCCTCCTCATCTCCAAAATGAGGGGTAACTAATTTCCAGAACGATGGTGTCAACTAATCCACATGAACAGAAATGCATGCTCTTCGCTAAACAAAAATACTGATATTATTTGACAACAGGGGTATAGGTAAATCAGAAGTCAGAACGACCCGCAACGAGAATGCAGATGGTTGGTAAATACCTTCCCAGTGAGCTCAACCAGCAAATCCTCGCTAGAGCGGGCGGCGTCAACCCTCAGCATCCCCGACGGCGCCTCCGCCGCCGCCGCAGCACCACCCTCGTCGGCGACGGCGAAGGTGGCGAGCTCCTGAAGGGACCGGAGCGCCACCCGCTCCCGCGTAGCATCCGGGGCGCCGACGAGGTAATCCGACGAGACTCCCACCAGCGCTGGTGGAGCACCAGGAACCCTAGGTGAGAGAATGAAGGAGTGAAGGAGAACCGAGGGCACGAACAGAGCGATTAGGGGGTGCGGCTTACCCTTTATTACGGAGAAGTCGATGGTCTCGTCCGCGGCGAGGGCGTCGGCGACCCAGTGGGCCGCGAGCCGTTCGGCGGCGGCGGAGGGGGCCGGCATCGCGAGCGCCGGTGGAGTTTGAGGGGGCATGAACTGCGAAACGCCGCAATGGAGACGCTTCGTCGAGAAGATCCCACAACCGACCGATCTTCAAGCACAGATCTTGGAGCAGCAGGCTTTTCAAGAATCCAATATTCATCTACGGCAGTTACCAAATTCATAACGTTTATTAATAATTCGATTAAAAGGGCAATCTGAGTTTTTGGACTCTAGACACTAGAGTATATACTGCTGTGTATTATTACTCGTAAGTCGTAATACCAACAAATAGTATGTTTATTATGATTTGGCATTATTATAGGTGTTTTATATGGGCTGTTATTCTTATAGAGAACACAATTGTGGGAAAATCAAAATTATTAAATGTAATTAGATACAAAAAAAATATATTACATGTTTAGTGAGTAAATTGCAAAGGCCAGGTAAAACTCATGTGGAGACAACCCATTTGACATAATTAAATAAATCAAAGGAGTAATTATGTGCAAGTTATCATCAACCAAATTGAAACTGTAGATACCTTTTCCTTTCCAAGGAACCTGTCAAACATCGTTACATACACCGCATAGACATGCTCATTCGTCGTGGAAAGGATTGCACATTCACGCATGTAGGCTGTAGAGGCACAATTCCCTTGAAATTCAATACACACCGATGAGCATTTCAACATAATCATCTTCTGGAGGGGATTCAATCAGGATGTCATTGGGCAGATGGATATAATCATCACCAGACGTATGTTTGATGCCATTGCCCGTTCTTAGCAGGTACTCTACAAACTAAGAGTCAGAATGAGCTCACATGTTTTAAGTAAACCGAATCCTGCATACATTGTCCCATATATATGATGACCTCAGTAAAGCAGCGTAAGTGATCTATATAAAAAGGCTGTGTAGATCCTGCAATTTTCTATTAGGTGCATGTCTGAAGTCACCTTCGAACAACGTAACCTTACATACAAAAGGCTGTGTAGATCCCTAATATACTGTAATTTTCTATCGACTGCCTCAACTGCCTATCTTCTAATCATGGCAACTTCTTCCTATATCACCAAAGCTGTGCGCCAAGCAATTCAGCTACACATGATATTATCCCTAGTTTGATTGGAATCTTGAACTAATAATGTGCAATGCAACCATCAGGCATCATATCGCTGTAATAGCAGATGTTGTGATATCAATTAATGATAGTAAGGTTCATAGCAAGCAAAGCTATATAAAAAAAACTAACCACAGGGGTAGACTCCCCCGGCTTTATTCTAAGAAAGGTGCCATGCTCCGAATTCAGGCTGAAACTCCTAAATTCAATGCCCTAACCGGTCCACTGTGAGAAGCTTGGTAAGCAAAGCTATAATAAAATACGTCTTACCGTGCCTCTCTGTTCATCAAAAAACAACACATGGCCTCTCTTATTCATCACATGATCCAATATTTCATCGAAACTAGGAGGTACTAAATAGCATTTAGCGGTATGGTAGCGGATTAGGGTCAGTGTAGTGGATCCCAGATAGCGGGTGCTATAGTGGACGCTAAGTTCAAATAGTTGAATTTTAAAAATAGTCACAATTTTAGAGCATAAATATTAACATCAAGTTTACTTTAAAAAAAGTTAAAATTCTAAGTTAACCATTACATTTTATAATAAGAATCACAAATAAATAGATATAATTAAGGTGTATGTATATATATATATATTAACACTAAATTCTCATATAAATAAATAAATAAAATCATTTTTCATCCCATAATCCTTCATCATTACCTAAATAATCATTTTAAACACTATTATTACCATTTGATTCATATTCATATGTCACTTGAATCATAAATGTACCGAATAACAGCCTAATATGACTAATAGCAGCCGCAATAGCAGGCAATAGCAAACAATAGCGACCGCTAAGTCTAAACATGCTATCTTAGGTCTGCTACCTTGTAGCACTGCTATTGAGGGTACTACGAATGCTATTTAGTATTTGAACTAGCACCTTGCTCCATAATCAATATTTTGTTTCTTAATAAGCTCTCCATAATAGTCTCTTTAATAATTATCTATTAATTGCAAAATAAATTTAATTAATTGACATCAGCAAAATATATATATATATATGGACAAAATGTAAAGTAACAAAAAGACTACAATATAACTATAATAGAACCAACTACATCACACGATTCCTCCACTCAGTTTCTAGTATCTCTACCCATATAAATAACATGGTGCGAAATACCTCTAAGCACCATTTGCTCATCTCGTGTTTAGAGCTCCGATCGGAACAATCGTAGTGCTAAGCCATTGATTCAAAATTCTTGTATATTGGCGCACTAAGAAAGTCTATGATTGTTGAAAAAAACCTCATGAGAGCACAAGGCAACCCAAATGTTGCAGACTCATCAATTAGTGAATCATCTGATGTCTTGCCAGTCTCTACAAAGCCCATTAACTCATAAGCTTCTCTAAAGGTTGGATATTTAATACCACGCTACATTTTCATAGCAATTTGCACCCCTCACATGGTTCAGGAGCAATTCGTTGTTCTCTAGGCTCCATAACATTTTAGCAATGTTCTAAATAGTGGGCTACAACATTTCACAGAGAGCTCTGTTCAACCGCTATAGCCCACTATTTAGTAGCGATAGGTAGCAAAAACCGCTATAGTGCTGCTATAGCTCCACTATAGCCCGCTATTTGGAACACTGCATTTTAGACTTATTCCAAGTGAAGAACCCTCTGTATATAAATTTGAGTTCATCATAGTTAGTCTTGATCATCCTGAAATGCTCTGTATGCATGAACCTCAATGGATTTTCCCACCACACAACATTGTTCATGTTGTTTGTGGATTATTATGCTACCATGTGCCTACCAGGAAGATGCACCTGCATTGGCAACATAAGTTGAGACATAGAACAAAATGGGAAACAATACAACATATATATAGACTGCCTTATTGTCAGTCATAAATCTCTGCATCTTGGTACTGTCTAATCTCGTCGATTGCCTACCTTCTATTATTTGAACGATCAACCATGAAGTACACTCACAACTACTTATACAGACTTGATACCATAGTAGACCTCGACATTAATATGGCAGTTGCATATCATAAGGAGCACTAAGTTGTAATGCAACACCCATCAGTTAACAGTTATCCAATTTTTCTCTCCAGTCATTTTCTATCCATCATCCCGTCTCATATAAATAGGATAGGAGTCCTTTCTGTGTTGGCTGGTATCAAAGACATGGCAAGGATATTGAAAACAGTACGCACTACGTAACAAATCAACATAAGTGATGCGAAATGAAAACGCTTCACTAATATGACTAGGGGTGGGTATTCAGTTTAAACCGACATTTCGGTTCGGTGTTTTCGGTGATGAAAAAAATCGGTGTTCCCAAATGAAGAACCGATCGGTAGATGTAAAAATAAAAAACCGATGACTTCGGTGTTGGTATTCTCGGTTCGGTTTTTGGTGTGCGCCGAACTTCACCAAAGTTCATCGAATTCAGGTGTTCAAGCATAGAAACAAGTACCACATAGATTGGCTGCACCATCGCTAACTTGCCACTTATGGTCGTCGTCGATGAGGGTGTCGCTCGCCTGCATCACCGCCGCCACCCCACACCTGGCCGCTCGCCCGCGCCGCCGCAGCCTCGTGGCTTGCAGTTGCAGCTCGCTGCTGCTATGCCACGCTAGCACCTCGTGCGCCTTGACAGTGATGCGGCATCGACACACGCCATGCCGGCTGGACGAGACCGAGCCTCATGCGCATGCTGCTGCTGCAGCCGCCGCTGCCAACCACACATGCGCCCACCGAGGAACAATATGAGCACTAGCACTTGAAAGGATAAGGTTGCAGTTTCGGCATAGCTAATTAGTGGGCTTTGTGCACGTTGCTAGGCTATGCACGTTGCTCCGCTGATCCAAAGGGGTGCAAAGCACTTCTGTTTCGGCTGTACGTGGCTACATGTACATTTCAGGAGGGTCCTCGTTGGTTTTGCCAGACGGAGTTCGGTTCTTCGGTTGTTTAGTGTGCTGAAAAATAAAGTCGAAGCCAAACACCGAAGTCTGCAAAAATGGGAACCGACACCGACACCGAAATCGAAAACCGAAAAAACCAACATTTCGGTTCGGTATTTTTTTCAGTTTTGGTTTAAAAGTGACCTCCCCTAATTATGACATTAGTGACGTGGATGGTTGAGACACGTCACTAATGTCTTTCCTCAGCAAGTGCATTGACATAATAGTGACGGATTTTATTGAGACACATCACTAATAACATGTGACTAGTAATCAGTGACGTCACTGATATAGTTTCTTATCAGTGACGCGGTTCGTTCACCCGCGTCACCTTTGTTGAACTAAAGGTGATAGGCAATCCTGTGATTTCTTGCCTTCTGCGTAATCATCCAGCAACCAGGGCTTGGCGCAGCGACAGCCAGCCCAAAACGCACCTCGCGGCTCGCGCATACAGGCTTAGGGTTGGGCGCTGGCGCGCTGCCCACACGGCCAACACCCCTCGCTCCCTCCCTCTCCTCGCCGATCCGCCGCCACCTCCACGCGTGTCGCCGCCTCCGACTTCTCCGTGCGCCCCTAGCTACGCTTCCTCCCGGGCGCCGCCGGACGGTGGGACGGGTCCTCCTCCCGCCCCCCCCCCCCCCCCCCCCCCTAAGATCTAGATAGCGGCGGCGCGGGCATGTTCACGGCGGCAACAAGTTCCTCTTCTTCTGCGTGATGCTGCCGGCGGCGGTCCCCTCACGCTCTGCTATCAGTGGAGATCTCCTGCCTCGTGCTCCTCCCCCTCGTTTCTGCTATCTCCTCCTAGCCCCGCACCCACCGGCCATGTCAGGTTCGTATATAGGGTTGTGGTGGGTGAGGGGATTAGGCACTGATGTTGTGTGCCAAGCATGTTGCGGATCCTAAGCTGATAGGTAGCTGCGTTGGATTTAGCCTCCAGGTGGTTGCGTGGTTTGGATCCCTGCGGTACTGGTTTTACTTGTAGAAAATTTTGGTGGCTCCGAGCTTGTGGTCTTCCGCGCTTCATGATCTGGTGCCTGGCACTTTGGATTTCTAGTTCTTATTCAGTACTGAATCAACCTGCTCTTTGGTCCAGAATGTAAAAAAAATAATATAAGTTTAGTACTGAATCAACCTGCTCTTTGGTCCAGAATGTAAAAAAATAATAATAAGTTTAGTACTGAATCAACCTACTTTTTGTTCCACAAAGTAAAAATAATAATAAGACTTATGCTTATGATTTCTTAGGTATACCTGCTGGTGCTTTGCACTTGGGCACATTGGATTGCCGGTCCCAATCTCGCAGATAAGTGTTCCAAACTCAATGCCCCCCCCCCCCCCCCCCCCCCCCCCCCCCCCCCCCACTCATCTGCTTTTACTGCACTATAAAATTGTTGCTGCCCTGTTCTTGGGGTTTTCAGTTAGGGGCGGTTTACTGAAAATAGTGATTGCATATAAAATTAAGTGTACTTTGCCATGCATCTTTGTGTTGAAAATATGATCGGAGTTCTCAGTACTGGTTGCTATGACTCGTGACTAGGATTACAAACCTGCCTGTGCTTTACTCTTGCATGTACTACCCTTCTAGTTAATATTTCTGTACTATGTGCTGCCTGGATAGTATATTTTCTGGGCAAAATCTTTCTTGTGTATGTCTCTGCGCAAAAACTTACTATTACTTGCCAAACAATGTGTACTGTATAAATTTTCTAATTAAATGATGGTCACTTGATCAGGTAAGGACCATGCATATGATGCTAATAAAATTGTTAAACCTGAAAATCCAGTGTTGAATTGTACAAGGTCTTGGTGTTTGAACAGGCATGATGCTCAATCTATTTCCTATTGGTTTTATTTCTGCTTTTATGGATAACTACTTAATTGCGTATGATTGCTGGATGGCAAGGATGTACTAATATAGTTGAGTACATTCCATTTGCGTAGCTTTCTTCTACTGGCAACAATGGTAGTGAAGTACAACTTACCATTACTTGAACTTCTAAACCAGCTTTATGGTCTTTTGCCCTTGCAGGCATGTTTGTTATTCTGAAGAAAAATTAACTTGATGTGCAGTATTGATCTGGAAAAGCTCATGGAAAAGGTGAATGGGACCTAATGAGCTGAGATGAATGTTATTTTAATCTACACTCACATCTTTAACTTTGTGCTAACTAACTCTATTTAATTAAATGTGTATTCTGATATCTGAATGTAAGTTGTTTCTTTTTCCAGAAAATGGTCTTTCTTTGTCTGCTGATCAGGAACTATTATGTCATCTCCATGTCTCCACTAGTAAGTGCTTATTGATCTCAGTAGAAGTTATATACATGTAATGAGCCATGTTATATATGCGCACTGTTATAACCATGCAGAATTGCAAATTAACTACATTTATTCTCCGGTTCTATAACAGTATGTAAGAATAAGTGTAACTACATTTATTCTTCCTTTTGCAATATCCTGCACCTCACTGCCTGCCTAACTGTTGTATGATGCTATGAATGCAATTGTGATTGCTGCTGTGATCGAAATCACTGGTATAGTGCCATATATGGCTATGTCCTTGTGCACTTGGCATCAAATCAGATTTGGATTACAATTCCTTGGGTCATGCACCTACAGATTTGGATTTACTTGTGGTTGTTTGTGCTGGTGGAATCCCTGCGACCTGTTCGATGTTTTTTTTTTGTTAAATGCATTGCTTCGCTAGTATATACTAATTTTCCCCGTTCATTGCAATGACGCAATGTTCTTGGTTGGAGCTGTTTGATCTATGTTTTTCTATCTTGCAGACTTGTTCTTGTATATGCATACCCAGCTTACGACTGCTGCAACATGGTAGAGCTAAACAGGCCTGTATTAAGACTGTGGCATAATTACATGAGGTAAATGTTGTATTATTACAATCATAGTTCTTGGTACAGGCATATGATAGATTTCATAACTGTATTAGACTGTAGTTTCTGAACAAGACCATGGGCTCTCGATGTTTAATGTTTCAGTCTTTTCTTTCAATGCTTGCTACCATATTCATGTTCTACTTGGGTCTAAATTCTTCAAGTTCTATCAATCGATTTAGTGTAACTGCAGCCTGTGCTTATCTAAATTTCATGCAGGTAAGCAGCACAAGAGCAGCACCTTGGTCACCAGGTAGTGGCCACTTTCAGCAGCCTTGGACATCTAGGGCAGTTAGTAGTTTGGACGATTATATACCTTGATGTACTTTCATTTTCAGTTGCCATCTTCAACTTGATATATTTATTGGGTGGAACCACTGTAATTTTTGGATGATACCATGTATGCATCTTCTACAATTGTAATGATGAAATTGCTGCAGCAATGTTTAATACCAATTCAGAAATGTGTTTTCTTTAAATGGTCATGAGAAATTAGTGACAGCTCTTAATAAAAACATGTCACCGCTAATCCTTATTGGTGACGTGTTTTGCCACAATGCGTCACCGATAAGAGTCACTAGTGACGGGTTTTGGAAAAACGCGTCACCTGTCATCGGTGAGTGGTGATGGGTTTTGGGGAAAAAAATTGTCACTGTTAGATCACACTGGTGATGTGAGTGTTAATAAAAGACGTCACTATTGATACAGATGTGAGTTGTCAAAAAGTCATCACGGGTAGGTCACATTGGTGACGCGGTTTATAAAAAACGGGTGTCACTGCTATTTACATAGTGACGCGAATATTTATAAAACACGTCACTATTGATTACATATTAATGACGCTGGTCTAAAAGACCCATCACTAGTGAAAATTTATTAGTGACGTTTTTATTTTTGTCACTAATCACATTAGTGACGATATTTTAGTGACGCGAGAAATGTCCATCACTAATATGGATTTTAACCGTCACTAATGATGGTTTCTTACATAGTGGTAGTGCCTGTGCACCATGCATGGGCACTCAAGGTTGAGGGTACCACAACAACCATGCATTATATATATATATATATATGGTTCCAAGTCCATGCAACTCTAGATATTTTTTTTATTTAGGAACTCTGCTATGTGCATGTTATAACCACCATAACTCTTTTAACTTACTATCTGGTTCCATAACCAACAGAAAGTGCCCACGTGGCAGACCCATCATCTCAAACTCTATCACATGGACCCATGCAGACACCTAGCTAAAGTGCTCCTTTTGATCAAAACGTTTGCCCAGGCAACAAATCTACCATTACCATTAATTTGGCAAGGTGGTTGCACAGCTCAATGTGACGGAGTTTAAAAAGAGGGGTCTACCATTTGAACACTTCCTATCGGTTATGAAATTATGCAGTAAGTTAAATATTGATGATGATGACCCATTAAAATATACAAATTCAGTTATAGCCACAATGCTATCATACATGGCCAAATTAAAGTAATACGTTTTTATCTATTTATTAAGTACTCCAACATCAGTTTTATGGCCGCTGCGGGTTTGCACCAAGTATCTAAGATCAAGTCATTCATCAGTGACTTAATCAACAACATTATATTCAATATAGGTGAAACCGAGCTACATACTTATGTTAGTCAACATGTAAGCTAAGGCATCACAGGAGCTCGGTATCCACATGACTCATTTTTTTTTGAAAAAAATAAAATTGTTGCCGGCTTCTGCAACCGCACACATCAAAGTTTTTAAATCATTCTCAGCACCAAAGCTGATAATAAAATAGGGAAACGAGTACACACATAATAGTAAAAATCAAAAGTAGAGTTTATTATTGCTTCTCCATCCATTATTGGTGAAAAGCGACAACCTCCGGTGCTTTGCTCGCCGAACGTACGATCTCCCTTGTGTCCTCACGCTGTAGTAAGGACCAAAACCACAGTCAATATGCTCCTCTGAAATAGCCTACATAAAAGAACTAAAATGTTTTTTTTCTAAAAAATCAAGTCGTTACGTGTACACAAAATAGCCCACATAACGGCTGCAACCCCAACAAATTAAGATTAATTTTTTATCCTTCTTTCATATGCCCGTTAACCAATTTCTAAGCATATATGTTATTGATCTAGGTGGGGTTAGCCCAGTAGCTACTTAAACAACTCTTCATATGGTCTTAGCATGTTGTCAGTAAAAAAAATATGTTAAATTGTTTCATTACAATTACAGAAATAACACTTTTGACTTCCAACCCAATTTCTCCTAGCTAAATTATCCTTTGTTAAAATTACACCCCGCTGAAGATGTCAAAGGAAAATTTTTTATTTTTAGAGAAATTTTAAGATTCCAAATAAATTTATTAATGAAGGGGTACACTGATTCATCAAATACTGATATAATCCGTGTCGATGTAGGTCCCAGGTAAAACTATCCCTCCCATGTGAAAGCTGTTGTAAGGCTATTCTGGCTACGAGGTTGTACCAAGAGTTAATTTATCCCCTGTTAGAACTCTTCGAAAAGAAATATTTAGTGGTGTTTGGTTAATAACCTGTATCATTAGGATAATTAATTATATTAAATAGGTTAGGAAACCGCTCTCTAAGAGATTTAGAGCTCACCCAAGTGTCATCCAAAATTCGGTTAGTGAACTATCTTTTATCTTAAATGACCCGCACCCTAGAAAGTCTTCCTGTCTGACCTTTCCAAAAATGTGAATGACCATGTATAACTGAGTCTGAGTAAAACATTTTGCACTTAGAGTATGATCTGCCAGGTACCTTCTTCATTAAGAAATTTAAAATTTCATTTATTGAGAAGCCATTTGTTTTTTAAATGTGAAATCCATTAAGAAATGACTCATGGGCCAATTTGTAAGTGTGAAAGTTAATGGTAGCAAACCAGATACTTTTTTTTAAAATATGCAAAACTAGATACTTTGCTTGCTTCAATTCCACATTATGTTAAGGTATGTATAGAACGCAAATACATTGAAGCCTAACTTTATTTTCTTAATTCCGGGGAAGAGGTGCACACGCATACATCACTACTCATTGTCGTATGAACTATATACGCATACTCGGCCATGTTAGTCTAGGGCAGCTCATCCGTCAAATACATATCAGCAGCGTGCAGCGATGTACATACAAACTACTACATCTCCCTCAATTTTTTAAACTATATCCAATCTTCAAATTGGAGTGGAAGAATACAGTAGAACGCAAACTGTTGACTAGATACTAGCCAGTGTAATCATTAATCAACCATGTCACGATCGTTTGAATCCCGTGCGCGCGCTTACATGCAACTATATAGTAACTGCTCACAGGTCACAGCAGCAACCCACTAGATTTCGTGGATAAAGACGCGCGCGCGTACATGAGTAGAAACCAAGCGCGCCACGCATACATCCACCTGCATCATCGCTCGAGTTCAATTTCAAAACCTCCCCAACTCCAAGGTCATCAGATCGAAGTCAGAACCGATGGATCATCAGCTAGACCGGGCCGGTTGGGGGATGGCAGCAAGTCGCCGTCGCGCGCCACATCATGCACAACACACATACATCGTCTCGGCGGGGCGAGAGGTATGTAGCCGACGACGAGCCGACCCCAGCACGGCCTCGGCCGCATAAACCTCTCCGGAAGCCGACTGCCCCTTGACGCGCGCATCCGCACTCCCCGATATGCTAATCTACATCTACCCGCCCGCGCGGACGTCTGGTTGTTGTTGCGTGCCCATCGCTCCGAGCCTCCGATCCGTCCCCGGCGCGCGCTACAGTGGCATGTCGCGCTTGGGAAAATTCTAGCGCGAGCGGCCCGGCCCCGTACGTGTCGCCGCCGCCCACGCCGCCACTTGCCCCTCCGGCCTTCTCCGCGTATATATCTAGCGTGCCCGGCCTCACCACGCCTCAAAGGGCTTCCCGAGCTCTCTCTCCGGCACTTCCATCACGGCATCACCTAACCTCTAGTTGAATCCTTCCTCATCCTCGATCGGTTCCTCCTGCAACCACTTGCCTACTTTGATCTTTTTCGTGTCCTTGTTAGCTTCGTCCTCCCGGACCGCCGATGCCTCCGGCCGTTCTCCAAGAGCCATGAGCAACGCTAGCAACAGCAAGAAGCACAGCCTCCTCGCGCCAAAGGCCACCATGGACATGTCTCGCCTGCACCAGGCCTACGACCGCGGCTAGTTTCATCTGCATCTCTAGGTCGCTGCTTGTGGCTCTTTCTTCCTGTTGAACATAATAAACCAGCTCGTCTCGATCGTTAGCCTAGTGCCTTTCGTACGTAGTTTGTATTTTGTGCTCGTAGTTGCTAGCTAGCAACAATGAAGGAAGGCGGCGAGAAGAAGAACATCCTGGCCAAGACGTTGCAGCGGTGCCGGACCTCGCTGGCGGCGGCCCACCGTAGGCGCCCGCCGCCGGCGCAGGCGCCCGACAGGTCCGCGTCGTGGGGCGGCGCCGCCGTCCCCGCGGCCGGCTACTTCACGGTGCTGGTGGGCCCGGAGAAGGAGCGGTTCGGGGTGCGCGCCCGCTGCGCCAACCACCCGCTGTTCCGGGCGCTGCTGGACGAGGCCGAGACCGAGTACGGCTTCGCCGGCTGCGACGGGCCCCTCGAGCTGCCATGCGCCGTCGACGACTTCATGCAGGTCATGTGGGAGATGGAGCAGGGAGACCCCACCGCGTCGCCGGGATGCGGGCGCTTCGCCGCCGGAAGCAGCAGAGGGCACCACCTGCACCAGGTCACCGGGTACCAGATGGTGAGCCCCGCCAGGTTCCTCGTCGCAGGCCGATCGTGACATGATCTTGTTGCATACATGCTGAGATCTTGCCGGCACCAGTCATGGCGGCCGGGCGACGGTCTAAGTCTGATCGTCGCCGTTCACTGTCAACTTGTCGTTGAAGCATCTTTTCTTTCAGATTTGTACTACGCGTAGACTCGATCCGGCCGGGTGCATGCAGAACAGCAGAAGTTTGTTCACCTGCTTGTTGCTTGCTTGCTTGCTTTGTTGCTAAGGTGTTGATGTTTGTTTTCAGTTTTTACTCTCTTTTTCGCTGTGTGTAATCAATATATAGTTAATAGTTGGTCTATGCCTCGTAAGTCGTAATCCTTGTTCTCTCCACGTCGATTAACGATGTATGCCGTGTTTACTGTTAAGTGTACGAATAACGATGTTCTTTGTATCGAGATGTATACCATGTTTACTGTCGAGTACGAATATGATCTTGTAGGTCCAAGTGTGCTCTGTAAATTCACCCTTCGTATTTCATTCACATGCATGCTAATTGCTAAACCAAGAATGAATTGTGCTCTAGTTATATTATTTCTATTTTATTTTCGTCCAATCAACTATTCATTGGACGGGAACTTGGTTAATTTGAATTCCGCTAACTACATGTTAGGTGGATTTACTGTGGTTCATTTTTTGTCATGTGATTTCCTACCAATTTCGCTCCTTTGCCTCCACAAGCAACAACATTCATAAGCCAAGTCAATGACAATGACCCACGAAGTCTACTCTAAAAGCAACTTGATCTATGCAAGCACACCCCATAGCGGTTGAGAACGGCAGGCTCAGATTTTCTTACCAGCAACTTGCAAGGACGCCTGCAGATGCTCTGAATCTGCAATCACCAGCCAGCCGAAACACCAAACACACAAATCATTGTCAGGGCGACAATACAAATACTACTAAACAGCGTGACATGAGCGTTCGTTCTCTGCCGTTTTCAAAAATGTCAGCGAATATGATATCATCTCTCGCGAACCAAGGACAAGCTTGACAAAGTTTATACAACGGCGCAATAATGCATCGCTGAGGTCAGATGGCACGCCGACTCGAACAAACCCAGGGCCTCACAACCTGCCGCTTGCTTTGCAAAACCAAACAACCCTGACGTCCGAACGGCAGCGCCTGACGCGTGTATCGCGTTTCTGGCAGCTAGATTTGAAATGCAACTTTGTTTATATTTATTGTCATGTACGTCCTCCAATATTACAAACACAATTTGTAATTCAGATTAGCATATATTTTGATATAGAAAGTACAATAAGATCCGAATAGTACTTAATGTCAACAATCTCAATCCTTACTTCTCCTCTCCACTAGATAACATTTCTGGAGCACCGCCCTTCTTTAAAATATTGTTGTAAAATAAAATCCGGCCCTTGGAGCAGGCGTTGTTTCGTATTGTTTAGCGAGATTTTCGGCCAAAAATTAATGCTATAAGCATTTACCGTATCTACATTAATTTGCAAATCTACAACGTATTATCGATCACATCATAATAAGATCCGAATATATATATATATACATATATAATAATTATTATTTGATGTCAACAAAATGTCAATCCTTATTACTTTCCCTCTCCACTAGATAACATTTCTGGAACACCCTTCTTTGAAGAGAAATCCAGCCCTCGGAGCAAGAGGTGCGTCCGATCCCAGCCGTTGTTTGGTATTGTTTAGCCAGATATTAGGCAAAATAAAAATAAAATGTTACAAGCATTTATCGTCATCTATATTTAATTTGCAAATCTGCAACGTATTATGAATCACAGCACGGCATGCACTACTGCGCAGTACTACGCACATATTTGACCTTTGCTACTGATACAAATATGAAACATATGAGCCGGTAGTATTTGAACCATTCTACTACACGGAAAATCCAACTGAAACGTGATACTACTATACACCCGTTTAATTAATGTACACTCTCCGGAGATCTAGCCAAAGTAAGTTGGTGCTACAGCCTACAGGTAAGTGATCAGCTACGCTATGTGTTACCTGAGCTTTTCATGTATGGTACTCCCTCCGTTTATCTTTATAAGACGCACACACATATTAAGATTCAAACTTTACAATTTTTTACTAATAATTTAGCTAATATTTTTTATTTTTATAATATAAACTTGATACGGTTAGTTTCGTAATCTCGTAATCAAATGTACTCTCCAATGATTATAAGTTTATAACTATAAGCAATATAATGTAAAATAAATGAACGGTCAAAGTGTAATTTAGGAGACCGTGTCAAGTTATATCACTTCTTATAAAAATAAATGGAGGGAGTATATATAAGTGTAACAATCTAACCAGGAGATAAAGGAAGGTTGTTCTGCTACAACATTTGAATAAAAAGGAGTTGATTTTCATGTCAGAATGCGACGAAGATGTACATTCAATCAAAGACAGAACAAGAACATGACTCCAAAGATTTTGACCGAAGTAGTTAGCATGCATGTAGAACCGAGAAGACAGACACATTATTAGTCTGCAATTTCATCTGGTAGAGATATAGCAATAGAACAGGGAGGATCTCTAATGTTCAATCACTAGTGTTGGTGAAGCAGTAACAATTAACAAACAATCTTTTGCTTTAGGTTTCCTCAAGGGAAAAACGGCAAGTATCAGTTTTTAGTGGTTCAAATAGAAGATTTACCAGAATACCATGCTGAACATTTTGATCAAGAACAGCACAAATATGCTTATGCTGCTATGCAGCATCACCTTTATGTGTGTGAGGATCAGATTCTCTACTTTGCAGGTTCACCTGATTCAGGCTTGCTTTTCCCCTTGAACTGGTGAAGTATATCACTTACTGCTCTAAAAATTTATCTGGAAAGTAAGTGCTAATCTGCATAATCAAGTATTACTCCCTCCATTTACATAAATATTATGTTTGAGAAGTTCAGTGACTTTATATAAATATTACGTTTGAGAAGTTCAGTAACTTTTTGGACTCTCTCTACGTATCCGATTCGAATACTCTCTCACTACGGGAACCAGACAATTTGCCGAGTGCCATAGGCACTCGGCGAAGACACGAAAACACTCGGCAAAGGCTTTGCCGAGTGTAACACTCGGCAAACATTTTGCCGACGGTCAAAAACACTCGGCGAAAAGATGTACTCGGCGAAATACGTGCTGACGGCGTCGGGGGTAACGGCGGGTTTGCCGAGTGCCAGATGGGAGGCACTCGGCAAACACCGGGTCTTTGCCGAGTGTCAACACTCGGCAAACACCCACTGTTTGCCGAGTGTCAGGGAGAGGACACTCGGCAAAGCCGGCGTGTTTGCCGAGTGCCTTTGTCCCTGACACTCGGCAAACAGTGGGTGTTTGCCGAGTGCCTTGTCCGTGGCACTCGGCAAACAACCTGCGCCCGACCTGGGAAATGCACCTTTGCCGAGTGTTAAAGCCAAAACACTCGGCAAAGGCCCCTCTTTGCCGAGTGTAACACTCGGCAAAGTGCCCAGAACCCCCCTTTTTTCTCGTTTTGTCACGTATAACGGACCCCTCTCAATTCACAATACACATCATCACAGGCATTTGTAATAAACAATCACATGCATAATTCACGACCACCATTAGAAACATTATTTATAAACACCACAGGCATAATTCAACATAAGCACGAAACAATCCATAAATCCAAGTTCAAGTCACAATTTAGTTTCAACCAAGTTCACAACCAAGTCTAGTTCCGTGGAGGCCAAGGAGACCACTGCGACAAATCTTGATCTTCATTATTCGAAGCCGCCGATTGATTCTGCACATAGGATAGGACATTCTGAGCTAACATCTAAAGTTGTCAAAATTAAAGTATTGAATCTAAAGCACAATATGTCAAGTGACTCACAGGAGTAGTCGTGGGTGGCTGAGGCGGAGGGAACATCATCGGCGGTGGCGGAGGCAAAGACTGACCCATGCTCGAAGCAAAATTCTGCATGTACTGGAACATCTGCTCCATCCTTATCCGATTTTCTTCCTCCATCCTCCGCCGCATGTCCTCCATCTGCGCCGCCATCTCCTCTTGTTTCTTCCTTGCTTCTTCCACCTGGGCCTACAATGATTCATTGCAATGTTATAATGCAAAGCTAAAGTATAACAACAAACGAACGATGAATGGAAGAGAAAGAACCTGGAGAGCCTCCATCTGGAACTGTGCAGTGGTGGGTCGTGGCCGTATCGCCGGGCTCGAGTCCGTGCTCCTAGCTCGGATCTAGGAGAGAGTGGGAGTAGAGGTCATGTCGATTACGCTGTCGCCAATCCAATATCGGCCATGCTTCTTGCCTCCTCCCACCCTCATCACAATTTCTCCATCAATGTCCTCGGAGCTCGGATCGAAGTCTGGCCCGTGAACCTCCCTAGCCATCTTTGTATACTCGCTGACGCGGCTGTGTATGCTAGAATGGTTGTACGCCTCGGACGGGTCGTCTGGGTTGAAATCGATATCGGCCGTCGCCTTGCCCTTTTTGGAGAGGACCCATGCCTTGAGCTGGGAGCAAGGTCGGCCATCATGTGACGCCGACTGCGGCAAAAAATACAAAATGATTAGGAATTATGTAGAACTGAACGTTACAATAAAGAATTGAAGTTGCGTACCCATTTTTCTCTATATTCATCAAGGCTTAGGCTGCCTTGATGGTGTGGTGCAGTCGGCATCTGCAAACGCCGCTACCGGCAAGCAAGGTGGTTCTCCAACCACCCGGGCTCCAACTGCACGTCAACCATCCTCTCCCAGCACGGCATATGCGCACGACACCACCACGGAGGCACCTACATCATCAAGCGTGTGACATACGAAAAAGAAAATGAGTCTAATTAATCTTAAATAGTAAGTATCAACGTTCTTTACTTACCCTTATGAATTGGTCCTTAGTCAGGTTCATTGTTCTTGCCTCCTCTTTTCTAACCTTCATCTGTCTGTATTGAGCGTGGAATTCGATGATGGCCTGGATGCGCGCCTCGTAATGCATGTCCTTCACGAGCTTCTTGGCGGCTACATCACAGACGGCCTTCGCCTTGGCCTCAAATCCCTCCTGGCATCTATAGAAATCCTGCATATAGACACGTATACAGTTATCCTTTGTCTTGTCAGGAATGTCCATTATTGTACCAAAAATTGCCTCGACGATATTTTTTTCCGTGTGTATTACATCAATGTTATGTGGAACAAGAAGGTCATCAAAATAGGGAAGCTTCCACAAGCACGACTTCTGCGTCCAAGCATGTTGCTCGCCATATCCCAAAAAACCACCTTCTTCATTATTGACCTCGAGAGCGTCTAACTGAGCACGAGCTGCGGCCCCTGTCATCATCGGCGGTGCGGGGTCTGTAACTACGACATCTTTGGTAAAGTTCTTGATGTCTCGTCTGAATGGATGGTCAGGAGGGAGGAATTGTCGATGTTTGTCGAACGAAGAATATTTGCCACCTTTCGACAACCAAATGAACTTCAAAGATGCTTTACATACTGGGCATGGAAACTTCCCGTGAACACACCATCCGCAGAAAATCCCATATGCCGGCAAGTCATGCAGTGAGTACTGGTACCAAACATGCATCTTGAAGTTTGTCTTTGTGGATCGATCATATGTTCATACCCCTTCCTCCCAAGCACGGAGCAAATCATCAATCAGAGGCTCCATGTACACACTCATATTATTCCCCGGATGCTCTGGAATTATCAACGACAAGAATATATTATGTCGTTGAAAGAGGACGCCAGGGGGGGATTCAGGGGGATAACGAAAATGGGCCAACAGGTGTACGGGGCGGCCGCCATTCCATAAGGATTGAACCCATCAGTTGCCAACGCAACGCGTACGTTACGGGCCTCTAGAGCTCTTGCAGGATAAATCGCATCAAAGCTTTTCCAGGCTTCAGCATCGGATGGGTGTACCAGCTTCTCAGGATTATAGCGACGGCCGTTTTTGTGCCATGTCATCTGTTTCGCGGATTCTTTAGTCATGAAAAAGTCGTTGGATCCTCGATATAAAAGGAAGATACCGTAGAACCTTCACAGGAATTGCGAGCTGCTTTTTCTGACCGTCACCACAGTCTACCTCCAGAAACCTAGACGATTCGCACTTCACACAGTATTTTGCTTCCGCATACTCTTTCCTAAATAAGATGCATCCCTTCGGGCAAGCATGTATATGCTCGTATGGCATCTTATGTGCACGAAGGAGTTTCTGTGCCTCATACATGCTCTTTGGCAAGATGTGACCAACCGGGAGCAGGCTTCCAAAAAATGTCAACATAATATCAAACGCGTCTCGACTCAAACTAAACTGAGACTTCACAGCCATTAGGCGTGCAATGGCATCTAGTTGAGAAACCTTGGTATGGCCGTGAAGGGGTTGCTGTGCCGCAGACAATATTTCGTAATAAGCCTTAGCGGTAGCCTCTGGCTCCTCCTCCCTACGTGCTTCTTCGAAGTGTGCTTCATGATAGTCATTTAACATGTCTTCCACCCTGGCATCATCATCAAATTCCTCGATGCGTTGTCTCAAGACCTCCTCTCTCCCACGGTCAGATTCACCATGGTAGATCCACCTGGTGTAGTCTGACGTAAATTCGTTCTTCACCAGATGTTTGCCCATGTCTAGCTTGGTTTGCCGACGCATGTTTCCACATTTGCTACACGGACACCAAGTCAATCGAGCTCCTTTGACACTTGCAAACGCCCGTTCCAAGAAAGCATCTGTCTTGTCAATCCATTCATTGGTCAACGTATTCTGACTAGTTCGACCCGTGTACATCCACTGACGATCCTCCATCCTCTAGCATATAAGCGAGTAATACAAAATTCACATTGCATATACACGTTCCTATATTGTCTATTAGGTAAAGATAGGTCCTAATCCCACCCGAGGATGTGTAGGTGGGTTTAGTATCCATGGTCTACTCCGACCCGAGATAAAATTTCAGCAGCACCTCCCCGCTGTTCTCCAAATACACGTCCTTGATAGGAGATTGTGTATCTGGAGAACAACAGGGAGGTGCTACCGAAACTCTATCTCGGACCGAAATAGATCATAGATACTAAACCCACCTACACATCCTCGGGCTGTCCAAAAAATGTGGACAATTCGAAACAAATACGGTTATAGAAATGCAAAAATCTGCATATTTCCAACCGTATCTATTTCGAACGGGAGACGCCTAACTAGGTTACGTGATATACGAACATTATACGGAAAGAAAGGTGTAGGATGCCTCACCTTGCTATCCTGCAAAGTGACGACTGGAGGACGGTAACGTACGCTCTCCTGAAAAAAAAATACTCCTGTCAACTTAAAATTTCGACAGCACCTCCCCTGCACGGGGAGGTTTCCTACACCTGCATCAAATAAAATGGCTCAATGGCCGACAATCACATCTACAACATCACAACGGCACGATGGCCGACTCCACAACAAGCACTGATACATAATGCATGACAATATTTCAAGCATGATAATATTGCATCAACTCACCTAGTGCTGGGACCGGGGGCGGCGTGTCGGGGCCGGGGGTCAGGATCGATCCGGGACGGCCGGGGGCTAGCCGGGGGCCGGTCGGGGGTCGGGGGCCGACCGTGGGCGGCCGGGGGTCGTGGCCGGGGGCGGCGCCGGGCGGCTGGGGCGGGCCAGCGCGGGGCGGCCGGGGGCGGCGCGGGGCGGGCCGGCGGCGGGACGCCCGGGGCCGGCGCGGGGAGGGCCGGGGGCGGCGTCGGGCGGCCGGGGGCCGGCGCGGGGTGGGCCGGCGGCGGGGCGCCCGGGGCCGGCGTGGCGCGGGCCGGGGACGGCGTCGGGCAGCGCGGGCGGCGAGCGGGGCGGGGCGGCGCGGGGCGGGCGGCGCGGGCGGCGAGCGGGGCCGGGGGCGGTGCGTGTGCATGTGCCTGTGCGTGTGATTGTGCCTGTGCGCCTGGGACTTGGACGATTAAGTTCCAATCCTTTGCCGAGTGCCCCTGATCTAGCACTCGGCAAAGGCATTTAGGGTTTTAGCCTTTGCCGAGTGCTAGATCAGGGGCACTCGGCAAATGGTATTTCCCCCGTGAATTTCTGACTCACACTGGCACGTGGACCCTTGGCGGGCTTTGCCGAGTGCCCCGGCGTGACACTCGGCAAACAATGTATTTGCCGAGTGCCCTACTGCGATACTCGGCAAAAAGGTACCCATATTGCATGTGCAAACACTTTTACTAATTAAAAGTATGTAAACTTTGTGTAAACCTAGTCAAATTCACTAAACATTGCGTATTTCATTTTTTAAGTAATATTGTTCCATTATTTCATGGATTTATAGCTCATATTGAATTTATATCTATTAAATTCATATACTTGCAATTAATAAATAAAAATTATCAAACGGATCCGAAAAATCCCCAAAATTTGACATGAACCAATCTATGTTCTCTATGGCCTATAAAAATAAATTGGAACTCAATGACAAATTCAAGTATCGATTCGACTCAAAATCTTACCGGATCCTTTCAACTTCTACGAATCCTCTCCGGAGATGCTTCGAATTCTAAGCATCATATGTCAAAACTTGTGCGAAACCTTGTCAATTTTTTACCACAGCCTCTGCATATGAAATCATAGCATCTTGCAAAATCTCATGATTTTCAAACTTCGTTTGTATTTTTGAGAATTATTAAATCATTTGGCCACATGTTCGTAGTCGTGTTTCCTTAACAAAATATTCGAAATTTCTTTTCATTTTCCGGGTAAGACCTCAATTTGGACTCGCTAACATGAATATTATTTTGCCACTCATATTATTCCATTATTCCAATCACCTGCAGTTAAAATTTTACTTAAATCAACAAATTACTCTAAATGAAATTAATGGATTAAATATAGCAAACAGGTCAATAAATAGTCCACCTTGTACCCTGCAGTGCCAAATGTCATACATGTGAAGTATAAAAAGTTTGGAGGGGGGAGGAGGGAATTTTTTTTTGTTTTGCCGAGTGTGTCAAAAAACACTCGGCAAACCTCGGCAAACTCTCAGGTTTGCCGAGTGCCCCATCGAGACACTCGGCAAACATGGAGTTTGCCGAGTGCCCCCTGTCGACACTCGGCAAACAGTAACGTCCGTCACGGCCTTCGCCCGCCGCGGCACGTGGAAGTCACGTGCTCAAGTATTTGCCGAGTGGATTTTGTTTGCTGAGTGCCCCGTTGGAGTTTGCCGAGTATTTTCGGCAAACAATGTTTTCGCCGAGTGTATTATTTTTGCCGAGTGTTACTAGGAATGCACTCGGCAAACGGGTCCTTCACCGAGTGCCCGCAATAATACACTCGGCGAAAAAATTACACTCGGCGACTTTAATGTTTCCCGTAGTGTCTCTACTGTTAGTAAGTGGAAGCAGGAAACATACAACTATCTGTTTTCGATGATCCAATTCAAAAAATTTGTCTACAGCTGACGAGGCCCGCTGCTTGCCAGCCATCCCTGAAGTTGTGAATTGAAAACCAGCCATGGATGCACAAAAAGAATTGCGAGAATAATGACTAACAGTGACTCGTCTACAAGTTTTATTGCACACATTGCAAGTTTGCAACACCCAAAAGAACTAAAGAAGTAAGAAAACACCGATATAGTACAGTGATGCACAACATTAGCAGCATCCATCATTTTCTATTTGAATAATGGGGAGTATTAAATTTTTTTATATAAGCAGATGAGATTGCAGAGCAACCAAGAATATTGCAACCCAGAGTCCCAGACAACCACAGCTACGGGACTATGCTTGTGAGATCAAGGGCACAGAGCCAAGGATCTCCGCTTCCACGGCAGCAGCAGGGGGCTCCGCCTCCACATCCTCCTCCGCGAACCACGGGTGCTTGAGCGCGTCCGCCGCGGTGAGCCTCTCGTCGGAGTAGAAGCTCAGCAGGCCGGCAAGCACCTCACGCCCGGGCGGCGACAGACGATCGAGCATCCCCATCCCGTCGAATGCCCCCACTCCCATCGTGAGGATCTCGTCGTGCAGGTCCAGCCCCTGCGTGATCATCTCATCCTCCGTGGCCTCCGTGAACAGTGGCGCGCCGGCGAGGAGCTCGGCCATCACGCACCCCAGCGCCCAGACGTCCACCTCTGGCCCGTGGCGCCGGAGCCCGAACAGCCGCTCCGGCGCGCAGTACAGCAGCGAGCCCGTGGGCGGCTCCTCCAGCAGGTAGGTCTTCCCGAGGAGCATCGTTGCCGGCGCCGGCGCCGCGGGTCCGAAGCCACTGATCTTTAGCGCGCCGCCGCCGTCGTCGGGGCCGACGAGGATGTTGTCGGGGCTTATGTCGCGGTGGATCGTGGCCGTGGCGTGCAGCTCCCCCGCCGCCCGCAGCAGCTGCCTCATGCAGTCGCGCGCCTCGGACTCGGAGAAGGGCCGCGTGAGCCGGGTCCGGAGGCTGGGGCCGGTGAGCTCCATGGCGATGGAAGTGCCCTTACCGATCTTCTCGGGCATCGCGTTATCGTCGCCGGTGTCAGCGAGCTGGTAGCGCGGCCGTTTCTTGCCGGCCTCCGTGGGGCAGGCTTCATCCAGCGCCGGACGCTTGCGTGCTGCTGGGAGCGCCGCCGCCGCCATGGAAAGCCGAGCCGGATCAAGCCCTATTGGCGCGCCGAGACAATGGAGAACGCGCGCGGCTTGATGATGGGTGGCCGTGCGCGTGCCTTCAAGACTTATAGGTCTCGTCGATCTCGATGAGACGATGTCTTCGAACCGGATACGTAGAGAGAGAGAGAGTCGAGAAGTCGAGGCGTCGTGCCTTAGGACATGTACAACAGAAATTAATGAGCTGTCTGTATAATGCCACGTAAATCCAATTTTGCGAAAGAAGAGAGAGAAAGAAGTTGGATCAGAGAGAAAGAAGAGAGAGAACGGAGCCGTCGTCTCCCGAGAGGACGACCGCGGCTCGTGCTCCCATGCTGGGCGACGGCTTCAGCTCCCTGTTGTAAGATGGATCGGCGCGCCCTCGGATCGATTGCGAAAATGCGTCCCGCTTCCGCCACGCTCGGCCGCGCCTGCTGCACCGCACTCTCGGTCCGCGCCTGTGTTGCGCCGCTTCAGCCTCGCCGGACGCGCGCTGCGCCTCGCCGGACGCTTCAGCTTGCAGATCGAGAGGAGAAACGGGAGAGACAGGAAAGAGACCAGGAAGACGACGACAATAACCGAGGGAAAGAGATGAAGTTTGAGGGGCATTTAGTCTTTTTCATGTATTTCCCATTTTTCCTCTACTTTTTAGAATTCTTGCTTTACGAGGCAAACAATAATAAAATATACTATAACATGGAGCCTCTTAGACAAGCAACAATATAATTTACAAAGATAAAAAATTACACTTGATCACTCTAATTTATATGCACATGTATAAATTAAATAGTATATAGACAGTCAATAGATGAGATGTTGTACGAGTTGTCTATTTTATTGTCTATATACGATAATCAAAGTACTTGCAGATAGTTGAACATTCCCTTACGCGCGCGGATCGGACTTGAATTCGGTTGCCACCAACGCCGTCGCCTCGATCTCAAAGCGGTAGTTTCTCCTTCCGAGCTTCCTTCATCGGATTGGCTTTAATTTATGTAGAAACAGATCGAGCCGACGACAACTCCTCTCGTAGAACTGTGAGGATAACGGGTTGTAACGCATGGGCTTTTTGACAGCAATAGGGTCACTGCGTGTACCCGCAGGTCGCAGCCTACTACTCAATCCATCCCAAATTACTATTCGTTTTGCTTTTTCTAGGTATATAGTTTTTGTTGTGCACCTAGATATATATTATCCAGATACGTAGCAAAAGTTATGCATCTAGAAAAAAATAAAACGAATAGTAATTTGGGACGGACGGAGTAGCAGATTGTAACCTATAAGCTGAAAGTCTTTTGGACCTCAAAACAACACCGCACATTTCAAATACCTTCCAAACCACTTGCTCGAAAAAACAAAATCGAACCAGATCATCTAATGGATCAATCTATTAAAAACCAACTAAAGGAGTTCAAAATGAAAACTTACCCATTACAATTAATAAACTCAGCCCAATAACTAGGGCTATCTGCGAGACAAATAGGGTCACTGTGTATACCTGCGGCCTGCTAACAGCTTGTAACCCATGGGTTGAAAGGCTTTTGGACCCCAAAACAGTACCAAACACTCCAAATACCCTCCGAATCGTTTGTTCGTAACCCAAATTTAACCAGACCATCTAACCCAAATTAAACCAAACCAGCTAATATGCCGGTCTATTAAAAACCAACTAAAATGAGTCCAAAATAGATACCTACCTATTAGAACCAATAAACCCAACCCAATAACCATTAACTAGGGCTACGCGAGAAAGTAAGAGGTCCTCGCGAGGTTGAGGGGATAGGGTCACTGCGTGTACCCACGGCCTGCTGACACGTTGTAACTCATGGGTTGAAAGATTTTTGAACCCTTGAACAGTAGCTCCAAGCCAAATACCCTCTAACCGTGTGTTTGGATACTGGGTCGGAACGGGACGGAACGGGTCGGACCCCCTTCGTCCCACGTTTGGTTCAAAAGAGAACTGGGTTGGGTCGAACCCACATGGGAATATTCCCATTAGATCCGGGTCCAAGCGATTCCTCCAAAACGAACGGATCGTTTCGACCCAGTTATTCTCACGCGTCTCCTCTCACCGCACCTCCTCTCACCCCCGACCCCAACGCCAGAGCACCGCCCGGCTCCAACCCCGCCGCCCCTGACCTCCTCCGCCGGCGCCCCCATCCGCCGCCTCACCTACCATCACCGCCGCCCCTAGCATCTGCCGCGCCAGCCCCCAACCACCGCCCTTCTTCCCTGCACCTTCTCCCAATGGATCTCGTCGTCGCCGCCCCTGAAAATCGAGGATGGCCTGCCCTCCGCCGCCCCTGACCTTCGCCGCCCTTCAGATCCGCCCCCGGCCGTGACGTCCGCCGCCGCGCCCTGACGTCCTCCGCCGCCGCCGTCCCTGAGATCCGCTGCCGCAGCCTGATCCGCTCCGCCGCCCCTCAGATCCGCCCCCGCCTCTGACTGCCGCCGCGCCCCCGACCCCTTCCGCCGCCGCGCCCCCGACCCCTTCCGCCGCCGCCCCAAGCCAGGTCCGGAGCGCCCATCCTCCGCCGCCCCTCCGATGCGGCTCCGTCCCTGACCGGCGCCGCTCCCCTGGCGTCCGTGGCGGGCGGCGGCCCGTGACCGGCGCCGGTCCCCTGGCCTCCGTGGCGGGCGGCGGCCCCTGACCGGCGCCGTCCCCTGGCGTCCGTGGCGGGCGGCGACCCGTGACCGACACCGTCCCCTGGCCTCCGTGTTGGGTGGCGGCCCCTGACCGGCGCCGTCCCCTGGCCTCCGTGGCGGGCGGCGGCCACTGACAGGCGCCGCTCCCCTGACCTCCGTGGCGGGCGACGACCCCTGACCAACGCCACCCCTGACCGACGCCGCCGCGCCCCTGTCTTGCTGCCGCCCCTGTCAAGCTTCACCACCCCTGCCAAGCGCCGAACCTGCCAAGCGCCGCCGCCCGTACCATCCGCCGGCGCCGCGTCTCCTTCTCTCAAAGGTTGAAACCGTACACCACCATGTTTATGTTGGTTCATATTTATTGAATTGACTTGAATGGTACTGGTTGATAGTATTATGGATTGAATTGAATAAATAGTCCAGTAGCATGACATCCTGGTTCAATTGGCTCTAAGAACAAGTGTTTCTTTTATTGTTGTATTGTAGATGGATAAGAGGACCAAGATTGTAACTTGTGCTACTGCTGCATACATGTTGTTGTCAATGATGGCGGTGATTATTCAATCTAGAAAACGTAAACGATGTGCCAGAAGGGTTGGTATTACCTATGGGCCTATGGAGGCAAGGGATAGGATGAGAGTAGATTATCTAAATAACAAAATTTGGAAGGATAACACAACTTGCTTGAACATGTTAAGACTGAATAGAGGCAAGTTTTTTCGATTTTGCAATCTTTTTAGAGAACGTGGTTTGCTTCAAGATACATGTCACTTGTGTGTTGAGCAGCAGGTGGGTATGTTTCTAAATACAGTGGGACATAACCTTAGGAATAGGTTAGTTGGAACTAATTTTGATAGATCGGGGGAAACAGTTAGCCGCTATTTCAACAAAGTACTCCGTGCTATTGGAGAGCTGCGAGGGGAACTAATTAGGCCCCCGTCTTTGGACACTCCAAGCAAAATTGCAGGGGACAACAGATGGGATCCTTACTTTAAGGTGTGAGGCTTATCCCTGTTTTGTTTTGACTTTTCTATTAATCTAACATCATATGGTCC
Source organism: Setaria viridis (assembly GCF_005286985.2). NCBI lineage: Eukaryota > Viridiplantae > Streptophyta > Magnoliopsida > Poales > Poaceae > Setaria > Setaria viridis. Next base: position 24,211,825 of record NC_048263.2, on the reverse strand, counting down.
CTAATTTTTACCTTTTTGAAAAAATTAGGACTGTATTGGAGCTATTGATGGTACTCATGTAAGAGCATCTGTTCCTAAGAATATTGAGCATGCCTTTCGCGGTAGGAAATCCTTTTTCACACAAAATGTAATGGCAGCTGTAGATTTTGATCTACAGTTCACCTATGTGTTGGCTGGTTGGGAAGGGGCTGCACATGATGCTCTAGTTTTACGTGATGCTTTAGAACGTGAGAATGGCCTTCGTGTCCCACAAGGTAATAGAGTAGTAAACTCTCAACTTTTATATACACATTTCAGTCTATAGTATTATGACCAAACTGTATATCAAATGATAGGAAAATTCTACCTAGTTGATGCTGGATATGGAGCCAAACCAGGATTTTTGCCCCCCTTTCATGGAGTTCGGTACCACTTAAACGAATGGGGAAGTAATCCAGTGCAAAATGAGAAGGAATTGTTCAACCTTAGGCACTCATCACTACGTGTCACAGTAGAGAGAGCATTTGGGGCACTAAAGAGGAGATTCAAAATTCTTGATGATGCTACACCATTCTTTCCTTTTCCAACACAAGTAGATATTGTTTGTGCTTGTTGCATTATTCACAATTGGGTCATACAAGATGGGCGTGATGAGTTCTTCACAGAGGATACTAATTGGGAAAGCTACAACCATGCTTCCACACGCATTGGCCAAGCAAATGAGCATGCTGCTATGGTTAATTTCAGGCAGCAGATAGCAGATCAGATGTGGGCAGACCGTCAAAACAACAATGTTAACTAATATTTGTATCAAACTTGAATTTCTTTCGGTTGTATAACATATTTAAACCTTTCTTTGCTGATGTTGAATAATATTTTTATGAACATGTTGCTTGCTGAATTTTATGTAATTTGTGATGATAATGTGTATTTTGGCTACATGTTGGTGCTGATTTTGTATTGGTCATAATGTACATTGTGGCTACATGTTGGTGCTGATTTTGAACTGGTGATAATATACATTGTGGTTATATCTTGGTGCTGATTTTGACTACATTTTCGTGCTGATTGTGTTTTTGTGTGGCAGAACAATGGAGGAAGTAGCTGAAGGGTGTGGTGGGACTAGTGGGCATGCTACGTGGACATCAGCAATGTCTGCTTTAATGCTCTCTCACCTAAATGATTTGGTGGCTGCTGGTTTGAAGACATCAAAGGGATTTAAGAAACACCTTTTTAATGGTTGTGCTAGGGTTATCAATGAAAACATGGCAGAAAAGGTATGCAAAGATAAATAGATTGAAGAAGTTGAGTGGTGCCCTCTTTGATGAAGAAAACTGCATGATTACAATAGATGAGGAGCACTACAACGGCCATGTCCATGTAACCTTACTGTCGTTTGCTTAGTTCTTGATTCATTCACCAGTGTTAGATTATATTAACATATTTTTCCATCATGTCTAGGATCACAAGTCTGATGCTGAGTACTTGAACAAGCCCCTCTTGCACTATAGAGAGATGACGGCAATATTTGGCAATACAATGGCTACTGGAAATTTTGCAAAAGACTCAAGTGCACCTCTAGGTAGAGAGGATGATGAGGGTGAAAGCCAAGAAGAGGGGGATGAGGTTACTAGTGAGGGGCATACCACTCAAGGGGCAACGTCTTCTGCTAGTAGACCTAGTAAGAAGTCCAAGATAGCTGAAATGGAGGAGGATGGGCTGGTTGCCGCCTTCAAAAGTGTAGGTGAGAACCTTGCCGCTGCCATAAAAATGGTAGCTAAACCTGATAATGAGCTACCACCTGACCTATTTGATGTCTTGAACCAACTTCCTGGTTTTAATTCAGCACACATATCTTTCTACTATGCTCATTTGGTGAGCAATCCTCACATTGGCAAAGCTTTCTATAACTTGTCATTCGAGCACAAGTTAAATTGGGTCACAATGTTCATCGCTGAGAAGTTCCCTGGAATGTAAGAGTGATTTCAATGAGTAGGATGTTTCTTTTGTTAGAACTTGATCCTGAATTAGTGTCTAAGCTCTGAATTTATATTATGTAAGCTTCAACTTGATGGCTGATATTGTATTGCCTTGAACTTGGTATATGTAAGGCTTGAACTGGCCATTAACGTTGCTCAAGATTGATGAACTTGGTGTATGTATGTAAGGCTTGAACTTGGTATATGTTGTTATTTTCATCCATCATTTGGAATATCTTTCTTCTTTTCAGATGATTTATATCCTATGTGTTTATAACCAGAAAGCAAATGAGCATCAAATCCTGTTAAGAAGCCCCCGAGTTGATGATATTATATTATTTTTAAATTAAGCAGTAGCATGTATTTAAATTAACGGCAATTTTTCACAAGAGAATAACAGTGCTAGAATGTGAGCAGTAGCAGGTTGATGTCTATATTGTTGATGAATTGGTATGGCAGCTAGGGTAATCTCACCAAGAAGGTGAGCATATTCATTGTCAAACCCGCATCCTCAAACCAAACAAGAGATGGAACCACTCCAACCCACTTTATCCCACTAATCAAACAAAAAACTGGGTCCAACCCATCCCTGCAACCAAACAAGAACTGGGTTCACTCCAACCCAGAAAACTGGGTTGGCTCCAACCCAACCCGCATGGTCCCAAAACCAAACGCACGCTAAGCTATTTGCTCGTACCCAACTTGAACCGGACCATCTAATGGGGGGTGCATCCTCCAACCCAAATACCCACCAAGCTATTTGCTCGTACCCAACTCGAGACCATAATGGACCAGTCTATTAGAAACTAACTAAAAGTAACCTAAAATGAAAATCTACCCATTAGGACCAAATTAATTTGCATGCCTATGCCATGCGACTTGACGAGACAGCGCACGGCGGGCCGGCCGCCTCGCCGTCGCGGCGGTGGGCAGGGCAGGGTGGCGACCTTTGTGCCGATCCAATCATGCGGCAGAACGGGGCCAGGGCAATGAGACCGCGCGCTGTGCTTCGCGTTGGCGGCCTGAGAACCGTCGAGTGGCGGGATGGCAGTGTACGGCGTCGGCGCACGGCGACGGTCGTCAGATCGGGATGTTAGGATCTAAATGTATGGATGCAATTACATTTCAAACGCAACTTTGTTTATATTTATTGACATGTCCTCCAACACATACACATCATGTAATTCAGATTAGCATATATAGTTAAAAGTACAATAAGATCCACGTGTTAATAATGTCAACAATGCCAATCCTCACTTTTCCTCTCGACTAGATAACATTTCTGGAACTACCTTCTTTAAATATCATATCATATTGCAACATTCCAGCCCTTAGAGCAAGGGTGTTGAATACCAGCCGTTGTTCGTATTGCTTAGGCAAGAATGTTTACAAGCATTTTTCTTCATCCGCATTTGCATATCAGCAACGTATTAATCGCTCACATTATACAAGCACTACTGCAGTACTACGCACATATTTGACCTTTGCTACTGATACAAATATGAAATATATGAACCAATAGTATCTGAGCAGTTCTACACGGAAAATTGAACTGAAACGTGATACTACTATACACCCGTTTATGTACACTTCGGAGATCTAGCCTAGGTAAGTTGGTGCTACAGGTAAGTGATCAGCTACGCTAAGTTACCTGAGCCAGCCGCGCACATCATCTAACTTCAAGAATCCATTCCACGCAATCTTGCAGCAGCTGGAATTTCTGGCTGACCGCAACGTTCAGGAACACCCGCATTTTGCTGAGGAAATATGACGACTCTTCCTTGCACCGGAACGAGCCTCCGCATGAGCACTGCTCAGACAGATGGGCAGCTTTCACTTGCCTGCAGCGCAGGCACACCAGATCCTGCAGGTGGTACAGCCTCTCCCGCTGCCGGACCACCTGTAGCAGCGCGTTCTCCATCTGCTCACGGTGATATGGCTGCCCGCACTGGGGCACCGCGCATCTCCACTCCTGACCTTGAAGCGTTGAGTCACGGCAGAGATCAAGGTCCCGACAATCATTGCAATAGCTGCCAACATAGCATTGTTTCATAAGATTGGTGAAACAAATAACAACATGAAAATAGCTGTTCTATTCTTTGTGGTTTTACTAACAGCTTGGAGAAAATTTCCCATTTCAGGTTTACACTTGAGTCTGTGCCAGTCTGTCAGAGATTGCACCAATTTTACAAATTGGAGAGTTAAGGTGGGGAATGGCCAGAGAGCAACAAATACTGTTTGGTTCTAATTCTCTAATTGAAATTCTCTTTTTTTGGTAGCATTGTTGACAAATGTGCAACAGTGCATGCATAAAAATAAGTAGTTGAAGATCATCACAAATGTCAACGCAAGGATGAAACAAATGCTTTCCAAAACTTTCATTGTGGATACAATACCTGCAAATCACATTTGGCAGAGTGAATGAGGCGCATGGTTCTTGGAATTGTGCTTCTGGAGCAAACTCCTTTACGCGAACCAACTTTAACAAGTTCTTCCTCATTCTCTGCCAGAAATATTTTGCATGGTGAGAAGAGTAATAGCACGATAAGTGTAACAATCTAGCCTAGTGATAAAAGAAGGTTATTCTGCTACAACATTCAAGCAAAAAGGAGTTGATTTTCATGTCAGAATGCGGCACACAAGACCATTTGGTACTGTTGTTCAATCAAAAGACACCAAGGACATGATCCAATGGTCTTAAGTGGTTAGCATGCATGTAGAACCGAGAGGACATACATGTCACTAGTCTTCAATTCATTTGGTAGAGATATAACAATAGCACAGAGAGGACCCCTAATGCTCAATCACTAGTTGCTGAAGCAGTACAATTAACGAACAATCTTTTGCTTTAGGTTACTCCAGTGAAAACAGCAAGTATCAGTTGAGTGATTCAGATAGAAGATTTACCAGAATATCATGCTGAACATTTTGATCAAGAGCAAGAACAGCACAAATATGCTTAATGAACTCCAATGCAGCATCGCCTTTATGTGTGTGAGGATCAGATTCTCTACTTGCAGGTTCATCTGATTCAGACTTGCTTTTCCCTTTGAAATGGTGAAGTATATCACTTACAGTTCTTAAAAGCTTGTCGGCAAAGTAAGTGCTAATCTGCATAATCAGGTATTAAAGTAAGTTTGATAGAACTGTGCTTCTAGAGAAGATGGTACTACTCCCTCCATTTATATAAATATTATGTTCGAGAAGTTCAGTAACTTTTTGGAACTTTGATACAATTAAATAGATATCATCATTAGCTTTATGCAAAACAATGAAATATATTCATTGTGGTTAAAAATTAAACTGGCCAAGTTAAAATGTCCAAACTCCCAAGCTGTCTGGATGGAGAACAGGACACAATTACCTTGTCACGGAGGTGTCCTATGACCTGACCCTCAAGGTTCTCAGCAGCCATGACCGTTATAGATGGAGTGCATGAGGTATCATCCCTTATAGTTGCTTGAGTAGCTACTTGTTCTTTCATAAATTTCCATGGAATATATAGGAATTCTGATACAATTAAGACAAAGTGATCCTGGTTTTAAAAAAAATGAAAGAATAAAAGAATGTTAGAGAAATCACTTGAATTTCATTTGCAGGATAGTTGTTATTAATGTTAGGGTGACTCTGAAATTGGAAAAACGACTGACTTGTGTATCTTTTGGCAAGTATTCTGCTATGTTCCAGCTCGAGACAATGTCAATATCATTATCATCATCTGAGGAGTCCACATTTTGTGTTTTTGCTTGAATGCCGCCATAGTTATACTAAACCATAAAACAAGAAAAGAAACCTCAAAGGTGAAAACAAGTCCGTACAAAACAATAATATACATATATCAACATATTTGTGGTAAAAGGAAACAAAATGTACAAACCTGATCCATGAACAATAAGGAATGCCAAAAGTGCAATGGTTCTAGTTCTATCCACTCGAAAAGATCCCTAAAAAAATAGACTCTTAGTTTCACTTTAGAGAATCACCCAGTCAAATTTGCAACAAGAGGTCAAACAATACCTTGTCTGTAAGGTTTTTAATAAGCTATCACAGTATGCATGTGCTGATGCCAAGTCTACTTTTCCAGTATCAATGATAATCTTGGAAAAGTTCGCAAAGATAACATTAGCTCCCAGCTTTCGAAACTCAGCCAACAATAGAGCAAAGACTTTCTTCATGACCTGATAACAATTAAAGAAAAAGACAAGAAGGTGAGGTAAGTTAAGTATCTAATGTTGGCATTTGACAGCACAAAAACTGACACTAGATTAGTAAAAGAACACTCTATTTTGTAGGAGTACTAGTCAATAATTAGCAGTAAATACTGAAACAATGTCCATAATGCAGAAAGGACTGCCAACACAGTTAAGTAAATTAGCTTACATTATGAAGAAGACGATGGAGAGCTGGGTCATGAAGCTTCGATCGCGGGCTGAAAAATAAGTATTCAAGAACATGCAAAGCATACATTAAAACTAAAATGTGATAACTAACAGTTCAAGTACAAATACACGAGCTATTACCTGCAAAGCCAGCGGTAGAGATGTTGCAGTATTGCATCAGCAAATACATTTCCAGACGACACTGCATCTGAAATGCATCTTTGAATGAGTTGCTTTAGCACCTGGAAAGCAGGTAAGCATAAGCTAGCATCGTCGAAGTCAGTCTCAGTGGCATGTGGACCAGGAGGCATGTCGCTTCCGAAGCTACTGATTGATCCTCCTTCCATTTCATCCACTTGACTACTTTTTAGGAGAGAATTAACTGCCAAATGATGGATCTGCAGAAGAAATATATGTACATATAAACTGATCATCAGCAGGGAAATGAAACCTGTTGCATTCTATGGTGTCCAAATCAATAGCATCTGAGCATACCTTAAGCTCAACAGAAACTCTTCTATACGCACCAGGATAAGTAAGTGCAGGCTGAATGACCTGTAAAATGAGATCATATAAGCCAAATGGTGAAAACAAGAGGGTTACTATCATGCATATTGGGAATAAACCAAAGCTTCTCACTTCATCAGCAAAACATGTGTCTCCTTCATAAGTGCCTCCTAGATCGGGAATTCCATCATCAGATATCCATAGTACCTAGCATATATGGCAAGTCAATAAGAAACTTATGCTTTAGAACAAAGCTCCATATCATACCATGCTGGTGTTTTTGAAGAACAGGCCCGAAACCCTGGTTTCCAGGCTCATTAATCTAAACCAAAGTAAAGACACTGCAGATAGCTGTGACCCCACAGACTACAAGCCAGTTCCAGGCTATGAATTTGCACCACAGCTTAGTGCAGCCACCATACAGTTAAATAACCATTCCAATCATAATCAAGTTTAGGCAGAAAAAAGTCACCATCTATAATTCCTTATATTTCTGCCCACTCCATGTAATATTGACAAAAAGGGTAAATGCAAGGGCTAGTGTTAACAAAACAAGATAAAGGCCTAGCTGCCTAGGTCTTTCCAACATTTCTTCGGAAATTGGCCATACAGCAAGCCATCAAGGTAGAATTGCTTCAGCATGTACAACAGTAGAAGACTGGTACAAAATAGTCATGCCAGTTCCTGGGAGTTTGGAAGCAGGACAGATTTTCCTCACAATTCAGCAAGAACTTGACGAGCCAGTTCATTCCTTGCAAAATTGTCAAGTCACCAAGTACTTTTTTTTTCTTCACGCCTTTGAAATACAATATGGAAATAATATGTTTCATTGAATGACCAACTTAAGAATCAGCATAGTTGTTGCAAATTGGTGATTAATAGGTATGATTCAGAGGAGCATAGCTCAGTTGGCAGACCCCAGTATTCCCTTAAGGAAGGTATTATTAACATGATATTAGACCAAATAGAAAGGGAATGTAATTGGCTTCCTACATGGTCAAAGACAAGGCATAGGTTTAAATATGACAAAGATGACTTGTATGCATGCAGGTATTACTGGAAAGCTGCATATCATTTACTAAGCTGAAAACCTAATGGCGTAGAAAAGAGAGATAGTATCAATATGGAGCTCACCACAAGGAATATAACAAGCAAATGCATGGGATTTGGAATGCAGTCATTCAAACAGTAAAGCCCAACTTTCATGATTCAGGACAGAACAAACCTGCTGTTGATCACGCAATGCCCTTGAAAAGAACACATCAGCGGTAAAAAGAAGCCAATCTAGTTCAAAATTACCCAATGGCACCTGTTTTAAAGCATAGATGTTCAATTCATTTTCATACGAACAGAAATAACCGACTGAATTATAGAATTTCCTAGTAGAGAACTCTTACATGAGCATATCTAGCGAGTGAAATCCGTTCATTAAACCATTGGGCTGATGCAGCACAACGCTGCATGCTTGTTCGACCAGCTGTTGCTTGCCAACCGAGAGCCTGGACAAGCAGGGTAAGCAAAACAAGAAAACGAAGAAACAAAAAAAATTGACATTTATCCATTTTATACCTGATAGTTGTTGTCCCTTGCATTGCTAGGAATGGTTACACATGGGAAATCGTCAAGTGCCCGTACAGCTGCCTTTATAGCTTGGAGTTTAGGGCACTCTATGACACCTATGACAGGTCCAGGATGTTGTTGTCTACAAAGCATATATTAAGAGTTACAGTAGTTTGACTGTCTATTACAGTAATTTAATACTACATAATCAGTGCAAGAGCTATCACTCAATTTTTATTACTGCATTTGTTTTTAATGATATGATGAACCTCAGTGTTGCCACACTTTTATATTATTTTTTAATAAAAAGGATAATAAAAATTCAAAATAAGACAATTTTTTACCTAGATGGATTTTCTAGAATAAACATGTCTGGTACCAGCAGGCAGTGCACACACGGCACTACTTATTAATTCCACATTACAAAAAGTAATTCAATGAAGCATTCATGGCTCACAGAAAAGAAGCAAAAATAAGTTTAGTTTTTGAAATAATTAGCAAATGGCATACCTGTACTCGAGTAGCATTCTTTGCACGTATTTGCTACCTGCATCAATTGATGTTTGATAGTCCACCTAAAGATAGAATCAGAGAATCAGAATTTGGTGTGCTAAACAGCATGAGAAAATTCTCAAGACTTCACTCATACATGGAAAGTGAGATTCTCAGGAACAGAACCGAGGGCTTGGCAAGCATCTCGAAATTGCTTTTCAAGAAATGATGGAGATATTTCTTTGTTACGGAAAGGATTGACAACCACTGCATGTATTCTGAAAGATGTAGGGAAGTAAAATACATATACAGCCCTTCCTTCAGACAAGCTGGAAATAAAAGAATGCAGACATAAGTCTCGAATTAACAAATGTATAGCTAAAGAGTACGAATGGTTATATATGATACAGGAAAGCAAGAAGAGCATTCGAAGTTATCAGCTATCTAACATACTGGTAAAGTCACTGGTGCCATCATATGATACATTTAAAAGATTGTAAACATGATTTTTTTTCTGGTCATGAGGAAATGTCCTAGAAACAATAGCGGGTCCTAGTGTGGAGATTATACACGTGATAAAACTAGCATACACTGTAATACAGGTGCCTTGAATTAATAAACTCCAATTGGTATAACTAATCACTCTGTAGGCACAAATATAAATTGCTAATCGAGTAATACATTTAGATTAGCATTATAGGCCTTATATGCTTTTCATAGTTTTATTTTATAAAGGCTACCTGTGGTATAAATAGAAAAATGAAACTGTTTGTTCCAGGTATGAGCACTCTGCGGTTGTTTTCATCTGCAACTCAGCAAGATCCCATCCATCTTGTATACTTCGCTTTTTTGCAGATTTGTCCACTTTGCATACACAGCCAATTTGGAGAACAGCATTGAGCTCCGGTGGAATTTTTGTCTCATATATTCCCTAAATGTAATTCAAGGTTATAAAGGAAATCAAAGAAAACAATGCAAAACCATACCCCATAAACATGTGAACAAAGGCTCACCTCAACATCTGGCTCTGCTAGATGAGCAGCAAGTTTTTTGCCTTCAGCCCTGAACTGTTCTTCAGTAGTTACAACCTGAATGCCACAGCCATTAGTATGTTCTCTTCACCAAAGAAACTTAACCCCTAGTTACTTTACAGTTAATATTTGCAACATCTACCTCAATGAGATTGAAACAAGGTCTTCCATGTGGAAGAATCTTCTTCACACGCCTTCCTGGAAACTCTTCTGTGACAGGAGCCTTTGAGTTCAGATAAAAAACTCTAGGCACATTGATAGGAATCTTGAACATGATCCCCTCAGCCACAACCCACGCAAAAAAGCGGCCAGGCGTTGTACTTGAATCAAGCTGGATTATCTGGTGTGGACAACATATGTAATTAACAAGCATGGATGTGAGCAAAGACGTATTTTTTAAAAAAAAACAGAGATTGTTAAACAAATGCTACAGGGCATAATACATAACGGAAGAAACATGCCTGCCAATGTGATCTAAAGAGGGCCAATTCTTGTTTCTGGAAAAATGTTGATCGATTTCGACTGTTGCCAGGTAACTGATTCACATTTCTTGAAGAAAGCAAAGCATTAGTAGGACCGTCAAAAGTAGCAGCAGCACCCAACCTGGCAGAAGCAGAAGAGTGACATAAATTTTAACTCCTCCATGAGACTGACTATTGAGGTAATTTGACTTAGACCCCATCATATTAATACCTCCAGAATAAAAGAATTTAAAATACTACGGTGTAGCTCGAACATTAGGTGTTCGTCAAAACCTTCCAAGACAGACAAGGTTCCACTAGGTGAAACCATTCTAAGGCAAACCTGGTGCCTCTATCATAGGATCGCACTAAGGGAAGTGCCATATTCTATTCTGTGTCTCATAGGTAGAATTAGGGAAAATGGCCAGTGTGGGAGCCCTGTAAGCTGAGGCCCAAATGTACACTATTCAGCTTGTTCAAAGCTAAAGTGCACCTTCCTGCTAGATGCACATACTGCATACACCTAGGGGGGCAGCATTGGGGCTCATAAAAAAGAATTTTATGGGTGAGTTAATTGGGTAATAAACTCTAATAATGCAAGACAGAAACTTAACATAAATAAAGCAGTACATGCTGCATCGCCTAGAATAGTAACAAATAACCTACTAAAATCCAGGCTTCGTTCTTTTTTGTTACCTGCTTTGTGTTAGATCACAAATTGCAGTACTACACACTAATCACTTTCCTGTGCCCATGTGTAAATTTACTCAAAGACACTCAAGATTCAAGTATGCTGTTAAGTGTTAACTAGCCTCCTAGTTGGTAATACAGAAGACAAAGACATATTGGCTCAAATTATTGCATGATGGTCAATGGTCCAGCATGTCAGACATAAGCTTTATAAGGCGAGGAAATGCTACAAAAGAATATGGTTCTTCACAAAACATTAGCATAGGGTCATCACTCATCAGCCTAGAAAATGAGTATCAACTTGAGCTCAAGTATGGTCAATAGGCTAACATATTTATGTGAGCTAGGTCTCATAAAATGGTCACCACCTAATATCAAACTAAAGCGCCTGGATCTAGAAGAGAATCAGTTAAAAGAGTATATTAACTTCCAGAAGTGCCTAAAGAAGGTGTATATTTTAACTGTGGCATTACCTCCGACGTTTCTTTTGTTCACGGACATGTTTCCATTTTCTCTTCTTAGCATCAAGCCATCCTTGATAATCAGTACTCCTATCAATTGATTCATCAGCAGCCGCATTTTCGATTTGTGAAGAGAGTGGAACATTTAACCCAGTTATAGAATTTTGTTGGTTTTTACTATTATTCGAACCAGCTGCCACTGACGCCCCATTAGGATCATTTTCTTTGTCAATGTCCAAACCATGGGAAGATTTTTTTCTCAAATCCTTGTTTGACATTAGTAAATCTTCCATATCTCCAGTCCCATTCAAGCTCTGCATCCCCTCATCTTTAGCCAAGGGACTGAAGATGTCCCGTAGTTTACGCTGCCGAAATCGATCGTCTTTCTCCCTGACCTTTTTGTGTAACCAATCAGGATGAAGGACTCGAGGAACAGGATTTGAGATCTGTAAGAAGTAAATATTCAGGAATAATACATATAATCGAAGAGAACAGGAAACAGATAATTATTTATTACATTATTACCTTTTGCATTGCTGCAGGAATTGTTATAATTTTTTGAATAGCTGAACTTAGGCGTTGCTTGTAGTAGGACCAATCAACAATAGAACGAATGTTTGCATCAGAGGAGATTCTGCACCATTTCCTTAAATAATGCTTCGCAATCTCTGCAAGGTACATGGATAGCACGACAGCATAAGTAAACTGTACAGTTTGACTGATGCAGAAGGAGCAGTTAGCATGTAAAATGGTACCAGGATCTGTCTCAAATATAGCTACTGGAACAGCACGCTCGCTCACTGGAGTGCCCTAAATATTTTTAAAAAGTCAAGTTAACCACAGGAAAGGTAAATATAAATAATTAAACTTGTCAAGTATTACAGAAGCTAACTGATGCCACAAAATCCTAGGGAAAAGAAAAACTAATTCCACAAAAATGAACCAAGGATGTTACTCCAGTTCCTGATAGGATGACATGTGGAATACCAATATACGGACATGGGAAAGACCACGAAAAACATAATACTGGGAACTATCCTAATTTAAGGATATGTATAACTAAATGATTTTAATTACTGAAACACTTCAAAACTTACTTGTGGCTCCCGAGCAACGATATATTGGCAATGTAATCCTTTGTCTTTAACCATTGAATCTCCAAGAAATTCAGCAAGTCTTTTTGCTGTAGTTACAGCACATGACTTCTGCTCCCCATAATCAACTAAAGATTTACTCATTGTGCTTGACTCCGATATGAAATCAAGCAACTCACTGTCAGCAATATCAATTCCCTGATTCTGTAACAGACAAATAATTGTATATATATTGCATAGATTAATAACATAAGCTGGTTGTGCTGTCAAGGCTTTAGAGAATATAGTTCATTCTACAAATCACTTACATCCAGTAGATCCAACCACCGGTTAGCAACAGAGGCAACAGCAGAATAGCATTCCTCCAAGGTTGAACCGTGGAGAAATTTGTCAAATACCTCAGCCTGCAAGCAAAACATTTTCCGTATATTGAATGTAAGAAAATTAATTTGGCCAGCTGATGGAGAACCTAACCACAAAGATCTACCCTGCAAAAAGAAACTTCCAACAGCCCTTCTTTATGGAGATTTTCACCATTGCTTCATGAAAGATTTGGAAAATGTGCAATAGAAAAATCTTTGAAAACCAAAATCCAACCCTGCAACTTTGAATTATGAGATTCAGAGAACAAGTCCTTAACCTCCACAGGGTCCCAGAAGGCCAAAAACAAATCATTATCCAATGGCTAAACCAGATTGTCTAGTTTGTTCCCTGTAACTTCTGTGTTTTTTCTGTTTCTTTTTTCCTTTTTATCTGTTTGTAAATAACTAATCCCTTTTTATAATTGAAAAGGCACTGCGGAGAAATCCCCCACAGTTTTGTGCAAAAAACTGGAGTCCTTATTTCCCTGTATTCCGTTCCAAGCATAAACAGTGCTCCATCCTTTTTTTGTTTGATCTTATATTAGGAGCAGAAAGTTCACTCATATATGATGTTTGAGGATTTCGAGAAGACACATGGCTATATATCTGTGTCCTACCTCACTTAGTGTATGCCACATTATACTGCGACCCTTCTCTGAATAAAAGGCCTTGCTCTCTTTGTTCATTGGTCACTAATATTATAGAAGGGTGGTCTGGGAGAAACAAATTTAACAGGGTAGTAAGACAAGAATTTGGAAGGAGGCTAGGAGCATGTAGCCTTCTCGTGTTTCCGTTTCTTAATAAACTGTGGACAGGTGTAAAACATTTAATGAAGAGAATGGTGAAGTAACTGATGCTGAAAGGAAGCATATACCTGAAAAACTTTTATGAGCTTCAGCTCACCTCTACGCTTAATCTCAAAACCTTTAAGTTCTGCCAAGGTGCCATCTTCATTGAAGACAGCATACCTCTTCTTTATCAGAATGCCTTCCTCTTTAGAGGCAGGTAAGATCATGGCCTATTATGTTAAGAACATGTGATGCAAAGTTCGCAAAAGTAAGATAGATCAGGATTTTAGAGTAGTCGAAACAATTTGGATGAAGGAAGAAGGGAAACACTAATACCATTAAAGTACTCACCTTGTAAGGTCCATCAACCTCAAATTCAATGGAACACTCACTGTGTGTTGTATATAGCTTATTTACTGGGTCTTTCAGCGTCTAGTAGAACAATAAAATGAGTAATTAATAACATTATGATTGCTGATGAGAAGAATATAGAACTTGCAGAAGAACAAGACATGTATTTCTTACTTGATATTGATCGTTAGTGTTATTCCTTGCAACATCAACATTAAGCATGACACAGGGATAAGATATTGTTAGCTTCTTCCCAGCTCTGAAATATCACCAATAAGTGTTAGATTGAAACCCTAGTACAAAGGCTTATGTTGAGAGTCTTCATCTTTAATAAACTGCGGATCTGAATCACTTGAGAATTAATATAGGTGCAATAGTTATTTTGTGCTACATCCAGTCCAAAATGCTACCACTATGATTCACTTGTGGTCAGCATTCATCACTATTGGCCATTGACATACCTTTAATTATTTAGATTGAGGATACAAAGTAACAGAAGTACATTAGCAAAAAAATTCTTTGACAGCATCAACTTTATCGTTTTTTACTAACTATTGTGATGAGAATGAGTAGTCAAAGTTGTGCCTTGGAGAATATGTACAGGCAACTACTTTGGGAGGTCATAATAATTTATCAGTTCTAAGATGCAACAAATCCTTCTTCAGGAATTATGCTGATGTTATCCTTCAATCGCTTCCTGATAACTTAATGCCTCAACTCATTGATCAAATCACAAAAGTAGCAGTGCATAGTGCAAAGTTAGAAACCACAGAGGATTGAAAAGCGATCAAGAAAGCACTACACTCAACTTAGGTAATCATTATCAATAGAAATATCTTGGACAGGCTATAGTCTTGAATTAGCGACAGCAGTTATGTGAAAGTTCATAATATTATGATGAAAAAGCTTGAATGAAAATTAATTTTGATTGATCTACTTTACTCACTTTGTCTTAAAAGTAAAGTTCTCTGGAAAAGAACAAGGCAAAACACACCAAATGCCATCTGTATCCAGTTCCAGTGGCCTTCCGATTTTTTCTACAAGGAGCCGAGCATTTTGGATAATCTTTGCACCAGTATATGTAACAACACCAGCCATTTCCATGGAGTACCATCTTGCTCCCCTAAATCACAATGGATATGCCATTAGACATAGCTAATATAATAGATGAAGACAAATGAAAACCATGTTGTCTTTAAATTTTCACGTACTTGCGCATAACGTATCCATAAAAAGAATTCAATATGCACTTGTGAGCAAGTTGCAAAGAATCATATAGAACAACCAAGTCCTGCAGAAGACAAGTGGGAGAAGGAAAACAGTTCAGATGCCTGAAACATGAACAAGGCCTTATGATGTATAGTGCATCATTGAACCTGCGCTTCCTGAATTTTAATAGAGTTTCCACTGGCTTTAGCTTCTGCCAATTTTCCTTTCCATGTTTTGTTAAGACCTTTGTATTCATACCTTCTATCACGAAAGCTGGGAATTATCAAATGAAGGGAATATTTTAGAGCATGCCATCTAAATCATTAGTAGCCAATGCTATGCATAGGGAGGGGGGGAGACCAATGTTATGTCTATGCTATCAAAATTAAAGAGGAATAAGAATATAGTAAAGCATTGGACTGACCTTCGTACTGTGTCTACATAGAATGAATTTTCACGCATGCATATTCCAGCTTCTCTAACTTCTGTAATTGGTTTATCAACTACTCTTTTGTGCGCCTGCATTGTGACACAAGGAATTCACCTAAGGCTCACCAAAAGAGAATCTACCCATGTGTTTGAAAATAGTACCTTTTGGCAGTACTTCTTTAAACGATCCTTTAGTTTAAGTAGATGTTCAGGTTTTGAGAGGTCAAGAAAAGGCTTTGACGATGCGATGCCACCGGATTGAATCAGCTCTGACTCAATTTGCCTCTTTATGTGATAGTAGTCACTACAAAACATAATAGCATTAGATCAGAAAATTCATCAAATTTCAGATTACATAAATTTGAAAAACGTACTTCTTTTTTGCCATGTAGGTCTCTCCTCGCCAGACCCATTCAAGCTTTCTGAGGCAATTTTTGCCAGGACGATTGAAATCACATGCTGTGCAGTCCACATCTGTAACTATCGATGGTGGCTGCAATCAACAAGCAGAAAGAAAAAGTTCATTTCATTGACATAAGCATGTCGACCCCTAATATGATGGTAAAACTTAGAAAAAAAGTGAATGATTGTAGAAATGAAACGCCTCATGAAATGGATTCATGGATTCAAAGAGGTCTTAGTTGTCCCTATAGCACTGTCATCAACTTTCATTGATACTTACACTGTTCCATATCCAATCTACTGAGGTGTCTGTTAAAATATGACCACATGCCCAAACTTTTCGTAATAGCTTAAGCTGTGAGTGAATTGGTTTGTGCGCAAAACTCAGTACAATTATTGGAGCCAAAGGTATTGAGTAAAAGGCCACAAAAGTTCATTTTATCTTAAATTGATATTTTTTGGCACAAGGTTGACTAGGCAATGCACTTGTGGCCTTGGCACCAGGGACCGGGCCAGGATGAAATAATTGAGGGGGCCATTAGCAGGATCTTAGGGGGTGTTTGGATCCCCGGGCTAAACTTTAGTCCCTGTCACATCGAATGTTTAGATACTAATTAGGAGTATTAAACATAGACTATTTACAAAACCCATTGCACAGATGGAGGCTAAATGACGAGACGAATCTATTAAGCCTAATTAGTCCATGATTTGACAATGTGCTGCTACAGTAACCATTTGCTAATGATGCATTAATTAGGCTTAATAGATTTGTCTCGCCGTTTAGCCTCCATCTGTGTAATTAGTTTTATAATTAACTCATATTTAGTCCTCCTAATTAGCCTCCGAATATTCGATGTGACACGAACTAAACTTTAGCTCCAGGATCCAAACACCCCCTTAAGCATAATCTTTAGACTATGTGTGTTGATCAGGCTATTGCATACATGTCTACTATGGAGATTCATCATGTATAGGGGGGCCATGGCCCCTGCCAGCCACCCCCAGTCTCCGTCCCTGCCTGGCACCCCTTGCACCAAAGCACCCTTGTCACCCACCGAACCGCACCGTGTGTAATACCTAGATGAGATTAGATGCTACAAGTCCTGAAATATGAGTGCTTTGCCAGCATTCACCTAACAACTAAAGCTTTTAAGTGAATTGTTACTGCATGAAAATTAATAGTGCTTTGATGAATTTTTGGCAATGCGACAGTTTGAACATTCATTCACTTTTTTTGTCTGTATAACCAGAATGACGCTTCAGTAAAATAACACTCAATGGGATCGTGAACATCAACCATACAATCCTTTCAAATAGCTACACGGCCAGAAACTACAGCGAGGGAAGCTAGGCCATGTACCTCACTAGATCATGATCCTTTTAACTTCTTATATGACCACATCTGATATAAATCACTCACTAAAGATACAAGGGAACTCTCCCCAACAGGAAATAGATCTATTTAGATTAATATCTCTGGTAGAACTTTAAATATGTTCAGTAGCCGTTTTGATAGTAATGTCAGCGTATGTTAGTTTATGCGTATTCAATAGGGACATCTTTATAATCTTTCCTTTGTACATGTTTTGGTATTCTCAAAAAACAAATAATCCATATATTGACCAACTACACAAACTAGGTTTCTACTGAACAAGAGCACATGGGATTACAACATTAGACACACTAGACTAAAGTACAAGGGAATACCTGGAGTCTATTTGTTAAAATGATATTTGGATACATTGCAGCAACATCCAGATGATAGATAAGAGGGCGCTCTTCACGAATTGGGTGATCTCGCAATGAAACAAGCTGTGAATTCAACAAAACAAGAAAGGTCACACAAGCTTGGTTGTGAAAGACGCGAGATTTGATTAATGTACATAGCTACATGTTCAGGGAGATCCTTATATAAGAAGATTAAAAAATAACAGCTATTCTTGGTATGTTAGCCAAGTACTCAAGTTACAAAGGTAAATAAACATCTTATGAGTCAAGTTGTCAAAATCAATGAGTTGCAGCTTTATACTGGTCTCAGTTTTAGATAAATGTTTTTATTTTCTTGGTTCATTTGGTAATATATTTCTGTTACGTTGGCATTTGATAGTTTGTCTGAGCTTTGAGTGAAGATCGAAGTGTCTTGCTGGAAACATCTAATACCTTTTGCTTTATGGCATCCTTGACTTCATCATAATTTGTGACAGAGGCAATATCCAATTTTCCTTCAACAGAAATGGCATATTGCAGATCACGATCAAGGTTTCCAATGAGTTGCTGAAAGAAGAATGTGGATTGTTAACATACTGAAGTTGCAACTAAAATCTCCCATGGCCCACAAAAAAAAACTAAAATCTCCCATGTGGAATACCATCAGTGTGCAACAGATTAATACCCTAACCAACTACAGAAAAGGAATACCAAGTTACCTCATATGCTGATGGTTCAAGTTGGAACTTTGTGGGAAGATCAGATCTAAATACACCAGTTTCAAGACACTCAACATGACCACCAATGTAGGTTTCACTTTCTAATAAACGGTTGTTGTAGAACTTCTCGAGATCAGCTTGGTGCTTGTTAGGACAAATGACATTAGCCTTGAATGCCTGTGCATAAAAAGAAACTGAATTTAGCAAGCATCAGAATAATTTTTTTTCTCGAACACGCAGGAGAGCTGCATATCTTTGTATTAAGGAGAGAAAAGTCCAATTACAATAACATCAGCCCACCTTGGACTAGAGTGAGATGTGTGACTGAACAAATCAAAAAGGAGACCTTACAGAAACAAAAAATCTCAAAGGGCCTGACCGAGCAAACTAACCAAACCTCTAGACCACAATCCTACCAAGGTCCAGGGCTGCCAGTCCCTTGGCTCCAGCCAGAAGCCAAAGATAAGATTCATCCTTGAAGGCCTGAAGAGCACCCTGAACGCTAGGGGCAGATCCATCAAACACACAGGCATTTCGATGTTTCCAAATGCTCCATGCTCCAAGAATAACAAGGAAATTAAATCCCTTTCTGTGCTGTTTCTGAATTTTCCTCAAGGCTTTTCTCCACCAAACTTCAAAGGAGCTGTCCCTGCGGGTAGGCACCAGGTTGGGCAAGTTTAGAGGTTCAAGAATGCTTAACCAGAATTGCCGCGCAAACACACATGATGTAAGTATGTGCTGAACTGTCTCATCCTCCTGGTCACAGAGGCTGCACTGCTCAGGATGAGGAAGCCCTCTTTTCACCAAGCGATCAGCAGTCCAGCAACAATTGCGGATGGCCAACCAAATAAATATTTTGCATTTACCCGGAGCCCAAGATTTCCATATCCGCTTCCAAGGTTCAAAGGGGATGGAGCTGACCAAGAAGGCCCTATAAGCCGAACTGGTAGAGAATTGGCCAGAAGCTTCAAACTTCCAAAGGTGCTGATCAACAGAGTGATTCAACACAATGTCTGTTAAAGCACCCCAAAGTTGCAGGTACTATGTCAGGCCAACCAAACTAAGAGCCCAAGATGCTCCTCTAAAGCATCCAGAAGGGCTTGGGCCACTGTTCTCGTCTTCCTTATTCTCGAAGGGACACACTTGTGAATTTCAGGTGCTAGCTCTTCCAGAGAAGAGCCATGTATCCACCGATCAGACCAAGGTTTTTGCCCCATTACCAATAGATGTTACGACCGAGATGGCAAACATGGCAAGGCTATTAGCGTGGACCGGAATTTCTAGACCAGCCCATGGACGATCAGGTCGAGTCTTCTCAAACCATAACCACCACATTTGTAAAGCCTAACCCATGACTTCCAGGTTATGGATTCCCAAGCCCCCTAGATCAATAGGTCTGTTAACCTTCTCCCAAGCCACCAGGCAACAGCCACCATTCACCTCCTTCCTTTCCACAGAAACCCTTTCCTGATTTTGTCGATTGCTTTAATGAACCATATTGGGACCTTGATGGCGACTAGCAAGTATATGGGGATGGCAGTGAGGACAAAGCGTACCAAAACAGCTCGACCAGCCATATTCATAAGAATAATCAGAGGTAGATTGAAGTAAATACAGTATTCATGGTCGTGAATGTTGGGAGTTGGGTCCAAAACTCCAAATCCTAGATCAAGCAAGAGTGGGAAAATCATGTGTGTTTAATTTTTTGAAAATAAGTATTTATTCACAACTTCCCATCCTGTTAATTAACAAGCAAGCTAATACATAAACCCGTCTAATGCCCCAAACTAAAGTAAAAGATAACAAAAGCTCAGAAACCATAAATGGAACTTGAGCAGGAAGAAAAAGTTAGGCATCTAGATATAAATATCACCAAATTCACACCAAGACAACATGGAAATAGAAGCAGAAAGGCCCAGCACAATTTGACAGCTCAAGGGTACTCGAGAGTTTCACAAGGAATACCTGAATCTAGATAAAGGTCATGCTTCAAAACAAATATGGTATTGAAACATGGCAGCAAAGTTGCATTAACACACCTGGACCATTAACAGCATTTCACAGAGTGTCCCACTTCCTTTCCGCAATACCTCATCAGGTGACATAGGTATTATGGTTGCAAGAGAAAAGATGAAAGGATGTACATAGGTCATGTATAGATAGTATGTCGCAACAGCATCTGATACGGAATAAGAAGCCATTGTCTGAAAAGGAAACAATGGAGTGAAAAACAAAGATAGGAAAAGATTTCAAAACAATACAAGTACAATCCACACAACTATACAGAGTTGTAGACAAACAACAATATTTAATGTTATCTGTCACATAGCCATATTTAAACAACTCCCCTTGTGACAATGTTATTTAAAGAATCGAGACAGGCAAACTTACCTGTGGCTGCTCCATTGCAAAGCGAACCATATCTTCTGGATTAACCTCAAGAGGATCATAACCTAGCTTGGCTTTTGTAACAGCCTACAAGTACGAAAATGTAAGAGAAACAAAAAAAAGGTTAAAGAAGAAATAAAATATTAGGAGTAAGCAATATAATTTGCAAATAATGCAAATGGATGCTGTTAAGTTTAGGAATAAGCAAAATAATACGTAGATAATGTCAAACGAGCAACCTTTTAGTGATAGTGAATAGCAAATGCTAAAAGTATGCATACTGATTGTTTATACAAATAATCCACACTCGATATCACTAAAAAATTTGTACTATTTTCAAGAAGTGATTTCAAGTTTCATAAAAAAAAAGATGTTTTTCAAGAATACACCTATTACTGAAACCAAGCACATGCAAAAAAATTGTTTTTGCTCCAGGAAGTAATGCGTCACCTTTAGACCTTGGCTTCCTTGTGGAAGGTAACTGTCTCGCTTGACCCATGCAAAACAGTCAAGATGGCAAGAAAATTTAGCCCGACACTCCCCCTGATTACTGTCACATTGGAAACCAATCTCCTGTAACAACAAAAAGAAAAATGAACAACAAATGGTGACTTGCCCACTTAAGCGCTTCCAAGTTTTATCCAATCTGCTCTAGGCCACAAACAAATGGAGACAAAAAGATTTACATGGTATCACAAAGAATGGTAATAAAGAATAACCCAGTCTTATTTCTTTTTCTTCAGCTGCAGATAGTCTTTTCTTATATCACTTCGTTTTGCATTAACTTGTTGGACAATATTTTCTACATCTTATAAAACAGTTGTCATATCCCAAGAAAATGGGCAACACCCATTTTTAATTCCTCAAAGTATCATATTTGTCTACAGCAGTCAAAGACCCTATAAACTTCTAAAGCCAGATAAATTCACCCCAACCCCCCTGATGCAAGATTTTGAAATGGTTATGGCACCAGGGCTACAACGTAACCTGGTTTGGCCACCATGGCAACCTCAACCCCTTACTCTCTCACCGCACACTCATGTATACACAATCTAGCCACAAAAGACCCACTAAGTCATTCACCACATCATTGCATGAGATTCCTCTTGTAGTCTGCCCCCTCTACACCTCCTGTATTCTCAATTTGGTCCCAGACCTCCTGCAGTCCTGCTCATCGCATATTCTACCCTGCCTTCACCATGCCTGCCACTTTGGCACTGCATCCCCCCCCCCCCCCCCCCCCCCGGCCAACATTACACACATGAGAGAGCTGTAAGACAAAGATGACGACCCGATTCACATGTGCTGCCAAGTGGCAAGTAAGTGCATGGCAGCTATGCGGCAATACTGCTGACGACCGTTCAATCCATCAAAACCAGGTTAAGCAGATCACGGGCAAACACGCTACTTTAAGGGAGAGTAGAAGGAGAACTTTTTCCAACAAAAACCATTCTATCAAGGGTCATGTGGCTGCTGATCTATGATGCGCTACATTTATTTTTAAGACGCTTTAGAAAGTAATTCAACAAAATCTTGTGTTGTAACTAAATTAAAGCACAACAGAAAACACACCTCATTCATTTTTATTCCATGGTGAGCAGCCCTCTTCTCTAAAAATGGCCAGTCAAAAAAGTCACCATTGTATGTGACATAAATGCCGGGCTTAACCTCTTGCATATGAGCAAACCATGCTTTAAGCAGATCCAACTATAAATGTTGAAAATAAAGGTAGTTAGCAAAATGGTTAGGATGCATACAATTCATATATGCTGAAAAAATAAGTGAAAGATGCCGGTACCTCAGTTGGAACATTCTTAACTCTAAAATGCCCCTCAAATTCTGGTTTAGGTGTGTACTCCAAATCTTCAATGTCTTCCCCAACGCACTGCAGAAAGCAAATAAAAAATATATACAGTATAAACTTGACTGAGAAATATCTGCATCTTTGCAAATGCAATCAACAAAGTGAATATGCTAAGATAATGATTTTGTCAGATATATGCCTATGATCTGCTTAGCCTATTTGTATTTTCCCCATCGTACAGGGGATTTCCATATTACCACACTTGCCCATGCCATAATGAGCACTAGTGCTATTTGTAAATTGTAAAAGATTTGGCTATTGCTTTTCTACAAAAGCTGATCTTGAAGCATGTGATCAGTAAACAACTGTTTTTTCAGCATGCATTTTCTAACACAGAAATCACATTTTTATTTTTATTTTATAAGGGAAACATAAAAAATGTTAATCTGTAAGAAGTGAGACAGAAAATCAGGAAGGTGTGTTAGGTAATTAGTGCTGCCCAAGGCTAGGCAGTACACCCAAATAGAGAAAAGGATCTTTAAGCCATAAATGAACATAATAAACCAGAAGGTGATAAACAATGTTGGGCAAAGAATTGCAAGTCAAAACCTCTCTGTTGATTATCAGGTAACCTTGCCCGTCAATCATGTACGAAATCATCATTACAGTATCGTATTCAGCATCTGGAAACTTCAGGGGCAGCTTTGTGGTCTCAATGTCAAATGCACATACATGAACTTCTGCACGCTGAAGCAGGTCTTCCCTTCTCTGAAGTAAAGCATCAGAACCAGATACGCTAACATTATACCATTGTCCACATCTCACATCTGCAGACATTTTGATTTTGGAGTACCAAAGCATCAGTGGCAAATCAGCATGTGAGTGTGAGAAAATACAGGATTTGCATGTATAGGGCTCACCCTTATCGATAGCAAAACGAACATGATAGGGAACATCATATTCGCGCAATTCAATGATGTAATTTATGTAATCTTGTGGCCTTTCTACCCTGTCATAGTGCACAAGATTAACAGACTGTAGGTTCACAAATAAACACAAAAAATGGCCAAGACAGTAAAATTTACTCCAAATAAAACTAAGAAAATAACTATAAATTATTCTGCATAGAAATCATAAAAATGTCTTAGATCACAATAGTTAACTGGACATTGAAAAGTTTATAGGCACCTTTTTACACCATGAATTGTTTCAAATGCCTCCACGGCATCTAGTTTTTCTTCATTCTTTTCAACAACATGTAATAGGTCATTCCTTACACGCATTAGTTGCTGTACAGTATCAAACTGAAGCTTCAAGTATTTTCTTTTCAAGCCAGAAAGGTGATTTTTCTGCAACAAGAGTGGAGGTGTTAAATATTATATTCTACATCAGGCACAGACACATTGGAAGAGAAAGACACAAACATGAGAACATTAGCATCTTTCCCTACTTGCATTTATACAATAATCTATCAGTTTAATATATTACAAACTAGCTTGTGCATTTAAAATTTTAAATTGAACATTTGAAGCATCCAGTTCGAGTTAATTTCCCAGGGTATATGAATCTCTCGTCAGCTATAACAAGCAAGGTAAAAAATATGGCAATCAATGGAGAATCGAGTACAGTAACACAATTATAAGGAAATCAATGTTCCTGCAGAAAAAATCTTAGACCTGAACATACCAAACTCATCACTGGCAGCAATTCATGGTGGAGGTCCAACGGAATATTGGATTAAACATGCAAAGCAGGGCACATACCAGATCTAGATCCTCTTTCTCAATTATTTCTATGTCAGAAATCTCCCCTTCGTAACGCCGCCTGATATACGCCTCCACTTCCAACTCCATCTTGTCCTGCAATAGATATACAAAAATAGAACACCGGCAAACAAAAACTGCATCAGAAAAGGTTCAGCCTCTCCATGACTGAATTCTATGATGGGAGCATTCAAATAGCCCTCAGAAAGGCTCAAGCTCTAGCTCACCTTAGTCGCAGCATAAAAGTAAGGCCGAAACTTGTATTTCACTTTAAATGTAGAACCATCCTGGAAGAAACCATACAAAGTTAGACTTGTGGGAATTCAAACAGGCTTATACTGTAAGTGCAAAATTTTACCTGTGACACAAAGTATAGGTCAATACAGCTGTAGATTTTCCCAGTGTCCTCATCTTCCCATGATGACTGCAGGTGTTACAGGGGTAAGGTTAAATGGTAATCTTACAATGTTTTATTCAAACAAAAGCTCAATCCTTGATTCATTTTTGCAAATTAAGAAACTTTAAGCTAGCTAAGGCAGTTGAGCTTAGAGTGAAATTCTTCATGTAGGTCCTTTGAATTTCTTGTGAACCATCTATGTTGAATCACTTCATTTAAGTTAGGTACAGTTTCAGTAATTTCCCTAGTTCTAGTACATACGACACAAGAAGGACCAGTTTTGTAGTATTTCACGAGAATATATTAGCAAATTACTTGTATACACTAAGCTACTTCAAAATTCATTGAGTGCACCTACTGGCAAGAATATCCAATGAATAGTAAGGGTAGAGCTATATAGGCAGCGAACTCACTACCCAAACAGTACAATTTCTGGTTACCCAGTTCCCATTCCCGCAGTAGTTCACTCGCACTTAGCAAAATAGAAAGTAAAAGCTCCGAATTCTCTTGATGATCTGCTTATTTGTAGTGATTTTTGACCCGATTTCTCGCGCACTTCCAATTCAACTCCAACCTCAGGTCATGATCTGCATTACGCACCTCCGCCTCTAATTCCCCAATCTAGCCCCATTTGAGACTCAACCCACAACAGCTGCAACGAAGAGAGACAGAGAGAGTGAGATCGAACTCACTGGCGAGAAGGTGAGGAGCCACCCAAGGCGCCGCTCCCCGTCGGTGTAGGGCGCGAATCCCAGCCGGCTCTCGAGGAGCTCCTCCGCGCCCAGACGCAGCCGCTGCTCCTTCGCCGCCGCCGAGCCGCTCCTCCGCCAGTTCCCGCCGCCGCCGCCACCACCGCCACCTCCCCCTCCCCCGCCTCCTCCAGCTGCCGGCCGGCGCCGGCCGCTCATGCTTGCGAGCTAGCGGATGGGCGGCTACGCGGGGAGGGAAGACTTGCTGGCCGGGAGGCCGCTTGATGCTGCCGTTGCGCGCCGGGGAAGGGGAACAGGGATCAGGGAACCCTAGATTTGGGGTCTCTCCGGAACGGGAAATGAGCGCCAAAGTTGAAGGCGGCGAGGCGTTTTCCCGCGCGCTGTCAGCTGAGCTGTGGGCTCTCCTTCCTCCTCTTTTGCTTCTTTCTGAGCCTAAAACCTGGCCCGGGAGGCCTGAGGCCTGAAGCCCAAAACGTGGTTCTTTAGGAAGGATTAAGTCCATCCGATGCTGTTAACATGACCCACTAAGGAAAACTGAGGCCCAGATAAAATGACGCAAAGCCTAGATCGGATGACAAAGCCCAAAGAAACCGTCTTCCATCAACTGTCTCTAGAAATTCTTAGAGCTGTAGCTGGGTCTAAACCGAGCACTCTTATTAGTTTTGGATAAAAATATACATGTTTAAACCACTTTATTTTGTCTAGTAAATTTTAAAATTTGTATGGACGTCAGAGCCGAACTGGGCAAACATGTCTTTATTTATCTACTAGAATTATACCCGTGCGTTGCTACGGACGAAAAAATAATTAATTCTACATCTTAAAATAAAGTTAAAAAATAATTGCTAAGCATGAAGATTTGGGATGCAATGACAAATTTTATGTTCGGATGTTCATAATGTTGCTTCGCAAGTATTATTATTTGCACGAGAACCATATCTTTTTTTAAGAAAATAGAGAGCTTTATTTATTAAGTATATTGGTAGCCTTGCTGTCTTTGACCTAATATCTCTCCCGACACGTCAGCTTAACTCCGCACCTGGCTCACAGCCATCCATCTGGATTGGGCAGTCGAGACACTCTCGATGCAAAACAATCCAGCATCTCGAGTGAAATCCTAAAGTGATGTTTCGACGGTGGACGTGATAGGAAAATGGATATAGGATGGGATTCGGAGAAGTAAATTATGGATCGGGAAATAAGACTCCAATCCCAGTTGTGCTTAGGAAATGGTTTGGATTTAAAGCGGGACCCATATGCAATAGAAAAGGAAAGGAATAGGACTTGGTAGTTTTCTCCTTTTTGATGCAACAACGCCATCACATGTGGTGTTTGGATACGAGGTGCTAAATCACATTAGATGTTCGGATGCTAATTAGGAGGACTAAACATGAACTAATTACGAAACTAATTGCGTAGATGGAGCCTAATTCACGAGACGAATCTATTAAAGTTAATTAATCCATCATTAGCAAATGGTTACTGTAGCACCACATTGTCAAATCATGGACTAATTAAACTTAATAGATTTATCACGCGAATTAGACTCCATCTGTACAATTAATTTTGTAATTAGATTATATTTAATATTCCTAATTAGTATCAAATATCCGATGTGATAGGTGTTAAAGTTTAGCAAGAGTATTCAAACACCCCCATAGTTAAAACTGCAGGGCACCCTGGTCTCTGGTTCTCTCTTCTCTTCATGTCGCATCGAATATTCGGAGACTAATTAGGAGGACTAAATATGAACTAATTATAAAACTAATTACACGGATGGAGGCTAATTCCTGAGATGAATCTATTAAACTTAATTAATCCATCATTAGTACATGTTTACTGTAACACTATATTGTCAAATCATGGACTAATTAGACTTAATAGATTCGTCTCGTGAATTAGCCTCCATCTGTGCAATTGGTTTTGTAATTAGTCTATAATTAATATATCTAAATATTCGATGTTACATGAATTTCAGGGGCCTTAATTTGAGTTTGGGTTTTCTGCGGGACCCACAAAATAATTAAAAAAGGACGGTCACAGCCACACGGTGCAACTCGAGCTCCGAGGCGAGCAGCACACTCTGCCACAGCACGACAGCACCGAGGCTTCAGCTGCGTGCGATTCGAGCGGCGGCTCCAGCCACCACACGCGGGGGCGGCGGCGGCGGCGGCGACCACTACGCGCGGCACCTGCGGCGGCTCCGCTCCCGCTCGCGTGGCTGCGGCGGCGGTGGCTTCGCTTCCCTCCGCGTAACTCCGAGCGCAAGCCATGCGGCGAGCTCCGGCGTCCTCGGCATGCTCGAGCTCCGGCGTCCACGGCATGCTCCGGTCCTGACGCTTCAAGCTGCTGCGGTTCCTCTCGCCGGCGCGCGCGTGTGGACAACGCACGGGCATCAATATTATGGGGAGCCCCGGGCGGCGCGCGGCGGGGGAGATCCGGGCGGCCGCGGATGGGGACCTCCAGTCGGCGAGCTCTGGCCGGCGGCCGCAGCGGGGGAGATCCGGGCGGCTGCGGATGGGGAGCTCCGGGCGGCGCGGGGAGCCCGAGCTCGCAGCCTCGGAGTGGGCTTGAGCTCCGGGCGGCAAGGGGAGGGGGAGCCCAAGCTCCTGGCGGCGCGCTCACCAACGCCGTCGGTAACCTCGGCATCACCGGGGCCTACGCGGAGGCTGTGAAGAAGTTCGGCTACGAGCTTGAGGCCCTCGCGGGGCAGGTGAGCTCTCTTCAGTGTCTCCGCTCCTAAATTGGAGTGTGCCTTTTGTTAGTTAAAGCCAATTTAGAAGTACCTGGTTATTTAAATGGGATGGTGCCTTGTTTGACTGCGACGTTGCCTAATGGGATCAACGGATTTTATCACTTGTTTAAGAAACAACTAAGGCGATTGATCGGATAAGCCTAGATCTGATTCGCTATCCTACAGAACCAGGAAAAGAGTATATATCCGCAAGTTTTGTAGAAGTGATTCTGTAGATTCCAGATCTAAACTGTATATGAAAGTAACTTAATTCGTATAACTTATCAGAACCCACGATATTAGTATAACTACTCTAGAGAGAAATTCAATAGTCATAGCATAATTGAAGCAGATCTGAAAATGAGTTTTAAGCTAAATGAGTTATTTATCTAAAAAGGCAAAGCTCCAGGATCAACACAATTTGACATGTTTTTTCTTTATCTGCTTGATTGGCCAAATTTGGCTCATATATGAACTTAAATGTTCCCAAGGACCTTATGTGTGGATTCATGACATCTGACTATTACCTTCTGATCTGATCCGATTGAAATGCCAGCAATTTTTTCGCTGATACTAATGATGCTCTGATCTGATCCGATTGAAATGCCAGCAATTTTTTCGCTGATACTAATGATGCAAATTATTTTGAACTGCTTTTTCTCAGGAAAAAGATGCAGCTCTAGGAAATGGTGGCTTGGGTAGGCTTGCATCTTGCCTTTTGGATTCAATGGCAACATTGAATTGGCCTGCTTGGGGCTATGGCCTGCGATACCGATATGGATTGTTCAAACAACACATTGCCAAGGAGGGCCAAGAAGAAATCGCCGAAGACTAGCTTGACGTACGAACCACAAATGCACATATGATTCTGCTAACACATTTTTTCTATAAATCTCTATAATCAAATCTCTTTTTTCCCTTACAGAAATTCAGCCCCTTGGAGATTCCCGGGCATGATGTTGTGTTCCCAGTCAGATTTTTCGGCCATGTCGAGATCTTGCCTGATGGCTCGTAAGTGTAACTCGAGCATCTATACATTTCTTGTTTATGATATTTATCTTTGCTGATTTTTAGTTCAATTTGAAGTTTTTAATGCTTCTTTTTTACTTTGTATATTAAAAAAAGAGAATCACATTCCTTCTTAACTTTGTTTACCATTCTAAACTCCTACTTCTAACCTCGATGGTAGAAGTCCCACGCACATGGAAAAAAAATTCATTAAGCCCATTTATTGCCCTACAGCATCCATCACCTAGTCCACAAGTCATGTGTGCAGAAAAAAAAATTCATTAAGCCCATTTATTGCCCTACAGCATCCATCACCTAGTCCACAAGTCATGTGTGCAGAAAATTCATAGGTTATGCCATAAGCTTTGCAATAATAATACTTCCACCATAGGACTTCCTGTAAATTGAATAAGCTTCATGTACAATATCACATTTAATTATTATCTCTTATGCAACAGGTAATGAGTGAAAAAAATTGCAAATGGGAATTTTGCTGTGAAATGGACAACACTACTGAAGAACTTGAAGCTAAATATAGAGACTCGAATTCTGAGAGAAAGGACATGAAGGATCTTTATACAAAATATAAGGGTACCATGAATAGGTGCTCTGCATCCTGTAGACCTGCACTACCATGTCTCGGCGATGGGACAAGTTGGTGCTCCTCCAGATTGTCCATGTGTCCATGGAGTCTTCAGCGGCAGTGACTCAGTGGTAGGCTAGCGACATCCTGTGAGTTTTTCTTCTTCTTCCCCCGTAAGTGCGATGGGTGATGCTCTCCAATTTGCTGGTACAGGATATTAGCTTCCTATTAGCTGCTTGATCTGTGCTGTTCTTGCCACAGAATTTTTGCTGCTGCCATGTTTGACAATAAATATTGGTATACAGCCATCTACAAAAATAAAATGATGCATTGAGCTCTTCCCTGGATACAAATAGTACATCCCCCTGGATATGACCATAAGAATTAGCACCTTCCCCCTGGTTAGCAATTTTGCAGATGTAGAAGTACAGTTCCATTACCGGTTAACCACTATCTAGGTGCTTATTTTCACAAGGAGTGTTACATTAAAATAATTCATTCATATGTTCTGTTTAAAACAATAGACAGAAATGGCACCACTTTGGTTTATCTATGTAGAGTTTAAACTGTCAAATTGTAAAGAGGACAATCTACGTGTGCACAGAAGTGATGTACCCACTGTTGCAAATTAAAAAAAAGATGCATTACAGATGTTGTTATGTTTGTAATGATTCTTTTTGAGGCTTCAAGTATCTACTTATGTACTGCAGTGGATACATAGGCTCACCTTATTTGAAAGCTGCAGAAGCATTCCCTGATAGTACATAATTATTTTGCCACTTTTTGTGCAATGCCAGATGGCTTATCGATGCCATGTCATCTGAGTAGGAATTCATAATGGAAAGTAGGGATTGCGATATTTGATATGCTTATGGCAATGCTTCATAAAAAGGGTATACACCTTTCGTTCAGTAGTAATATATGAAGTCATAAGTTCCCTATGCACACCTTTCTTCTCAGTGCCATGCTGTTGGATTAATTCATAGGAACGCACTGTACCATCTGATTTAGCAGTGAGCATGAATACTTGGTTATGTCATATGTTTGTTGAGAAGACAAAATTTTGTGTAATATATGCAACTAATCTGAATATTTGATTTACTATAGATCCATTGAGGGATATCTTTTGATGCTAAAGGTAAATGTTGACTCGTATTTTTCATTTATTCTGTAGAATGAAATGCAGAGATTAGTGGGAGAAAATGATCCAAAGGAGTCATTGGAGAATAAGAACACAGAAGCACCATCATGGGGATGGATCCGCAGCAACAGATGAAGATTGACCAAGCCATCATGGA
The DNA here is from genome assembly GCF_005286985.2 of Setaria viridis. NCBI lineage: Eukaryota > Viridiplantae > Streptophyta > Magnoliopsida > Poales > Poaceae > Setaria > Setaria viridis. Next base: position 24,180,540 of record NC_048263.2, on the reverse strand, counting down.
GTCCATCCCCTATTCAGGACATCTGAATTTTCTTCAGTAGGGATTCAGTTCATATCTGCTAATGGATCATGATCCTAACATAATGCCCTTTCACAATCCGACTCATCCCCTAGCTCATTTTAGTTCAAAAACATATAAATTTTCAGTCCAGCCATTTTTTTAGCTTCATCCTTAAAATTTTTAGCCTAAACTTTGGATCCTTTACCACCCCTATATCAGGACATCTGAATTTTCTTCAGTAAGAATCACGGCTCTTAACACTTCAAATTGTAAAGGTATTTAACGTGTGTGGAATTGTTCAAAATTGTTATCCTTTATTTCACCCTACCACAATATTTTTGCAGTTTCCCATATCAAGTTTGTTTCTACATTGATGATAGATAGAATATGATTTAACTGTTTTACCTCTGTTGTCAGGTGGCGAGGAGGCGGTGAAGGGGCGGCGTGTCCTCCACCAGACAGCGGCAGCGGTTTGGAGGAGATGATGGCGGCGCCGGGCTGGAGGAGACGATGGCGACGTCGGGCTGGAGGAGACGACGGCGGCTGGTTGGGGGCGACGGCGACGCCGGGCTGGGGTGCGAAGGCCTGTGCGCCGGGCTGGAGGACACGGCAGCGCCTGGTTGGAGGAGACGGCGGCGGGGTAGGCGCTAGAGAAGACGGCGCCGCCGCGATAGGCGCTGGAGACGACAGCGGCGCCGGGGTCTGCGTGCTGGCGACGACGGCGGCGGCGAGATGGGGTTGTAGGCGACGGCGGCTGCGGCGGCGGCGGGGTTGGGTTGGATGCGGCGGCGGCGGCGGGGTTCGAGGAGACGGACGGCGCCTCGGTTTGGAGGCGATGCCGGGAACGATGGCGTTGGCGAGGTGGCGGCGGCGAGGCGTATTGGATCGGAAGATGTTGCGATAGGGGCGGCCTGGCCCAGCCTCAATCGGTCGGACACGGCGCGTGTGTGGGAGTTGAGGGACGGCTGTGATTGAACCGCAAGGTAAAACGGGAATCGCGGGGTGGTGAGAGGAGGCAAGCGGACGGCGCGGAGTAGGGCGCGGCAGACCCATGCGGCGGAGGAAAAAAGTACGACGACATTTTTTTTTCCACCCTTTTGGTTTTTTTAGCTGCAGAAATTGCACTGCTGCCTTCCTCTTTTTCTTCTGTTCTCTCTTCGCAGGCCTGGTCCCATTTCAATTCTGGCCACTTCATAGTTCTCATTTCCTTTCTCATTCTTCTTTCAAGTTTCTTCATTCTCCAACAGCTCGTTGCTCTAGCTATCTGCTATCGGCATTCGCCAACACTTTCTGATCCTTGGCTCCTAGCAACACCACCGCAACTGCTATCGGCATCCCCTAGATGTGGATCTGCTCACCGGTACCTTGCGTGTTCCCTACTGTTGCTTCGTGGCTCCTCCCTCGCATGCTAGAGAGGGACGAAGGAGCAACTGTGGATCTTGGAACATTTTGTTAGCAACTGTGGATCTTGGAACATTTTGTTTTGTATGTTCGGGACATTTTGTTCCATCGTATAGAACATTTCTTTGTTTCATTCCAATGGGTATCGCACCAATTTAACTGTACTCCCTCCATCCATACATCTAGATATATACTTATATTGTCCATACATCTAGATATATACTTATATTTAGGTGCATGGAAATATGGACCTAGAAAGACCAAAACGTCCTATAATTTGGGATGGCGGGAGTACTTAATTCATGAGACATTCAGTAAACGGTATAATTTGATTCATGAGACATTCAGTAAACGGTATAATTTGGGATGGCGGGATTACCTTAGTTCATGAGACATTCAGTAAACGGTATAAACCGTATAAATGATTAGTTTAAAAATGAACTGTACCTTAGTTCATGAGACATTCAGTAAACGGTATAAATGATTAGTTTAAAAATGAACTAATTTGCTTGTGTAAACGTCATATATTTAATATTTAAGAACGAAGTATTATGAAATAGTAAGAAACATTCATCCAACATACAGATAGTTAAGGAACACTAGACAGGAAAAAACATTGTTGTTACAGACGTTCAAATGAATATCATGCGAAAAACAATCAACGAGTTACTGTATTATTTAATTATTGAAGGCCTGCAGGCGCTCCTTGCTTCCGGTAGCTTGCGTGCGTTGCATTGGCGCGCACGTTCGTCCAGCCGTCCGTCTAGTAGCGGCTCGGGTTGTTGATGGCGCTGCAGTTCTTCCTGATCTCGAAGTACTTGCCCTCGGCGGGCAGCTTGCTGAGCTTGACCATGGCTTCGGCGAAGTCCGAGTCCCACTCCTTGGGCTTGTCCCTGTACTCCTTCAGCTTGCCGAAGGCGAACGCGTCGGTGCGCAGCGCCCAGTCGGACCTGAAGAGCACCCTGTTGTCGATGGCGTTGTGGTAGTAGGTGTTGTTCAGGTAGTCCCTCCGGCCGTTCACGGGCGCCGTCGGGTACCCGGCGTCCTTCTTGAAGGCGTAGCTCTCGTCGCGGATGTTGTTGGCCACCAGCCTCGACCTGTCCCTGGCGGCGTTCCGGAGGGCCGTCTGGTACCTGGCGTCGATCTCGCCCCGGGGCGCGGCGAGGCGGTCCCTGAACGACGGGTAGTGCGCGGAGCCGATGGCGTGCGCGCCGGAGAGCACGACGAGCTCCTCGGCGTCGAACTTCTTCTTGGCGAAGTTACTCTTGAGGTCGGCGAAGGAGAAGGTGGAGCCCGGGAGCGTGTCGTCGGCGTCCTTGGCGCGCGAGACGACGCCGTCGCGGCGGCCCGACGGCACGGCGTAGTCGATGTGCCCGTCGCTGAGGTACCGGGTCGCGTCGCGGGCCGCGAACGCGAGAATGTCGGCGCAGGAGACCACGCCGGGGTACCTGGACTCGAGCCTGGACTTGATCCGGTCGATCACGTCGAAGCCACGGAGGCCGATGCTGGAGCCGGCCGCCTTCTCCGGGTAAGGGTTACTTCGTGACGCGTTCAGGAGCACGGATCCGTCGCAGCCCTGGGCACGTTCCATTCGTACAAAAGCGTTATCAGAACGCGCATTTCTACAGATCACGACTCTGTCCCTTTTCATGTCGATTTTCAAATTTTGAAATGGGACATTTAATTTTTTTGAGCGGGACTTCTTTTTACCAGAGCAGAACATTCACAAATTCAACTAACAGGTATACAAAATATGAGCCATCAAAAAACATATACAACTATATGTGGTTATGTACCTTGACCCAGCAGTCATGGAAGAACAAGCGGATGAGGGCGGCGCCCTTGCTGCGGTCGGCGGCGAGGGCCCTGTACACTTCGTCCGACACGATGGGCTCCACGCCGCCGCATTTCTTGGCGTTGTAGTAACCGACCGTCAACTGCTGGCCGCCGCCGGCCGCCGACTGCGTGGCGACGATGAGCAAGGTGGCCACCAGCGAGGGAAGAGCCGCGTTGAGCTTCATGCTGGTATATCTATTGTTACTATTACTAGCATTGCTCAAATTCCCGTGTGTAATGTGCTGCGACGCCGAATAGCATGGCGATGGGTGCAGTATATATAGCATGCGAATGCGATCTTGTGTGATGGAGCGGGTGAATCAGAGACGACTTATTTTTAAGATGGTTATTGAGCAACAAATGGAAGTGGAGAACGTGGCAGCAAGCCAGCAACCATGGCCTCCACTCTCTGTCAACGTGTTGATCATCATCGAACCAGCTGAAAACACGACAGCTATAGCTCTCAGCTTGCCATTCCTGTCGTGGATATATGCATGTGCAAGATGATTAATCCCAATTATGGGAGTAAAGTTTTCCCTCGAGAAAGAGCATTCTCCTGGTTTATATCTTCCCCCATTTGATTACAAATATGAATTCATTTGGAATGGTGCGTGCACGCCTGCCCCTAAGCACGCACTGGCTCTTTGCTTCCTCCCAGAGCTGTGCGCGTAAAATGGAGATGCTTACGTAAGAAAGTCGGGCCTTTTAACCACGTCATATTGTACCGGCGTACTGGCGTAGCATAAGGTGTATAAGTTGCATGATTTATGATGTGTGCTGATGAGATATGCCATTTTGCATTGGAGAGGTTAACTATTGTACACATGCTTATATGACTACATTCTCTTTTTAAGGCCTTGGCTTCAATTTTGCGCAGAACGAGGCACTATAGCGTGAAGCCTTTATGTAAGCCGAGGCTAAAATGAACTAGAAGTTGGGTGAAGCTATTATTTTTGGTTTCACCAACTTTGGCTTCATCGGTGAAGTTGTTTAGGAGAAGCCTCCCAAATGGGGCCTAAGTATTTATATTTATTGTATCATTGTATGTGCTCTAATACAAGATAGGTGCACTATAGCAGAACAATGCAACCACATGGACTATCTAGACTATTTATTTTTGAATTAACGGTGAGATGGATTATGGGTGGGTAAGAAGTACATGGGGTAGGTGAGGTGAACCAACAGTTGGACACACACTACTAAATGGAGAAGCCTCCCAAATGGAGCCTAAATTATGATTATTAGAATGGAATTATAAGGATCCAAATGGGACCTTATAGAAGAGTACGGAGTATAATTAAGATGCCGCACTTGTTTACTTTTATTATTGTGCAATTAAATATAGGCAAAACATGAAAATGGAAGTAAAAAAGGTGCATTTATTCATGGCGTACATGGCCTTATATTTGTAAAAAAAGGTCATATTACCACCAGATGGATTTATATTCGAGATTTTCTTCGCTAGGTGGCTCAATTATGCATGGTTTGTAGCTTGGCTGTTGATCAGTTGTCACATATTAGTTGGACCCTTTTTTCGCGAAACAGTTGGAGTCAACTCTTCTTCTGATTTTATCCAGTTTGTATCTCGCGAGCTAGCTAGCTTCGCACCTATTAAACGAGTCATGATTGAAGGTTAGTTAATTAAGCATGCAATGTAACATTGCTTCTAACACGTCCTTTTGGTTGGTTGGTCCTCTCTTTGAAATGTTGGGTTCTGCACTTGAAGTTGATTATCCTAGAACGTTGTAAAGAATATCGGGAGTCCGAAAATGGGTCGAAGTTGACGACGTGTGTTCCGTGGCCTGTTGTCGTAGAAAGCATCTTCGTCGTGAATCTCTCTCTCTCTCTCTCCTTCATATGCAGTGGTAAGACGAGCAATATGAGCTCATCCTCTCCGGCGCCAACGCTCACCTCTCGGCTACGCAGCTATGCTTATTAGTTTAGAGCGTGAGCACAATACATTTCATGGAGGATCACATTAGGAAAGATTTGGTATCAATCCAAATAACAAAAACTTTTATGTCAATGGACAATGGTATAACTCAACTGTTCATATGCCGTACAAATCCACTTTGCACCGTGCCTTGCAACAGTCTCGTGCGTGCGTGAGCTCTAGCTTTTCTGTATGTCACAAGTAACTTTTGGGGGGTTGTTATGAGTGATCAATCAATGGATAGTTGAACCTTACATGCACGGTGCTTCAAGCCAATGCAAGAAACGGACATGGACGTTACTCTACTCGGAGTTAGGCATACGACCGGCCAGTGGCGGAGCTCGCTCAGATTTTGAGCTGGGGCAGAAATTGATGCTTGTCCCCTGGGCCATGGCCGGAGATCGGGAGATGACCTCCACGGCCACCACATGTGCCACTGCATTTTTTGCAATTTGTAATAGCAGCGACGCGGCGCTGGCGGCCTCGCGCTCACCTGCACACGAGCAGCAGCAGGAGGCCGAATCCTCCACAGCGGGCGGCCAGCATGGGTGCACAGCGACCGAGCGACTGTGCGGCTATGGTTTCTTGCTCGCCGTTCGCCGAATCGGCGTCGAGCCATCGAGACGACTCGAGACCGAGCTAGAGACATGGAGGCGGCTCTTCAGGTACCGTGTTGGGCCAAAAACTAATTGGGCTGTTAACTTGGACCCAGCTACCGGCTAAAAACAGACTTCTTTCTCATCTGGACGTCCGACGCAAAACGCGCCGCTCGGCCTCCATTCTTATGACCGCTGACCGCCTAGAACGCCATAGGGGGAGAATGGGGGAGGGAGTCTCTGCTCTGCCGGTAGCTGGGACAGCTACCCACCCTGCTGTACGGGGAGGCATAGTAGTGCTTCACAAATCACACAGTACCTCTCTTCTTTATTTGATCGAAGCCTGGCCCACAACCGCAGGCACACCAAAATGCGCGCGCCACCGAATTCGGCAGCGTGGTAGTCGCCATGGACCTGAGCATTTTGCAGACCGGGCCGGGTTCGAGCCAGGCCGATGAAAAGACCAGTTTATGCCGAAAATTTATGCCCACGAACAGTCCATCGGCATTGTTGGGCCAAGTTTTTGAGCTGGGCTCGAACCGCCCGTTCTTTTTTAGTTGAAAAATAAATAAAATTAATTATTTGGGTGGGTTCGGGCTGGCCCGATTTTTTCGGCTCCCTGACCACGCCCAGACCGTAACTACCATGGGCGGGCCAAAACCCAACGGGCTTGATTGGGCCCGTGGGCTAGGCTGGGCTTAAAATCCTCAGATAGGCCAACACCCATGGAGCTTGGGTCGGGCCCACGGGCTAGGCTGGGCTTAAAATGCTCGAGTCTAGTCTCCCACCCCCAGCCCAAGGAGCGTAAGGCAGGGACTGTCATGGATAGTGGACGCGTAGGTGTTGGGACCTAGAAAAAAGTTAACCTCCGTCTAAAAACCCAAAGTCCATTTTTTTTCAAATCAAAGTACAAATTTATAAGATAGCAGTTTTATTTTAGCAATGCACGAATTTCCTATTCTCAGCATTCTTCACATCCCTCACAGAATATATATCATATAGTTTATTTCATCTCATAGCTAGCGGCGGATCTAGCGATGGAACGGGTGGACTTGAGCCCTCTACCGTCTCTTGGACAATGGAGCCCCCTTGAACTTCTCCATGACTTTTGAGGTAGAAAAAGAGAAGATAAGGAGGGAAAAAGAGGAGGAAGACAAACTCGTGCTAGGTTCATGAGCTGCATCCGCCACTATTCATAGCTAGTCACAACAGTAATAAAATTGACAACATGCTCACCGAAAATTACAAGCAAGGAACGGCGAAGGAGAGTACTGAAACAAAAATTGTTACATGGTCGGAGCTAATATCATGCCCAAACAAATTAAGATAAAAGAATTTCAGATAACTCGATCCATCAACGGGTCCACTCCTCGGACAGTCGGACTTGCTTGCTCTCGGCGAAGGCGTCTGTGCGCAGCACGCAGCACCCAACTTGTGCGAAATGAGGCGTGATGGTACTTGGGTGGGCTGCTGAGCAGAGTGGCATCTCAATTAGGACAACGAATTAATAGTGGGCTGGCAGTAGTAGACCAGTACGGCTGCGGCCTGAGAAATTGGCAATGGAAATTGGCTCACGAATGAAATGGAAGTAGTACAGCGATGAAAAACTCAACCGAGATAAGCACGTTATATGTGATTAAAGGGTAGTAGGGTAAAAAATTATCATGGGATCACTGGATGAGGGATAAGGGTATCAACGGGTCCCTACCGATTAGGATACTGGACGGGTTGATAGGTGGGCCCCACCCAACCATGGCGTGTGGGGCACGACGTGAAGTTCCGTGAAGAACAAGCTTGGAGGCCGAGCGAATCGATTTAGCCCGGATATCACGGAATACTTGTTGTAAACCGACTCAGATTGATTTTCTGTAACAACCGACTAGGATTAGATCCTATACGACTTGTAACCCTAAATCGTCAGCCTATATAAGGCGGTTAGGGGCGCCTCCCCCGAGGGCATGTTAACTCTTCGCACCTGCAATCAGCAATATAATCCATCAGAACACAGGACGTAGGTTATTACTCTTTGGAAGTCCGAACTTGTTTAAACCTTGCGTCCATGTGTTACGATTCGAGTTCTTGGTCTTACGATCCCCTCGCCTACAAATCTACCACTTGGGTAACCCCCGGTGGACTGCCGATCACTAAATCCGACAGTTAGTGCGCCAGGTAGGAGTGATCGTGAGATCCTCCCCAGCGAACTCAATGGCATCCCGCCCCGGCATCATCTTCCCCGAGAGCATGAAGGACTTCCTCGCCAATCCGATCTAGCTCCGCTTCGGGTTCATGCTGGTGGACTCCGACCCCACCGCCTCCATCGCTGACTTGGTGTCCACCGCTAGCTCGGCCTCCGTCGAATCTGCATCGGCAACACACGATCTCCATCGAAGGATCATCACTCCGATCATCCAGCAGATCGGCGACCTTTCTCTCACGGAGAGGTCCCGGACATCCTCGCAGCTACCCACCTACCCACGCCCTCCGATCTAATCACAGGGCTAGATCGCATCAGCAGCACCATCGCTGAATGCATCAACCTCTCTGAGTCGGCTCTACGCTCTGAGAGGTCGGGCCAGGGCCCTTCTCATGCCCCTTTTGGCCTCAAGAACTCGACTGCCGTGTTTTTTGAAAAACTTGCACAGTTGTTCTAGATCCAATCTGATGACCCACCCGAACCCACCCAGTTTTTGGACTGTGGTGAGTTTCAGGTCCCTCGCTTCACCTTAACTCCAAACTCCAACGATGAGGGTGAAGATGGAAGTTTCACCTCACCATATTGGGAAGTCTTTGTCTCCAACTACGAACCTCCACAAGATGGCAAAACTTCCTCCTAGGAGCCGCGATTGCACGGTTCGACACCAGCAGGAACGAGCCGAGAAAGCTCATCAGCCACCTGCCGCTCTTGCAGCGGCCGGCGCACCACCCATCCTGCCAGCGCAACCTAACGGCGGTGACAATGTCGACCAAGGCGACTCAAGAGGTCGGCGCAGGCACCCTAACCCCATGTGAGCGCGCAATCTCCAGAATGACTTCGAGCAAAATGGCCACGATGTCTTCACCACACCCCAAGCCAACCTGGGGGCTATTTTCGCCGATCTGGAGAACCTCCCGGACTCGGAGCAACTACAACGAATCCGGGTGCGCATTTGTGTTGCCAATGCCCAGATCGAGGAAAGGGCCCAGGACCCAGTACGCTCAAGAAGCCGGTCATCATACTCCAAATCTATATCTACCCAGCACTCCCGAAGCCGATCAACTCAGAGTAGATCCAATCGCAGCCGAACTGATCACGGCCATCGCAGGGGAGGTCGGCTAGAACCTATTCAAGAGGAGGAGGTGGAGCAATCCCAAACAACGACCACCACCTCGACGATGAGAATCGCCGACCAAATAACCACCACCGCGACAACCGTCGTCGCGACGAAAGAGGAGACAACGAACGTTGCGGCCGACCCGATCGACAACTTGACCGCGACCTCCGTGACCTCCGTGGTGAGCTCAACAGCTGCCACCAAGAGCGGGATGAGGCGCAGCTCTGCCAGCGTGCCCAGTACGACCAGCGGCCCCTTCCCCTTCCCCTTCCGGCCCTCCCTCCCTCGGCTAGCGGCGCCCCTTCCCCTCCCTCTCCGGCGGGCGGTGCCCCCTCCCGGCCCCTCACCGTCGGCCGGGACAGTCATCTCCCTCCCTCCCTCCGCCGCCAGGCAGATCCGGGCGGTCGGGGCGGCCTCCTCCCTCCCTCCCTCCCTCCCTCCCTCCGCCGCCGGCTAGATCCAGGCAGCTCGAGGGGAGGGGGCTTCGGAGGCGGTCAAATCCGGGCGGCGGCTGCGGATCGAGGGGAGGAGGCCTGGCGGCAGTGCACCCCTACCCTTCCCCCCTCTCCGGTGGTGCCGGCCTTCCCCTCACCGGATCCGGCGATGCCGGCCCTCCCCTTGCCGGATCCGGCGGCGCCGAGGCCCTCTCCAGATCCATGACGACGTGGGGCTGTGGGGGTGTGCTAGTGGTGGTCGGTGGTGGTGGCGGCATGGGAGGTGGTGCTGTGGTGGTGGTCTGGTGGAGCAGGCGGTGGTGGCGGCATGGGAGGTGGTGTTGTGGTGGTGGTGCTGGCGAAGCTGGCGGTGGTGGTAGTGGCGGCGGAGCAAGATGTGGTGGTGGCGGAGCAGGATGTTTTTTTTTTCAAAAATTGGTTGCCGAGTGTTTTCTGAGCACTTGGCAAAGACTTTGCCGAGTGCCCTAACACTCGGCAAATGGTTCGTCGAGTGTTTTTTGCCCTTCGCCGAGTGCCCCCGGCACTCGGCAATTTTCATGTGTCCCATAGTGACTAGGGGACCACAAATAATCTGAAATAAGCTAGGCTTGGTAGCTTATTTTAGATTATATGTGGCCCCCAAGTGATATTTTACTAAGTACCCATGATCTATAATCCAACTTATATAACTAAGTAGATTATAATCCCAAACAAATAGGACGTTACTTAGCTGAACAGCCTTCAACGTCCAAACAGTGAAGAAAGGCAGCCAACTTGTATATTTTTTTTCAATTTTTAAGGGAAATAAACTTATGATCTTATTTGCTTCTTTTGAAGCATCATACCGTTTACTTCTTGCAAAGAGTTCGGCATGATGAAACTGAAAACATCATCCACGCCGCGATAAGGGAGGACAAAACAAAAGCCACCAAAGTTTAGACGAGGGACACTATTAAGCACGTAATTTTTCTTGTTTGCTGGGATAAGGCATGTCATGTAAACTTGTTCGGAAGTGTCTTAAGGACTAGAGAGGCGACAAGAGGAAGGGTGAATGGAGGTGTTTAAAAATTATCTCCAAAAATAAGACCTATATCCCGAAACACCCAAGAAGTCTCTTCTCGCAATCGTCAAGATCACGTAGTCATAGAAGACCTATTGACCCTAGGAACGATGCTAGGAAAGCGTAAAAGCAATGCGGAAGCAAAAGGCAAAAGATCCAAGGCAAAATGATACTTAAGTACGGTTTGCCAGAATATATCAGATATTCCGGCACCTTTTCGAATAGTCCAGTACGGGGTCTATCGGATACTCCGGCACCCTATTGGATACTCCGGTACTGGGTGTATCGGATATTCTATCACCCTGTCGGATACTCCGGTACTCAGAGTATCGGATATTTCGGCACCTAGTCAGATACTCCAGCAAAGGGTTAACAACCTCTTGAGACTAAATTTATTGGAGTTTACGGCACCCTACTGGAAATTCCGGCACCTTCCAGATCCGAAACTCAAGTCAACGCTCCGAAATCCATCCAAACGATCTCCAAAACTCACGAAACTTTAACAGTAGCTTCACATGCACATGGAGGGTCTTGCCCTAAAAGATCTCCTAAAAAGAGATCAAGACTCGAGATCGAAAAATCCCAAAAAATGGCTCCGGAAAACTCGAAAAAGATAAATTTCAGATTCAAAGAGAATGGAACGAGATGGCATGAAACTGATCTTTGGATTACTTCACCATATTTGGTTACAAGCCACTCTTAAGCACAACTAAAGCTAAGATGGTAAAAAGATCAAATTAAAGATCCTCTCATCTCTCTCCCTCTCTCTCACCCAAAAGCTCTCACAAATAAAATGAGAAGCCCACCACCAAAGAGCCCAAAGAGAGGTCTGCCCTAACAACCACTCCACATATATAGAGGCATTTGGCAGATATCCAAAATGCCCTTACATGAAGCATACAACCCAAATACCCCGTAGAGGTAAAACCGTCCAACTTTCTTTTGAACCATCAGATGGACCCGACACCTTCACGACTTCGCTTCGTCTCGATGCAAGCTTCGCGATGGTGTCACGCATACTCCGACTTGACGCCGTCCGGCCGTACCGAACTTACCCCCGATTTTGAGGCCAAACCCTCTTGCACACCCCGTAGGCGTGACTCACCCCCCATTTTGAGGTCAAATTGGTCAAATCCTCTTGCACACCCCGCAAGGCATGACTCACCCCCGGTTTTGAGGTCAAACCAGTCAAACCCTGTTTGCACACTGCGCACGACGTGACTAACCGATGTCGACGTGTGTTCGGCCTCCGCCAAGGCTTTGACACCTCCAAATCTTTCGCTCCCACTCCCGGGTCGCCTACTCAACTCGCCTCCATCCCGCTTGACTCGATCGACGCCATCTCCATCCTAGTGTACTCTTCCTCATCCATGCACCATGTGGATCGCCCATGACTCTGTCCGGACTCCTCGGGTCCCTCGGTCCAAGCCTAGTCGTATCCACCCTTCACAGCCCTAGTACATCGGCATGAACCTTTTGCTTGACCTTCACCTCATGCCGTCAATCGCCATGTTGCATCCTACACCTGCACATCCAATCCAAGAGACACAACATACAAGATATGTTTTACACATACATACCACAATATAACGCACACAACACAACACATCCGGTTAGCTGTTAGCATAATCAAGCACATATGAAATATAGACTCAACCGGAAAAGTCTCAAATCATCTAGTCAATTACTCATCACAAATAGACAAGCGACATCTCAACTTGATGTCTCAGTGTCACATTGGTTTTCAAACTTATTGAGTGGAAGTTTGAAGGATGAGTGCTTTGGAGCAAAGTTACTTGTTCCCACACCTTTTTTCAAACTTCGCGGGTGAACGGGCAAATAAGCAAGCAAAGATGAAGACTTGTTTCCAAGGGACCGCTACATCTTTGCTTGTTTCCAGTTTGGTAGAAAATTCTCATTAATATATCAATCCGCTTATTTCAGAGGACTATTTATTTCATTAACTAGAAATACATCAGATGACCTATAAAACAGTTTGTCGTGCAATGCAACATATACACTGTAAGTACTAAACCGTTAAAATTAATTCATGTATTGAAGGGAAGGTAAACGCTAGTGAACACAGATATAGTTGTGATGGATGCAGCTATATATTGGCGCCATTCATTCCGTTGTTAAAGCAAGCGCTAGCTTGGTCTAGTAGTAGTACTGCTGGTTGGTGAACCTGCAGTTCTTCCTGATCTCCAAATTCTTGCCCTGGGGGGGAAGGCCGCTGAGCTTGGCCATGGCGGCGGCGAAGTCGGAGTTCCACATCGCCGCGTTGTCCTTGTAATCCTGCAGCTTGCCGGCGGCGACGCCGTCCGTGCGCAGCACCCAGTCGGACTTGAATAGCACCTTGTTCTCGAGGTTGTTGTGGTAGTAGCTGTTGTCCAGGACGTTCCTGGTCGGGCTCACCCCCAGCGTCACGGGGTCGTAGGCGGCGTCCTTCTGGAACGCGGCGCTCGCGTCGCGGGGGTTGTTGGGCACCGTCGGGTTCTGCCCCTTCTTGAGCAACTCCAGGGGCGTCGTCTTGTTCAGCGCCAACTGGTAGTCGGAGTCGATGGGCGTGGCGTCGGCGGCGAGACGGTCCTGGTAGGACGAGAGGTGCGCGACGCCGATGGAGTGCGCGCCGGAGAGCGCGACGAGCTCCTTGACGGTGAACCCGCGGCCGGACGCGGCGAAGTTGTTCTGCAGATCGGTGAAGTCGAAGGTGGACTCGGGGAGGTTGGCGTCCGCGGCCGCGGCGGACGAGACGACGCCGTCCTTGAGGCCGCCGTCGAGCTTGTAGAAGATCTTGCCGCCGCTGAGGATGTCCGCGGCGTCGCGCCCCGCGAAGACGAGGATGTCGGCGCAGGAGGTGTTGGCGCCGACCTTCTGCTTGATGGTGTCGATGACCTCGAAGCCGGCGAGGCCGATGTTGGTGACCGCCTTCTTCTCGGTGTTGGTGCCGTCGGTTGGCGTCTTGTCGAGGAGCACGGATCCATCACAACCCTAGAATAATGATGAAAAGGTATATATCCATCAATGTCATGTCCCAAACGAAGCCATGTACGCGCGCGCGTGATGATGAGAAAGAGAAGAGAGTAATCGTGGCTACTCACATTGATCCAGCAGTCATGGAACACCAAGCGGACGAGGGCGGCGCCGAGGCCGGGGTTGTACGCCATGGCCTTCTCCACTTCCTTCCTCACCTTGTCCTGGACTTTGTCCGAGTAGTACCGGCCGGCGGCCGACTGCCCGGCGAGGAAGGCGAGAACCACGCACAGAGATAGCACGGCGGCGCTGAGCTTCGCCATCTCCGATATATAGCTGCTAGCTCGAGTGTTTTGAGGTGGTGAGCTTGGGATGGAGCTAGCTGCTGTACATGTGCTGGGAAGCTTAGCGCCGAGGGGTATTTATACAGTGCCGAGCGATGTGGACGGCGAGGCCGCGAGCGATGAGTGCATGGAGAGTGGCCTTGATTGGCTCGCATGCGGACATCGGTTAGGTATACGTTGCTTGTCATACGTCCATGCAGGCATGCATGCATTGACTTTTCTGCCTAAAAATAAGGCCATTATTGACCAAACGGGCGCGGCAGAACGTGCAGCTCAATCATGCACTGCAACGACGCTGTGTCTGGTGATTGAGCTTCCTAGCAGGAAGTAGCAACAGCTCTGGATAATCAGCAGCTGGCGCGCAACGCTTTTGGTGTAAGTAATTGTTCTAAATTTTCATTGGTGTGCGATATATCAGTATGAAATTTCCTCCCCAACAATGCAAGCATATGTGCGCGCTGATTATATTGTTCCTTTAAGTGATCTTGTCGTGTGTTTGTCTGACAATATTGATTCTACTTATTAGTTTTCCCGTTTCTTTACATATGATTTCGTGGACTACTAAAAAAACTATTAGAAAGGATCATACCATATCCATTAGCGATGCTGAACGGGGAATTATGCGCTGGATGCATGTGCAACCTTAGGTTGGTGCAGAATGATGTGTGTTGACCACGCGTACATATATCAACCAGAGTTGCTAAACAACTGGTAACGGTTTAGTTTTTTAAACATGAAAAAAATAGTCAAACGAACTCTGCTTCAAGACTTGTGCTCCATGCCATCTTTCACGTCTCTAGCTGTGGCAGAGTCTCTCTTGTGGTAGCGAGTTTCTTCTCCAGTGAGATTGTCTTTCAGGATTAGTGTTTTTTTTTTCGTGAATTAGTGTTTTTGGGTGGTAGAATGGAGCTGTGTCGCACGGAAGATTATTGCCTCAAGCGCCAAGAAAATGGATGCTAACCGGTGGATACTCTAGAAAATGGATGCATGAAGCCTGGTTTTCAAAAATTGAGGAACTAATTAAAGCATGAGAAACTGACAAAGTAGGTTAAAGATGAACAAATTAAAGCATGAAAAACTGAAGTAGGTTAAAATACAATTCCGTTTTTTTTAAAAATTAAACCATTGCTAATTTTGTACTCCCTCTATTCCAAATTGTATGTCGTTTTGACTTTCCTAAATTCATAAATATAATTATACATCTAGACATACATTATATCTAAGTGCATAACAAAAACTATGCACCTAGAAAAACTAAAATGACCTACAATTTGGAAGGGAGGGAGTAATAAGGAGAGAAATTATTGCTCAGTTTTCAAAAGGTCGAACTGGTGTTCATATACAAAGCCTCCACTATATGTGCTGGAGTGGATAGGGACAATGATTCAGCTGGTTGCTATACTATAGTGGGTTGTGCCAACATTTGGGTTAGTTTGGCATGCGCGTGAGGACGTACGCACCGAGAGGCGGCAAATTAAACATGCCTGAATGCATGGCTGGCTGCTTGTGGGTCTAGTCGTTTAAGTTCAGAGATATATAGATGTTGCCAAGTTTGGTCTTGAATAATCTTATGAGCGAGGTAGATAGGAAGAGACTCCTGTGCTTTGAGAATAGACAGTGGAATTCTAACGGCCTGTTCGGCTGGACTTATAAGCTGACCCTGTTCGGCTGGACTTATAAGCTGACCGAAAAGCTGAAACAGCTGATTTATTGTGAGAGAAAAATACTATTTGGTGGCTGATAAGCCGGCTGATAAGCTGAAGCGAACAGAGCGTAAATAGCTGCTCGCCTGTACCACTCCACCTAACATGCTCAATCCATAACCACAATATATCAAACCCTAGTTTATAGTAATGTTCTTCGGGTGTCATGTTGCGGTTGTTTTCCACGCGGTAGCGAGTTGGGTCCAGCCGTGCAGCGCCTAGACGACGTCGTCTCCACCACCACCTGCGATATGCGAGGTAGATGTAGCCGGGCGAGCCGTACGGGAATGGAAGACGACGCAAGTTTCACGCGATCGAATTAGTAGTATATTTGACTAGCCGTCTATGGGCCGGGCAGCTTCAGCAAAGGGTTCGTGGTCCATGAAGCAATGCTTTCGAGTTTCGATCTTGCTTATTAATCCATTGCTAAGTGATCGGAGATAGTGGATGCCAACGCGATCACTTGCATTGTAAGATTTTCTCCATTTTGGCGGCGTGCAAGCTTACTGGCGGAATGCTAAGAACGATATATATAAATATATGAATCTTCAGTTGAAGGATTAGTTTGATCGAGCACTTTGTAGTTAGCTCTAGCTACCAGTACCACTTGCGCGCTTTGACCTTTCGCTGAGCAAGGTGTAGCCAGAGTAACAATCAGCTACGACTACAGCATGATCGACGACCCAGCATTCGAGCAGCAGCTTCCTCGTTTTAGTTTGGCATGATGGAATCAGTTAAAGCAGACACTGTGATGAGGTCGTCTCGATCGTGCCAAGCAACTTGGGCAAAAGGTCGATGCCGTATGCGCCAAAACGGGAGGGACTAGGCGCTAGCTAGTGATCCACCGGACCCATATGCTCGTACAACGCAGTTTCCCTGTCGAGTGAGTTGGGACAAAGGAGACCCTGTTTTGGTCAAAGTGGGGGGATGCACATAGGACAAAAACCCAAGAGCATTGTTCAAACTTCAAACCCTGCCAATACAAGAACACATTGGGATTTATCGATGGCCCTCTATTTTAGGAACAGCTAGTTTGTTGTCCAATGCAGCTAGTTTGTTGTCCAATATAATGCAAGTAAATATGCCGACATTTTTATCTTATTACCGGTTCCTACCTTTTCATGTCAAATCAAAAGCTTATGGCTATACAGTTTGTGTATAAAGTAAATAGGTACTTTGGTTGGCTTTTGCCTTTTGCAAAAGCAAAAGCAGATTGAAAAGTCCAACCAAACGCACCCTTAATACCGCAACGCCAGTCTTGACGTAAGTGGAGGCGATTACCTGTGCTACTGACACCCCATTCACTGCTGGGTGGGGCTCACATGTCAGCTCCTCCTTCCTCTTTCCGTGCTTGGGAACCTGCTGGCCATTCGCCACCGTGAGCTTAGACGAATGTTGCTGGTTAGCAGGGGAGGACCGTATCAGAAAATTAAAATAAGGTGGGCCACTACTATAAGGATATAATTTGTACATTAAACACTTCAATAACCACTTTGTATTCTTCAATGCTGGTATCAACATATCTGTAATCAGGTTGTTAACATGTCAATGACACGATCTTGTAATTTGTAATTTGTTAACATATTTGTAACGTGTCAATGACACGATCTTGTAATCTCAACAATCCGAGTTTGTTAAGATGAGCTTGTAGTTTAGATAAGTCAGGTTGTTGTAATCTGTTGTAAATTGGCTTAATCTTAACAAACTCGGGTATTCAACTTGTAAGCTACGCAAGAGGCTCTTCCTTGCCCTATATAACAAAGGTGCGGCTTCTTACAGGAGGTTCAACGCTTTCTAAAACCTTTACATGGTAATCAGAGCCATCTTCTAAACTACATCCAATCTAAACCCCAACCCTCATGGTGAGCTCCTCCACCGGCGTTAGCCTATGCTTCGCCATCAGGCACCGGTGACAGAGAAGCTCACCAAGTCCAACTTCGCCCTATGGAATGTACAGGTTCTACGTGCAATCTGTGGGGTAGAGCTGATGAGCTACATCGACGACACCACCGTCGTCCCGCCGGAACAGATCGACGATGGCAGAAGGGAAAGGGAAGGTTCCCAACCTGGCCTACACAACATGACTGGCCCTCGACCAGTAGGTATTCAGCTACCTTGTCGCATCCTTATCCTATGATATCCTTGCGCAGGTCGCAACCTTTACCACCGCACATGGGCTGTGGCGAGCACTTGAGGAGATGTTCGCCTCACAGACTCGTGCCCGCTCCGTCAACATGCGCATCGCCTTGGCAACGACCAAGAAGGGCGCAATGTTCGTTGCTGAGTACGTTGGGAAGGTACGTGCTCTCGGCGATGAGATGGCAGCAGCCGGCAAGCCTCTTGATGATGAAGAGCTGGTGTCCTACATCTTGACTGGATTGGAGCTTTAGCTCAACCTGATCGTCTTTGCAGTTTTGGCCCGTGTGGAGCCAATCATGCGACACAACCGTCGCGTCGGTTCCTTGGTGCCAGTGATGTCGTTTCTGGGAACCGCTTGATGGACGAGATCACTATTGATCTCATTGTTTTGTAACACTCCCCTTTGATCGAATCCATCTTTGATCATCCTCCAATTGAATATTCCTTCAAGATACCTGTTAATAAGAAATATGAGAAATATATGTGGCGAAAAATAAATGATGAAGAATATAGCTTATGTTGATATTGCCTTATTAAAAACTTTGGATGAGAAACCCAACAGGGAAAAACTCATACAAAGAAAAGAGTGTAATATGATGGCATAACAAGTTATTTATTAGAGAGAGATACTCCCCCTGAGTTTTGCAAGTCTTTGAATTGTCTCATACCAATCTCCTCAACACATTTATGAAATGAAGAGTATGGTAAAGACTTTGCCTCAAAGATCAGCAAGATTATCACAAGACTTTATCTGCAAGATGTTTATGTCCCCATTTTGTTGAAGCTCATGAGGATAAAACAATTTAGGAGCAATATATTTGGTAATATTGCTCTTAATATAACTTGTTTCCATTTGAACAACACAAGCAACATTATATTCGTAGATAATGGTTGGTGATTCAAGTGAACCAATTCCACAAGATGTAAGTAGGGGGTTTACCATTCTGCAAAGCCATACACACTCACGTGATGCTTCAAATAATGCAATTATTTCAGAATGGTTGGTAGATGTAGCTACCAAAGTCTGTTTGGAAGACTTCTATGAAATAGCAGTTCCACCTTGTAAGAAAACGAATCCTATTTGTGATCTGGCATTATGAGGATAATATAAGTAGTCAGCATTGGTATACCCAATCAAAGTCGGATCATTATTCCCCTTGAATAAGAGGCTAAGATCTTTTGTGCCATTGAGATATCGAAAGATATTCTTAACTCCATCCCAATGGCGTTTGATAGGAGCAACGCTATATCTTACTAGCAGGTTTACTGCAAATAGCACTAAGATATGGGAATTCAGGTCCCAATATCTCTTCTCCACCTTCCCTTGGTCTTTATGGGTCTTTCTCTACATCTAGAGATTGAACCACCATGGGAGTTTTAGATGGATATGACTAATCTATATTGAATTTCTCCAATATCTTTTGGGTATATGCACTTTGGTGCACAAGGATTCCTAAAGGTAAATGCTCAAGTTGCAGACCTAAGTAATTTATTTTGACCAAATCCTTCATTTCAAACTCCGTATTTAAATGATGACGTCCTTCATCAATATCCAGTTCATTGCCAATGATATTAAGAGGAACCTAACCACTGAACAAAATTACAAAAGTTAGGTTCCACAATTCCGTTCCATCTTTTCTGAAAAGGGGGTTCGGTGGAAAACCTTTTTAAGGGGTTTGCCCAGAGCACAACCCTTTCCAAGCACTGCTCTGTACACATCAGTATAGACCGAGATAAGGCAAAATCCTATGGAGGATTTTTTTAATGAAGATGCATGGGCAATCATCATTTTTAGTGTATCCCTTTTGTAGGAAGAATTCACTTAATCGGTTGTACCACATCCTGCCCAATTATTTTATGCCATAAAGTGACTTCTGCAACTTAACCCAATACATGTTGCGATTTGCCTTAGAATTCGCTACATCGATTCCGTTGGGAACCTTCATGTATATATCATAATCCAATGACCCATAGAGGTATGCAGTCACTACGTCCATCAACTGCATAGATAGACGATCTTGTACCACCACTGTATTAAATATATCAGAAAGTTATTGCACTCATGGCTGGAGAGTAAGTATCATTCAAATCAACGTCGGGTTTTTGCATAAAACCCTGTGCTACAAGCCTTGCTTTATATCTCACCACCTCGTTATTTTCATTCCGTTTCCGGACGAAAACCCATTGTATCCTACAGGAAAGATACCATGAGGGGTAGGCATTACAACCGAGAATACTTCTCTTTTGTAAAGTGAGGCTAACTCCGCTGCAATTGCATCCTTCCATTTGTTCCAGTCCGAGCGCTTTTGGCACTTTACCATGGATTTAGGATCTGGATCAGGTTGAAGGCACTCAGCAATTTTCTCGGAGAAATATGTGTCGACAATTGTAGTGTTTCTATCAAAAGTCTCCCCAGTCTCAACATAGTTGATGGCAATTTCGTCTACCCTTATAGACTCATCATGACTTCCCGAAACGATATGTTTAGGGTCTTCCGATGTCCCAGTCATAGCAATGTGCATGTGGCGGAACCACCTCGGATTAACTTAATTAAAGCACGGTTAAGCCGCTTGACACGCGACACTCATACCTTAGTCAAGTTAACTCGAAGTGCCGTCAGATTTCATCCGATTTAACCACTTAACAGGACCGAGTTAGCATAACCCACACGAAGGTGAGTGGTTCTAGAGAATACAACAGATCAACCAAGTTAAACAAGTTCGACGATTTATTTCAACATTGGTTCGAAATTCAGAGTTTTACAAGATTTAAAAGCAGCGGAAAGATAAAATAGCGGAAGCTAGCGCCGGAGTCGGATGTCCCTGATGAGGCCGATCAGGACATCAGTGATCCCTTTCCTCGCCGTCCGAGGAGGGATCCCACTCGACCGTCCACCCAGGAGGAAGCTGGGGCGGCCAAGTGCCAACAGCAGCAAACTCAGAGGCTGCAACTTCACCTGAAAAGAGAGCCACAAACAAGGCTGAGCTTCTAAGCTCAACAAGACTTAACCAACCGGAGGGAAGAACTACTCCACCACTTCTAGACATGCAAGGCTCTTTGGTTGATAGGTTTGTTTTGCCAAAAGCGACCACAGTGAATCCTTACTTTCAATATTTTAGCTCAGATTCTAAGTTCATTAACCAATCTATGTTGGCAACTTATGCTAAACAACCACAATTTCCAACAACAATGTATAGAACAAGCATCGAGTTCATATCATCATCATGTTCCATCTTTACTCAGTGTAGCATAGCGATCAAGCAGTCTCAAACTGTGAGAGGCAGACAAATCGATTCGAGTTTCTTAACCATGCATGGTGAACCTAATCTCACGACATCCGCGCACCACAAAGGGTTGCTTCCTATGTCGGCCGTCCCCATCAATTCCCAGGCACGTGTCAGGTCCAAACTTCCCTTGACATGCAATGCTCCACAGTCCCAGCCTCTACCGTACTGTGACCGCACTTGCACCCACATGATGCACCATGGGAACCTCGTTCCAGGGACAGCAGGGGTATAAGCCACGCCCTAGTTCAATCAGGTACTAGGCTTCCCCATCCCATACTAGGTATGAGATTAGTACTTTCAAACACTTAATCACGAATACCAACACTTTCCGACCTTAAGCAATTTCATATAGACAGACAGGGCGATCCACCGACCACCAAAAGAGTTCACCAGGCCCTGCCCCGTCCATCGTCCTTATAGTTGTAACCAGAAGGAGAACAACCAACTCCTATAACTTGCGAGTGATAGGAAATCACTTGACTTTTACCGAGTCCTATTAAGTAATGCAACTACTCGGACTCATCAGGCTAGTGTTCAGATCAAGGGAACCAAGTCATGCATCTATGGTTTCAAACAACTCCTGTAACGTAAATGCACATACAGCGAAGAAAGACATGTGTAAGTTTAGAAAGTTGGGTTCATGCTCTGGGGCTTGCCTTCAAGTGGAGGGGAGGGAAACTGGTCTTCAGCTGGGGCGGCTTCGGCTTCTGGAACTGGCAGCTCAGCTACAGCTCCGTCTTCGGGCGCCGGGTGTAGCTCGTAGACGCCGTCAGCGAGATGCAACTCTACACGAATGCAAATGCAAGAGTTAATGTTTAGACGGTTATTTTAACAACAACACTTGCAAGTTTTAGCCCAGAAACTTGTAGCAAAGCTACGGAAAAAGTGTGGAGGTTCAAGCTTCAGTGGATAGAGAACAAGACCAAGGGTTGGATGGAAGAAACTTATGATCTGACCCTTAAACTTTAAGGGATAACTGTGTTTGGGGTCCTTAGACTTAACGCAGAGAAAACCCCAATATTTTACACAGATACCTTTGGGTCAAAGAAAAAAATACAGCTGAGCCCTCAAGCGAGGCGGATAAGGGTCGGTGAAATAGACAGGGTCGGGCGAGACGAAAAAAAGGGGTCGGATGAAACAGACAGGGTCGGGCAAGACGGAAAAAGGGGTCGGACGAAACAGACAGGGTCGGACGAGACGGAAAAAGGGATCGGGCGAACCGGTAAGGGGTCGGCAGCTTACCTCCAGGTCTACTGGCGAAGCTTTGGGGTCGGGAAGGAGCAGACTTGGGCGGAAGGTCTTAAGAACTAAGGCTTGGGCGGCGGCGATGTCCGGCGGTGCTTTGGCGGTGGCGGAACTTCTTGTGGGCAACAAGGAAGCTTTAGCACAGCGCGGAGGAGCAGGCGGCTGGGTGGACTGGGGAGAAGCGGACTTGAGCGGAGAGGGGAGTTCCTCAAGAACTTAGGTGGCAGCGCTTGAGCACGAAACAGAGGAAGATGCGGCAAGGCAACGATGGCGAAGGGAACTCCGGTAGGGCTCTAGTACTCCTTTTTATAGCTGTGTGGAAGAGAGAGTTGGAGCAGCACGAAGACCGGGAAGAAAAAGATGGAGTGCGCTGCCATGGCGGCGATTGAGCGGCGATGGGCGGCGGAACAGAGCTTCGGACATAGCATCTTCGGCCATTGGGCACTGGAGACAAGGCGGCACAGGCGCGGTTTTGCCGGAATTTAGATTTGGCGGAGGCGGGCGTTGTCGAGCGGCGGATTTGATTGGTGTGACCGGGAGAAAGGCGCTACAAGCGAGGTTGCAACATGTGAGAAGACAGGACGAGCGGTGGCGCGGGCAAGCGCGAAACGGCGGCATTGCCGGAGCATGTCACTGGTGGGGCGAGAAAGGAGCTGTCGCTGCCGGAGTCGGGGTTGGCGAGGGAGGAATCATCGCGTAGCGAGTTTGTGGGTGGCGCGACTGTGGAGAGGCGGAAAAGCCGGAGGTCATCGGGGCTTGCAGCCGGGGGTCCTGCGAGACGATGATGGGCGCGCGTTGCGAGGCGGTCTGACGCAGCAGCGGCAAAACTCTGCCACGGCGGCGACGGGGGCACCTTGGCGCGGCCGGCGAGGGCGCGAGCGAGACTAGGTGATGCAGAAAGGGTTGCAGAGGGGCTTCTGCGGCGATTGGGGAGGAGGGCGCGCGGATTCATCCTGTCGCGGCCGGCGACTGGGCGAAGCGGCGGGCGTCGGAGGGATTAAGCCATGCGGCGGAGAAGCTCTGAAGCGGGCGCATGCTGCTCGGGCGCGTCTGCCTCGGGAGATCCGGAAAAAAGATTGCGGGTCCACCCGTCAGTCTCGGTTTCTCCTTTGCTCAAGATGGAATGGAACACTGTTGTTGAGACTTAGAAGGAACCGGTGGTTCTGGTTGGGTTTTCAGGGGTCAGAACCGGGAACTGGAGGTTGAGCGCTTAAGCTCAGGGGAGCTGAGTCAGCGGGATTAGGGACTTGGATTAGGATTAAATCGGCTGATTTAACCAGGGTCGTTACAGTGCAGCACCGAGCTAGGCTGTGGATCATCACAATCCACTTGATACGAAGTATCCATTTGGTGTCCGTGAACTGAAGATTGACTTGCATTCACCATCTTTCTTTGCTTGCTATCATTAGGATCTCGCTTGGCAGCCATACTTCTCCCTCTTTTATCGTTAAGTGGGATTTGAGTGGTTTTATTTGGTAATTTTGAGAGGAGATGGCCTCGAAATCAAATTCCCAGTGAAGGATTTGGAAAACTTTGTAGTGAGCAAATTATGACCAATAGAATTGCTGATAATTTT
The DNA here is from genome assembly GCF_005286985.2 of Setaria viridis. Classification (NCBI taxonomy): domain Eukaryota; kingdom Viridiplantae; phylum Streptophyta; class Magnoliopsida; order Poales; family Poaceae; genus Setaria; species Setaria viridis. The sequence goes on along the minus strand of NC_048263.2, from coordinate 24,156,702 downwards.
TCTCATCATCCCTATTCCAGGGTGCCCAAGTCGATCATGCATTCATGCCAGGTGTGGAATGGATCGGCATTCTGAAAAATTACCTTATATGCAACATGTGCAATGGGCTTAATGTATGTGTAGTACAACCCAAATGAGAGTGACGGAATGCTTTCGCATATGCATTTGCCATATCCATTTTGTTTAGTCAAGATAAGAAATTCTTCTTGATTGTCCTCATGGGTTTCAACATGAATCCCATTTCGACGGATATCTTTAAAACTTATTAGGGTACGAGTTGAATTGGGATACAGGAGTGCATCCTCAACTGTAATTTGTGTACCCATGGGGAGTGTAATAGTGGCTTGTCTAGACCCAACTATTACAACATCGCGTCCAGCGATGGTCAAAACTTTTCCATCGCTCTTTTTGAGAGTCTGAAAATATTTGAGCTCCCTAAGTATAGAGTTTGCAGTACAACTGTCCACAAGGCATAATTCCTACTCTGTTGAGTTATCATCATGAGACATCTATAGTGAAACAAGAAATTCTAGTTAAGAATTCTTTATTCAACACATAGATATACATACAATTATTGAACATCACATATAGAGTATGACGTTACAATACATAACAGTTTGTGCGACTCAAAGTACATGAGTTCGTACATCTCAACTAACTACCAATTATTACAACTGGAATTATTGAGGAGTTTTGTACAACTCATACAATGAGTTTGTACATCTCTACTTATTACAAGATCGACACATGACAAATATAGAACATCAACAACTGACTCGAGATAATATGATTGATAGTAGATCAATCCTTCAAGTGGATCAGAACACTGAGATTACTCTAAATCTACAAGTGGATCCTTCGAGAAGTACTCGATGAGCATGCCATCCATAGGATCTTCTTATGGAAGAGTGAGTATGCCAGCAGTTGCAACGGGGTTCTTTGAGGAAGAGTAAGGTTGTTCTAAGGTTTAGTAGGAGCCTGCTGAGAAGTTGCAACCTCCGGTGTAGCCTCAGAAAGATTGAAGTGAGCTTTATATCTTGGTTTGTCAAACTTTGCCTTCTTGAGGGATTTTTGATACAGAAGAACTAGATGTGGTGGGCAATGGCACTCTTTAGCAACATGATTGTTCCTACCACACCGGTTGCAATGCTTGCGGCTATTGCCATGTGGTGGTGGAGCTGTTCCCTTTCCTTTTCCTCTCTTATGCAATTTGCGCCTATTGTTGAATTTGTGTTTACCTTCTGAATTCCTGGAGAAGTTATTCCCCTTGAATTCCTTCTTATTATCAGCATTATTATGAACATTGTAGTGCACCTCGGGCAAAGGAGCAGAATCCGGAGGGCACTGATGAGCATTCTTTAAAAGAAGCACATGATATTTTTCTGCCTGAGACAATGTATGAATAAGCTGAGAATATTGCTGGAAGTTGCTGGAGCGCTATTGCTGGTGCAATATCCTATCCTCCGGAAGCATAGTAGATAGAGTTTATTCTATCTTTTCTGCATTTGTTGGCTTTTTCTCGCAAAACTTCAACTTGGAGCAAATGCTATGAATAACATGATTGTAGTCTACAACATTTTTGAAGTCTTGCAGACAAAGGTGATTCCACTCATGATTGGCTAAAGGGCAAATGAGTTCCTTCTGCTATTCATAACGCTCTTTAAGAGCCTTCCATAAAGCAAGTGGGCATCTTTCCATTAGATACTCTTGTTTGAGATCTTTATGGATGTAGAGCCTGAGAAGAAAAAGAGTAGAAAATTTCTTGTCTGTAACGGGGGAGCCCCATCAACAGGCTCTTCTATAGCCTCAACAATCCCACGAGCAGCAAAGTTAATTTCAATGTCTGAAGCCCAAGTTGGGTAGTTGTCCCATCAAGGGCGAGTTCATCGAACTTTTTATTTGCCATGTCCCTACACTTATAACCATGGATTTTAATTAATTTATGGAGGTAAATTAAGAATCACAATGGTGATGTTGTAAGCTCAAATGCAAAATAAGAAATCACATATGATATGAGGGAAATGTAGGTAGAAGACCATACATTAGAGTTAATATTTTGAGAATAAGTAAGCACATTATAGATTATCTCCAAATTAAAGGAGCCTAGTAGTGGGAAAGTAGCTTGCTGCCTAAAAGCATGGTCTATGGGCTGATATGTTCAAAAAGAAACATACCGCAGCCAATGCCTATGTCTCCACTACTCTGTACTTGACTAATTATCAAAATCAAACTCAAATAGCCTCACATATTCACTTGGGAGAGCATGTATAGGTAATCATCTGAAAGATGTAGACCACTTAGCGATGGGCAAGTAACTTGCTACCTAAAAGCACGGTCTCAGGGCAACTAAATTCTATAAAAGAACTTAGCGCAGCTAGTGCCTAGGTCTCCATCACCCTATGCTCCAATCCCAAGATAAAAATATGTAATTTGTTTTGCATGAGATCCAGTATAATTAAGTGCAAGTTAATTAAAGGAGGTGCTAAGTTAAAATGCAAAATTTGAAAGAAAATTGCAATTTAAGCACAACAAGTAAGTAGAGTATGTCTTAGAAAAATGTGAAGGCATAAATACTAAAACATGGGCAGCAATTCATAAAGCATAGTCTAAATTGCATAAAGGACAGTTCAGACATGTGTGTACAATTACAGACAACATCAGGGGCCTAAACAGTAAAGTACATAGACACATAACACTGATGAATTGTTGAAATAGAATTACTAACTAAAACAGGGACTAGAATATGAAATTCTACTTGAAAATAAAAGATAACTATTGGTACAAGCCGAAGCCAACTTTGGAAGCGGCACGCACCAACATGCAGCATGTAGAGGCCCATGCGGGCGGAGTGGCTAGCAAACGGGCTGCCAGGCTAGACTTTGCTAGGCCACCGAAACAGCCAGGCCCGGTCCGACGCATGGCTGCCGCCGCCGTATAAGGGGCGAGCGGTTAAGGTTTGAGCCCCAACTGCTCAGCCACCTCAACCACGACCACAGTGCCGCCGCCGTCACCATCCAGTCCTGTTGCCGACGTCTAGCAGGCCCCCTTGTCGGAGGAGGAGGGGACGGAGCCACCGACGCCATTCGGCAATTGACGGTGGCCGGTGAAGATGAGGCCGGGTCGGCAAGCCACTGTGGTGGAGGCGTGGCAGCGGGTGGCGCTCGGGCTGGCCTCGACGCTCGAGCTGGGGAAGGAGGCAGTCGGCTACCAGCGGCGCGCCACGATGGTGCCCGCTAAGCTAGGTCCCGACGACGTCGGAGTAGGAGAACGGCGATGGGGGAGGAGCCCATGGAGGTTGTGGAGGTGGTCCATCTCGATCTCCATGGGTTCTTCCTCCGGTGATGTGGCGGCGACGGTGGCCTGCACTGGAGCCGGTGGCAACTCCAAGTCCAGAGGCGCGAAGCACTCTGCCGGGTGCAGAGGCACGATTGTGGTCCATCCATGGATGACGCAGAAGTGCATGTTCTGCACCTGGACGCGGCGGGGTGGGTCAACGACTGGCGGTGGCGTCCTCGGTCTAGCGCTGGTGCTCAGCCTCACTTAGTTCGTGCGGTAGTTGAAGGGGCGGCGGCCACCAACATTCATGCGCACACCATGGCGGCGGGTGGCGAGAGGGCCAATCGGAGCAGCAACCATGGTGTTCCAGGTGAGGAGGCCACGGCGCGCACCGATGGGCATCACACCCTCAGCCAGGGAACGGCGCACTGAGTGGATGAGGAGGTACTGCAGGCGGTGTGCGTGAAGACGGCGAGGGAGATGCAGAACAGAGGCAACAATGGCATCGATGGTAGTAGGTATCGTACCTTCAACCGCTGGAGGCCAAGGCCTCCTTGCTTTTCTCTACGATTTCATGAAGACGGTGAGGGAGACGCAAAACAGAGGCAACAATGGCATCGATGGTAGGCATCGTACCTTCAACCGCTGGAGGCTTGAGGCCTCCTTGCTTTTCTATGCAATTTCCAACTTCTCCTTCCTCGTCTCTATTGCTTTTTCCTGTGCTGATAACGTGTAATGTAAACTGAGAGATAAATGAGAGGGAAGATCAATCTATTCAACTAGAGTTTGTACAATATATACATAGGGATGGGACATCAGGAAGAGGCACGCAACATAACCGTCGCGTTGGTTCCTTGGCGCCGGTGATGTCGGTTCCTGGGATTCACTTGATGGATGAGAACACTATTGATCTCAATGTTTTGTAACAGTGTCAAGTACTCTCTCTCCCAAATTAAATCAATCTCTAGCAAAATTATTTGTCCTAAATTAAATCAGTTTGTACATCTAGCTACTCCTCATTGCATTCACAAACGCCAGTTAAGATGCCTCGTTAAGGTGCAGAGCATTTAATTTGTTCTCCAATCAACCAATGGTCACTGGAGTAATTAAAGACATAATTGTTTAATGAAGGGCAACTATGACTTTTCTCATCCTCACTAAAATATTTCAGATTTGCTACAAATTGATTTAATTTGGGATTGAGGGAGTATATCGATAGGGGGGAGTTTTTTTTTTATATACGTACACCTATAGGAAATTTGTACAGCTTTAAGACTATAATAACAAAGCACGAGCACACACTACACAGCTCAAAACACCTATAAGTACACCTGCCATCACAATGTTACACATTACAAGTAAAATAACTAAAAAGAAAGTGCTCATATGTGTAACTAAAGATTTGAACCTTGGTAGGCGCAGTTGTATCCCCACGCTTCTATCATCACAAAAGATTGTTCCTTAGACTTATATATAATACAGATAGTTAAAATCATAATATCCGCATAAAAAATTGTATAATAAAAGAGACAAGACATTTTATAGATGTATATAGAAAATAATTTTAAGACTACAAACTTTGTTCTAGGGAATATGAAAGAATAATTCGTTTAAAACATACATGGGCCGCGGGCCTCTTGGTCCTCTTAGTATAAAGGCCAACATCTGCTAAGGTTAGATTTGGTCATCGGCCTGATGCCCAACTGAGGCCACGGACACGCACGATTGGGCTCAACCGTGAGATAGGCCCAAATTTACGGGTAGCTTTTCATACTTTTCTGCGTTGCGATCTCGCGTACCCGTCTGTCCGAACGAGCATCAAGTTTCTGAATCTGGAGTGCGTACGAAAAGGCAACATCTGTTAAAGCGGTGATTATTCAAGAGAACCAACGTACTCCGTACGTCCATGCTATCTAATTTGGTAAGGCGATAGGATAAAAGTTGTGCATTCCTCAAAAAAAAAAAGGGATAAAAGTTGTGCACACAGCCACACAGGCAGTAAACCCCGTACTAACCAAATTAAAGGATATCTTGCTACAACTACAACAGTATAATACCCCCAGCAAGAGCATCAAATCAGTCACTCTCGAATTAAACACCCTCCGTTCCTTTGTCATTGACATTTGACTAAAGTTACGTAAATATTATTTCTTTTTGTCGAGGCTCGTTTTATCTATTATAAAGGTATTTTAAGCATGATTTATATTTTTACATTTGTATTAAATTTTAAATAAAAAAGAATGATCAAATATCATGACTAAAAGTCAACGGTAACAAATATTTATCTTCTTAATAATGAGAGTATAAACTTGGGAACGCAAGGCCCTTGCATTGCAGCCTTCCCTGAACACGTACACTTCCATCATACGATAGAGTGCTTGCTACACATTCGACGCTGCATCTTCCTCGTGATCACCAGTCGTCTCCATCTTGATGCCGGGGTGGTGCCGGAGCGACGGCGGGTAGAACCGCTTGGCTCCGGTGGTGTCCAGCATCCTCTGGCTCAGCGGCGGGCTCCCCTTCTTTGGCGTTGTATAGCGCGTAGGACTGCCAGGTCAAGACCTCCGGGGCGAGGCCGGCGATCATCGGCACCGGCCGGTACAGCGACGGCCATGTCACGTACCACGGTACCAGTCCCCTCTTCGGATGCCGTTCAACGCTGCCTTGCACAGTTTCTGGACACGGGCCACTGGGAACACCCCGATCTGCACCTGCAAACGAATTGGATGATTTTCATTTGCTCCCTGAAACAGTTTTCAGGTTCATAGATAACAATCCCTGACGTCGGATAAGCTATTTGTACTTGACATAAAAAAAACTCACACTGAATCTTGCTTTGTTGCAACTTACATCTCTGGCCTCCTCGTCAACGGCGACCTCGCCGTCTCTCTGGATCGCCTTGCCCTTGGTCATCTCGGACTCCACGAACCCGGCGGTAAGTGTGGTCACGCCAACCTCCGAGCCAAGCTCCGATCTCAGCGTCTCGTAGAACCTGAGCTGTGCTGCCTTGGTGGCCTGTTTGTAAAGGTAAATTTTATATTCAGAAGGCATTAGGGGATGATTGATCGACTGAGAGAATTAAACTTCTTTCAGGCGACGTTTCGTTGCTCACATTGTACAAGCTCAACCTAGATGTAGGCGCCGTCGCTGCTATTGAGGAAGACACGATGAGCTTTCCTTTGCTGGCCTTGAGGTGTGGCAGGGCGTAGTAGGTTGGGTAGACAGAGCCCCAGAAATTCACGTCCTGGCGGACGCATGTCAAAACATCAATTTGTAACAATTTGTAAATGCTGCATCTGTGCATCAAGCCATCAACAGAGTACTCAGATTGGTTTACCATCATTTTGGTGGACGCGGTTATGTTGGTGATTTCGTCGAAGAAGCAGATGGACCAGGCCCCGGCATTGGCAACTAGATGGTTCACTGAACCACATGGAGTGACGGTTCACTGAGCATGTTACAGTCGCCGCTGAAGCAGAGGTTGGATAAAAATATAGACAGGATGGCGTACATTTGCCGAAGTAAGCGACGGTTTCCTCGACGGCGCGCCTCGATTGCTCGGGGTCGGAGACGTCGCCCGGAACGACAAGGACGTCCGGCGCGCCGCGTTCCCGGGCGGCCGGCGACGCCTTCCAGCGCGTGCTTCCTCCGGGCTACCAGCGAAAGGCACGTCCCTTTCTTCGCGTACTGGTAAGCAAGCTCCTGCACATTATGTAAAAATAGGAGAAATGCTATATATTTGTCGATAGGAGTTTAATACGAATACGACATAAAAAATTAAAATTTCATATTCTTAATTTCTGGCTGTGAAGCAGCAGTTGGTGGAAGTGGCATCATACGATGAAACGTGAACTGTCAATTACGTAATCAGTCTAGATGTGGGCTGGAATCTTGTGCACTACTCTTGTGCTAGTTCCGTGATTGGACGTCGCACCTGTTCATGTATGGAATCATGGAGACTCTAGAGTAGTACACACTGTCGAGGCCAGCTTGTTGTCATAACACCAAACCATGTTTTCGAGAGCCATTAAACAACACATACGTACGCGCACTGTAAGCAGTTACGATGCACCACTTGAGCATGGAAATTTAATACAAATGGCTGCTAGTTTTCCATTATATCAACCGAGAGTTGGAGACAAACGTTTAACTCGCTTTTTTCTAAATGGTTTCATATATAAGCCATTTTAACTCTTGATTTTTGTAGTATTATGAACAACGAAGAATTGAATCATTTAAATTCTAAAGTTACAGTATTCTAATGGGAGGGATCGAGTACTGCTAGGAGCACATATTGTGGTAGGACAAGAAAAATGTCAAATTTTAGCCACACAAATATAATCATTTAACTGCGAGCACGGATGTCCATGGAACAAATCACGCGGCGATCAGTGATGTGATTATATGTTCCGTGCACGACCAACGAGCACTATGGAAAGCTAAAAATTGCCGTGTATTTTTTTTGCCGAGTGTTTTTTTTCGAGCACTCGGCAAACAAGCTCTTCGCCGAGTGCCAACCCAAAAATACTCGGCAAAAAAAATACACTCGCCAAAAATAAAAAACACTCGGCAAACTACCCTCTTTGCCGAGCGTCAAAGAAAACACTCGGCAAAGAGGGTAGTTTGCTGAGTGTTAAAAAAGACACTCGGCAAAGAGGGGGGTTTGCCGAGTGTTTTTTTGACACTCGGCAAAAAATATTTTTTCTCTTTTCACCATGAAATTTTTTCTACTCCCCACATACAACATGCGGTACTCCATGTTAAAATTTGGTATATTTTTGGATTTATTTGCTATATTTATTTAATTAATTGCATTTCAAGAAAATTTTTGGTATAAGTCAAATTTGAACTGCAAGTGATTCAAATTATGGAACAAAATGAGTAGAAAAATGATATTCATGTTATTTGGCCCAATTTGAGACCTGACCCATGAAATGAAAAGAAATTTCGAACATCTTGTTCAGGAAACACGACCATGAACGTGTGGTAGTAGTATTTTTAAATTGTAAAAAAAACAAGCAAAGTCTGAAAATCATGAGATTTGTCATGATGTGATGATATAATACGTGGAGGCTGTGGAAAAAATTGAGAAGGTTTTGCACATTTCATCATGTACAATGATTACAAACCGAAGCATCTCAGAAGAAGAATAGTAACTTTGAGAGGATTCGATAAGATTTAGAGTTGAAGTGACGGTCGAGTTTGGTTTGACTACAAAACTTTTTGTATAGTCAATAGAGAACATATATTGGTTCATGTGAAAATTTGGTATTTTTTTGAAACTGTTGGATATTTTTAAATTTTTTTTAAAAAACTTTGCCGAGTGTCCTACGTGGGACACTCGGCAAAGAAAACCCTTTACCGAGTGTCCACGTAGGACACTCGGCAAAGGGCCAAACCCACCCGCGCCGCATAGCAATTAAGAACCCCCCACCCGTCCTCCGGCCCGCACCAGCCACCCCCACACCCTCCCTCCGCGCACCCCCGGCCGACGCCCCCCTCCCCCACCTTCCTCTCCCGCCGCCGGCTAGCCGCCGCCGCCCCTTCCCTCCCTCCCTCCCTCTCCCTCTCCCTCTCCTACCGGCGCCCCTCCCACTCCTCTCCCCTCCTCCCTCCCTCACGTGGCCGCCCCGCCCCTCTCCCCAGATCCGGCCGGATCCGGCGGGAAATCCGCCCCTCCTCCCCGGATCCGACGGGGACTCGCGTCGGGGGCCTCGGATCCGGCGGGGACTCGCGTCGGGGGCCCCGGATCCGGCGGGCGTGGATGGTGGCCGGCGGCGGCGTGGATGGTGGCGGCGGCGGCGGCGTGGATGGTGGCGACGTGCTGGTGGTGCGGCCGATGGTGTCGGCGTACCTCCTCTGGATCCGGCACCGTCGCCTCCCCCCTCCAGATCCGCCCCCTCCCCTTCACCTCCCTCTCCGGCGCGGGCGGCACCCCTCCCCTCCCTCTCCGGCGCGGGCGGCGCCCCTCCCCTCCCTCTCCTCCGGCCCTTCCCCTCCCGGCTGGTGGTGGTGGTGGTGGTGGTGCTGGCGGCTGGTGGCTGGCGGTGGCGGCCGTTGGCGGTGCTGGCGGTGGTGGCTGGCGGTGGTGGCCGGTGGTGGCCGGTGGTGGCTGGTGGTGCTGGCGGTGGTGGCGGTGGTGGCGGAACAGGTTTTTTTTTATTTTTTTCAAAAATTGGATGCCGAGTGTTTTCTGGCCACTCGGCAAAGATTTTGCCGAGTGCGCGATAGAAAACACTCGACAAATCCGTGTTTGACGACTCAAAGTTTACCGTGTGCCGTTTGCCGAGTGTTACACTCGGCAAACGGCTCGCCGAGTGTATTTTGCCCTTCGTCGATTTTCTTGTTTCCCGTAGTGGAGATCGATCGAGTGCCTGTGCGAGCTCAACAATCCATGTATAGGGTAGTCAGACAGAAACAGTGTCTACTAACCTCGCCGATGCCGGAGGAAGCACCGGTGATGAGCACGACCTTCCCCCTCAGGTCTTCCTTCCTCAGCGGCTTCACGAACGCCCACACGAACAGCTTCACCGGTATGGACAGAGGGATGTATATCAAGATGACAATTGCAGCAGAGATATGCATCAGCACGGTGTGAAAAAGAAGATAAAGATCCATGGCGCGGCCGGCCGCTCTGTTTGCTCGGTCTCTCCTTGCAAAAAGCGTGTGATGAATGTACTTAAAGCTGAGCTCTAGCTAGCCGCCGAGTCCTGACGGCTTGGATATGCAGGATGCTGAGTAGAACTCGGTCAGTGTTAGTAAAGTAATAAGCATTATTGGACCTGTTCAACTGTGTCGCTAGCCTGCATGATGACCACAAATGATGCACTCTTCTGAGCTTCTTCCTTGATTGGACGTCACACCTGTTCATGGGATCATGGAGACGCGTGCTGCAGTTAAATGACGACAAACAGGAATCCGATGATCCCGGTTGATCATAGAGTAATACACACTGTTGAGGCCAGCTTGTTGTAATTAAACCAAACAATGTTTTGAAGGGTCCACTAAACAACTCTACACATACGTACCTACTCGAATAATTACAATGCATCACTTAGCATGGAATATCTTACTATTACTGATTGAAAACTCTTTTTGAAGCTTTCAGTGAAACCACCTAGTATCCTAGGTGGACATTCCATAAAAAAAGACAAATCTTAAAAATTCTAAAAAAACAAAACATCTAGCTATCAATTGGCAGACTCAAATCACCGTAGCTATTGGATCTAAAGTAAAATGCACCATGGGTCCATTAACTTGCAACTAGGTGTCATTTAGGTCCACAAACTCAGAAAGTGCATTTCCGAGTCCATAAACTATTTAAGTTGTGTCATCTGGGTCCATACCCCTCCACATGGGCACTCAGCAATGACATGGCACGTTGATCGGACATCTCCTCACCCTTAGGGCATTTCGTCGAGCACCTTGTGAGCACCATGCGCCATGGCTGCCCTGCGCTCATTCATGCGCCATGGCTGCTGCCGTCGCCACGCTCCTTGTCCTACCAATCCTAGCCGCCACACCTTAGCCAAATCTGACAGCGGTGCTGTGGTGGTTATTGACGAGACGGCGACGGCGGCGATCAAGACCGTGCCCCGTGGCTCTTCAGGGGGGGCCGCGACGTCGGCGACGTGGTGCAGGTGCTCGCGCTCCACAAAGAGGGCCACCTCGTCCACTTGCTGCCGTCGTCAGCGAGCAGCGGCGACAAGAAGCAGCAGCAGGTCACCGCATTCGGAGGCAAGAAGGGCAAGTGAGGGGCGTGCGAGGGTCTGAGGTTCGTGGTGTGCAGCAAGTGCGGGTGGCAGCTGCAAAGTGTTTGGCGGCGGCGTGCGCTGCCGCGGGTGCAACAAGAAAGGCCTCAACCTATGGCCATTACTTGTCTTCAATTTAAGCTCGATTAGTCTCCTCCACTCCTAATAAGTAATTAAATCACTTTACTTTCTGGTGGCATGCTGCTCGGTAACCCGACGACGGTGACGTGGTGAACTGGTGGTCATTGACGACGACAGGATTGGCAGGACGAGGAGGAGCGCAGCGACAACGGTGACCATGGTGCATGGGCGAGTGCATGGTAAGCGTGTCCTCGGCAGCGGCTGTGGCAAGGTGGCATGAGGGCGTCCAGCAGTAACGGCAGAAACGACAGAGCTCGCGGCGCTCACAAGATGTTCGACGAAATGCTTTAGGAAGGGACAAGAGAGGAGACGTCCAGTCAGCACGCCATGTTTGCACGTGTGGAGGGATATGGACCTAGATGACACAATTTAATGTACTCAGAAATGCACATTCAGAGTTTAAGGATCCAAGTGACAGTCCGTTACCAGTTAATGGACCTTTGGTGCATTTTACTCTTGAATCTATTATATTTTCTAAAAAGTTACCCACATACGTTATTATGAAAATAGCCTAAAGTCTAGACCCGCGACTAGGGAGGGTATGGACAAACCGACTCTTGTTCATACCCAAATCCAAATATATATTATCCAATCCTCACCCTTCCCATTCTCACCCATATCCAATGGATAATTAATTTTGTACTAGATACTATGTATATCCAATGGATAAATTGTACGCTCCCCATACCCTCCCCTCCCCATTTATAATGGGTATATATATTTCTACCCATAGCCTTCCCATTTGAAGTGAGTGTGGATTTGGGTATGAATTATGGATACCCAACAACAAGCCTACATAAATCTATATATAAACTACAAATATCTGCCATTATATAAAATAAACTAAAGTAACCTCTCATCTTGATTTAAATTACCCAACGGCAGGCCCAATCCCGTGCATGACTCCAACCTATCCCAAATGGCCAAATCTTAGCTCCCAAATCACAAAATGCGGAGATTCCATGGCGCCTAGGCGATTCAATAGCACCTAGACCTAGCGTGCCGGCGAGCGTCGCTAGGTCAAGCCACGCGGGAGGAGGGGCGTGTTGGGGATAGATCCCCAGTACTCGTAAGGAAGGAATAAGGCGGACTCCTACTAGGATTCCTCTGTAATCCTGCTAGGACTCATACCATATAATCCTACTAGGACTCCTCCTTGTAACCGACTAGTAATCCCACCTCCTGGAGTATATAAAGGAGGGTAGGGGTCCCTAGATCGGTAGGAAAAGACCTCATAGAACCACAACAGAGGACCAAATCCTTAACACCAGACAACACCCAAGCATAGGACGCAATATACAACACCCCAAACAGGATGTAGGGTATTACGCTACTCTGGCGGCCCGAACCTATATAAATCCGTGGCTTGTGTCCTCACTTTTACTTTCGAGTTCCAGATCCGTCGATCCCCTACCAACGAATCTACTACCTCGGGATACCCCTCGGTATGTTGCCGGGTATAAAACACCGACATCTGGCGCACCAAGTAGGGGTGATCATCAAGATCACTCTACTCGACAAGAAGCAAGTCACCGAGTCACAGTTCCGAACGGATAAATCTACGTCAAGACAAAATTGATGCGCTCCACGTTCCAATCGAAGATTAAGTTGGTTTCTGCCGCAGACTACTGCATACGGCTCGTCGATCAAGTCACGCGCAGATTGAGGCAAATAATCAAGTTGCCGACGACTACTTCGACTACTCATCTCGACTAGAAAATTAGTCGAGGACGGACTACTTCGACTACTCGTCTCGACTAGAAAACTAGTCAAAGACGGTCTACTTTTACTACTCATCTCGACTACAAAACTAGTCGAGGGCAGGTTCCACGAGATCAACAACTAATCAGAATGTCATTAACAATCGACACGGCTTCGTCGACAATCATCCACGAACAAAGCTAAGTCACAATTATTTTATATAATTTTTCCAGCTTGTTTTCTACATAGGGCAACACACCAACTATTTATTTGTGTACGCCTCTCGACGGTAATTACCTCCAGAGCTACTGTTCGCCGACTATTCTTGGGGCATGTTGACCGACAGCCATGGGCTTGGTACATCGAATTACGGAGGCTATCGTCATGGGTTTGGCGCATTGAGTTCCGGAAGCTCTGCCACAAGCTTAGTACACCAAATTAGGAGGCTCTGCCACGAAGTTTGGTGCACTGAGTGGCTAGACCATAAGGAGGCACAAATCCTATGCGCGGCAACACGCGTTCTTCTCGTCAAAAGGCAGAAAAGTCTCAACGACTACTTTAAGCGCAATCGCGCTCTCTTTTTGTCGCAATGCCGACTACTTATTTTTGTCTTCTCTTAGCGGTCGCCAATATCCTTGAGCAGAACATGCCTTAATTCGTGATAGCCTCAGATCTTTTGTCATGCCTAAACGCTAGGTCGCGAGACAAAGATCTCCGTAGCAGTGCTAGTACGCGTACACGAGACAAAAATCTCACACGCAGTGGCAATAGTTAAACAGGGACTGAGAGCCTAAACATAATAGGCTAACTACTCGGGAGAAATATGGTCGAAACAAGAGCATGACACACAACATTTACATTATATTTATCACTAAATAAATTTCAGTAGTTTCAAATTCTACAAATATGCTACATAATGCATGCATTTATTTTTTTAGGTCAAGTTTTGGGGATGACTCTCCAGGACACTCAGCGTACCTATAATTGCTCCGCTAGCTCCCAAGCTCGGGGGCTAAGCGCCAATTACTACTCGGAATATCTCTAGTGGCTTAGCTAGCTTCCAAGCTCGGGGGCTAAAGTGCCAATTACTACTCGGAATACCTCTGGTAGCTCCGCTAGCTCTCAAACTCGAGGGTTAAGCGCCAATAACTACTCGACATGGCTCCTACGGCTCACCTAGCGCATAAGCTCAGGGACTGGACGTTGCAAAACTACTCGGATGATAACTTGTGTGAATACTAAAGACCCTCGGTTGATTAATTAATCATTTCGAAGGCTTGGGGCTGATAAGCTACACCCAATAGTTGATTTTTTTAAGATGAAAGAAGAAGATTTAAGATTTTATTGACCCTCAGCCTCATTCTTCGATTCAACCTAAGGTTCGAGGGCTACTCCATATGGAGTGCGACTTCCATCGCACTCCATATCACGTTCCAAAGATGAAGATTACAAAATCAAGATGATCAAGGACTTGAGCACACCATAGCCTCATGGCAGTTTTGAGAAACTTTAAAAATTCAGCCAGACAAAGTACTCGAAGAGCACCAAAACTACTCGGTGATGATCTGGAAAGTACTCAAAGACTGCTGCATTCGACTATGAAGCGCTTGGGAGCTTATCGGGGATAGATCCCCGTACCCGTAAGGAAGGAAGAAGGCGGACTCCTACTAGGATTCCTCTATATTCCTATTAGGACTCATACCATACCATGTAATCCTACTAGAATTCCTCCTTGTAACCGACTAGTAATCCCGCCCCCTGGAGTATATAAAGGAGGGTAGGGTTCCCTAGATCTGTAGGTGAAGACCTCATAGAACCACAATAGAGGACCAAATCCTTAACACCAAATAACACTCAAGTGCAGGACGCAATATACAACACCCCAAACAGGACGTAAGGTATTACGCTACTCTGGTGGTCCGAACCTGTATAAATCCGTAGCTTGTGTCCTCACTTTTACTTTCGAGTTCCAGATCTAACGAGTCCCTACTGGTACAAAACCCGCCTTTAGTCCCGGTTGGTAGGGAGTAAATCTCCCAAAAATCCATCCGGGATAAAGTAATCGAGATGGTCTTTACTCTCGGGTCACTTAACCGGGACTAAAGACACTCTTTAGTACCGGTTGGTAAAACAGGCCGGGACTAAAGGGGTTGCCACGCTAGGTACAGCCCCAACGCCCCTTTAGTCTACCAACCGGAACTAAAGGATTTTGCGCCAAAAAAAATTCTAAATTCCCTGAAGGCCCCCCACACGCACACGTTACGATTTTTTGCGCGAAATATGCGCGTGCGCGGTGCGTGGGATTCGAACCCACGACCTTAAGCCTCGCGCGTAGCTTCCTTACCATCCCACCTACACAGCACATCTAACTATATAGGGGATGCAATCCTTTTGTATTAACTTGTGGAGAACCCTTTAGTCTCGGTTTGTGTTACCAACCATTCCCGGTTGGTAACACAAACCGAGACTAAAGGGTTCCAGTGTTTTAGTCCTTTTTCAGCCACCCGTGGGGGGCCTTTTAGTCCCGGGACTAAAGGGTCCCCCACGGGTGGCTACTAAAGGGTCTTCCACGGGTGGCTGATTTTTGACATGAGACTAAAGGGGGGCCTTTAGTCCCAATTGGTATTTGACCCGGGACTAAAATCTCTTTAGTCACGGGCTAACTTTAAATCGGGATAAAATGAGGCGTATGGAAGGTGAGTTCTCTACCAGTACCCTACCAACCAATCTACTATCTTAGAATATCCCTCGGTAGGTTGATAGGTATAAAACACCGATGCTCAAGTGCGTTCGGGGTGAGCCGCGCGGCCATGCGCAGGCGGGCGCACTGCGTGCTCCGCCGAGACGCTCGGTTGGGTGAGCATCTGTGCGAAGCGCAGTTTGGGTGAGCAGCTGAGGCGAGACGCGCGCTCGTACGCGGGCGGGCTCGTGCGCCGCCGGGACGTTCAGGTGGGCAAGACGCGGCAGGAGAAGCTTGGCTTGATGACGATCCTGGCGGAACAGGCTGGCGCACATGGGATCAAAGGATTCAAGGCCGGCACGCCGAGCGGTTCCTGCTTTTTCTTTCTTTGTCCCCCTTTCTTTCCCTTGTTCTCCATATCACACGATGATGACGATGGATTATTGGATCTGTGGACTATGTAAACAGCATGAGAAATAAAATTGAGAAGAACGAACTTTTTTGTGGTGATTTTTTTTCTGAATTTTTGTACAGTGATCAGAATTTTCCTATTTTTTGTACGATCTGAAATCTCGAGTTTAGATAAGTTCGCCATCTTTCAGTCCTTGTAAATTCAGTACGTCAAAAGGAAATAAAAGTCCCTGTAAATTCAGTACGTCAAAAGGAAATAAAAATTCCATGTGAAAGTCCACCAATGATGCTTCTCGTACAATAAAACACAAAAAAATATGTGAAGATGTGTTCTTTTAGAAAATATTCATGCGTTGGGAGCATACAACAATGATCTGTTGTCTTCATCGAGGTCATGCCGTCCCACTGCAATGGCATGCAAGGGAATCAGCTGAAATATGTTATAAGGATAAATTGTCATTTTCAGCTAATGGAAATGGCATTGAAGGGATGCGAAATTTAATTCAATGGTAGTGAAGGGAAGTTAAGAATTTCAATGGCATTAAGGGGAGTCCCGTAATTTTCAGTGGCATTCGGGAATTTACTCTTTTTTTGTTGATCGCAATTTTTTTTTCCAATCGCAGATACACTACGGGAAGGCTGCCGAAGCATTTTTTCCAATAAAAATTCACGTTTTTTAAGAAAAAAAGTAAAGCATCTTATTTTCTTTAAAGCAAGCCCTGTATTTATTTTTGTCAAAATTGTGGTTGAGTATAATATCAAATCTGTGACGATTTTCATTTTCAATCTATGACGTTTACCGAGGTTCGTCATAGAAATTGGACACAAATTTGAGTTTGGATGGGCCATTTGCATGTTTGTGACGAAAATTCACAAATTGTCACAGATGATGCACCGTTAATAATGTTTTCTGAATCCGTCGTGAAGATTTCGTCATAGATTAACATGTTTTTTGTAGTCTAAAATCTCTAGATTTTTACTAAATTAAACCATAGTTGCTTCTAAAACTTCAAAATTAAAGCACTATATGTATCCTAATAAAGATCCTTGAAAACATCATATATGCATGTGCCGGTTCCAACATGCATGCAGCCACAAAATCACCTACCTATATAGCCATAAGTCCGTACCGGCTTGGCCTCCACCACCTAAATGTGTACTACAATACCTTTTGCTCTCCTACGTAAGCAGAGTTCCCGGATCATCTTCACCAGGAAACTCTTCAACTGGACTAAGTCCATCTTCACCGCTCTCAATTGGCTCCCATG
Organism: Setaria viridis; assembly: GCF_005286985.2. Taxonomy (NCBI): domain Eukaryota; kingdom Viridiplantae; phylum Streptophyta; class Magnoliopsida; order Poales; family Poaceae; genus Setaria; species Setaria viridis. The sequence goes on along the minus strand of NC_048263.2, from coordinate 24,139,474 downwards.
GTTCATTTTCTTGACCCCGAGCGCTAGCTTCAGATCTAGGAAGCTCACCTTTCCATGCAGCTGCCTCACCACCTGAAACTGCAAAGACGGCGGCGATCCCAGGTTCCGTGATGTCGTGTATGCTCGCTCTCTTGCAGTTGTCGTGTTCCCTCTATTTCTCCCTGTTCCGGTACTTCTGGTAATGGCTGGCGATCTGGCTCGCAGTCCTGCTCGTCAGGTACTCCCTCGACATCGCATTCCAATTGCCTCTATAGAAGGGCAGGCCCGCTAAGAAAAGTCTACAAGCATTTACCAGATCAAATATTTAGTGAACAACATATAGGCGTTTGTTAGCATCGTTGATGCCATACATGAAAATAACTACTACTACACATATCTTTCCACTCTCTATTTTGAATTTTGATGCCATACATGAAAATCAATCCTATAGCTTGGTAACAAAGTTATCGAGGCAAGAAGAAGAAGACGATGCACATACCTGTGCTCATATTCCGTCCACTTCTCAGCCGCCTTCTTATTGCGTTTAGCGCAGCCGGCACCAGTTGCCCGCTCAGCAGAGTTCTTCCTCGCTGCAACTGGTGGAGCAGCGGGCACCACGGCCTCGGGCACTACTTCTTCTTCCGCCGCCGCGGCCATAGCAGCAATCTCCATGTCCCACACGAGCGGCGTCAACACTTCCAGAGACTTGAGGACGTGGCTCAGCTCGGCGAACATGAAGGTGCACCGCTGGTGAATCTGGGCCGGCGTCTTGCCGATGATGCTGGAGGCGATGTGGAGGGAGACGGTGTTGCGGTTGAAGAGTAGCAGCTCCAGGAACTTGTCGTCCCTGCGGGTCCACTTTGGCTCCTGCTCCGGCTCCAGCGTCGGCGATGCAGCAAGGGCCAGCAGAGGCGCCGCCGCCGCTGCGGCGTACCCATCGTGGTGCATTGGGGCTCAATTGAACCCCTGGGGCTCCCAGCAAACAGAACGTAGTCCGCAACTGCAAGTGCCAACAAGATGTCCGTACAAATTGGGCTAGAGTTCTAATCTCTAACCGACAAGAGGAGGTGGAGGTCGCCGGGAGGCGTGGACGACAGTTGCGGAGTCTAAGGAAACTAGTTGGGCTTGGGCAAAGCTACCATATGAGCAATGGACTTTACCCATCTATACCTTAAACAGGTAGCAAACCTTTAAACGGTTAGTCTAACGTTTAACCGTCTGTCCCAAAAAAAAGTTTAACCTTCACTCCATGAAAGATAAGAACTTTCCGTTTTTTTATGTGCTAGCACCCAGACGTCCATCGCAACATTGAAAATAACTATAGAAACATTACAAATCAATACTTGCATCATGAAAATATGCACTAAAAATAGTTTTGGAACTCATGCACGCCATCCATCTGATTATAGGATAAAAAATTCCCGTGCGCAGCATTTCATCATGTTTCACGCAACATTCATTCATCAGAAGATAAATTTGCAATACCTTTACATGCATGAAATATCTTGAATTGCTTCGTTCAACGTTCAAAACAGACACATTGCAAGAATAAAAATCACAAGTTGCAATATCTCGAATAGAAACAATCTCGCGATCTTGACCAAATCAAGCATTGCAACAACAAAAAGCATATCTTACAACATGCCAAATAATCTTTTGTAACATCTAAATTCACATGTTGAACGAAAGAAGAGGCCGAAACAAAGAAAACAATTATATGCAATATCGTGAACAAGTTGGTGCAACACCCGATTGACTTGCCTGCTCGCAATGACATGGATGAAGGCCGACGAGCTCGCTGGTGGCGGTAGTGTCGAGCCATGGCTTGCGGACATGGGCCTGTCCATCTGCCATCGCCTTTTATCCTTCTACACTACACTGCTTCTCGGCGATTCTCGGGTACTCCTGATCGACGGGCCTGTCGATGTTGGCACCTCCACCGCCCAAGCGCAGGAAGAAGGGCATCCATCCCTATAGATATCTAGAAGCACGGCCCCTAGCTCTCGTCCAGAAGCACGCCCCCAGTTCTAGGAGATGCGGGCAGGACGAGTTGCAGCTACAAGCGGCGGTAGCAAGCGAGAGGAGAGTAGCAGATGCATCCGAGAATGAAGAAAGATGGAGACATTAGCAAACGTAGAAACAAGCAGCAGTATTAGAGAAAAAATAAATATGGCAGAGAGAGCAAGGTTTGTGGATGAAAACGTCCACGTGTCCAGCAGTATTAGATGGCGTGTTGATGATGGACGAGTGTACAAAGCATGGCAAAGAACAGCTCTATTCCAAATGTTGGATTTTTTAATAATGTGAATTATATATTATAAACAATGCAGTTTTTAATAATGTGAATTATTTATTATTCAATTTTGTTGTGTCATGTTGTGTGGTTGAAGATACATATTTCAATTTAGCGGCTAAAAACTAGCGGGAATTAGAAATAATAAAAAAATCATAGGAAATAATATATTGAATGGGCAACATACATTTCCCTGGCGAGCGGTACCAGCACCCGCTAGCACAGAAAGTATTCTTGCTGGTGGGTGGCTAACGACACCCTCAAGCAGAGAGTTATTTTTGCTGGTGGGCAAGCACCCGCCAACGTAGATAGCATTTGTGCTGGCTCAAAGTTGCTGGCGGGTGCTCGGCCCATCAGCACAAACCACTTGTAGCTGCCAGTACAAATCTTTTTTGGCATAGTGTCTTGTGTTGATGGACCCGTGGAGTAGCTTTCAAATAACTAGAGCTTGCGGGGGAGCACACACACTAGTAGGGCAACACGAAAAGGATTTTTCCTATTTTGGTGGCGTGTGCTTGTCTGACATTGAGGCTGGTGGGGTTCTATGCTCGTGTGGTTCCAAAACCTTTGAACATATAAGGTAATTTTGCTGTTGGACGTGCTTCAATATTGGTATTTGCTCATGGACACTACTCAATTCTATCTTTGCTGATGGACACTCTTTAAGTTTACACATTTGCTATAAGACACTCTAGACATTATAATATGCATTTGGCGGAGAAAGGTGTGAGAGAATTAAAAGAAAGACCAAAGTACCCCTTATATCTTATCCTATCCATCTGACCCCTCCCCCTCTACCCGTTCCCTACCCGCGACATGCAGGGAGGTGCTGCCGCCATAGACGGCACCCAGGCGACAGCACCAATGACCTCCCACCCCACCAAAAATGGACTCCCACCCCACAGGAATCCGTGCAGCCTCCCCGCGGGCCACCTTCAGGGGCCATGAACGCCGGCGGTGCCACCAACCGTGCACGCAGAGCCAAGCGCACTCCCGCACCCAAAGGGCTTGCACATGAGGCACCACCTGTCCGCGCCCTCTACGTCGTCCATGCAGCGCATGACACACACCGGCTATCACCCCGCTCCTACCTTAGCGTCGTGGCGGCGTTCGTGCCCACCGGCGTGATCGTAAACAGCTAGCCAGGGGCGGACCCACAGGGTATGCCGGGTGGGCCACGACATACCCTGGGCCCAGCTATAAGTGAAAAATAATCTATATTTTATTTAAAAAAACAACAATCAATTTACCTGGTATACGCCCGACGCTCGATGATTCGGCTACACGCTATAACTTGCCTCCACCTCGATGAGTCGACAATACCCCACCGGGCCCACCCACGTGCACGGCTTCAATCAAGTGTTAGGCACTCAGGCCACGCCGCCACGGAGACGGAGCGTCAGATTCATCTCGCATTGGATAGTTGTGGTCTTGTGGAGACGTAGGCACACAACATCTGACATCGGCTTCAATCAACTAGCAAGTCTCCACCCACGAATCAACCAACAGTGCCACCACGGGAGGCCGTCAGAGGTCTGCGCAGGTGGTACAAGATCCACGAATCAATCAAGAAGCCACATATCAGACGATCTCCATCACTTTGTTTATTGGTCCGAGAGTTCCGACGGGCGACGGATGTTTAAGATTAATCTGTCTTCTATTTTTTCTTATTTCAAAAACTTATGTTCTTAAATATTTTTATTTATTTATGTATGAGTGCTTTTTTTATTTCAGTTCGTGAGTTTATTGAACGGACCATCAATCCATCAGCATTCTTAAATTCATATCTTGTGAGGCTATGATTTGTAAGTTTTCTACACAAAAGTTTAAAACATGATTCTATTATTACATGTTTGTTTTGCTATAGTGTCTAGTTAGTTGCCATACTTACATTACATAGATATTATTTTTTTCAGAACGGTTGGATTATGAAGAGAGGCGGAGATATTGCATCTCTTTTTTAGAAACATGCAGCAAAAAAGGCAGCAGCTGCTGCTGCTTCAAACACTATCCTATCTCCAGTTGAAACTTTTGTGGAAGAACAAAATCAAGAGAAGGATGGAGTGGTAGTTGAAGAAATCACGGATCCTGTGCCCTCGCCTCCGCCACTACAACCACCCGCATCACAACCGCCGATTTATGACATCAATCGCCTTCCACATGATCCAGGTGAAAGGCAGCCCATTGAAAGTTATCATGTTAATGATCAAGATGCAATTCGAAGAGCATATATTATTAAAGGTCCATTCAAACCTTTTACACATGATTTTCCATCAAGAAAAATTGGAGTTAGGGATCGCCAATTCAATTTTGTATGGATGTATAATCATGAGTGGCTTGAATATAGTATCATGAAGGATTCTGCATTTTGCTTTATATGCTACTTGTTCAAGAAGGGTACTGGGTCAAATACACATATTGTTGATGGATGGAATAATTGGAATATAGGAAACAAAGCACTTCTCAAACATAATGGTTCTGTGGCACACAATGCAGCTTAGGAGAGATATATTAGTTTTATGAATCCTAAGGTAGCAATTGATTATCACATTGAGAAGTGGACTGATGAGGATCTTCATCTTTATAAGAGAAGATTAACATATTCACTTAGATGTATCAATTTTCTTTTGCATCAAGGATTGGCATTTTGTGGACATGATGAAAATGAAGAGTCTAGCAACAGAGGAAATTTCATTGAACTTTTAAAGTTTCTTGCAGGAAATAGTGATGAAGTGAACAAGTATGTCTTGAATAATACTCCAGGTAATTGCACCTTAACTAGCTCAAAGATACAAAAGTAAATTATTCATTGTTGTGCTATAGAACTAGAAAGAAAATAATTGAAGAACTTGGTGATGAGCCCTATCCAATTTTAGCTGATGAGTCCAGTAACATATCACATAAACAACAACTAGCTCTTTGCTTGCGTTATGTTGATAAACTTGGAAGGCCTTGTGAACACTTTATTGGAGTTGTTCATTTAGATGATACTACCTCTTTGTCACTTAAGGAAGCTATTGAGGGTTTACTTGTTAGTCATGGATTGACTATGACTCAAATTAGAGGTCAAGGTTATGATAGGGCCAGCAATATGAAGGGAGATATTAAAGGGCTAAAAACATTGATCATGCAAGAATCACCTTCTACATATTATATTCATTGCTTTGCACGTCAACTCCAACTAGTTCTTGTTGCTGTTGCCAAGGGAAATATTGATTGTAAGAGCTTTTTTTTATCAAGTATCTATCTTATTGAATATTATTGGAGTTTCTTGCAAGCGTCATGGTATGCTTCGAAATGCTAGTCTTGAGAATATCAAGAAAGCACTTGATTGTGGTGAGCTTGAATTAGGGAGTGGATTAAATCAAGAGATGAGTTTGCCTAGGCTTGGTGAAACTCGATGGGACTCTCATTACAAAACTATATGCAACACATTACTATGTATTCCTCAATCCATGATGTGCTCATTGATCTTGGTGATGATATTTCACATAAGGATGATTGGACAAAGATACATTTTGTGCTTGGAGTATTTGAAACCTTTGAATTCATTTTCCCTGTGCACTTAATGTATGTTATTCTTGGATACACAAATGAGTTATCCAAGTGTTTGCACAGAAGGGATCAAGATATTCTTAATGCAATCTCCCTTGTTAATGTGGCAAAGAACAAAATGCAACAATTGAGATCTGATGGTTGGGATCACTTCCTTAAGAGGGTCACTTCTTTTTGCATTAAACATGATGTTGAAGTTCCTGCTATGGATGGTGATTATGTGCCGTATGGAAAACCAGCAAGGTATGCCCGTGCCCAAAACCAAACAAATGATGACCATTTTAGAAGAAAAGTATATATTGGTGTCATTGATCAAATTAGTCAAGAGCTTGATAATCAGTTTGATGAGATCAATATGGAGCTACTTTCTTGTATGTCAGCCTTCAGTCTTTCCAATTCATTTGCTTCATTTGATGCACAGAAGGTATGTAGATTGACTGAATTTTATCCTAAGGACTTCTCCAACAATGATTTGCTAAAATTTGAATTGCAACTTGATAATTATATTGATGACATGCGACAAAATGATAGCCTCAAGGGTCTAGACAACACCGTTGATCTCTCAGTTAAGCTTGTTCAAACACGGAGGCACAAAGTGTATGATATAGTTTACTTGCTTTTCAAATTGATATTGCTTTTACCAATGGCAACATCGAGTGTTGAAAGGGTATGTTCTGCATTGGTTAAAGTGAAAATAAAGTCAAGGAATAGGCTAGGTGATAGTGTTTTGGATGATTGTCTAGTCACATTCATTGAGCGGGATATTTTCTTCCAAGTGAATGAAGATGATATAATCAAGACATTCATGTCATTCAAAAAGCGGCGGGTAAACAAAGCAAATAAGTAATATTGTAAGTTTCTTTTATGCTATATTTTGAACTATTTGTATTTTATTTGATTTGTTATTATTTCTAGCTTAATCTTTGAATTTAAGACTTATCATGTTATTTAATGCATATGGTTTACCGAATTAGAATACGATTTTACCAAATTGTAAATGGTTTTATCAAATTGCATAATTTTTTTTTTCAGCACACCACGCGGTAAAATCTTAAGTCCGCCCCTGCGGCTAGCCCGACTCGCCGTCCGCCGCGAGGGTAGACCGTCCTGGCCAGCCCGTGTGGGCGCTCGAGGACGCTCATCACGAATGCGTCGAACGCCGCCACGGCTGCGAGGCTGGCGTCGCCGCTGATCTCGGCGCTCCGATGACCGGACCAGACCCACTGCGGACGGACATGGCGGCCTTGTGCGGCGGCCGCGCGACTGGGATGGGTAGGGCGGGCACTGCAGGCTGCACCGGGGCAACGACGTGACGCCTGGGGTGAACATCGGCAAGCAGCGGGGCGGCAGCGGCGCGGTCGCCTAGGCTGGTGCGGGTGGCGGTCGGTGCCTCCGGCTCCGGTATGGGAACAGTGGGGTTAGACTACACTGACAAGGGTAGTCAGGTCATTTCTAAAGTTACCTTCATCCTTTTACCCGGAAATGAATATTATAATACCTCATATGTCTTCTGGCAAATAACCAGAGTTGAACGGTCCATTAGCAAAGGTCAAATTGAACGATGTCCATTAACAAAGAGCGATATTGAGCAATGTCAGTAGTATAGCAGAGTAGCCCAACGGAGGGCGTTCCTGAAACAATCATTCGTGCCAAGTGGTCATCAACTCAGCAAGATCTTCCAATCTCGATAGTCATCCTCTTTTGCAGCGCCAGCTAGGCCATGACACGCACGGCCCATGCCCATCTCGGTTCCTCCTCTCTCACAAAAGGAAAAAGGCTCTGAAACTGATGGGATTCCCCCAGTCAAATCATGGGCTGTGCTGTTGTTGTTCACCTGGGCCAAAATGCTTTTGGGGCTCTGTGGCTGCGTGCGTCTTTCTATGCAGATCATCATGATTGGAGGAGAGAGCTAGCCTCGGCTCATCAGTACACAACTGCAAGCGTTCCATTGCACAGACCGTACGTCGTCGTCCGTGACAGTTGCTTTGGCGGTTACTTTTAGGCAGGTAATTCAGCAATGATGCGGTGCTTGACGTCGTACGTGTGGCTAGTACATCGAAAAACGGTGCCCTGTTGCTCTGACCGTACACCGACTTTGCATTGCATGCGAGGCAATGCGGATGATCACCGTTTCCACTGTTTAAAACACAGTATATTCCATTAAGCCAAGAGAATAAAAATGCATGTAAAAAAAGACTCGGATGACACGAATTCTGATATGGCAGGTTGGCGAGGAGCACATTATGGGCAAGAGAACGGGGTGCTAAGGGGGTGTTTGATACCCCCACTAAAATTTAGCACCTATCATATTGAATGTTTGGATGTTAATTAGAAGTATTAAACATAAGCTAATTATAAAACTAATTGCACAGATGGAGTCTAATTCGCGAGACGAATCTATTAAGCCTAATTAGTCCATGATTTGACAATATGATGCTACAGTAACCATTTGCTAATGACAGATTAATTAGGCTTAATAGATTCGTCTCGTAAATTAGCACAGGGTTCTGTAATTAGTTTTATAATTAGCTCATGTTTAGTCCTCCTAATTAGCATCCGAACATCCGATGTGACACTCCACACACTATCCCCCTAAATAATGTTATATGCACGCAATCTTTTAATTTTGTCCCCCATTTGTAAATATATGCACACAGTTATACAAGCACGGGCTTTATTTTGTGTCGTTGCCACAAGAAGCGTCGCGTACGTACAACACTGCAGTCTGCAGAAAAGAATCTCTCATCATCATCAGTAAAATTCCGAAACCATGTCCGTTTCTACGAACACACTACTAGCTCCCAGAAGCCCAAGCCCGGCCTAGCACTGGCACGGGCATTGCAGTAGCGTAGCAACAAGCATCTACATGGGAGTCCCAGGACATTTGCCGGGGCAAAATTCGTTCGTCGTCCTCGCGATTCGGCAGCGTCATCGCCATCATCACACCGGCGGTACGTCGCCGGTACCGATTCCGGCCCGCGAGCACGTTTCTGAGCACTGCACAACTTTACTTTACCTATAAATTCGATCCGCAGGCTAAACTTCCTCAGCCACGACGTACCGTTAACACCGATTTTTTATCAGAGTCGACGAACAAGATAAGGTTCTGGCAGCCGATGAGGGAGTGGGAAAAAGCCCGTTGATGACTCCGTGTTGACCAAGACTAGCCACGGGTAAGTAGGGTTCCAGAAGCCGATAGAAGACCGGAGGAGGTCCAATCCAAAGCGGAATCGAATCCACCAAATAAGAGAAAGCGTGGAGGTGTATCTTTATAGTTTTTAGTTAGTTTGTAATAGTTCATGTCGTAATCGACTACGATTTTACCTTGCTCCAAGGTATAAATATAAATCCATGAGCCTTGTAACGAATAATCATCAATCAATTAATACAACTTTTTGGCACCACGCCGCCAAAATCCTAGGAGTAGGAGTAGAGTAGTTTCGACAAATTCCTTCTTGCGTGCACGACTGCATCGGCTTCTATCTCAGGCGAGCTTGTAAATACCGTCACCCGGTCATTACGACCTTTATCAGAACTTTCTAAGTTAAGTCTTATATTCTATTATTCGGTTGTGTGGCTAGTTATCGAGTTATCTAGAACTTTCTAGGTTTTATCCAATATTCTGCTTGTCTACGACGTTGCTTATAGTTATCGAGCTGTTTGGTTTTATTAAGTTGCATCGTATCGATCTCTTAGTTTTATCAAGCGCTCAAAGTTATCGAATGGATTAGATCTGGTTAGGTTGTCTTCATCGGCTCCTTGACCTTGTTTAAACTTTCACCAGTTATTTGATCGTATCGGTTGGCTGGATCTCGCATGCTTTTATTGCTTTACATATGCTTGGTCCGATAGATCTTTACTCATGCCCCTCGTATTGCTAGCCATCAGAACTTAACGTCAAAATGCTATTGTTGAGAGCCGATGCATTGGCTGGGTATCATCCACATCTCACAGAAGCGTGATGACGTCAGTGAGCCAATAGGTGCACGTACGAGGCATTGCTACATCAAGCTTGTCTATTAAGTTAATGGGCCAAAGTTAATATCCTCTCATTCGTGTTACCTTGTCTAAGTACAATACATTTATCATGACATTAATTAGATCTGTTAGCTTAATTAGCTCGTAAGCGGTAGGTAAGAGGTACTTGTTTGTTGTGTTCTAATCTCTTAGATTAATAGATTAATGTTAATGCCCTCTCATTTGTGTTACCTTGTCTAAGTTCAATACACTTATCAAGAGATTGACTAGATCTGTTAGTTTATTTGATGCGCGCATGGTGAACAAGGGCTCTTTCCATGGTTGTTATGCTACATTGCTTTATCTTAGGGGGTGTTTGGATACGAGGTACTAAATTTTAGGAGTGTCACATCGGATGTTCGGACGCTAACTAGGAGGACTAAACATGAGCTAATTCTAAAACTAACTGCAGAACCCCTATACTAATTCGCGAGACGAATCTATTAAGCCTAATTAATCCATCATTAGCAACTAGTTACTGTAGCACCACATTATCAAATCATGGATTAATTAGACTTAATAGATTCGTCTCGCGAATTAGACTCCATCTGTGCAATTAGTTTTGTAATTAGACTATATTTAATACTTCTAATTAGTATCCAAACATCCGATGTGACATGCCCTAAAGTTTAGGATGTGTTTTCCAAACACCCCCTTAATCCGTCGGCTCATATAGCCAATGGCGCATGCTATTAATGCTTTATTTATCTACACCGCATGATTATATTGAAAAACTGTCTGCTATGGTGTTTATTCCAAGAACGCATACCCCGCCGATCGGCTTAGGAATTTAATGTTTACCTTGTCAATTTTCTGATCAAATTGATTGGCACGCCTTGCACCACTCGTGAGCTGATTTGGAGCCTGCACTAGAGTTAAGCAGATCTCTCAGATCCTTCGTGTTGTTCAACGTAAAAGCCTGAAGTCCAGATTTTGCGTCAACATACTCTTTGCACGCCCAGTGGGACAAACAATCAACAAACATCATTAGTGCTCGTCATTGTCTCAACTTCGACAAGATGGCCGGCGAACCCGTTGACAACCAAGCTGATCCTACGGCTCCCAAGGAATTTACTGCAGCTGAGATTACCTTGGACAAGCTTGATGAAGAACAAAGGAAGGAGGTTGAAGACGCTACAGACAAAGTTGTAGCAGCTTCTCTGTAATCATTCAGCTTGAAACGCAACAATAGGGCTCACAAGAAGCATCCTTTGCCAATACCAATGCTGCCAGGACATGTGCCACCGCCAAAAGATAAAAATCAGGTGGAAGGGGAAGATGACCTTGAGCTTCAGTCCAAGATCACCTGTATGGTCAACAATGCTCTAATAAGTCCAACTAGCATATTGGCGAATGAGATCCAGAAGACAATCCAGCAGGTTGCGGACCATTATGTCAGCAAGTATTCCTAGAAAAGGTATACATCTAACACGTCTGGCTACGGAGGTGGTGCACCAGGTACATCTTCGAGATAGCCGGTGGGACAGCCAACGGTCGGTCCAACGGTTGGCCAGCCTACTAGTCAACAAAAGCCAGGGCCAATTCCTATTCATACTGCAAATCAACTCTCAACACCACCAAGATAGCCGGATTTCACATCCAATGGGGACAGGGTGTTTGATACTTGCCAGCCACAGGCGGTGGATGGATATGTGCTCATTTCTCTACATTCATAGCAGGGGATTAGATAGAGTAGTGAAGATTGGGCTGCAAAGATTGTTGAGGTGATGAGGAATCAGTTTGGCTTAATGCCCAAAGAGCAGTCCTATACATACCAGCCACCATACCCTGCTTGGTTTGATCATGTGGCGATGCCTAACGGTCCCGTGTTCCCGATTTTGCTAAGTTTTCTGGAGAGGACAACATGTCTACTAGGGAACACGTGAGCCGATTCCTGGTCCAGTGTGGAGAAGTAGCTACCATAGATGCGCTTAAAGTGTGGATGTTCCCGTTATCATTGATGGGGCCTGCTTTCACGTGGTTCTCAACTCTGGCGCCCAACTCCATCAATAATTGGGAAGATTTGGAGAGACTATTCCATAGGCATTATTATATGGAAACCCAGGAGATGAAATTGACAGATCTTATGACATTGAAGCAAAGAAATGGGAAAACAACAACTGCTTTTGTCCAAAGGTTTCAAGATGTGTGCAACAGGTGTTATAACATATTCTTAACCGATGGATAGCTTGTTGAATTGGCTTATCAAGGGTTGCTAGATCCTATCAAAGAGAAGTTTGTCCCTCAAGACTTTGAAAGCTTACCACATCTGGTGCATAAGGTCTCGGTTCATGAGAGCCGATTCCAGAACACACGAAGGGGCAAGTATGGAGTCTCCAACTTCAATGCATATGATTCATCTGATGAAGACTCCAATGCAGAGGGAGAGATTGGTGTAGTAGAGTGGGTCAAGAGCAAGAACCCAAGGAGGAGCATATCAAACAAGAGAAGCTAATTCCTAAAGAGTGTTGGTGTCCAGAAGGCTTAACCAAGACACAAAGAAGAAGGGTTCAACGCTTGTGCTACAAAGAACAGAACTAGGAGTGGCGCATCAAGCGAGCCGATAAAGGCAAAGAGATATCGGCTGAAATTAATATAGTTTTTATTTTACCTGCTGAGTTTGGGATTTATCATAGTGATGAAGAGGAGGTTGCCCAATTGGTGTTGCCAGCTCAGCAAGCTGTATTCGAGAAACCGAAGGAAGAGAGACACCGTCACCTTAAGCCTTTGTACCTAAAGGGTCATGTTGATGGTCGGCCGATGACCAAGCTATTGGTTGATGGTGGTGTCGCTGTCAATATAATGCCATATGCTACTTACCGTAAGCTTGAGAAGACTCCAAAGGATTTGATCAAGATGAACATGGTCTTGAAAGACTTTGAAGGGAAGAGATCAGAAGCTAAAGGGATCTTGAACGTCGAATTGACGATTGGTAGCAAAACTCTTCTTACTATCTTTTTCATCATCGATGGTAAAGGTTCATATAATCTTCTTCCGAGTCGAGATTGGATTCATGCAAATTGTTGTATTCTGTCCACAAAGAAATGTTCCTTTTTGGGAATCTGACAAAGTACGCTGCTTATCTGGAAAAGTTTGGAAAGAGGATGAGTTCATGGATGCTGCAAGATTCTTGTTCCAGACGGGTCAAGCAGATAATGAGGAGGCTTAGACGCAAATGTTTCTGTCAGCTGACTTATTGTTCCTTTTTGGGAATCTGACAAAGTACGCTGCTTATCTGGAAAAGTCTGGAAAGAGGATGAGTTCATGGATGTTGCAAGATTCTTGTTCTAGATGGGTCAAGCAGATAATGAGGAGGTGTAGAAGCAAACATTTCTGTTAGCTGACTTATTAGTTTGTAATATTCATAGGCAGTGAGTCAAAGCCGAAAGCATGTAAAAGCCGATGAATAATTCATCACCTTAGATAGCCGATATTTGTTGATATCACCTTTAGTACAAAAATATATAAATAAATATGTTTTCATTAAGAGAAAGAGTATTACCGATAAAATTTAAATACATCAAATAAGCTTTGTCGTGTGAACTTTTTCATACTGGTGGATTACAAAAGCCGATAATTATATTCATCATCTCCAGATAGCCAATATCTTGGGATATCGCCTTTAGAGCAAAAATAAAGAAAAATACAAGAGGAAGCGCAAGTTCGACGAGGGATGGAGTCCTTCTGTTCCGGCATCTTTGAAAAGCTCGTTGGAGATCGTAATTGAGGTACGTCACGAGGATTCTTCATGCATCATGACCAGGCTTCACATAAGAGACTGCAAACGGAAGAAGCATCCTAGTCTATTTCACGATAATTATTCTAGCATCTGGTAGTCATGGGTACTCTATGAGCTTCAAGTATTATGAGCTTCCAGCCTACAAGTTCTATTCTTTGAGCGATGGTTCTTGGTGGTGGAAAGAGGTAGCATTGATGGTCTATTTATAACAAGATAGCTGATATGTAGCCAAGGCAATATAGAGAGCTCGTGAGGAATAATGGCAGGAATCTTTCAGCCTTCCTGGGTTACCAGAGCAATAGTATTCTTGTAATGGTTGGCCTGGCTCAAAGTAGTAAAGAAAATTCATTGTGTTAGGTCAAGAAAAGTAAAAGGATGGCATTGAAAGGTCGCTTTCAAAGTAGTGAATTACTGCACAAAGTTTACGACTAATTCAAAGGAGTATTAATTGTTCTTTACAAGGCCCTTTCAATGGGCTCTATCGCACGCAGGCGAATTCACTCGACGTCGGCTATCAATTGAAGATCTTCTTCATCGGACCTAGAAACTTCATTGATGAGCCAATGTTGTTGACGAGCAAATTTGATGGAGTTGGACAGTTATGTCTTGTTCTCCTGGATAGCGGCAAAATACTCATTAATTTGATTCTTTGTTGCCATGATATTCTGTTCAACCTGGTTTAGCTCTTGCATCAATTCATCTTGTTTGGCCTCAAGATCCCTCAGTCTTGTTCTGCAGCAAGAGAAGAGGTTCTTACAGCTGATGAGGGAGAAAGAAAAAGCCCGTTGATGACTCCGCATTGACCAAGACTAGCCGCGGGTAACCAGGGTTTCGATGTCGATAGAAGACCGGAGGAGGTCCAATCCGAAGCGGAATTGACTCCACCAAATAAGGGAAAGCGTGGAGGTGTACCTTTAGTAGTTTTTAGTTACTTTGTAATAGTTCATGTCGTAATCGACTAGAATTTTAGCTTGCTCCAGGGTATAAATATAAACACATGAGCCTTGTAACGAATAATCATCAATCATTCAATACAACCTTTCGGCACCATGCCGCCAAAATCCTAGGAGTAGGAGTAGAGTAGTTCCGACGAGTTCCTTCTTGCGCACACAGCTACATTAGCTTCGATCTTAGGTGAGCTTGTAAGTACCGTCACCCGGTCATTACGACCTCTATCAGAACTTTCTAAGTTAAGTATTATATCCTGATATTCGGTTGTGTAGCTAGTTATCAAGTTATTTTAGATTGCAAGTAAAACTTTTTAGGCTTTATCCAATATTCTGCTTGTCTTCGACATTGCTCATAGTTATCGAGCTGTTTGGTTTTATTAAGTTGCATCGTATCGATCTCTTAGTTTTATCAAGCGCTCACAGTTGTCGAACATCTTAGATCTGGTTAGGTTGTCTTCGTCAGCTCCTTGACCTTGTTTAAACGTTCACCAGTTATCTGATCGTATCGGCTGGCTAGATCTCGCATGCTTTTATTGCTTTACATATGCTTGGTCCGATAGATCTTTACTACTACCGCTTGTATTGCTAGCCATTAGAACCTTAATGTCAAAATGCTATTGTTGAGAGCCGATGCATTGGTTGGGTATCATCCACATCTCATAGAAATGTGATGACGTCATTGAGCCAATAGGTGCGCGTACGAGGCCTTGCTACCGGAAGCTTGCCTATTAAATTTATGGGCCGAAGTTAATATCCTCTCATTCGTGTTACCTTGTCTAAGTTCAATACACTTATCATGACATCAATTAGATCTGTTAGCTTAATTAGCTCATAAGCGGTAGGCAAGAGATCCTTGTTTGCTGTGTTCTCATCTCTTAGATTGATGTCAATGCCCTCTCATTCGTATTACCTTGTCTAAGTTCAATATACTTATTAAGACATTGACCAGATATGTTAGTTTATTTGATGCGCGTACGGTGAACAAGAGCTCTTTCCATGGCTATCATGCTACATTGCTTTATCTTAGTCCGTCAGCTCATATAGCCGATGGCACATGCCATTAATACTTTATTTATCTACACCGCATGATCACATTGAAAAATTGTCTACTGTGATGTTTATTCCATGAACGCCTACCCATGAGTTCGAAAGTCCAAGAATGCTTACCCATGAGTTCGAAAGGCTTCGCCGCCGATCGGTCCAGGAATTTAATGTTTACGTTATCAATTTTCAGGTCAAATTGATTGGTACGTCTTCCACTACTTGCGAGCTAATTTGGAGCCTGCACTGGAGTTAAGCAGATCTCTTAAATCCTCTATGTTGTTC
Organism: Setaria viridis; assembly: GCF_005286985.2. Classification (NCBI taxonomy): domain Eukaryota; kingdom Viridiplantae; phylum Streptophyta; class Magnoliopsida; order Poales; family Poaceae; genus Setaria; species Setaria viridis. The sequence goes on along the minus strand of NC_048263.2, from coordinate 24,123,615 downwards.
AACGTAAAACGCTGAAGTTCAGAGTTTGCGTCAACACGTACGAACAGTACGTAGCTCCACTGCTCAAAATTTGTTCCTTGGACATGTGACACGCTAGCTCCTCCGGAAACAGTGGCCAGCTTTGCCAGGACAGCAGGGGCAGTGAAAGTTATGTTCACATGGACGTCCGTACACATGTGCGACGGATGTATTTACAGTGCACGTCCAGTACCAACGTCCGGAGATGACGATGATCTACAGCAGAATTTGGATTAGTTTAGGAGACAAGCGCAACCTCTAAGCCTGGAAATTTCACCCCTCTTCTCCGCTCGGGCGCCATTTGATTTGGACAAGGTTTGGATCGGCGGCTGAGCTTTTGCACGGCGGCCGATCGATATGGCCGGCCGGCGAGAGTACCCGGCCGGCGCCCCGACACGTAAATCCTTGGCGATCTTACGGCTCTGCAAAATACTGGAGGGCCGGACCACTGCTGTGCTATATGTGCTGGCTGTGTGGTCCATCAGCTGCATGCGCTAGCTAGCTAGGGCCGGCGCAAGGCAAGGGATTGCCTAGCTAGCGATCGCCGCTCGGCAGCATTTCCGGCCGCCGTCGCTGTCGACGATGATACCATGGCCGCATGGGCCGCTGCTCTCCTAGCTCCGGCCACCACTACTGGCCGGTCCACCGACGGGGCATGATTTCCTTTTGGCCGCAGCTGGAGATTATATGTCTCGCTCGTCCCTCACAGCGTCTCTATCCATGCACGTCAGCTAGTAGCTCCATGCACGCCCGGCCCGGCACTCTCATGCACGTTTGCTGCCAACATGGGCAGGCTGGTCTTACTCTTACACGCATATGCGCGCGCGCGCACATACACTTGCCTAGTTGCCTGTACGAGTGCTCCTCGTTCATCTGTTTGGTCGTCAGCAGATGATGGACCAGCGGCGCTTGCTTGCCCCTGGTCCAGCCTCCCACTTATACCATCCGCGGTTGGATGCACCTTGGCTTGTCACATGTGTGTAGACCAGGTAGTAGCAGAATCCACCACCGTTACGTCCACGTGAACGACTTCAATAATCAACTCTACCAAAAAGACCACAAACTTCTGTTGGATATGATCCGAATTATAACGTGAGTCTTATGGGAATGCCCGGATGACCCACGGTGAGTCTTATGGGAATGCCCGGATGACCCACGGTTTGGGTTGTATGATTAGTGGATTTATTTTTGTATTTGACTGTAGCTAGTTTAGTTCACCCTATATACACATCTTGTAAGCCGCACGGGAAAAGCAAGATGACTCATTATATTCTCTGCGTTGTAACTCTCTCATTATAGTGAAGATCGCTGATTGGCGTCCGTGATTTTTTTCCCGCAAAGATTTTTCACGTAAAAATCGTGTCTCGTGTTCGATCTTATTTTCGCATTACTTGCTAACAACTTCAAAACCACTCCGAGGGTCAAGTTGACCACAATCTTTGTAAGTTTTTTTTTCCGGACAAAGGGCCAAATTCAAACATCCCATAGATTTTTGCACTTATGAAGGTTAATTTGGACTATATACACAAATCAAGATCAAATAATTGTTAAAATGAACTTAAGCCTAGATACCTGCAACAGAAAGCTCAAATATAATGGATAAAATGGTCTTACTAATCCTACCTTCAATAGAGCCCGACGACTAACTGTAGTGAGATAGTACTTCAACCTGCCCATGTACTCGCAAAAAAAAGAACCATGTAAATTCCGGCCGGATGAGCGAGGTAGTACGTACGGTCGACGACATGGCACACTATAGCCGCATTGAGTGCGGAGCAGTGGAGCGGGCGGGGTGATCACGAGACTTTGATGCACGCTACCCCTACCACCACCACACCAGATCGGCGTGGCTGCAGCCTGCAGGGTCAAGTCACTGGCTCACTGCATCCCTTCCCTACCTCCATGGCTCCATGCCTCTTCTCTTTCAAGTTTCACCACCAGGGCAAAGAAACCGCCAGAGACCTGCAGTGCAGGGCCGCTGGATGTTTACATCAAAGCTGCAACGCTTTCCTGCCGGGGTTCAGAGGGAAGCCGTTTGCAGCAACCGCGGCGCCACATGGCAGGCTGGTGGCTGAACCTGACTCACCATCAACCCGTTTGAGCAGATGCTACTAGCATGAAGCTATGAAGCTATGAAGCTATCTATGATCTATCTGGATTTCTTTTAAGAAAAAAGAATGGGTGAAATGGATCGACTGGTTGGGTTCTATATATGTGCCCTGTGCTTGTAGCCATGATGGTGCCCGGCCTGGAGCTGGATGGGTGGATGGACGGACCCATAGGCACATGAGAAGCACTTCTCTGCTGGAGTACCTTTGAACCCTGACCACACATGGCACCAGTGGCGACCGTCGTCAAACTTCTAATCCCTCCTATGTTGCTAATCCTACTTCATCGGGAAGGGAACAGAGAGGCTTAATTGGAAACATTGTTACTCCATTGCAAACGGCGGGGACGATCCTTAAATTTTCACTGTTCAAATCTCTCCTACAGATAGGCAGAAGCTACCATTTCTAGCTGGGTAATGCTGATAGGTGGCTCTACATTTGAAAAAATGGCACTGACTTAGGTCAGACTGAAAGAAAGCAAGAAAATGAATCCGCCTTATGTTCCTCAAACAGGACATAGTTAGCCGAAAAGAAAAACTAAAGCTATGGATTATTTTACGACGGCGCTAGCAATGTTAACTGAGAAAGTCCACATCTATTCCCGACGACAGATTACAGAGTAGCAGCAAGCTATATCAAAACTAGCATATATAGTACATTTATTTACAAAAAGGAAAGAGGCAAGGGTGAAAAGGTACAACGCAAAACCCCTACTAGCCATTAACTTACATGATTAACATGGTGTCCATAAACAAGCCCAGAGTTTACTTTGTACCAGACAAAAAGTTCAACCAAGAGAGAAGAGAAAAGTTTTAGACTAGAAGCCAAAATAGCTCGGCTCTCTAATTTCCTGAAGCAAGCTGCCAATATCAGTCACCCTCAAGGGTTTGTACCTGCATGACGCCTCCAAAATCAGGGGATAACTCAATCCCCTTATTTTTTCGCACTTAAGATCACATGACCCTGGCCTTCTCACATCACAGAGCAGGCATTTGGGTTCTCGTCGCTGAAGAGCTGAGGTGGGTACTGGTAGCCGTAGCCGTATCCACTCGGGTGGTTGAATCTTGGGTAGTGCATATACAGGTTAGCCATGGCTGCAGGGTCCTTATCTTTCTCTTCGCCATCACCACCACTGCCATCATCCTTCTGTTTATCCGCTTCTTTCCCGTCTCCACCAGCATCTCCACCATCCTTCTTTTCCTCCTTGCCATCATCCTTCTTCTCCTCACCGCCTTCAGCTGCCTTCTTGTCATCTTTGGCGTTGCCATCACCACCATTCTCAGCTGCAACGGGCTCAGACTTGACAATAGCGGCGTGCTTGCCAGTGCGCCTATGCACATAATCAGCTAGCTTGGCCTCCTCGAACACACCCTTCACAGTGACTTGAGAAGCCTTCAGGTCTGCCTCTACAGATTGCACTCCTGCAGAACAACATGCAAATTATTTGGGGGATTACTTGACGTTGCCAGCATATTATACTGAAAGAACTGCTGGTGGACCATATACAAAAACAATTGCACTATTCTAATGTAAGAATATTTTTTTGTTTTTAAAAAATAGTGCTTCTTGTTGAACTAGTAAATCTGTTTGAAAATTTCGTGATATTTTTACTAGTAACCCATGTTAAGTGTAACTGTTAGTCGAACACAATATACAAGAGAAGAAAAACAGAGCATATCTCGTATCAAGCACAAATTGCAACAACAGTTATCAGGTATATACAAGGAAGAAAAACAGAGCATATCTCGTATCAAGCACAAATTGCATCAACAGTTATCAGGTATATACAAGGGAAGAAAACAGAGCATATGTCATATCAAGCACAAATTGTAACAACAGTTATCATGTTTTCACAGGCAGGCTATCATCCTTGATTGGTGCAACATGATAGTATAATGTAACTTGCTAAATATAAAACACCATCCATCACAAAACAAGACTTTAGCGAACTAACAGAAAGCTACATTAGGATGGACCATATGAGGGAGATGTGGCAACAAATCTGTACCTTTCATCTTGAGGATCCTCTTCTTGATCACTTGCGCACAGGCCTCGCAATGCATATGCACCTTAAGCACCACAGCAAGCACCGTGGGCTTTGGTGCAAAACAAAACATCAATGTCTCAGTTCTAAATCATAGAAACAAAACCAATACAGAGTGGAAGCGAAATTGATGTTGCACCAAACTGGACGTAAAAATGTCAATGCCAGTATGTTGGAGAACTATCTAGGTAAGGATAACCACCTCCTCTTTCTTCTCCTCAGGTTTGGGGGGCTCAGGTTCTTCTTTTTTCTCCTCTTCCTTCTTCTCCTCCTTTGGCGGTGGCATTGGCGAGAGAAGCTCAACCTTGCGACCTGTCTTCTTCTGCACACGCTCCACCACCTTCATCGGGTCAGCAGCTGCCTTCTTCCCCTTCACAACAACCTTGTGTGCCTTCGAGTCTGCACTAACATCTTCCACACCTGCATGTCACAAGACCAGTGTTCAGGCTTGGACACTCAATTGATGAACTCACACTCACACATTTGTTAGAAAAGAAATACACAATTTTGGAACAACTAGACAAAGAACTGCTGCATATATATTTCAGATAAACTCATGAACTTTAGTTTCCAAGTTGAGAATACAATAATTGGTCAAATTTACCACAGATTCAGAATATTCACCACAATCTATCATCTGATGACAGACAGAGCAATTACATTTTTCTTAAAGCAACCTGAACATCCTTTGAATATATACTGCACAAAGAGGCATATACTGGAGGCAGTGGTTTCTGGTTTGCATTGTGGGATATCTGATTGGGCGCGTTTAAGGTTCCAGGGATCTGAATTGTTTCACCACTAACACAGGATACACGTGTGAGTCAGAGTGGTCTCCTACAGGCAAGCATTTGTTCACCAAACCTTTTCAAATGTAACTAAAACACCCACATTGCTTGGCTTAAAAATTGCTCAGGCTCAAGTACTCAAAATTTCGATTGCAAACTTTGAACTCTAAAGGTAAAATCATAAAAATCATCCGCAAACAAGTGACACCCATTTGCCGAATATGAAACATGATGCACAAGTGCAAAGAGAAAAAGGAGCAGCAGACCCAGAAAAAAAAAAGGCAAAATTTTCAAACTGGCACCTTGTGAAAGAGGCACATAAGCGTTCCTTTAAAGTGGTGCACCAAAGAAATACTTGTAACATTTGAAACGACCTGATGGACTACAAAAAGTACTGGAAGAACCCACTCCATAATTCAAAAAACGGAACCGGATTTCAAATAAAGCAAGGGCAAAACAACCCCAACCAGAAGAGTTGTGCAGATTTCAACATCATTTTCGTAACCATGGAAGAACCAAGCCAAAAGTGCAATGCCCTGTTACAAATTCGGAAAGGAAAACTCAATCCAACAAATAGTATACCAAGAACACCTCCCGTTCAAAAAAAAAAAACAAGAACACAACGGCACTATAGCACAACAGAGGAGAGAACAGCTAAATCCATTACCATCAAATCCCTTGAGGCTCTTCTTGACCTTGCGCGCACACCCCTCGCAGTGCATGAACACCCGCATCACCACCTCCTCCGGCGGCGGCGGAGGAGGAGGCGGGGCGTCCTCCTTCTTCTCCTCCCCTCCTCCCCCCTCGTCCTTCTTCTCCTCCGCCTCCTTGCCCTTGTCGGCCGGGGCCGCCGCCACCGCCTCCTTCGCCTTCTCCTGCACCAGCACACAATCAAAACCACACACATCAAGATCTCTCTCAGAGAGAGCCAGAGCATCGCGACCAAGCAGCCGCAGGCATTACCTCGCCCATGGCTCTCCTTCCTCTGCTCCGCCCGCTCTGCTCTGCTCTCAGCAACGCACTCGGTCAGTCGGTCACGCCTCTGGACTCTGGTGAAGTGGTGAGTGAGTGAGTGGTGGCTCCGGCTCTTGGGTTCTTGCGCCCGTTGGGGATGAGCTGTGGCCTGTGGGTAACTTTTGGATGGCCTGGGTTGTAACAGCTACCGCTACTTGTACCGCGCGCCGCAAGGTCCAGCAGCAAGCGGGGACGACGACGGTGCGGTGCGGCGGGTCAGTGGGGGTCAGGCCGGCCGGCCCGCACGGAAAATGCGTTGGAACTAATCACCTCTGTCCCTGTCTCATCTGCTAGTATTCTTTTATTTGTGGATTTGGTCCCTTTACTTTTCTTTTGGAGGAGAACTGGAAATGCGTGAGAGCAAGGACAGGTTTTTGCATCTGGGGCCAGGTCATGGCTAGAACAACAATTCTGTCTTTTTGTTGAATCACTGAATTAAGTTGCCAGTCTATGTGGCATCTGCAATTTTAGAACGTTGCACAAAAATTACAGCTGATGAGTATTAATGTACTAACTAAATGCTATTTAACATGCCCCAAAATATACTCCTACAATATTCGCTTTACATACCATGAGAAAGACATGAATTTCTTCTTAATTAAACTAGGGGTCATGCAAAAATAACATGGAACTCCTAAAGTCCCAAAATGAGACTGCACTGCCCATTTTTTGTGAGTAGGCGCTGAAGTGTCGTTGGGCCATAGTTGTACTTCATTCGCTTTTTTTCAATTTTACTAGGGTTTAGATATTTTTTGTAAATATTTTCATATGAAAAAGCTAAACTCCTATCTTGTACTCCCTCCGTTCCAGAATATAGCTACATTTAGCTATTTTCAGACAGATTAAGGGAGCAGATGAAAAGTTGAAATTGTCCTTAATCACGTGATGACAAGGGCGAATGCGGTATCAGGTGGAGGGGTATTTTGGACCAGTTGTTGATATTATCAGCTGTTGGAAGTCCAAACATAGTTATATTTGGAACAAACTTTAAATGCTAAACGTAGCTATATTCTGGATGGAGGGAGTATAGTGGTTTTGAGATTCCTTTTATTTACATTTCATAAGTGTGTTTATTTCACGAGTGCATTTGCGGCACACACGTGTTTGAGAAAAACCTTACTGAACACATCTTTTATATGCCGTAGTAGTATCAAAATTTTGATTCAATCAGCATAAATGACAAGACCACATAATTTGTTCAAACACATTATTGAGTCAGTTTAAACTCGATGGATTAGGTGCACTTCAGCCAGATCAAACCACCATATTCGCTTTTTTAAATAGCTTAAGTGTTTTAAAAAACATATATTAAAAGAACTTTATATTCGTAGAAAACAACCTATTAAACAAGATTTTTTACTGAACCAACGTAAATAGTAGAGTATTGATTAAAGTGCTTCTATTATGGATTTATGTCCAAATAAATCAACAAATTCTACAACATCAACAAATTTTTCAGAAAAAATATAGTTCACATTGTTGCATTAATGACAACTGACAAGTACTTCAACAAATACTACATAGTGAACAACAAAATCTTATTATGTCATCACATCACACCTTGGAAAGTCATGTTGTACCGGCACGCAACAGCCAACACCCAGTCGTCCAAATCATTGCCCATGACGACCTCCATCTTAGCATGAACAGCGAACTCTTATTATGCCTAACACCTCCTTCAGAAGTCATATTCTACCAGCAAGATTTCTAGCCGCTCCTCAGTCGAAACACCAAGCAAGAGAATAGACCTCTCGCCCCCACATCGCTCCTCTTGGGCAGCTCGGGTGGAACTCGAGACCGGTGCCACCACCCCTTCCAGTGCCGCCTCCTCTCCTCATCATCGCCCGAGTGGCCGCCGGAAGCCCGCGCGGCCGCAAGGAAGGTGATGGCGAGGCTCCACCACCCTCCTCTTCTACTTTCCTCCCCCCTAGCGCTCTCCTTGGTGGTGACCATTGCGGAGGTGGCGGTTGCCGGCCGGATCCACACCCCCGATCGCCGGATCCGCACCCTAGATCGTCGGATCTGCATCCCCAGGACCTCGACGTGTCGGGGATTGCGGCGGCGGCGGCAGGCCCGGCTACGGCGGCCTCCTTCCACGCCGGCGGAGTTTCGACTGGGCCACGGCAGCGCCGGCGTCCACGGCCGCGCCTGCGGCTCGGCTATGGCGGCGTGCCCCGCCAGCGGCCTCCTTCCATGACCGGTGGAGCTTCAGCTAGGCCACGGCGGCGCCAACGTCTACGGCCGTGTTTGCGGCTCGGCTACGGTGGCGTCGACGGTCGGTGCGGGCGTGGCTGCGGCTCTGCCCAGCCGCGTCGACGCGTGCGGCCGGCGCGCGGGGATGGGCTGCGGCGGCGCCCGCAGTGGCGTCACGGCCGGGCTGCATCGGGTCAGCTCCAAGGTGATGTGCAGCGGTGTGTCGGTGGTGCCGTGGTGGTATGGCCGATAACGGTATGCTCAGGCGCATTCTAGCGTCGCTGTGGTGGTGTCGTTGGTTGCGACCGTGCAGAGGCTCACCAGCAGTGCCATGGTGGCGGGGCTGGTGGTGCCGGCCGTCTCTTTTCACCGTAGTGATGATGCGGGTGAAAACCCATCCCTCCTTGGGACGGCATCGATGGCGTCATTGACGTCATGTCCTTCCCAAAGGCGACATCGGGCATCTCTTGCGCAGGCCTTGGCTCCTATCTGGCTTCCATGTCAGATGAGGCGGGTGAAAACCCAACCCAGTTTGGGCTGGCATCGATGACATCTTCGACGTCTTGACCGTCTTGAAGGCGATGTCAGGCACTTCCGGCAAGGCAGCTTGCTTCGGCGATGGTGGCTCCGAGAGGGTGCTTTCTTTCTTTTCCTTTCTTTCTCTCTCTTTTTTTATAAAAAAAAATCTCGTCCATGGCATTGGTTGTATGGTGGCCTGTGTCGACGTCCCAATCCGACCAGGCAGAGTTCATGGAGGCTCGGGTCGATGTCCCAATCTGACCGAGCGGAATCTTCATTGAGGCTCGTGTCGATGTTCCAATCCGACCGGGCAGAGTTGAGAGAGACCCGGTTGATATCCTAATCCAACTGGCAGAGTTGAGTGTGAGTTGTACGTTGGCGTAGTATGGCGTGGTTGATGTCCCAATCCAACCGGCTGGTGTTGTTTCTTTGTTGTTTGCCCGATCTAAGCTTAATCTTTTTTTAATATAATCGGCAACTCTCCTGCTTGACCTCCATGACCTCCATGGCAACCTCCTGCTTGCTGGTAAAAAAAATGTTCTACCAGCAAGCAGCGGCCAACATCCAGTCTTCCAAATCGTTGCCCATGACCTCCATCACATCCATAGCCGTCCCTGTCACTCCTCCCTCCTCTTTTACTGAAACTACCATGCCATACACCACTGAAACTGAGGGGGTGTTTGGATACAAGGTACTAAATTTTAGGAGGGTTCACATCGGATGTTCGGACGCTAATTAGGAGGACTAAATATGAGCTAATTATAAAACTAACTGCAGAACCCCTATACTAATTCGTGAGACGAATCTATTAAGCCTAATTAATCCATCATTAGCAAATAGTTACTGTAGCACCATATTGTCAAATCATGGACTAATTAGCTTAATAGATTCATCTCGCAAATTAGACTCTATCTGTGTAATTAGTTTTATAATTAGATTATATTTAATACTTCTAATTAGTATCTAAACATTCGATGTGACGTGCCCTAAATTTTATAACATTGCATCCAAACAGGCCCTGACATTTCTCTGATATTATCAGGTCTCTTCTTAGCTTCATCGATGAACAAGGCAGATATATGCTAATCAGTAAACATCATGGAATTTTACTTCCAATTTGTTGCACAATTTCCCCATCATAAACTACACCAATAGCACATAAGCTCCTGCCATGCATTTTCAGAATGAAAGAAACGATGGGAAAATTAAAAGACATAAAAAGAAGTAAGAACCCTTATAGAGTATTTATGTTATTAAAATCTACTCGCAATGCAAAACAAGGATCAGTCATATAAGATATTCGACTTAAAACACTCCTTTGTTTAGCATGTAACCTTAAGCAAAAAAAAAATGCATGTTTCAGCTGCACTGCCATGACTCAATACGCACCTGAACCTTGAGGATCCAACACCAGCAAAAGCTCTTATCCACGCCTAGAGGATCCAACTTTGAGCACCTAGAAAGGAAAATTTGGGATCTTTTGAAAAATGAGAGGAAAGCATGCATAATTGAAGAGGAAAAAGACGTCGATGACATTCCAAGTATGCCGTCACAGGGCCAATGAAGCCACCGTGTCACACTCCTACACTCCTTCGCCAGTCCAGATAGCAAACAAAACCAATATGAACATTTAAAATTATATTTTAGACCAATAAATTAATACAATAAGATAAACCAGTGTAATAAAATCTAGAAATCACACTATATGGAATATATCAACAGTCTAATAAGATTTAATATACTACATAGAACTAATATCAGCTAATTTTAACAAGCTCTGTAACAGGGGTACATAAATCTTAGTTCCTTTACGATTTGCACGTACGGGCAAATAAACAGCTATATACTTCAACTTTGCACTGGACCTAGAATATCACTTTATATGCAGTTGCGTGCAGATCTATGCTTTGTAATTCAATTTGGTATCCGGCCAAAACACTCAAGCTTCTTTCGACATTGTAATCACAAGTCCATCGAACTACGAAATTGGAGTAGAAAGTTGAGCAATTTATGCATGCATATTGCCTTTTCAAATGAACAGATAAGACTGTAAAGCATTCAGTCGAACAGCTTCTGTGCATAAACGTATGGGTGTCAGCACCGTGCTCACCTTGATTATTGTCTCATGCTCTGCTTGGACGATTCATATGTAGGAGTACTTCATCTGCATGACATGGTCTCCTTTGCGGAATTGCAGATGCAGCCGCCAAGATTGCAAATCTGGTCCGGTCTTGAGATTTGGGAGGCCTAGGGCGAAGGGCTCTTTAATATAAAGATTATAATAAATATATATAACAAATATATATAAAATGTTACCAATAAATATTTAAATGTATCTAAAAACAATATTGATATCAAATTATTTATACATATTAGCTTAAAAGTTTCTTCTAACATTCCTCGATGCAAAGTCACTTATGATAGGGTTGATGTCAATCTCATCCAACAATTTCTTCTCGATGCATAATATTACCAAACCATTTAACCTCTTCTAAGTCATTGTTGACCTCAAATACTTTAAAAAACTTCTTTCAGCCGATGCGACAGTCACAGGCACAGTAAATAAGAGTCGGTAAGCAATGGAGACATTAGGATAACAATTCACATCTCTGACATGCTCGAAAATCTCCATAGTAGACATTACGCCATCTGGCAAAGTGAATTTGATAATCTTTAATTCAGAAATAAGATCATATACCTCAACATCAGTGAACCATCAAAAGAAAAATTCTGCAAATTTAGTGCAACATTCTTCAAGTCCATTATCATTTAATGACTTCAAAGTGGTTGAGCTCAATAAAAATTTGAATATATCTTTAAACACCATGAGTTTTTCAAATCTGTTCTTCAAAGAAGTGATCGCCATATCAACCAAAATAAAAAAATATTTAACTTCAAAAGCCTTCTTAGCTTCAAGAATTTCTTCTTGGCAATTATTTTCATCAAGCTGTTTCTTCCTCGTAGCACGACGTTTTTCTGGAAATGATGCCTCTGCACCCATTTTCGTTGCAATACCTTTGGCGATGATCAGACTAAAAGAAAACTCCTCATTTCTGTAATTCTCAAAGTATTGCATTATACTTTGTATTTGCTTCAAAGTAGAGTCAATGCATATGGTTGACAATTGCAACTTCTTGCTCACTTTATTTATAGCAAATAAAATATCATGCCAGATAACCATACCAAGTAGAAACTCAAAGCTGCCAAGTGCATCAAATAAAGTTTTTGCATCACTTTTATCCTTAGGTTCAATGTCAGAAGCATGACGTAACTCAGACAAACCAGATCTTAACTCAGTAGCTTGATATCTTATTGCAGTAACATTTTTGATTTCGACTCTCCCAACGAGTATTGGACAATGATTTCATAGTTAAGCTAGGAACATGTTTAAGCAAAATATTCCACCTTTTCATAGAACCAGCAAATAATACATATATGCGTTGAACAATTCTAAAAAATGAAACAGCTTTCCCACAAGATCTTACCACATCACAAGGAGTAAGATTTAGACTATGGCACGCACATGGCATATACAATGCTCTTAGATTGATATCAATTAACCATTTTTGTACCCCTTGGTGTTTTCCTTTCATATTAGAACCATTGTCATAGCCTTGACCCCTTATGTCACTAATATTTAGACTAAAGGACTCCATAGATTCAAGCCCCAAACCAGATGTGTCATCTACCTTCAAGAACCTAAAAAAGTACTCCTCAATTTTTATCTTGCCATCAGACAAATTAACACATCGAACTAATAAAGTCATTTGTTCTTGATGACTCACATTATGGGTACAATCTAGGATAATGGAGAAATACTTAGCCTCTTTAACAACCTTTATGATAGAACTTGTGATATCAGAAGCCAAAAGAGATATCAATTCATTCTGAATTTTATGACTGAGATAATAATAATGAATTTCTTTGTTCTGAATACGTCTAAGGTGGTCTTGCATTACAAAGTCCAATTCTGCAATCATCTCAGCACAAACTAAGAAATTACCATTATTATCATTATAAAGCTGCTCACTACTTCCTCTAAAAGTCAAATTACGTTTACCAAGAAATTTCACAATGGTTATTATTCTTAACAAAACTTGCCTCAACCGTTCTTTCTCCTTTGTGATTTTCTGCTGCAATTCTTTGTCAATTGTTTTCTTTTTCCGCAATCTAGCTCTCAATTCCTTCCAACTGTTCATGTTACTAATATGCTTGACACTATTTTTATGTTCTCTAAACTTCTCACTGATATGCCTCCAATTTCTAAACCCATCACCTGCTAAGGAACTAGAACTCTTGCTAGTGCTAGACTTGAAGATCTGACAGCAGAAACAAAAAACTTTGTCAACATGCTTCGAATAAACTAACCATTTTCTATCATGTACCTCTCCATTGCTTAATTTTCTAGAACAATGAGCATATGAAAAATATCTTGAGGCAGCATCTAGAGAAAATTCGATATTTTCTTCTCTTATAGACCCTTTCTTGACTAATATGTCTCTTGCTTTATTATCAAGATTATCCCGATTTCTTGTATCATAAATATATGAAGTGTAAACTAGTTGCTCATCAACACTAGCAGACTGTGCATGTGCACCTGATGCATTTACTGTGTTCTCAGAATAACTTACATTGTTATCATCGATGTTGATGTTAACATTTTCTTCCTAATTCCCATTAGTTGGTTCATCCACAACAACTATTGCCAACTCATCTGGATTCGTCAAAGTGCCCGTATTACTCTCAGGGTCCTGATTACTCTTGCAAAATTTATCCATAGCTCCTCTCTGTGATTCTATCAACTCATCCACACATCTTTTTTTTTCCTTTTCTTGTTACCTGATTCATATTTTCTAGACGACATGATATCCCACAATGCTGAAATTATTATATATATACAATAGTTATAAATCAGTTGAGATTAAATAACTTGTGATAGTGAATTAATAATAAATGGTATGGAGAATTGGGGAATTGGCGCACACAAGCGAATTGATGATCTCCTATCTGATCGCCACGAGAGGAGAGTCCAGAATCCCTGCTGAGTAGTGAGTACAACCTATGCAAGCGCCAACCGCAAGCAACAAGCCGAGAATCGACGGTCAGGAGACCTAATCTCACGATCTTCACGACCTCATAGGATCAGCAGGATAAACGAGAGGAGAGCGCTACCCTCATCTCTAGTTCCGGAGGAAACCCTCGAGAAAAACTCACGAATAAAAAACCCCATCTCTGTTTACAGAGGACACTGCCCAATATAAGTGCACGCAGGCACCTAGACTTTAGTCCGACTCCTACGCAAATACGTGACCCTACTGGTTTAGTCACCTGGGGTGGAGCCCCTGGGATTTGGGGCCTGGGGCGGCCGTACACCCCACCCACCCACCCCCCAGGCCAGCCCTGTGCAAATTGTGTACCATTGCCTCCTCGAGCTGGGCATGCACCCGCGCACCGCATTGCTGTGCCCCACCTCACCGTGTTGCACCATGGCCTGGCTCTACTACCGATCCGTCGCACGCCACCGCAGCTTCGCTGCCACCTACTACGTTGCCTCTGCGTGGTCCAGCTCCTCCGGGGATCAGGTCATCGCCACCCTGTCCGCACCCTCCGCCAAAAGATGAGGCCACCACCGCTGTCCTAGCAGGATTTTGCGCGGAGTTCGCCGCCTCCGGCTTCAATTGGAAGAGAGACGCTTGCGGGCCATGGGAGGGAGTGGTTACGGATTGGAGAAGCTGGGGAGGCTGGAGGGAATTGTTGAATTGGGGAAAGGGGGCTTCGTGAGGGGTGGTGGGTACTCACCGTCTCACCAGACTCCAACGGGCGGCGGACTGGTTCTGGACAGCGGATGGCGGCGGTCCTGGATGGCTCCACTCGCCCACGAACGATGGAGTGGGATGCTGCAATGGGAAGGACGTCAGACGTTGCGGCCATCTGTGGTCGTCCACGTCCGTGATTGGCGGGGTGACTGGTGAGCCGCGGACGGCGTGTCTGGCGGGCGGGTATACAAGCGTCGCGGTGAGAAAAAAAAATTAGTTTTTGGTAGGAACACTTTCTAGCTCCCGATTTTTATGGGTACGCACCTTATCCCACCTCCCTCAACTCTTACATGTGGGTCCATCATAAGGGGTAGGGTGGACTCGATCTGGATGAGAAAGATTTTCAATTGTTTTCGATCTGTGTCCTCTACGGTAAATTAATGCAATTTTTATTTGGAGCGCATGGTGCCCAACAAGTAACTTTGACCATCAACTGCATGAAAATATGTTTTAAAGAAAACAGTAAGTCCGTTTGACGTTTTCTATTTTAAAAATGATCTCTTTGATTTGTACATTGTTTATACGATTTGGAGAAATAGCCAATAGCTATGGCTATTTTTTAAAATGCCGATTATCCCATTTATTTGCATTCTGATAATAATTTACAAGACTCAAGTCGTAAGAGGCCCTCTAGTTTAGAAGTATGCCAAATATTACAACATACTCCAACATACTAGCTGCCTAATACTCCCTTCGTTCCTGATACTCCATCCGTTCTAAATTGTAGGTTGTTTTAACTTTTCTAGGTGTATAGTTTTCTATACATCTAGTTATATGCTATGTCTAGATGCATACAAATATTCATAAATTTAGAAAAACTAAAACGACCTACAATTTGGAATGGATGGATTATCTTCTTTTACAGATTCTTGCAGGGCCCTCTCAACCGCTGCTAATACTACGACTACACTCAAATCGAACGACAAGTCAGAAAGAAAGCGTAAAGAAAGGGCTACTAGATGACGGAAAAGTGAGAGCAATTCTTTTTACTACTTCTGGGTTGCCTGCACAAATAGTTAATGTTGTGACGGCAAGGTCGGTGAAGTGTCACCGAAGGCGACGCTTTGTGTAGTTCGAGAAGTTAATGTGGAGTAGTTTATTTCTGTCAGTGACAAATTCTTTCACCGACCAATGTTTCTTTCTTTGTTTGGATACCCTGCATGATTTTGCAATGGAGCCTAGGCACTGCGCGGGGTTGGTGTGGTCACAAATGCCTGCTCGATCGTCTGTTCTTGTACGGCTGTACTTGTGCCCAATTTCTGCCCGGCGTTCAATCTTAAAATTTCAGTAGACAAAACTGAATAGAGCCGTTGTCATTGTCAAAACATTTCGGTTCTCTACCATGGCTTGGCTTTACTTGATGGAAAATTATATGCCAGAAGTTCAAATAGAGTTATGGTTTTAAAATATCGATAATCCCTCCATCTCAAAATAAATGTTCTTTTTAAAAAATTAGTGTACCTTTATAATCATTTTCTAGTTGGCTTTGATATTCAAGCTGGCTTACTAATTTCTGGACCCATTTAATTGTCCATGCACATGCACATGATTAAGTAAGCACACTCGTTCAGAAGGAGCTTGTTTCAAATGAGCTTGAGAGGTGCCAAAATTAATGTGTGGGTCCATTTAAACTGGTCAAAAATCTACAAACGCATTCTTTTTTGGAACAAATATTCTAAACAATAATATTTCAGTAGAAGTGGACAGGTAGAAAGCAGCTTATTATATTGGTAAAAAGGAATTTAGAACTAGTATAGATGGGCATTAAAAACAGTATAAAAAAGGGCGTCCGTCCAACCATTGGTATAAAACAGCCTAGTAGGCCTCTTTCCTTTTTCTTAAAAATGCTGATATATTTGTATTTCTATTCTTGAAGCAATTATCTGCTTATTCAATCCTCTCAATAAGAAAACAATTATCAATAATTTTAAAGTTTTTCAAGTTGAATGAACCAATTATTTTAGTAAAAACAATTTTATAGTATACAATCTTATAGGTTCAGATGATGCAGTATTAAAAAAAATGTTCAAAGGTGCGCCATGGAAGAAATCTTATGCGTAAGTTAGAATGATCGGTGATATATGGGACTACATTTATCTTCTCATAACATGCTTCTTTTTCTTTAAAAAAAATATATTTTTCATCCCTCAAATATTGTAAAAGTGTGACATTAATCCTTCGTATTTTATTTGGTATAAATCAACCCCTTAACTAACTAACCTGGTGCATTTATCATCCCATCTTAGTTAACAATGATTTTAGTATTATATAACATTGATATATTATATTGAAAATTTCTATACAAAGTTGCCATTAAGGAACGCGGGCTGATGTCTCACTAGTTGTTATCCAAAAGGTGGGGGGAGCACTTGGACCCATGCCTTTTGCTTCATCCGTGGACTATGGTCCAGCCACGTCAACATGTGTCAGCCGACATGCACCACATGGTGCCCTTCCGTAGCTCACAAGTTCTGTCACCCGGAATCCATCCATCTAACCGAGGTCGTCCAAATCTCCGTAACAACGCGCACACGAGAACGAACATCTCAAGGCGATTAGCTCCTGACGCAGAGGATGTTGGGATTTGGATATTTTTAACCTCCGGCGCAGCTTATTCTAACCACTGACCCAGTGACCACCGTGCGTGCATGATTACAAAAAGATCGGTGCGCACGCACGTAGTGGTAACAGTACAGTGTAGTAACGTGAGCTTGCACGTCTACAGAGAATGTTGTTGTATCATCACGGCACAGACTTATATGACTAGTTTTTTTTTGAAAATATGACTTATATGACTAGTTAGATGTCGAGAAATGTTCGTATTTTTTTTTTCAAAATTATAGAAATGTTCATATACGAAAATGTGGCTACACATGCTTTCTGCTGGCATGCTGCAGGCGACCGTTCTCTCTTTCAAGAGAGTCAGACACGTGCATTAGGTGATCGGTAACTGAAAAGTGAAATGTGTCGCGAGATAAAAGGTGAAAGGCGGAATGGAACGAAACAAGGGAGAGCCATCAGCTTTTATCTCGTCTTGCATGGATTGAGGAGCTCATCATCAACTATTCAACCATAGTCACAGAATTCGGGTCGATGCCTCGTTCCTCGACCCGGGGTCACCATCCCGAATTGAGGCTCGGGGTCGAGCAGGGTCAATGTCCCGTTCGTGGCTAGATCATCGCTCCATAGCAGCAGGATTACAACTTGGATCGAGTGGGTTGTATTGAGCAACAGGGGAGGGGAGATGAGAAAGACCGCCATTGCTAAGATATGGGATGCTGCCTCAATCGAAGAGGATGTCCTGCCGACGGCGGACAGTACCATGCAACTTGGGGAGCCATAGCAATCAGCATCAAATTAACCCTTCTCCAACGAATCTGAGAGCACAAGAGAGAAGAGGAGGCCATAGACAATCAATTTCACTAGTGCCTCATGCAAAGTGTTGTTGACGGTGAGTGATTTGTGACCGGCGGCGATAAGTTGCCTGAGTAGAGCAGCTGCAGGAAGGAGGCACAAGGTAGGGAGGCGGCTGCATGCATGACTCATAGTCTAAGGACAGTTAGGGTTACAATACATGGATAATGGGCTTGTGGGCCATCATACGCAGTCCAGATAAGTTGTTTTCTTGTTTTTCTTTTCTTATTTACTATGTTGTATAGAACTTTTGTATCATAGTTATAGCTCATCGACTCGGATTGATTGGGGTCAATCGTTCCAAACTACCCCTTCAACCCATGTTTTCAGACACTTGCGATCCTCATCCCTCAACCCCGACCCTCGATTCGGTCGACCCGACATTCTAGTGACTATGTGTTCAACTGCATGAACTGTGCCCTATCATTGCTGTGAAGATTGATTCATGATTGCAGGCAGATTGTTATGACCCTGTTCGAACACATTGGGGCCCGGATTCAGCCCACCCAAGATTTGATTTGTCCAACGTCGGCGGGTTCGGGTGCATACAACACCAATAGATCGCATATTCGTATCTAACTATAAGGTCGGGATACTTCCTTTTTCGTCCCTGCTCACTTATTGGCATGCTTTTTTTTTTTGCGGGTACACTTATTAGCATGTTTTTTTTTGCGGGTACACTTATTAGCATGCTTTTTGAGTGGTTTTTAAGTTTTCATCGAGAAGGTGGTACCCATCGTATTTTCCCTTTGTTTGTTTATACCGTTCTGGTAGGTCACTGGATCACCCCCAAAATCCACTCATTTGAATTAACCTTGTGGACGGATATATATGCATGCATCCGTAGGAATCAAGCCCGTATTTTAAAATTTGAGACCCGGGTGCTCAATGCAAAATGAGGCCATACATTTAGGAAGTCCATAGCTGCAACAAATGTTCATTGTTCAGGTTAAAGATTTAGGAACCAAGAAGTTCATGTTCGGCGAAAAGAAGAAGAACAAAACCGAAAAACCTACTCGTGCTCAAAACCTGCTGGTGCGTGCGACTTTGAGCTGCATCAGACATTCAGACCCAAAGTCCAAAATTCCCAAGCCCGAGGTGGTCATTCCTCCTCTTTCCTTTGGCAGGGTAGCAAGAGCAACCGATTGTCACGTACTCACGTCCCCAATCGATCGAGCTCAGCAAGAAGCATTGAACAAACAGATCGATGGATAATGGGGGAAACCGTGACTTAATTGATAGTAGTAGGAGCGAAATTGATTTTAATGATAAATCGAGGAGTTGTGGCTGCTGTTTCCTCTTCTAGTTAATCCAACTCCTTGTATGATGCTAACCAGAACATACTGCTGTAGGAATGAAATAAAGATTCTATATCTGCTTGCAAACTACTACGGAGTACTACAGTATATATGAATACGCACGAGCTCTAGCTAGTCGATAGTCACATTATTTTCTGGTCCCTACCGAGCCGACACGTGCACGAGCGTACGGTCGCACGGTAGCTACGCTTCACAACGTTGTCATGCGACGCCGTGTGCCCCAACTTCTCAATTGCACAAAATGAATCGCGAGAGAGAAACCCTTGGGGCGGTTGAGGTTCCAAGTTTAAACCAGCCTCCTAGGAAACTCGCTTCTAGAGCCTTAATAGAGGAAGGATACTTAAAAGATATGCAGAGGCAAAG
This sequence comes from Setaria viridis, assembly GCF_005286985.2. Classification (NCBI taxonomy): domain Eukaryota; kingdom Viridiplantae; phylum Streptophyta; class Magnoliopsida; order Poales; family Poaceae; genus Setaria; species Setaria viridis. The sequence continues at coordinate 24,104,019 of NC_048263.2, read as the reverse complement.
AAAGGTCTACTTTTGCCATGTCATATAAGTTTGCTTCAGGGGCTTAGTATGTGTAACAAGGCAGCTGTACCTATTTAAACAATCATATGCATAGGAGAGAAGTGTTCTTTTAACAAGTGATTAATGATGTACTATCAGGTTTTTTCCTTCAAGCACCGCATCCTGATTCCTTCCGCACCGCATCCAGATGGGCCTTCCATGTACCTGCTGCCTTTTTTGAAGGGCTATGTACCTGCTGCCTTGTCTTGGGCCAAAAGTCTGGGGCCAAATTAGTAGAGTCCCAAAGTCTTTCTGGGCTGGATAAAAAAGCCTAGTTGCGTGGCCCAGGAACGTGACAATTTTTTTTAGGGAGTCAGCAGGAGTCCCCGACCTATATTTTTGTATATGGAGTATATGTGAAAAAATACGTGCATTTACATAAGCTTCAAGCTCAAAGGAAAAAAGAAAGAGAGCAAAGACCTATTGGAAGCTACTCAAGCCACAGGTTTATTGTCTCTCAACGTGACAATTACTAGCTTCAAGCTCCACCCATCGTCTTCAGTCTTCACTGAGAAATTAGACAGAGTATAAGCACACATTGTTTGGAGATTCTGTCTGTGTAGCTCAAGCTGATTTATGTGATGCCATGCGGACTGTACCCCCTTTCATGCACAATTGCGCGTGTTTTCATACAACATATGTTGACTTAGAATCGACTATAGGAGAACCATATGTATAAGAAATAAGGGAAGGAAATCAAGAACTTGAAAGGACTACAGAACAGAATTCAGAACCCGCTGCATAGCAGCACTTATTACCTTATTGACATGTAGGCACTTACATGATCTCTTAGGAGTTATGACGCATATGCCTGCATGAACGAAACAACAGACTACACAACTAGAAGGTTCGAAGCTACTTGAGATCATACCAGAGTACATCAAACAAGCACATTAGAAAACGAAGCAGTCCAGAGTTGACGCCCTAGAAATCGACACACAGGAGAACATCACATAGTTAAGACACACAACCACTCTTGTACTAGCTCATATGCATGTCAAAGAAAGGCAAGGGCGGCGCTCCCTGAATCTCAGGATCAATACACGGTCCTGCCATCACCATCCAGGATCATGTCCTTGAAAGCGCCACCGCTCGGGATCATAGGCAACACATGCTCCTGGTGCGGGACAATGATATCCAACAGGTATGGCCCTGGAGTCTCGAGCATCTTCTTGATTGCTGCACGGACCTCGCTCTTCTTTGTCACACGGGCTGCTGGAATGTTGAATCCTTTGGCAATCGTCACAAAATCTGGATATATCTCGCTCTCATTGTCTGGGTTCCCCAAGTATGTGTGTGCCCGGTTGGCCTTGTAGAACCTGTCCTCCCACTGCACCACCATCCCCAGGTGCTGGTTGTTTAGCACAAAGACCTTCACTGGGAGGTTCTCAATGCGGATCATAGCCAACTCCTGAATGTTCATTTGGAAGCTACCATCCCCATCGATGTCAACAACTGTGACACCTGGGTTGGCCACAGCAGCACCAGCAGCAGCCGGCAAACCAAATCCCATAGCCCCAAGACCAGCTGAAGACAACCATTGCCTTGGACGCTTGTAGGTGTAGTACTGTGCCGCCCACATCTGGTGCTGCCCAACACCTGTGGCAATGATGGCCTCTCCTTTCGTCAGCTCATCCAGAACCTGGATAGCATACTGTGGCTGGATCTCCTCATCAAAAGTTTTGTACCCCAGGGGGAATCCCCTCTTCTGCTGATCCAACTCATCATGCCATGAGCCAAAGTCAAAGCTCTTCTTTGATGTGATTCCTTCCAGAAGAGTGTTCATGCCCTGCAGAGCAAGCTTGACATCTGCACAGATGGACACATGTGGCTGCTTGTTCTTGCCAATCTCAGCCGGATCAATATCAATGTGCACAATCTTAGCCCTGCTTGCAAAAGCCTCAATTTTCCCTGTCACACGATCATCGAACCGCACACCAAATGCAAGCAACAGGTCGGCCTTATCCACAGCATAATTTGCATATACGGTACCATGCATACCAAGCATGCGCAGAGACAGTGGGTCGTCACTGGGGAAGTTGCCAAGGCCCATCAGAGTAGTTGTCACTGGGATTCCGGTCATCTCAACAAAGCGGCGCAGCTCCTCACCGGATGCAGCGCAGCCACCACCAACATAAAGAACAGGGCGCCGTGACTCACCAACAAGACGCAGCACCTGCTCAAGGAGTTCAGTTGCAGGAGGCTTGGGCAGGCGCGCAATGTACCCAGGCAGACACATGTGCGTGTCCCAGACCGGCACCGCCATCTGCTGCTGGATATCCTTGGGGATGTCAACGAGCACCGGCCCCGGGCGACCGGAGGAGGCGAGGAAGAACGCCTCCTGCACAACGCGGGGGATGTCTTCGACGTCGAGGACCAGGTAGTTGTGCTTGGTGATGGAGCGGGTGACCTCGACGATTGGCGTCTCCTGGAAGGCGTCGGTGCCGATCATGCGTCGGGGCACCTGGCCTGTTATGGCGACCATGGGGACGGAGTCGAGCAGCGCGTCGGCGAGCGCGGAGACGAGGTTGGTGGCGCCGGGGCCCGAGGTGGCGACGCAGACGCCGACGCGGCCGGACGAGCGCGCGTACCCGGAGGCGGCGAAGGCCTCCCCTTGCTCGTGGCGGAATAGGTGGTTCGCGATGACGGGGGAACGGGTGAGCGCCTGGTGGATCTCCATGGACGCGCCGCCGGGGTAGGCGAAGACGTCGCTGACGCCGCAGCGCTCGAGGGCCTCGACGAGGATGTCGGCGCCCTTGCGGGGCTCGGTGGGGCCCCACGGCCGGAGCGGGGTGGCCGGGGGAGCCGAGGTCGCCGTCGGCGCGGCGGGCGACGCCGCCGAGCACCTGATGGGCGCGGCGCGCCGGGCGGCGGACGGGAGGTGCGCGCGGCGCCTCGGCCTGGGCGAGGCGGTGGTGATGGCACCGGTGAGCGCGGCGGCCGCGGTGGCGGCGGTCGTCGTGGCCATGGTGGCGGCGGCTGTCTCGGAGGCGGCGGCGAGGGTTTGGGGCTTGGGGGCGAGTGGCACGGAAAGGGAGAGCCGGTTGATGCGCGTGGGAGCCTGGCTGTTTTGTGCGCGTGGCGTGAGAGAGATGTGTGGCTCAGATGGGATGGGAGTAGGAAAGCTTAGGCCACACTCGTTCGTCGCCGGGAGCCGTACACGCCAAACACTGACCGGTGGAGCATGCCGACGTGGGACCGACGTGTCGGCGGTTGTTGGAAAGGTGCTTTCCGCCGCGCGCTGGTACACGAGAGTGTGAGGGAACAGCGATTTGGACTCGTCTGGGGTAGTAGGGTCTGTGGACGTGGACGGGTACCTTCACTGACATGTGGGTCCCCGACAAACCGGTGGACCGAGCGAGGTCGGCACGAAGGGATCCGGCCGGAGTCCAAACGGGTCGCACCCGCCCGCGATCCGCGAACGCAGGGACTGAGGGAGGGACACAAGCGCGCAAGATGAGCAGCGGCGGCGGCAGCGACAAGTCCGGCTCGGGCGGCGGCGGGGCGGTGAAGACGCCGTCGGACTTCCTCAAGTCCATCAGGGGCCGGCCCGTCGTCGTCAAGCTCAACTCCGGCGTCGACTACCGAGGTCACCTCCCGCCCTCCGCTCCGTTCCCTCCCCTTTCGTCGCATCTACAGGCAATTTTGCAAACCCTACATCGAGAGGCACAGTCATGCTTGTTTAACTCCATCCGTTCTTAAATTTCAGGGGAAATTTAGGCCCTTTGTTGTGTTTAGCTGTCCATATGTCTGAGCTTTGCAATATTATTAGGTGGTCTAGAACAATGGGGCGATTTTGTTTACTGTTCCTTAAGATAACTTGTGCTTCACGGAGCGAGACAACCGGAATAAAATATGATATTTGTGACCCCCTTGAGATTTTTGGTCTGGCTCAAGTGATCTTGACGCGCCTAATCAGATGCGTTAAACCCTAGGTGGTGCCTCTGTAGGTTTGTTGTTTTGAACAAGTCCCCTGCAGAATTTTAGGCCTGGTATTTGGTTATGCATATAAGCATGCCCTGCACGGTCTTGTACTCTTGTTAGCCTGATGGATTGATTTACCATTTCAAAGCCGTGGATGGTGTTATGATTTACTGTATAAAAATTTCAATCCTAGTAAAATTAACTCGTATCAGTATATGATTCATGCGGGCTCTGGAGAAAATTGTGTGCTGCTCTATTATGGATTATGATTCAGGGGACAGTGGAGCTGTGGGGAGGTGCAATATTCTTGCAAAAGTTGTGATTTTCAGTAGTCACATATGGTTAACATTGTAGTTGTGATCATTGATATGTTTTTCACTTGAATATTGACTCCCCTGTAATGGATATTAAAATACGGATTAGCATTAGCCTGCAAGACCCTGGTTGCAAACATATAACCTGGTGAGTGAAATTGAAAACTTCTTCTTTACCAGAGAAGGGTAGACAATGGATTGTATAACCATTTGTTCAATTATGTGTGTATCTTGCACTGAGGAAACTGGATATCCCCAAAATGGAATAACGATGATTTTTTTTGTTTGTTAAACTATCCGTATCGGAATGTGAACATATAACCATATGAAGATTCGCTGCTGTCAGTGGATCTCAAAGCATGATTACCATATGATTATATTCTTGAATCGTGGTTTAGATCATTGTACAGTATCATACTCTTCGTAATTGTTGTATGTAGTCCCTACAATGAATATTTGTTTTTAATAATTCTTGAAGTATAAGTGACATGATAATGTGATACTTAGAAGTTCCACATTCTTAGTATTTTCCACCTTCAAACAAAAAAAAAGGGATGCTCATTCTGCTGTTGAGTCCTGTTACTACAAGTCTGTGTACTTGTGGTGAGTATCCAACCTATGTTAATTTCCTTGTTCTATGAGATCTTTTAAAATAAAGCAGAACATATATATACAGAAGTTGTGGTGCCATGTTCCTAGTATATCCATTATGTTAAATAATGCTGAATTTGCTGGAAGATTCATTTCCAAATTCTCCTCTTTTGATATTCATGGTGACCAATAAGTAGTGCTCATATTTATGGATGAGGGCCGCATATATGCTGAAGGATAAATTTGTCTCTGTTTCTACTTTTAATTGCATGGATAAATTAAAATAAAAACGAATTTGGTTAAACTAACTGCTTGTTCGATAACGCTAATGGAGCTTTTCTGATCCAAATAAGGTATTCTGGCTTGTCTTGATGGATACATGAACATCGCGATGGAGCAAACTGAAGAGTATGTGAATGGTCAGCTAAAGAACAAATACGGTGACGCTTTCATAAGAGGAAACAATGGTATGCATTGTGCCACATTGATATTCTGAGATATATGTTGTGCAAACTCTGATAATGGTCTTCTGAGTGCAGTATTGTACATCAGTACATCCAAGCGTACCCTTACCGACGGTTCTTGAGGAGGAACTGTTGGCATCTTCAGTGCCAGCCTTGCAACTTGATCGATTATGAGTGACTCGTATTATTTTCTTTTCCATTCTCATCTTCTATCTTGTGAGCGAAAATTGCAAAAACGAAAGGGGAACTGAAATGAATTGATTGGAGTTGTACTGACAGCAATGCTTGATGTAGCAGTGTGTAACTCTGTCCACAAGTGCGCTCAAGATATCTGGTGGTAATTCGACCTCTAGTGATACAGATAAGACTCTAGTGTCATAAACTGAAATGTCTGCTATCTCATTTATTTTGTGAATAAATACCAGATTGTCGATCTGTGGCATCATTATCGTTGTTGGATCTCGATGAGGGGCGTGAGGGCAGGCATCAGCCCATCGTTGCACACATCTGCTCATCCTACTTTAAGTGCAGCATTTATCTTACACGCTTTAGGTTATTCCTTTTAGTCGCCACTGCAGTTTGCTGGATTAGTAAAGTAGCTGATTTTGGTCGCTGGACTGTTTCAGCGTCGTCCAACTATAAGATTGTGTGAACAAATGTAGCATTAGAAGCCTTGTACCAGACCCTGGTGGACATACGAACGACTGCAGCATTAGAAGGATTGTACAGACCGTGACGTATTATGGCGTTTCAACTTAGAATTATGGTGTTAGCGTTTTGCCCTGGCATCTTTGTTTCAGCTTGCAATTGCAAGATGACACCCAGATTGATAATATTGGATTGTAAAAATCTAGCTCCTAGATGCCAACAATATAGCAATCTATGTTGCGTCAGCTTGCAAGGATTGTAAGCCTAAATTTTACAAGGGTACAAACCATTTTCCACACCGATGTAACAATGCTTAATTCACATATTCTTCTACAATATCGGAACATCTCTGGAAACCATTTATTCCGTAACGATATACTGTCTGCCAGTCTGGCTTCCACACTGTCAATAACTAAATATGTACACTTCAGAGTGGGTCAATTTTATGAAGATCTTGTCAGTATCCTGGTCCAGCAATGCAAACATTTTGTGATGTGTAAACTCCAGGTGGATAAAATTAGAAAACTTCCAAACAGGCCCTTACTGCTTTCGATAAACAGATTTACATAGGCAAAGTGGAAGGATAGAACAGCTAAAAGCAGCAGAGCCCTGGCAACAAATTGGAAATGAGTCAAATTTGTTTTGCATTTGTTTCTCCAATTCAAAACGATAAAATGGCAAGGTGAAATTGAAAGCGTGATTAACCTCTGAATATCCACATACCATTTATATGATTTCATGGCACGTAAATATTGTACAAGTGTAAAAGGGAGCAAGTAATTATTACCACAGAGAAGACAATGTTTAACCAAAATGACTGAATATGCCAATCATAAGGACAATACTGTGGATTAAGGAAAATACAACATAATAAGTAAATGAGTGCCGGTACAGAGTAAAGTCTGGCAGCAGCCTAAAACTACGCTCTTACTTAGACTAGCAGCATATCCTGAGTGACACCTACCTCGCGCCAAGTCATGAGGCCTGCCATCATTTGAGAACGGGCCTCATCACAACAAGTGGCATCCCGATAATTGTTTACTCTATGTGACAATAATATTACAATACAATTAAATGTCAGAAATGCCTAATTAGGTAGCAACAGTCAAAGGCCTTCAACATTAACTATTTAACCTTGAGTATAGTCCTCGCTCATCAGCCAGAAGTTCGATGACAGATTAAGCCTTAAGGCAAGTGAGCGAAGCAATGCTGACAGGTCATATGTTCAGTGAAGTGCATATTGATACTTCAGCCAAGCTAGCTAGTTAGCTAGTAGTTGCAGGTCCGGAGGAGTTCTAATCTGAACTTCCCTGCACAGTATCTTCCTTAACATCCTCAATAACCTTAAGAAGGTCAACTGGAGTAGCGGCAGGGTCCAACTCATGGCAACCTTTAGGAGCATTATTTTTTTCTTCCCCAGTGAGCAGGCGAGAAGGAACACGATGTGAGAAGCGGAAAAGCTCTTCCTTTGGTATTCTTCTGACAACATCAGGGCCCGTGTGCCTGTGGAACACTGCTTTGAAACCAGCTACCTTCAGCAACGGGATGACATTCACACCTTGCTCTTCAGTGAAATCGTCAATCACTTCTACTATCTCATACTTGTATATCACATCATCTGGTGTAAGCTCATTCCAATCAGAAGACCAGTTCCGGTACACAGCCCATGTATCACCTTTCTTTGGAATAATCCTGATAATTCCTCGAGGGCCCTTAGTCCAGCTAACTCTGTGGGAAAAGATGTTGACTGTTTCAGTAATCTGGTATCTTCCAACCCTAAAATCACCACATGTCTTTGTGAAACCTGAGGCAATCCAGTTTATTGGTGCCAGTTCACTGTTGGACTTAGAATTGAGGAAGCTCATTCGGATCCTGAAAGGTTTCATTGAAATAACTTTCTGTACCATTGCATATAGACGAGGCATGCCATCTTCACTGTCGTATGTAGCCCACACCTGATCATTGCCGAAAGCTCTTTCCGTGCGATCTTTGTCAAAATCATGGAAATCTGGGTCAGGGACATCTATGGACACAGGTACACGCTTCTGTTCCGGATTCAATTCATCAGTTGCAGGAATTTCGACATCCGCATATTTTGAGCTGTATTTCTTGCATTTGTTGATTGGATTGTCAGAGAAGATGCCATTAACCTTTATATTGTTTTCAACATGCTTCTCTCTTCTATCTGTTTTCCTTTTCTCTGCAAACTGACTAGATGACAAAATATTCAAGCCTTGTAATTTTTCACGAACAGCTGTCTTGGCTTTCTCGAGAAGAAGTGCTCGGGTGTCAAGTTGGAAAATCTCCCTCAAGACATTAGCTTTTCTTCCACTTACTGCAGATCTAAACTTTTCCCCTGACGTACCATTAACCCTTCCTGCATCAGCAATCACAGTCATGCCTGCAGTTGCAGCCACAGTCTCCACATCACAATCCACAGATGCATATGCATAGCCATTATTAATATTCCGCCTCCTCTTTGAATGCCGTCCTCGCCCTGATGGATACTCATTGCTACTTGAAAAATAATTGTATATGTAGTTCTCATGTTTTCTTTTCGATTTTTCTAAGGCCTGTGTACTGTAACCATTTGCACCAGCAGCACCTGTTGTCCTGGGGTATTGATTGAACTGGAAACTTTGGTTATTGTACGACTCATAAGTGTTCTCTTGTTGGTATGCTCCATGTCCTGTGCCTGGAATGCTTGAGGTTCTGCTTGCTGACTGATACGAATGATCAACAGTAGTGTGATTCTTTTGCTGCTGCGCCTTGGTCGTCCAGGTGAATGACGAACTGGTTCCATTGCAGGGAAATCCAGTTTCTACAGCCATGAATGCATGGTGACAGTTTGGGCACAGAAGGTTGTGGTTCAGATAAATTCTCAAGTACTCGTACTGCATCCTGCAGCGGTTGCATGATGTCCAGAATGTGTCAGCCCCTGAAGGACAAGTAGTAGCCTCGACTGCTGCTGAGGCAGCGGCTGCAGCATTTTTCCGTGCTCGCTTATTGGCCTTCATATCACAAGCATACAAACCATTGGTCCCATTGATGGCTGAATGATCTCTCCTCTTCTGATCATAGAGCATCTTCCTGCTCTTGTCAGACAACACACTCCATGCCTCTGAGATAAGTTTGAAGGCAGCCTCTGCGCCAACCGACTTGTTCTTGTCTGGGTGCAACTGGAGAGCTAGCTTTCTGTACTGTTTCTTCACCTCCTCCTCATCAGCCCAGGCAGTAAGAGACAGTATCCTGTACCAATCACTCTCCCCATCAATCTTCGACTCAGATGCAAGGTGAACGTCAAGCGTCGAGATCATCTGGGATATGCCCTCAAGTGTTGGGCACAAGTTATGCGCCTTGATGGCTGACCTCCGGGCACCCTTGATGTTACGCGCATGGAATTTGCGCTCTGCTGCATGCTTTGCTTTGAGGGCTTCCTCCTCCATCGCATCTTGGGTACTTGGGTCTGCACTCATCTTCGGCTTCAGCCAAGCAGTCGATTGATCTTGACTCTTGAGCAGGAACAAAAGAGCCCAAGACCAACCACTGTGAAAGAACTTAATACACTCGCATCAATCCAGGTGCTGTGCGAATTACCACGGCAAGATCTGCACGAAAAGTGAAAGCGTTAGGAATGTCCTAGAACAGACGCAAGAAATGAAGCACCAGCCGCTAAAAATTTGCACCGAAATGGGACTTGCGGCACAGGACAGCTAGAACCCCAAATATTTTCCACATGAAAGATTCAAGCTTTCCTTCACAAAACCACAAAATCTCAAACCTAGGAGCAAGTCCAACGAAACCCTCATCCGAACCCCTTCTTTTGAAGGCCGGAACGCAGAAAACGTGCTCCAACAACACCCTCATCCGAACCCCGAGACCCCGACATTTGAGAGAGCCCTCATCTTGGTTGCCTGATCTCTCATCGACGACCGCCCACGCCATAGGCTCCTCCCCTCGCGTGTGCCTGCACGAGCCCCCACCCGGATCTCCCCCATCGATGCCGCCTGCAGTACGAGCGCGATTTGGTGTCCCGACGGCCAAATCTAGAAACTAGAGTGAGGGGCAACGGAGGGAGAGGGAGGCCTACCGGCGCCCTGCCTACCATCTTGCCGCCTCCCGGGGCGCCGGCCGCCGGGGCAGTGGAAAAATCTCCTGGGCCGCCCGGCAGGAACAGGCCGCGCGGCGCCCGCCAGCAGCAGGCCACACCCCGCTCAGCCGCAGGAAGCGCGCCGCCAGCCGGCAGCTGGCCGCTCGGCCGCAAGAAGCGCGCCGCGTGGGCCGGAGGTGCTGCGGTGTGGTGGTTTGGGAGAGAGATGAGCTGTGCTTCCGAAGCAGGTAACGCCACCCCACACCAAAGGCTCGATCTGGAACTACTCGCCGCCGCACGCCGCAAAGCGAAGCTCGATCGGAAGCTAAGGAGAAGGGAAATCGATGTCGGAAGTACCTGCGCCAATCTGCTGGAGGAGATGCGCGAATTGACGGAGATTCGAAGCCACGAGCGCCTCCAAAATTGTATTTTCCCCCCAAATTTATCAGGGGGCTTAAAATACAGGCCTTTTCTTTTTTTCTTTTTCTGCTCAAACTCTCAGTCAAACTCGCCGAAAAATATTTGGTGCTGAGGGGTACTTGTAGGGAAAAAGTAGGTCACTTGCTAGGAGTAAAAAAAAATACCGATCTGTTTTGCTCCCCTGCAAGTTTTGAACTTTGCCCTCATTTGATGCCAAATACTAATTTTCCTGGGTGCCACAAGCTTAACCATGGTTCAGACTTCAGAGCAGTACAGGGGCTTCGCTGTCATTTCGCCACCTGGACTAAGTGCACTGTTAAAGCAAATTCAGATGCTGGACGACGCGTATTTTAGCTTAATTCTTGATTTTAAAGGCTTAATGATTATTGGCTGGAGGTGTGATGGTTACAGTGAGGAGCACCTGCATGTGAAAGGCAGCGGGGTTCATAAATATCCCGGCAGTGGGACCCACAGCATACACCGCGAAAGCATACATCACACATGTATACGAGTGTACGTATACGGCACTTTATTCGGTCCGTTTCGGCGAAGCCATGCCAGCCAGAACGGTAACCCACTGTCGCGGTTAGCTTAACCAGGCAGGAGGGGGGCATTTCGGCCATTTCGCAGCCGAGGGTTAAAATCACGGCCACCAAACAGGAAAAGTCCCTCTGAGATACGCCTGTGTTTGTGGTTCGCGTACGTGTACGCATGCCAGAAACCCTTTTTGCACCCGTGGGACCCACCTCCCCATGTTTTCTCATCAATAAGTTAAGTACCTTCCTCCTCTACAGCAACAGCAGCGTCATCATTATTGACCTTTCTGGTGCCCCTGTACCGTCATGTAGTAAAAGAGACTGATGCTGCACCTCTACCATGGTTTAATCCACCAGCTGCTAATGACTGAATCTGAATGAGCTTGTTTGTTCAAGAGGTACCAGATAGAAGAAGCCCATTTTAAGCTGTGAGGAGCGGAGCCTGCATGAGTTTCCTTAAGTCCTAAGCAGGTCATGGCATCTGTTCTTGTTTGAGCAGGAGCTTGTAGAGGGATGTTCAGAACAACAGATTCCTCAGCCTCAAGATAACACCCGGTCCACTGGATCCTTGCAGCCTGCAAGTGAATCTTGGAAGCCAGCGTGGGTGTGGCAGTCAAGGCCAGAAGCTGCCCAATGCAATATAGGATGGTAGGTGTTTCCAAGCTTCAGGTATGGAATTGTTCTGTTCGGTCCTTCAGCATTTGCACTTTTGCAGGGATTAGAAGCTGGCACTGCCCTTCTGAAGTGATACTGAATGTCGACGTGGACCGGTAACTGAAGCGCACAGGAGGAAGATAAAATGCCAAGTAGTTTCTTAGGTATGAGTAACTGAGCACGTTGCACCTTTAGATAATGCATGTCAGCATGTGCCAACCAGACCTTCAGAGTTGAGGCCAGTGGAGCACTCAAAACAGGACAAGAGTTGTTGTCGGAAGCTCTGAACGCAGTGGGCATCTGGGAATGCTCTTCGAGTCTTCGTGCTCCATTCGTTCAGTTGAAGGATTTGCATGTAGTTTCAGCGATGGCTCCACAGGCAGCAGGTGATTGACACAACAGTGCTCAAGCAAAGGGGCTTTTGCTTTTCTGGTTCTGTGAGCAGCGGCTGGGCTGGGTATTCAAACAGCTGAACATAATGATATTCCGTCTGAAAGAGATATTCTGTCGCCGTTGGTGAACTGAGAACTAAATGCACCAAGGTTCAGCATAACAAGATGTTCACATTGGCTGAACCAAAATGTGAAATGCTCAGCATAACAAGAGATAAATGCGAGGTGCAGTTGTCAGAATCTGAGTGGCTGGGAACCTCTGCATCAGCTCCCAGTGCAACTGAGGAGGAGGCACTCAACGGCGTTTGTCATTTTATAAGATAAAAAGGATGAAAAAAAATGAAGTAGAAAGACCCGGGACCGTCGTTTTGAGATAATCGCAGAGAGTAATTCCCTGGATCATCGATTGACGGTGGTCAAAGGACAAGATCTGTGTCTTCGCTCTTCGCGGACTTGGCATGAAGGAGAGAGAAAAGAAAGAGTCCCAGCTTGTGTTGGCCCGAATCTATCTGGCCCAATGGGCCAACAAGCCCAGGCCAAAATTCTTCTGTTTCGCAGAACCAGATGGTTATTGTTTTTTACCCGGTCGCGGTGATGCCTATGGGTAGGCCCCGGAAGTTGACCAAAGGCAAAGCAAAAGTTAAAAGATGGCCTTGTATTTTTTTTTAAAAAAAAGACAGCCTTCATGGTGCTAGCCGCTAGGTGCGCGAAACCATCACCGTCGGATCCTCCTCATCTCATGTGAGATTTGCATGTGAACAAATGAGTGCTCCTGGTAGCGGATCTATGACTTCAAGTAATGAGGCTTAATTTCCCCTTATTTCTTCTTTCTCCTCTCTTTTTCTTTTTCTTCCTTTTTTTCTTTTTCCTCCTCTTCATCCATAGCTGAAATTTTAAGAAGATTTCGGGGCCTTCATAAGTTGCGCGGAGGTAAACCTGATTGCCCCCTCGTTTTCGAGTTGGATGAAATAACCATGAGAAGTAAAATTTTAGTTAAATGAAGGATCCAGAAACTTTGATGCATAATAAGGTACTGGAAGACAGCGCTCCCTTGTGTCTTCCAAATTGACACGTCATGAGGGTGAGACCAAACGCATGAACTTGACTTCGTTCAGAAAGGTGTCAACGCGAGCTAAATGTCTTGGTTCCTTTTTTTTATAACACAGTACGACGCATACGCTCACATATATGCTGCATATTCGCCCCTATGAATACATGCACGCAACTCTATCTCTATAAGCACCTCTAAGAGACCGAAAGTCAACACTGGCGCCTTGTTATCGACGGGCAGGTCGCTTACCACTGAAAGAATAGCGCCGTTAGATCCTGAAATAGGGTAAGTTCCACCATAAAGAACCTTACCAACTGAGCTATGTTCAGTTTGCAAATGTCTTAGATTTTTTTATAGTATAGATTGGCTATCCCTTAAATTTGAGAAGCCTAAGATGACTATCACTTTTTGACAAGTCCTCTGTTATGTCTAGACGATATGCAATGAACCAGGTTTTGGCATAGTATGGTCAGTTATTTCTCGCGGCGAATAAAGATATGGGCAATCGCAGGTCCCATGTTAAGGGCCTTATACTTAAGGCTATATGCATGATATCTGATTATACTTTATATCATCACCATTCACATCTGTTGCCTAGATTCTTGAGAATTAAGACCATTGACCAAGATGACTAAAACTGTTGTGACTCTCATTTTCAACAAAGATCATTAACCCACTGATCAAGTTAATGCAGCTTAGTGGTTCCTGTGTGGAGACTGACAATGAATGGACTCACAAAATTAGTAACGCGTTATAAAAAATTGTTGTTTCATTTGTTGCTTTGAAAAGCAAAATATATACTGAATAATATAGCTCAAAAATGGTTTTTGTGTTCCAATTTTCAAGCCAACCAAATACACGAAGCATGCACCAACCTAATATTGACAGACTAAGTGATTTGTTTGTGAAATATATATATATATATATATATATCTTTTTATATATAAGGTGAGTAGCATTTGAAAGAAAATAACATAGTGTTCTTTGACACAACGTTAAATTCATAAATTGAGACGGTTTATTGATGCCTTCATCTATTTACTTGCAGAATAGGACTAACTGTTGATCATTTTCAGGAGTTGGACCATCAGAGGACAAAGTAGGGGTCGCCAAAATTGAGACATTGGAAGAGCATGCATCTGTTTGGAGAAAGGTACAATTTTGACCTTAAAATGTCAAAAATGTTACATTAGGTATTGAAAAGGAGTTATTTTACTTTTGTTGCAGAGGCACCACTAATAATAATTTAGGAGGTATCACTGTTTGATACCTAGGTACAAAATCCCTGTTTGTATTTTTGGTAGCTCTTTGTACTTCTCCAAGTACCGTGAACATACTCATTAATTAAAATTTAATGAGGTTCGTGCATGCTTTGTCCCGTCAATGTCGTATTTGTTAGTTGATGAAAATATTTTTAGAGTAAATTTTACTGGCCATCCTTAAACTTGCCCCAGCTCTCTTCCCAGTCCGGCTAGTCTCAAACATACATAATGATTCTTAAATTTGTCCCATGCTCTCATCCCGGTCCTTCACTTATACCGAGTTCTCGTCCCAGTCCTATCAAAATGCATATAACAGTTATTAAACTTGTCCCACACTCTCATCTAGATCCATATACTTCCAAAATGCATTCATTTATTTAGAAGACACTTTTGTGGATTATTTCTATCTTTTAGTATTTCAAATCAAGTTCTAATCGCAATCAAAATTGATATGAAAATTCATGAGGAAATCATTACAAACACATGGGTGACTAATAATCTTGGATACAAGATTTGATGATTTTTAGAGTTGTTATTTTAACAAATTTATTTAATAATTGATTTTATTTTAGAGATTAAAAAGAATGTGAAAACCATTTAACCCCCGCTCTAAAAATTATTGAGAAAGTTACATAAAACATTTTGACTTTGGGCTATTCAGATATTTTGATATTTCACACTCAATTTGTGATGATTTCTCCGTAGAGTTTGGATCAGCTTTGTGGGATTCGAACTTGGTTTGAAATCCTAAAATTCATAAAATCTTTTTTCGAAATAAATGAATACATTTTGAAAGGATGTGGACCTGAATGAGATTGAACGATAAGTTTGAGGACCGAGATAGGAGCGTGGGACAAGTTTAAGGAGTGTTATGTGCATTTTGAGAGTACCGGAATTGAGATGAGAACTCGGGACAAGTTTAAGGACTGATGGTGAATTTTTTTTCATATTTGTAGGTCTCAATCCTGTTGTAATCGTATTTACCTTTATCTTCTAGAAATCGAGTTCTATCTCCAATACGGCTAGTAGTTTGAACTAAATAAGAATTGTATACTACGAGCCTTGGAGATGAAGTTGTGCTCAGTACTAGAGATAGATTGTACCTTTGTTTCGGTAGTATATAAACATATGCGGCCTCTACGGAGGTAGTACGTTCCAAATCTTTACAAATACTATTAACAAATAACAAATTATATATAATATCAGCACTGCAGTGCTGTGCTCGGACAATGCAAATCTGTTTAAACATCCTAAGTCATTGCAGGAAATTGAGAGTGAAATTAAGATGAAATTAAGAACTTAAAGCTCCTCGTGGATCAATTTTGTATTCTTCCCACGAATAGGGCCGAATCAACCACGAAAACAGTCCACATAACCTCGA
This sequence comes from Setaria viridis, assembly GCF_005286985.2. Lineage (NCBI taxonomy): Eukaryota > Viridiplantae > Streptophyta > Magnoliopsida > Poales > Poaceae > Setaria > Setaria viridis. The sequence continues at coordinate 24,088,253 of NC_048263.2, read as the reverse complement.
TCGGTGTAGGCGCCAATACACGAGCGCGGTCCCCTCTTGGTGCTACCAATACCTCTTCTCTGCGTAGCGTAGCTCATATGGAACTGAATATAGCATGTGATACACCTTACTTATAGGCCATCGATAGGACCGTATCATGCAGATCTGTAGACACCTCCATATTTCAAGCTTTCAAAACACACTCCCACAGTCTTGTGTGCAACTTAGCTTTGGAGCTCTTTTCGGTAGAAGTTCTGCCGAGGCATCTTCGGTGGATCAGGTTCTCCCGCTACTGTGTTTTCAATTTGCCTTGGTTTTATTCATCTGTTCACATTGCCACCATGATGGGCTCAATCGTCGCCGTTGTGGTTGCTCCATCGCTTCCTCCCATCCCACTAACGAGAACGAAGTTTGCCCACCTTGCTCGCCACCCTACCACTGATCCGCCATTTCACCCCCTCGCCCGCGCCTTTTGCGCCATCGATCCACCGCCTTGCTTCCTCACCCGATTCCCGTCTGCCATCGGCTACCTTGTTGGCCCCTCGCCTGCTCCTGCCACGCCGTCTGCTAGCAAAAGTTGGGTCAAGGACAAGTCAGCCTGCACCGGTCTTGCCAAAAAGGATCAAGGGGTTCATGGTCTCCAACCGTGCCTTGCTCGACAAAAGATGGGTGACAGATAAGCTCGCTGGCTCCGCACCTGCTGCTGTGTTGTCGAACAGCGAATGCGGCAAGTCGAACTTGAAACCCTCTGGCAACCGCATAAAAAACAAGCATAAAAAACTAGGTATGAGTCTCCGTCCTTTTTAGGCTTCCTTTGGCAGGACGGGGGGCCAAGCCCCGGGCAGCACACCCCGCACGGGGATTTTTCTCAACATTCGCTTCCCCCTCCCAACCCAGGGCAGGAAGCCCCTGTCTGCTTGCGCTGCTTGGCAGGTTGACCCCAGGGCATACACTCCCATGCTGATGATCTAATACCATACACTCCCAGGGCATACACCAGCCGGTGAATTTAACTCAGAGAAAAAAAAATACAACGTACTGTAGTTTTTACTGAAAGAAAACTACACTCGTCTGTTAGAAACTTATATGCCAACAATGAACATTTTCCCGCTTTCTTCCCCCAAAACATAAAACTTACTATATTATTGCACAAACCACAACAGTTTAACACAGTCAGGGGTGGCCCAGGATTTGCAAGGTGGGTATTCAAAATTTCAAATGGTAAAAAAAATTACTGCAAAAGTCTAGATTCTAGCATGCATAATTGGTTATAACATCACAAAATACTAATTGTATAACAAATAGAATGTATAACTCAGAGTTGAGCGTTATATCCATAAATTTATAGGCTTGAGATCATAACTTCAAAGTGTTCAACATACATAAAAATTGTTTGGCAAAAAAATAATGGGTATTCAATTGAATACCCTTGATACATGCTAGGCCCGCCCCCTAAACACAGTCCATCTGAATGCGCGCATACCAGAAGAGCTAATATTAGAACAGCAGGAGTGCAGGACATGGAGAAATGAAGCAATAAACTTGCACATGCTTCCTTCTATCTTCTGCTCACCCACTGCACGCAGCACACCTGATAGCATTTCAGATATAAAGCTCTCCCAAAAACATCACAAGCGCGCAGCTAGCATGTCGAGCAAACAGACATCAACCTACCACCAAAAGTCCTCCACTAGGCATTAAGCTTAACATTGTACTACCCGATAACATGGTGAAGTTCGCTGCCGCGTCATTTCCAGATTCAGTTGAGTGGCAAATAAAGACAAAAGGATCATGACAATGCTAAATTTACTAGCAGCAGCAAAACACCTGTTGACACCAGTTTTTAACCAAGGTTAATAACTACCAACAGTTTTTAACCAAGGTCAATAACTAAAGACAAGGATTCCAAGGCCGATAGGAACGGAAGAGTTCAAAACAAATACGGATATCTCTGCCAAATAAGGAAAAATGTGGAGACCTGTTTTTAGATAGAATACTTGTAACTGATCACGAGTCGTGACCGATTAGGATTGCTATTTGCCCAGGGTATAAATATATGACCATGGCGTTGTAAAAAGAATAATAAACAATCAATCAATACAATCTTTCCTAACCCATCGCCACAAAATCCTAGGAGTAGCAGTGCAAACGAGTTTGTCCAAGCAAGCAGGATTGCATCAGCTTCGATCTCCAGCGAGCTTGTAAGTTCCGTCATTATCGGTCTTCGTGCTATTTGTATCAAAACTTCCTCGATTAGGTTCAATATTTTGGTTTGATGAATGCAAGGCTAGTTATTGAGCTCAGTTTGATCTAAGTGAGTTGAGTCGACCTCTTAATTGTTTTAAAATGCTCACCGTTGGTGCTCGTTAGTGACACCTTTTTAGTGCCATTTAAGTGGTGTTTTCAGACTAATTCTTATAGTAACCCGCCACTTGGCATCTAAAATAACCCCGTTATTGCATATGTGTTGTATTTTGGAGCATATTGTGTTTTGACACGAAATACGACATGATCAGAGGGTTTGTGTACGGAGCTTAATGGATAATTGGATGTGGGTCGTCAAGAGGGGCCTACACGTGGAAGGGGAGGACTAGATGGGCTAGAAAGGGCCCAGGCCGATCAGCCTGGCCTGTTCTGAGGATTTGTCGAGCTCCCGTTTCTTCGGCATGAAGTCTACGAAGCATCTAGGGTTTTTTCATAGACCATTCATCCAGAGCCATTTCTTCGGCGTGAAGTCTACGAAGCATCTAGGGTTTTTCCATAGACCATTCGTCCAGAGCCACCTCCCACGAAGAATTATAAATACCCCCTAAAGGACTACAAGCAGAGAGAGCGAGAAGAGAGAGGAAACACTACACATACACCTTTCACTGCCACCACAAGGTTGGGAACAGAGAGAAGACTGGATGTACAGAAGGCCACCCGAGGTGGAGATTGGGAGGAGGAAGGAACACCCCAAGCCGATCGGCTTAGAGGTGCTTAGGCTGATTGGCCTGGGGCTTTTCTGCCCCCATTCGTCATTCTCTTCGTTCCAACTGATCTACAGGGTATCCTTAACCCCCTTTTGCATCAACATGTGTAAGTTCATGAGGTAAAGTATCTGTTTATCCTTGGAATTGTATGGAGATCTTGATTTGTAATCGTTGAATATCTTGTTGATGATCTATTTGTTATCATGCTTATATTGATGATGCTCTTTCATATAATGGTTGGCCAGTGCTATTTTGGGTTGCTTTGTTGCTTACCTGGAACATCATCATGCTGTGTTCTTATTGTCCAATAGTTGATTATCCTTGCATAGTGACTGTTTCCGAGAGGGAAAGTGTTTGGCATGGTTCTTATTCACTCACGATTACACCTAGATCTCGTTCATTCACTCTTAACGATTGCATCTACAAGTGATCCTAGATCCCTAGGACAAGTGTTCCATCTACCTTGTTCACACCCTATACTCTCTATTTGCATTGATCTAGACTGCTTAGCTCTTTTGTTAGCTTAATCCTATTCATTATATAGAGTTTTCGGTTATATTAATTAGTGCTTAGTTAAGCGTGCAAATCTCTTGTTTCGTGGATTGATAAACCTTAGGGGATTACTATAAAGGAAAAACTACAACTGATCCGTGTGCTTGCGGTACATTCAGTGACACGAATTGGCGCGCTAACCGTCGCAACACTCACCAGTTATCAGATCCTATCAGCTGATTTGAATCTGAATGCTTTAATTTCATATTTGTACTAGAACCGATAGATCTCTTCCTGCACTTCGTATCACTAGTTTTTGGATCTATATAGCTAAGTTACTGTTTGCATGCCGGTGCTGTCTTGGTTGAGTCTGATCCATCTGCTGAAACATTAGTTTGGCGTTATTGATCTGATAAGCTTTGTGTGCGAAGCTTTGTTATCACATTCTAATCTTTTGAATTAAAATATTAAGTTATTGCCATGCAGAGTTAATACTGCCCTCAGTTAAGTCCGATCTATAGACCTGTGACAATAGTTTAATTCTTTTGCTCCAAATATATTCGTACGTGCCTTTAAATGGCTTTCATGATAATCTCATACTTTTTGAAGACTGTCGGCTCATCTAGCCGATGGCACATGCCATTAAAACTGTTATTTATTATTTTTTACATCATAATTATTTAAAAGCATGCTTACGATTAGAATTCCAGCCGATGTGACATCATCCGTGAGCTTTTCGGCCTCCCAGCCAATTGGCTCAAGAATTTAATATTTACCTTGTCAATTGCAGATCAAATCGACTGGCACGTCTAGCACCTTTGAAAGCCGTTGGATCCTACACTGGAGTGAAGTAGATCTCCCAGGTCCTCACGTATTTGCAGTGCAAGATTTGAAGATCAGATTTTGCGTCAACACAGCAGCAAAACACCATAGTCATGAGTTGATATTAGGACCCCAAGCTAGTGGCGGATCCGGGACCCGGGCTGCCCAGGCTGCAGTCCGGGTCCAAGGCTGGAAAAAGAGTGGAGATCTAAGAAAAATTATACAACTAATAGAGGTGCAAAACACTTAATCTTGTATTAAGCTTGATCAGCCCCCTTCTTGTCAATACCTGGTCCGCCCCTGCCCCAAGCTGCACTTTCTCAAGTCAGTACCTGCACATAGAAGAACAGAGATACTGTGAACATCTTTCCTAGCTGTTTGAAGGGGAAGTGCCAAGAAAAATAGAATAATATTTACGAGGAGTAAATCAGGCAACTGTCCATTATGATACCATCTCAAATGTTCAAGATACCCGAAGGTTGTCTATAGTTAATTTCTTCACCAAAGCTATCACACTTTTCACTTAAACTCAAATGTGAAGTTGGCATAACAAAATTGTGTTTTGCAGTGTTGCACAGTTTCAGCTAAAATGACTGGCATACCATACTCATAGAACCCTGTGTGTATGACCTAAAATGACTATCCATGACAACATAGTAAAACACATATGCCAAACATGATGCCTCGTAATAAACATGCTATAGGAAGATATTATAGAATTGTTAAGAAAACATGATGCATGAAATGAACAGAGCCAATATATAGAAAGATAATGTTTTCACAAGCCAATATTAACATAATATTTTCAGCGCAACTCATGAGAGTGAAGAGGAAATTTAAGCTCCTTTTCGCTATAGCTAAGCCTGTCCTGCCATTCAGAAATTAATCACAATGAAATTCTAGCAAATCAACACATTAATCACAACGAACAGATGGCAGATGGCATGCAACAGACAGCATATCTATGTCACAAGAACAGAGCCATTCAGATATTTCAGAAATCATTAATCCAATCATTAATCACAAAGAACAGTTCAAAATATTATATGTCAATTCATTTGTTGATAAACCTCCATATATCTTTTGAAATTAATCGTCTATTACACAAGGTTTTTGGAGGGTGCATAGTAATCTTGACTTGAAATTATGGTGGTTGGTAGCAATTTTTCAACTTTAAGTAGATATTGTATTATTTTACACATTTGAGAGATAGCTAATGCCAACCTTGGCATTTCATGCTAAACTACATGAACTATTCAGAGGTATCTTGTATATTTGTATTTGGCCGCTAACATGTAAATTACTTGGCACTATGGGAGATAACTAATGATAATATTGATATTTTGTAGAAGCTTGGGGGAAACTCTAGAATCTCATATTGATATTTTGATATTGATTCTGTTTGGCTTAACAGTCATTTGTAATGAACACTTGGGATCAATATAGTTATGACTGTTCTCGCAAATAAACATTATACACTGGACACTTCGGTGAAGGGATTCTCCTTCCTTTATATCATGGGCACTTTTTGAGTTCTAGAACTAAAAATAGAATTGCATTACAATCAGGATCATGCTGTGGTATCATTCAAATCACGTCGGAGTACTTTTGCAATTCCCTTAGGCTAATTCCAGTGGAAGTTTCATAGAGGTTTCATACACATTAAATACGGTGACACATCAGTATATGTGATGATATGGCATGGTAATTATGAAGTGAGAGAGGGAAAGAGTTTCATCAGGATGAAACTGTGTATGCACTATTTTCAAGACTATGAAACCTGTTGAAACTTGCATTGAGGGCTATAGAGTTTTATTTCATCTGACCGTATTCAATCACATGCCTCGCAATTAAATGGTATGGGTAGCCTATAAAATCGTGAAATAAAACTCACCATTGAGGGGCATTGTTTCATTCATCAACTTAAACATCTTCTGATGACATGTTATTCTTGGAAACTCCGCAATGAAACTCCGTAGTGGGAATAGCTAGCCTTAAATCATAGGATTCGTTAAGCATGTAATATTAAAGGTTTTGTGTGATCAAATTTGGTTCACTGCGTGAGTGCACAAAGAGAGATAGATAGATAGAGAGATCCAACACATATATGTAGCAACTGACTACAATTCAGCAAACTTGGTGAATGTATTTTGGAATGATTTTGTTCCATGGACGTTTTGACCAGTAGCTACCAAGATCTATTCGTCGGTTCTACTATCATTATGCGCATCACGAGGAGTAAACCTCACTCCCACAATAAGCTGATGAGCTGGATATAATCTCTTGAAGAGAGGCTTAGTAAAACCTTTAGAATGCAAATTTTGTAAAGATGATGAATCTATCCGAAAAGTGCGCTGTAGCTAAATGTGTTTTTTAGCTGAATTGTCAGGCTTGTATATGGGGTGCTACCTACATAGCTAGTAGATGGTTATCCGAGAAGAAATATGAAACTGTGAATTGCATCTCTGCAGGAGTGCAGTTTGCTGTAGTCCTCGTCTATTTTTCTTTTGTGCTCTATTGGCTGGCAACATCGTCGCCACTCTGGATATGTTGTTGTAGGTCTGCTGTCAATAAGTAGTCGTGGCGAGTACTTTATTAGGGATGGAATCGAATCGGATACGCATGGAATCGAATTCGAATACGAATACAAATATTATCAAATACGAATACAAAACGGATGGTTCAAATTCGCATTCGCATTCGAATACTTGCTCGACTTATAACATAGCGTCAGAACGAGTATCAATTTTGCTTTATTATGGTAAATCATGCTACTACTACCTCGATGACTAATCAGCACGTACAGGTTGCACCCTATTTTGTCACTACCTTGTTATAGGCATTCCGAACTCGTGATCTCACATAACACTTTTCCTAGATTTTTTTTATGTATATACATTTTGACATTGTTATAAGCCCATTGCACTAAAACACTTGGTCACATTATTTATTTTCCTTTTTCTTCGACGACGCTCATTGGAACAAACAGATCTGCATGAAGTTACCTTGCCATCAGTCAGTTCTTGTTTCAGCTCTAAAACACTTGGTCTGTCCCAACCATCTCACCTCCAGCGCACAGGCTGAGCCCAAAAATAGGCCCTCCCTAGCGGCTAGCGCACCTCGAACCAAACACTCCGTTTCCCAATCCCGTGCTGCCCGTGCCCCATCTTCCCGCTGCGGCCACCCTCACACCGCCCCATTCACTCCGTAGATTGAACCTCCACCTAATGCGTCGCTTCCGAAGCACTCTAGCTTTCAAAATGTATATACATAAAAAAATCTAGGAAAAGTGTTTTGTGAGATCATGAGTTCGGAATGCCTATAACAATGTTTTGAATAGATATCATATTCAAAATAACATACCTATTAATAAATAATTAAACATATCAAAAAATATAAAAATAAGTATTTTTCATAAATATATATCATTTAATAATAAAAATAACTTCATTATTAAAACATTTAAATATGATTTATTCAGTTAATAAATAATACAATGTATTTAAAATTAATATAATTAGTCAATTAAACTTTATCATTATATATCACTAGCAATATTAGGTTAACATAATTAGTCATTAGCCATATAGATATTTTTTAATAGTTTAACTTGTGTAAATAATTATTTTATTAGCAATACTAAAATTAACATCATTTGTAATTAGTATTTAGTAATATAAATCAGTTTTTGATGGCTTCATTGGTACTTTATTCTTTGCGGATATAGATAATGTTAGATATTTGACATTTTTGCCAAATACGAATTTGAAACCGGTTAGAGAAAAACACTGAACATTGAATCCGGATACATCCATTTGACATCCACATTAAAAACGAATATGAATACGGATATCCATATTAATATTTTTAGCGGATACGAATTCAGATAATTCGGATTTCCAGACATCCATATCCATCCCTACTTTATGTTGATCTATGCTGTACACACTGTCAGATTTAGTGACCGGCAGCCCACCAGGGGGTCACCCAGGTGGTAGATTTGTAGGTGGGGGAGATTGTGAGACCAAGAACTCGAATGGTAACACAGGGGTGCAAGGTTTAGATAGGTTCGCGCCTCTAGAGAGTAATACCATATGTCCTGTGTTCTGGTGGATCATATTGCTGATCGCAGGTGCGAAGAGTTAACATGCCCTCAGGGGGGCACCCCTGGCCACCTTATATAGGCTGACTACCTAGGGTTACAATCGGATAGGATCTAATCCTAGTCGGTTGTTATATGAAAAGCAATCTGAGTTGGTTTATAATAAGTATCCCATGATATCCGGGCAGAATCCGTTCGCCCGGTCTCCAGGCTTGTGCTCCACGTATCTTTAAGCCTTGGCCCGTACGGCATGGTCGGTCGGGCCCACTTGTCAGGCCTGACCAGTATCCTAGTCGGTGAGGACCCGTGGGTACCCTTATCCCTCACACACCTAAACACAAGAACACTTGCCTTGTTTCGAAAATGAGGTAGGACCAGCTTATGTTGGTGATATGCCCAAGAGGCGATCATTGCAATTCAGATTAAAGGCTCATCGGATATCGATCATGATGGATTTTCATTAAGAAAGAGTTTCTCATTGAAAGATTTAGGAGAGGAGACATTTATTTTGTGCATAAAGATCTATAGGGATAGATCGAAGAGGCTAATTGGATTAAGCCAAGATACATCCATTGACAAGATATTGAATCGGTTTAGTATGGAAGGTTCTAATAAGAAATGTTTCTTGCCAATGTCACATGTCATTACTCTTAGCAAAGATCGATGTCCTATGACAACTAATGAGAAGGAAGGATGTGTGAGTGCAATTTCTTATGTTTCAGCTATTGGATCCATCATGTATTTCTTATGCTCTAAGTGTTACAAGCAGGTATCAGTTAAATTTTGGTGACGCTCATTAGATAATTGTAAAGAGCATCCTTAAGTACTTAAGAAGAACTAAGAATGCATTCCAAGTGTTTGGGGTGAAGAAGAGCTTGTTGTAAGAGGTTACATCAATGGTAGCTTTTAAACAGATAAGGATGATTCCAGATCGCAGTTTGGTTTTGTGTTCTGCCTTAATAGAGGGGTAGTGAGCTGGAATAGTTCTAAGCAAGAGTCGGTAGCTAATTCAATAATAGGGATTTAGTATATTGCATCTTCTGAAGCTACAAAGGAAGATGTTTGGATTAGAAAATTTGTTTCTAAATTGGGTGTTCCCTAGTGCGTCCAGCCCAGTGGATCTCTATTGTGATAATAGCGGAACCATTGCATAAGCAAAGGAGCCCATGTCACATCAAAAGTCCAAACACATACTGTGGTGCTATCACCTTATCCTCAAGATAATTGATCATGGTGATGTAAAGATTTGCAAGGTGCACATGGATTTGAATGTTGTCGATCCATTGACGAAGCCTCATGCACAACCAAAGCATGAGGCGTACACCAGATCTATATATGGGTATTAGCTACTTACAATATTCGCTACTCTATTTTTGTCATGGCTATGTTTATGTAGTATTGAATAAAATGTTATTTGTTCCTTGAGTAACTATCATTTACATTGATTATCAAGTATGTGACTTGTTTGTGAAACTCTTTGTTCATTATGATATTGTTCTAAATGATCCCTAGTATATATCTTTACATGGGACAATAATGGCATGCATACTAGCACATGTATTAATCGACGGTCACATTAAATGGATCATAGATATGGAGATATCCGATTAATAATGTGAATGCATGTTAGTGAACATGGTGTTGGATTGACCCACCTCGAGACACTGCTGGGATTGTTACTTTGTATGTGGCATTGGTTGTTCTCAAGTGGTATACCTACTAGATTCTTAGACCAGAGATCGCCATTGTTTCTCATTAAGTGTAGTGGTGCACTTTGGGACTATCAAACACTACTCCATAACTAGGTAGTATAAAAGCAGTCTTCGGTTGTATGATGAAACATGAAATGGATGTAAGCAGATCAAGATGGAATCTACCCCTCCTAAATAACAGGAGAGATATCTGTGGACCCCTCGAGATAGTTGGATTGGAAAGTGCATGACCATGCCGTCGGATATACATCCATGTGCCCACCAACAAGGCATGGACTGTTCCAGATATGTGATAGGACATCCACCAGTTGGCCATGTTATTGATAGAACTAGTAAGGTAAAAGGAAAGTAATCGATGTAATTGTTGACGCCAGATTTTGACACGTGTCTAGAATCGGTGTCAAGGAAGGAAGGGAGCTGATATGACGAGCCACAGTTGGGAATCGGCCGATTGAAACTACAGTGTTTTGGCCGACTGGCGGAATGAGGAAGCCGGCCGATTTGGAGTCAAAATAGCTTAGCCGGTCTGGGCTTAAGATGGACCAAGATGCAGATTTACTGAAGAAAGAGATAGGCCTGTAAGGGAGTAATAACCAACTCTAGTACGAGTTGTATTTGTAAATATCTATTGTTGTTTAAAATTAGAGATAGATCCTAGTCGGTTAGGAAATCAGTTGTGACAGACTATAAATAGCCAGCTTCAAAGGATTGTAAAAAGGACACATTAATCAATACAATCAATCTACTTTTTCATCATACTTTACTTTCAAGTCGGCGACTTCGCCAAAACATTTTTTTCTTTTACGAGTTCGTGCGGGTTGGCAGGACTGCATCGACACGATCTCCGGCCGATTCTGTAAGTTCCGATTACCGAATGATATCTAAGCTTTAACTTCGAGCGCATCGCTGTTGTTTCTTTTAGATTTATTCGCCAGTTATCGATATCAACTAGAATCGTAGGGTTTACCTGTTATTTTAGTTTTTATCACCAGTTATCCAACTTGAGATACGAACTGTCGGCTTTTATTACTTTCATTCTTTGTTATCATACAGCCGATTAGATCTATCCCAGGTGTTGTTTTTCTAGCATTGTTTAGATTGCTCTAGTAGCTTTTCTCTACAATCGCTACACAGTACCGACTGTCTTATAGCTGGTTGCCTCTACAGTAAATTGGCCGATTCACCGACGCGCTTTCAAAGACAGATTGGAATTCCAGCCGATCGGAGTCCCCTGGAATTTAATATTTTTTATTTCCTTGTCAATCAACAGGTCAAATTGACTGGCACGCCGCGCGAACCGCACCAAGGCGATAACCCGAACAGGAGTTAAGCAGATTCTCCCGGGTCGTGTGTCCGACGCTGAAGATCAATCGGCCGATTTTTAGCGCCAACAGTAATACCATTAGGACTTCTCGTGTCATATATTTGACTAGAATTATTGTAATAACTAACCAGTAACCATGCCCGATATATCTTAGGGAGGCACAGACTCACTCTGAGACATCTCATACGCTCAACGCAATATAATTACCATACATGACGTAAGTATTACGCTATTCATCGGCTCAAACCTGTCTAAATTGTGTCTGTGTTCACCTTCAAGTTCCTGATCTCGGTGAAACCCCTCAGTAAGTTGCCGGTTTAAACACCAACACATGCCAATGTGTTTAAGTAGTTAATCATGATGACTACAAGTTTGTTATGTTGAACCACTATGTGATTGAGTTAATGGTCAATCTATCACAAGAGTGGCATGTATCTCACCTTGAGCTTGACTGGTATCGTGTAGTAAAGGGATCAATATATGAGTGTATCAAGATTCGGACGATATGATCTTTATGTACATTGAGGAGTCAGCATGTCATGTTAAGTGCCACTGCTAACTTGTGGTTCTGAAATTGTTTCCGTTCACGGCCATTTATACGGGAATCTAACGGGTTGCATACTTAAGAGGTTGGAATATTGAAAAGCTTTTGCCTATACGATTGTCTCTAGTAGGAGATTGTTAGTGATGTGCTCAAGAGGCAATCATAACCATTCAAATTAAAAGTTCATCGGATATTGATCGATCCATGAGGGATTAGGGTATACTAGCAGGACTTAGAGCGTGGAAGTCAATTAGCATACTATATAAATATGAGGGGTGGAGACTAGGAATGATTCATTCCACCAAGCCACAACCCTAGCCGCCACCTCCAATCCTAAGACCCTAACTGGGCACGTGCTGCCAGCACAACAGCTCACGGTGTTCCTCTCCCGTGCATGTGCGCTGCTGATGTACTGATCGACTACAGCAATATGAAGTTGCTGTTGGGACGATGATGAGGCATTTGTAATTGACTACTTCCTCTATACCGATGTGTGTCCACGTTGGATGAGCTGCTCCGACTCTTCTTCCGCTACGTTGCGCGTCTAATGTTAACGATTCATGATGCGCGTCTAATGGTAATGATACTCCAACTCTTTTTCCGCAGCGCAGCGTGTCTAATGGTAACGATTCATGATGAGCGTAACGATTCATGACCCTTTACTTGTAAATTTTGTTTGCACATTGTTTGGTGCAAAGGTCGTGTAAGTTTCGTTTCGTGTAAACCTTTACTTGTAAGTTTCGTGTAAATTGTTATAACTAGAAAGTTTCGTGTAAATTGTTATAACTAGAGTAGCCTAGCTATTTCTCTCTAGCTTCGCCTACCGTCTAAAAAACCTATTATTCTAAAAAAAGCAGTAACCTCACTGGCCCTTGTAAATGAACCACGGAAACCATAATGCCCAGTGTTCTGGATTCTTGATACAAGTCATTCACTTTCTATGCCTTCTCTCTTTTAATATGTTTTATACGAGGATGTTTTGGAAATGTTAATGACTTCAATAGCCTGTGCATTTTCCTTTTGAGTAACAGAGCACTCCAACTTGTTCAAGGATCACCTAACTGAAGCAAACACCTGTATCCTGCTGAGGAACAGGCATTCCAACCTTGACTGTGGAATGATCATTCGTAGCAGAGTCATAACATCAGCACTATCATTCGGGTTCACCGTGCATTTGCTCTGAAGAAAGAATGCATGGAACAAGGTCCTGAAGGCTGCAACTTTGGAACAAGTACCGACTTGGGAGAGGGTGAACAAATTTTCTGAATCTTGCAAGTTAACAAGAACCAATTCAGAAACATAGGAGCCAGTTTTGAAGCTCTGAGCCATTATGCTCGCAAGAAGTGATCTAGTTTCTCTTCGAGAATCAATCCGGGTGCGCTATTTCAGAAACACTATGGAACTAGTGGCATAACTTCTAAATTTCAACTTTGATGAACAGACAAACTGAACCCAAAAAAAAATGGACCTCAATCACAAACGAACCCTGTTTTTCCTAGCATCACCACGCAGCTAGTCTTACTACCTGCCTTCAGTGCTGCCGATGACGAACGACGGCAGATCAGGCCGGCTGACATCGGGGACGCCGACCGGCGGCAGCGGCGACGACTCGATCACGGGCTTCCTCCCCTTCAGCTTGAGGGATCCCTTGATCATGTCCCCGAGGGACTTGAACGGGTTGCTCAGTTTCCTCTGCACCCAGAGGAGGAACGACACCTCGTTAACCTGCCACACCGCCGTCAGGACGATGACGGCGCCGAGCAGGATGTGGGTGACAGTGTTCTGCCTCTTGATCTTGTTCAGGTCCTTGGCGATGTCGGCTAGCTCCACCTCTTTGCTGGTTTCGCTTCTCCCAGGCTGATGACTCGGGTGCAGGGAGTGTGTTTCCAACGTGTCCGAATCTGGATCTCTCTCCAGTGCATCTGGCTGTTCAAGATGCAACAACGGGGTGTCAGTTCATCCTGTCAGCATCAGCACTCTGCAGCCTGAAACAATCCGGACACTGACATGAGTAACAATCCGGGCGCGTATGTATGTTACCTTGGTGAGCAACGAGGACAGGAGGTGTTCGTCCTCCTGCCGCTGCCTGGCCGGCATCTCCTTCTCCCCTTGGCCGTCCATCCTCTTCTCCTCCAGGAGGCCATGGATGGCCTCTCGCACCAGCTCCACCTTCTTCCTCCTCCCCACCGTCTCCTCCGCGCCGACGCCTCCATTCGGGATCGGGGCGTCGTCTCGCCCGTTGGGCAGGTCCATGGTGATCTGAAGGAATGGAGGAGCGGACGAGGAAGCGCTCCCGGCCAATCAATTAAGCAATCAAATAATAGCAAGTGGCTGCACGAACCGCACGCCTCTTTCCGATTCCAGAAGTTGAGAAAAGACAAAGCATTCACGTCGGCGTCACGGATTCAGAGAGATTCTTGGCGACGGTCATTGTCCTTTCGGCCGAACGAACTAGCAGGTGAATTGCCCGCGGTGGGCAGGATCCGGATCGTGGGGAGGGGCGTGGATGGAAGCGTCCAGAATTGGCGCGGCGGCGGTTGGCCGCTGTCCTTGTCAACCGAAGGGAGCACAGCTACTATTTCGCATGCGCGACGTGTGGCAGCCGTACGTGTCTTGCACTCTTGCTTGCCTAGTTAAACGCGCGCCACATGTCGCTCGCACTCCCACCTCGCTTCCAGGGGTGCATGCTTCCGGCACGTTCGTACTGGTATTAACAAGATACTACTTACAAGATGATTGGAATAAATTCTTCGGAGCGATGATTAGAATGATCCAATTCACTTGGAATTCCAGATGAAAGAGTTATCTTCAGAAATAGTTGAGTCTAAGAAAATAAGTCACATCAGATGATAAAATCGGTCAAATCTATTTTGGTCCATATAATCAACGTAGGAGTTGTATTTTAGTACATTATTTGTATATACCCATTTGTATATACGGGTATGTTGTATTTGTGGTCATACGAGAAGGGATGGAGTTCGGAATGATGATATACGTGATAGATTAGGGGTAGCGCTAATTGAAGAAAAATTTATCCAATACCAATTGAGATGGTTTGAGATGGTTTGAATATGTCCAACGGAGACCTCCAGAGGCACCGGTGTGTAGTGAAATTTTAAGGCGTGACAGTAATGTGAAGAGGGGTAGAGGAAGACCAAAATTGATATGGGAAGAAGAAATAAAAGAAGATTTGAAGCACTACAAGAAATCTTCCAACTAGTGAAACCAAAAAGTGTCATAAACGCGTTTTTGCGTCATAAACATGATTTATGACGTGGGAGGGATGAAAACCTTTCGTCATTAGTCGAGCATCATAAACCTCGACCAGTAACGTTCTTGCGTCACTAAGATAATAACGAATGAAAATTTATCCCACATGTCATCATAAATTGGCTCCGTAGCATGCGACGTCGGACCACAGTCTGATGTGGCATGACTGTTACGAACTGTTTTGTCATAGATTGAATTAGGCCCAGTTCTTGTTGGACCAGCCCAATAATTGTTGTCGTCATAGATTGATTTACGCCTAACTTATTGTGCCGAGCCCAATAATTGCTATCGTTATAGATTGATTTAGGTCCGATTCTTCTTGGACCGAGCCCAATAATTGCTGACATCATAACTTGGTTGGCCCAATTCTTGTAGGATTAGGCGCAACATATGCTGACATCATAACTTTATTTAAGATCATTCTTAATGGATTTAGCCGAACAATTGCTGACGTCATAACTTGGTTTAGGCCCACGAAATAATGGGCCAAGGGGGTGAGCCCATGAAATTGTGGGCCTTGTTATTTTCAGGTGCAGCCCAGGTAGCGCTTAATTAAAATATAATCTAATTTAATATTACATACAAATTAATTTGGTAATTGATAGCACAATTAATCTTTACATACCACACATATAAATAAATATTTCTCATCACACTTCACACATTATTATTCATGACCAAAGAACAAGCACAAGCATATTGTCCATAAGAGATCACAAACCACTACACATGATATCTCTCTGACAAAAATAAAGCTGGTCTAGGAACATATTGAGCACAAACCACAATACTCACAAACTAGCACAAGCAGCTGGGAGGACATGAGCAGATACCTAAGAAGCACATTTACCTTACCCTCTGAAGTTTAGTAGTTGATGAAGGACGTACTTAGTTTCTCTTACTGTTTTCTTCAAACTCTCAATCTTCTCAGACTGCATTTTCATTTACCAATCTGAAGGTTGTGCCTTCATCTTCAAGTCGCTCAATATTTGCTCATGTTCAACAACTTGTTGTCTTAGTTCTACAACTTCTTGTAGACCTCCTAAAGAAACTTCAGATCTTCAGTTTGTAGCTGAGGCTGGCTGCATGATCACGTAATCAAGGAAGGGACTTGACTGCAAATCATGAGGACCAGAATTTGGTACTGCGACGTGAAGGATTGTTTTCAATATTTTAGCCTACAAATGAAAGGAGCAAAACTCAAACTTCAATCTTAAACAAAGCAACTGAGTAAAGTACAAGAGCAGGATAATCACTTGTTTAGTTACATACCATGACACGTGATTGAATCTCAGCAATGTAGGAACGTGATACTAGATCCTACACAATAAGTATTTGGTCAGTTGTCTTAGATATAAGGAACAGAATGTACCATGACCATAGAAATGCATATGCCGACCTTGCAGATATATCTAGAGTTGCTAGGTAAGAGAAGGATCTCAAATCTAACATAATACACGGAGAAAC
This sequence comes from Setaria viridis, assembly GCF_005286985.2. NCBI lineage: Eukaryota > Viridiplantae > Streptophyta > Magnoliopsida > Poales > Poaceae > Setaria > Setaria viridis. The sequence continues at coordinate 24,071,569 of NC_048263.2, read as the reverse complement.
TTACTTTTTGCTAAAGAAATACTCCAACAGCATGGGGGTCGTGGCCACATCTAGGTGTAAGTAAGGCTCCGCTCCAAACAGAAATAAACTTGAGCAGAGTGCTCTCCGATGAAGTAGATGTTGATCCAGAAAATTGGAAGGGACTCCAAAAAAATGAGATTCTTCACTTGTGGAGCTCTAAAATGCAATGGTGCATGGTTGGACGGGGGAGCCGGTGCTTGCGCGACATTCTCGCTTAACTGCTTAGCTGCGCAAGCATGGGCGCAGCCGCTACAAGGATGCCGAGATGTTCCTCCAAGAGTGCTACCAACCATGCCGCACCTTGATGCCCGCCGCCCATGGAGCTTGCCGCCGGCGAAGAGGTACCCCACGGCCGCTGAGGTCAGTGGCCACCGCAGATCTATTTGGACGTTAGATCCAGTAGAGAGGAGACTGTTGATTTTGGAAATACAAGCCAGGAGTTTGGAGGGGCACTGCGGTAGCCATGTTTTTATTATTTGGAGGAAGACGAGGGAATACAAAATTTGAAGATCCTGCTTTCAAGTTCCTGGGCATGAAATGAAAATTTGGTAAGCTGCACTTGCTGCGGGGTCATTGACAAGATTGTGCATTTTTATCGGACCCATTTGTCAGCGAAGCTGGGTGCGTTTCATCTTGCATACAACATAGACGGGAGACAAATATCTAGAAGAAGCCTGCGCTTTAGTGAACCTGGGTGCGTTTTCAGTCGCTGACCACAAAGTGGAACAGCTGCTTTCTCCAACTATAATGCCTACGCGTCTATTTTTTTTAACTCATGTGGATGTCAGGACTGACCAAAGCGCACTCGTATACTTGCCGAATATTTTGCATGCCTACCCATGAACGAAAGCCTGCATATTCCATCCTATACTTGTAGCAGGATTCCTGATCAATGTAGGCCTGTGTATTCCGTGTATCCCACGTATTTTCATGGCTACTGTAATCCCGTGAGGCGTGAGCTGGGAGAAGGTGCACTGCGTTGTTGATCGATCATGGTGCTTCAGTAAATAGGAGTGCCTCCAAGGCCTTTGCTCATTGGCTCTTCATCTTACATGCATTGTTTAGTGATTGTGCTAGGCGACCTACTTGATTCTGCACCCTATGAGAGGTGAGCTCATTGCTTCGCATTTTATTTATAGGTTACCATCATTGCTTATGGAGGGCTTGGAGTCGTCATACAGTGGCCCACCATCCTCGACAGGGCCACCATCCTCGTCGGAGGAGTAGTTGGAAGGAAGAGAAGAAGCAATCGAAGAATAAGCCATGGTAGTTTTCTGGAGGAAGAGAGCATGGAGGCAAGGCAATGGAGGGGTTGGTTAGCACAAGAGGATGGTGCTGGTATATTAATGGCTCTCAGTTGCCAAGGGAAAGCCGAAGGGTCGCATCGGGAGTCAGGGGACAGAAAATGGCAAGAGGCGCATCGATCTCTAATAATGTAACAATCTTTTGCAAGTGAATAACATTGAAATCTCAGTGAATTTCAGTAGAGAAATAAAGAACTAAACTTAATTTGCAAGTATTAGAACATGGAGATATAAACGATCGATAAAATTGCAAAGATAAAGGATCCTGGGCCTCTGACCCTCTGTTACCTGTTACCTCTGACTCATGGTGGAAGGGCCTAAAGTAAAGGCCTAAAGGACCGGCCGGGTGTTGACTCTATATTCTCTGTGACTCCTGTCGCACATCTAAAGGCCGGCCGGGGATCTTTTTGTACCTGTACGCCGTACGCGGATGCGCTACTGACTGCTGTATGCATGTATACCTCGGGTCCTGGGCTGGGCCCCTCCCTCCCATGGGCCCTAGGCCATCGCACCTCCGGCACCCTTGCAGGGCCGGCACTGGAGCCACGACTTGGACTCCATATGCAGCTCTACATGGAGGCCTTCTAGTCCAATTCACCACCTACCACCCAAAGTGTCCAGGTTCAATGAATGTTCATTCTATAAGACTTGGTGACTTGGGGGTAAAGCACCTTACGATTTCATGAAAAGTCTTGCATAAGCAGTAGATCTTGTGCTGGTCGTATCTCCCTTATTCAAACTCCGATTAATGTGAATAAGGTATCTTAATAGATCAGTTAAAAAATATCTACAACTTTTGAAAAGGTTCATATGTTTGAGGTCGGCAAAACACCAAAAAGGGCCCATGCGGATTGACATGAGCCTGCATGCCGATCTACATATATACTTTCCTTGCTGGGTTCTATCTGCGTTTCATCCCACAACATCCTCATCATATAAATACCCCAGAAGTTGAAGAAATAGAGGGACATACACCATATGGAGCTGAGGGTCACTGCATGTTTTGAAATTGTCTAGGAGACCATTGCCTCTCTAAGTTGTTGTGATATATGGTGGAGTTCATCGATAGCGAATCATCGATGATATGCACTCGAAAGTGATCATATAATGCATCCTCATCTAATTTGCTAGCGACTCAGTGCCTTCTTTAATAGTTTGTACTATCATGGATTTTTGCTTCCTTAGTCTAGTTCTAGATTAGACTATTAATGTGCTTTATGTAATCAAGGTGATTAGGTCTAGCACATCGATCTTCCATGGTAACTAGACATAAGCTTTTATGTTTGTGACCTTGGAACCTCTCATGTAGAACGGTTGGATTGTGATAGGATTTTGGTGCCTAGTAGGGTGGTCAGTACTCGGGAGGTAGACTGGAGATAGTCATTTAAAGATTGCTTTGGAAGAGATGCATGATGTGCTTGCTCACTGGATAGAACTGCAACCAGAAGGCATTAGGCTTAAGTTACCCGTTAGTTGTTGTGTTATCACTTGCTTATATATGTGGATATGATCAACCTGTATTCTTATCGTTCATCTCTATTAAGTCTGTTTATCTCTATATACAATCAATGGTTCATGTTAATTAGGATTGATCCATCACGAGTAGATAAAAAACCAATTCATTATCGATCCATGAATTGATAAATCTTGAGGTAATACTCTAAGCGAAAATTTACTATGTTTCGCATGGTTGTGGTAAAACAATTGGTGTACTTATTAAGTGCCATCACACCCATCAGAGTATGTGGATCTAGGGTTGGTCTGGAGTGGACATGTCATCTAGAACATCATCGAACATCGTATAGATGCAAGAAGAACATTGGTTAAGGTTTGGAGATAAAAGTAAAGGTGCTTGTATTTGATTCAATTGGATTATCTTCAATCGGCTGTGATATATGGTGTGCAGTTCTTGGACCATTATGATTCTAAACCTGTATATACAACAACAACAAGATAGCCTTTCAGTCCCAAGTAAGTTGGGGTAGGCTAGAGTTGAAACCCAACAAGAGCCACAAATCAAGGTTCAGGCACATGAATAGCCGTTTTCGAATCACTCCTATCTAGGGCTAAATGTTTGGGTATATTCCATCCCTTCACTACAAGAAATGTGTTGATCTATGATGAAAATTTTATGAAACATTTGTTCTCATCATAGATCTATGATGTTTCTGGCTAAAAACATCACAAAGGTTCACATTCGAGCAAATTTAGTGACAAAGTTACGGAACGTCATAAAAGTTGCCACTGTGGCAAAAAAAATCGTCAATAGCTGTTACATGGTGGTTTTGTGATGATATAACCTCCGCGAAAATGTCATAAACCAACCAGGGTCCCACATGTAAGTTTAAGCTGATAAATATGGCAGTAAAATAAAAAGGAAGATGTTTTCCTCCCGTTGGTCGAACCTGTTACCAATCGAATGGGAAGTGTTTACCGCAACCAGGTCCCACATGTAAGTTTCAGGTGAGTCTTTACCGATCAAATGGCTGGCATGACGCTTTGCTAGCTTCGCAAAGATGACTTTTGCTGCGCAGATCTGCAATGGTCCATGGTGAGAATGGTGCATCCTAGTGGCGACGGGAGGATGATTGCGCTACCTCCCGGGTACGAGAGGATGAGGAGCCACGTTGAGGTCAGTCCCCTGGTTTGAGCCGCTACTTTCCCCTATCGTCCTAGGGATGGGGATCTTTGGATTTAGGGATCTGAGTTGAACATACTAGATTCGTGATGCAGTTAATTTTTAATTTGGATCGTATTATGGATTGATAGGTTCTTGTATTTTACTAGCTTCTAGAGGTGCTTGAAGTCATTGGTAGCGGCAGATTGGGCCTCCTAACGATGATCTTATCGTTGTGGATCCTGTAAACATGTGCGAGCATGGGTATGCTCTCCTTGTGAGGTATAATTGGACATTTGACAACCCTAGGTGCCGGTATGCATCCTGCAGTGAGGTAAACAATAATTTGTTTCAATTGTAATAAAACTTGCTTGCACTCTTGATGTTAGTGTTATAAATGGAGAATTGTATGAATGTAATTGGTGTCTGCAGCGTAAAGGCCTGAAATGCGCGGCGTTTATGTGGGTTGATCTTGAATGAGATGCTAGGACTACAGGTATTCTAACGAAGCTGATGAAGAGGAAGGCAAAATCTGACAAAGAAGCAAGGTCGTGGAAGGAAGAATGTGCAAAGGCTAACATGAAGCTTGAAGTGACTGCTGCTGAGCTGCAGAAGGTGAAGGGATACCTGGAACAGGTCACCGATGTGGTGAAGAAGGTCAAGCAATTGATGTTGCTATGATGTATTATCTAGCAAATTAGGATAAGTAAGAACAATGATTATAAACTTTGTAGTGATGAATATAATGGCTAGGACATGCAATCTGATTATGCCACATTGGTTTAATCTACTTTCAATTTGATTCCAGCATATTTTCCATTCAGAATTCAGATACGCTGCATAATTGAGAAACACTAATAATATAGATATTTGTAGTATATATACAAATGTGTTGTCTGATAATACAACTGGTGGCCGAGATAATAAAATTTGGCAGGGTCCCACAACTCAGTCTGAGATAAAAAAGGAAGAAAAATGAAAAGGTAATAGTGCGCACAACAGGGATCAAACCTGCGAAGACCTCTTATTTCTGAAGAATTAGCACTACCACTAAGACATAATGCAGATTATGATTTTTGAACAAGGCAGCTTCTTTATATTACGGTTCTAATAAGTGTGGTCCACTTTCCAGTTGCAGGCTAGAGCAGCGGGTATATCTGCAACAACGTACATTGCAAGGGACTCGCCGACATGCTCTTGTTAGATGTGGCAAAGACTTGAGCCTAGAGGCGTCGGTGTGCAGATCTGCAACGGGCGGCGAGAATGGCGCATCCAAGCAGCGAAGGGAGGAGTAGGAGCTACAGTCAGGTCAGTCCCCTATTTTGTGCCGCTATGTTCCCCTTTCATCAGAGGTAAGGGGATTTCTGGAATTGGAGATTTCGGTTGAAGGCACTAGATTTTGATTTCGTCCTACTCTGAGGTTTGCATTCCGATTGGTGTTAGAAATTGATAGGCTATAGTTTATAAAGTGCAAACCTAAATATTGATTTCAAGTTACAATGACTTTTACGAAGCATTGGAGTATTCCATCATCTTCTTCCATTGGTAGCTACTGCTCGAAGACATCTTCCCGCAACACTACCCATTGGCATCCTGAAAACAAGTGCGATCACGGGTTGAGAGCTGTGGTGAAGTATTCTAGGACCTTTCTCAACCTTGGCTGCCAGTTTGCTTGCTGTCCAAAGGTAATGGCTACCTGCTTCATAGAGATTTTGGTTCTGTGGTTTCATGTTAATGTTGTCAACGACGATTTGTAAAGGGGCGTTTAATTTGTAGGATGAAAAAAAGCAATGCGGTTACATGATCTGGGTTGATCCAGAACGGGATGACAGGGCCTTTGGTGTTTTGGTGAAGCTCATGAAGAAGAAGATGCAAGTTGAAGAGGATGCAAAGAAGTGGGATGAAGAATTAGGAAAAGCTAACTATGAGCTTAGAGAGATTAAGAATGAGCTCAAGGCGGTGCGGCAACAACTTTAGAAGGTTACTGTCGAGCTGAAGTCAATTGGGAATTATAAGCACAATGTCAAACTCGTGCACGTGCTGCTTGTTTTATTTGTTGTTGTCGCGGGATTGATGCTTGGTGGTAAGGCTAATTAAGTAGATGGTTCAGAGGTGGTATGGTTCTCTTATATTTTCGTAGGTAATGGTACTTAGAGTGAAAGTACCATAGGATTGCCTTATGTTTCTGAACATTTCCCCGATGATGTATTCTGCAAGTGTCACTTTGGTTATGTTGCCTTATGCTTCTGAACATTGTGCCGATGATGTACTGTCTCTTTTGCCAATCTCATTGCATGATTTCATTTAGTTGTTCCAAGAGTGCGACATCAACAAATAAAAATGAAACCATGGATGAAACTCTGGGTCTGCTTGGTTGTCTTGCCCAAGCTTGCCCACTAGCCTTGGTTGCCAAGACTTGGCAAGGCAATCCTTGCTGTGCGGTAGTTGCTATCCACCACTGCGCTACACAAATGCTTTTGACTAACTCCACACTCATAAAATTTTAGTCCGGTCTATTCACTTTTCTGACAACGGAATTTACGTCTAGCTTAACCAAGAATCATAACCAATTGCATTCAGATTGAGAGGCGCCGGTTGCCTAGCTTCCCAAGGAAGCTGGCGCAACTTGCCATGGAAGGTGAGGAAATCCTTATTTAATTGCCTTTTGAACCTCACTATTCCTTCTTTGCTATCACGCAACTTCCGGTGCCTGTTTGATGCCTCCGCCAACATCTCCCCCAATGGATGGCGTCATTCCTCGTGTCCCTCGTGTCCGAGCTGAAGCAACACAATGGCCATCCTTGATGTTCCCCCTCCCACCGTCCCAGCCGGCCACCATGACGGTGGGGAGATGCGGCGACTGTGGCGTGTTGAAGGCATCATAGTGGAGGACCAGCCCGATGGGGCCCCGCATGCTCTACAGCACCTACGGGGGTCATCGCTGTTCAGCCGGGGAGCGGTGGGGGAAGCTTCGCTGCCGCCGCCAGAATACCGCGACCCCCTATCTTCCACCAGGCGCCGTCGCCACCTGAAGCTGGCATGCAGTGGGTGGAGTGCCCTAGAGGTCAGGCTAGCCGTGTGTGGATCCTTTGGCCGGCCGCTCGGCCGTTGATGTTAAGTACGCCCACTGCATCGACTGTCCCAGTGAGCGAGGGGGTCCTGCTGGACCCGTTCCTGCTCGACGGGCCAGCACCGCCCATGATCATCAACGAACCGTGGCTCCATAATCCTATATACACCTCACCAAGAATAACAAGTGCCACTTTGGTTATGTTGCCTTATGTTTATCTTTGCTATGCTGTTAATTAGTAACTTTAGGTTTCTTTGGAACCCTAGCCATCTTTGTTATTCTGTTATCTTTTATTTGTAAGATCAATTGACTGTTTTCTTTGGATGGAAGATCAATCCCCTATTTTCGTGCTCTGTTTAATGTTTCATTTAATTTGATTGTATTTGGAATAGTGCATCTATTTTTTAGAGGTTGAAAATCAATATAGGACGAATATTAACAAATAATGTAATCCTATTAGGCTCTCTCTCAAAACCAAGGAAATCCTTGCTCACCATGCCAAAATTCATACCTTTTTTCCTACAAAGGATCGAACATTTTGGTCCGTTTCCTTTTGGATGGAAGATCAATCCCTTATTTTCCTACTCTATTAGCTCTGTTTCCTCTCCCTCACCCTTTTCGACAAAGGATCGAAAATTTTAGTCCATCCTATTTACTTTTCTGATAATGGATCATACGTTTGTACACCTCGCCAAGAATAGCAAGTGTCACTTTAGTTATGTTGCCTTATGTTTCTAAACATTATGCCGATGATGTACTATCAATCTTGCCAATCTCATTGCATGATTTTATTTTGTTGTTTCCAAGAGTGCCACATCAACAAATAACGGAAGTCTCAGTGCACAATTTCATTGCACTATTAGCAAGACTGAGAATTAGGTAACCGTGCATGTTGAGTGTCATGGGGATGAAACTCCTCTCACATACAATGAACCTGCCTTCTCTCTCATCATAAACACCCTGCGAAGTAAAAAAAAATTGCTGATGTGACATGAAATTTAATGGTCATGAAACTCTTCACGAAACTCCTACTGAGACTGGCCAAAAAATGAAACCATGGATCGAAAATTTTAGTCTAGCCTAATTACTTTTCCAACAATGGAATTTCCTTCTAGATTCGTGTGGCGGAACCGCCCAACATAAACTGGTTTAAATGCGTCTAATCGCTGTCGGGACAGCAATTACCCGAAACGCACTTAAAACAGTATAAGTCCGGTAGTCCGTCAAGTGTCCCTAGGACTCCTCAAAAGATCCACGTCACGTCTCATAGCCATACACTAGGATCGCTTCCACGATGGGAAAGCATCAACAAACATTACATTTTTACATACATACAAGAGGTACGAATTATTACAGAACATAGTTTGAAATAAACTTAACCGTGCAGGTCAGAGAGAGATTCTAGGAGTTTAAAACATAAACTGGTCCAAGTGAGAGATGAACATTTAAGTTTTTCTTCTAAGGGTATTGCGAGACTCGTAACAATACCCTAGTTTTTCGGGGCTTCCTCCTCTGCGGACTCCTGCGGTGCTTCTGAAACAGCCACAAGGGATAACCCTGAGTACGGGGTACTCAACAAGGCTTACCCGACTAACCAATATAATAGTTTTTCTGGAACTACATGATAGTTGTTTAGTGTACTGGCTGACTCACCTTTTGCCAAAAGAGCTTACTAAAGAGTGAGACCTTAGCTTTATCCTTTAACTCAATTAAGTTATTACCTAACCAATCTAAATGATGACAAAAAGATACTTTTGCAAGCAGTGAGAAATTAAGTCATACAACAAATTAATATTGGAAAGACATTGCATTCATGAGGTTATACTACGATGCTCAACAGTGATCAAGCACATTCATAACCGAGAATAGCGGCGATCCGGATCAATTTACATCCTGCAGGAGAGCACCCTGATCACCAGCTATGTACGACTGTCCAGGTCGTACGCAACGACCTTTCGATTAGCAAACCCAAGGATTGGGAATAAGACTACCCAAACCCAGGGACGCACCCCCACATGGGACCCCACGTCTGTCCTGATCTCCATGTGAGTTTCAGGCTACGCCCCTGCCAATCTCCAACACGTCAAGTGCGGGTACGAAATATTCCCGATCAGAGAGTCTACTAACTTACCGTGCTTTACTGGTCCCATACCCAGTAAGCAATCAGGTGACAATCACTTGATCAAAGGTTAAGACAACGATCGGGCCTTAACCAAATTAAACCGGCAGACAGAACTAACATCTCTAACTTCTGTCTGCTTTTTAACTTCCAAGCCACCTTTCTATAACTAGCATGTATGACTCAACATTTCACCTTAAGGTTCGGTAACCAAGTTACTTTAAGCATCTAAGCATTTCTAAACTTGGGTTACTTACTAATTGTTTGAACAAGTGGCAAAGATGTCCTTAAAACAAGGTATGATTATGCACAAGAATGGGTTTCAATCAACTCCTAGACTTAATGCATTCAGATAGAAATTAACTAATAATTGGACACATGAAATAACAATTCCAAAGTAGATAGGTATAAATGCACCGGGGCTTGCCTTGATCTATAAAAATGTTAGTATTGTCCGACGGATTGGCTTCGCAGGGGATCAATTCAACGATCTCCTCAAACTTCGAAGATCCTTCTGATAATTCCAAGAATTCCTCTTCAGGTGCTTCGGTGTCTACGATATAGCATATGCATGGTTAGCGATGCAACTTTTTGAATACAAGACTATACAACTTTCCTTCATCATAAAGTTGCAAGCCAACAAGTGACTACACAATTTATCATGATAAAGTTGCAAGCCAACACACAAAAACCCGAAAAGATTAACCCATCATTTTTATTTTCTTTATTAATCCTACCTTAGGCTTTTTCTTTTATTTTTAGAAAATATGATAATTATTTTCTAGTCTCAAAACCTAATTTCCTATGGGTTAATAATAATTTGTGGATATGAAACATTATTCCATATTTTATGCATTTAATAAAGGTTAAGTATTTATTTAAATACCTTAATGAAAAGGCATTAAACAAATACCTAAGTTTTTATTATTTTTCCTAAGATATAAGAATTTTAATGCATAAAGGAAAATAAAACAATCCTAACAAAATTGGTTTCACTAATTTTGGACACTCCTAGAAATTTCTGTGATTTAAAAGGTGATAAACGAATTTAAGCTATTATTCTAATAAAAGAAAATCTAAATTTTACCCCAATACTCCCAGCCCAACTTTTCTCACTCGCCCCCTCTCTACCCTCTCTCACTTGCGCTGGGCCCGTGACTCGGGTCCACTTCCTCCTCCTATTCCTTTTACCCGCCGGCCACTGGGCCCACTGGGCCGATTCTTCTTCTCTCCTCCTTTCTCTACTCCCCTGTCGGCCCAACGGCCCACCCTTCTCTTTTTCTCTTTTCCGCGGCACCCGGCCTGCCACACCGGCCTATCGGCCTGCTGGACCCTAGCCCACCACGCTTCCACTGCGCCTGGCCGGCCCCTTCTTCTTTCCTCTTCCTCTTCTGATGCGCGGGCCCCCCGACGCTAGCACCTTCTTCCTCCTCCTCGCGCCAAAACTGAGCGCGGCAGGGGGCGGCGCGACTCACCGGCCGGCGCCCCACCGGCGACGGGGCTAGGCTGGGGGAGGCATCCCCAAGCCACAACACACCCGTGGTTGGCGGCGGCTCCCCGGGAAATGGCCGGAGCTAGCCTCTCCACGGTGGCGGGCGGCGTGACCGACGGTCGGCCGTGGCCAAGCATGGCGACGGTGCAACTTGGTCCCCCAACTACTCCTATAGCTTACTAGTACCCCAAACGCTTACCTACGGCTTACCACAAGGAAGGAAAATGACAGCAAGGCGAAGCTCACCGTGAGCAGGAGGTCTGACGGCGGCGGACGGAAACGGCAGCGATTAAGGGCTCGCCAGCAGAGAAGCTGGAAAACAAGTTGACACTATGGTCAAGGAGGTGTTAACGGGGCTGTGGGTGAGAGGAATCAACAGGGAAGGCATCGTGGCGGTGGAATTTGATCGGCGGCAGCAGCGTGGCAGTGGGTGACGGGCGGTGGTAAGAAAAACAACGCGGTAAGAAGCGGCGGCGGGAGCGGTAGATATGCGAAGTTTCACCACGCGCATGGGCGACACCGTGGCCTAGTCGTAGGCTTGCGTGGTGAGGTGGCCTTAGGCGTTGAGCTGGCGGACGGGCGAGCTGCCGGCGGTGACACGTCCCTGCTCTGCTTCTGCCGTCCCCCTTTCCTTTTTTTGTCACCCGAAGTTCAGACCTTAACCATGGTTGATTTTGAATCCGAAGGTCCACAAGTTGCTTAAGCAAAGTTGAAGATAAACTTGTGCTCTTTGATTTATATTTAAACTTCCTCCCAAGATAAACATCCCAAAGTGGCCAATTTTGAATTCTTTTCTCGGGCAAACTGAAAGCTCTGAACTTCTTGATTCAGTTCGTCAGTCACGGTGCATGGCCGTTTACCCTTCTTTTGATTCATTTTCAGTGGCCCAAACTCATTCTTCTTAGTCCAACTACTACCCATTCATGCTCTACAACTATCAGAGATCCCATTTTGCACATAAATGCCTATACCTCTTGCACTACATTTCTCTCATTCTTGCTCCAAATCTAGGCACTTGCTGCTGTTTCAGACTTAGAGAAAAAGTTCAGTTCAGCAGCTAGGCTGAAAATGGCAAAGTGCTGACTTTGAGCCCTAATTTGAATTTGATCCCTTTACTATTCTTGACCAACAACACCCTATTATACTTGTCCAAAGATCATACTTCATTGTCGTGTAGTTGCTTTGGTCCACTTATTTGGAAAATTTGGTAGAAATTAATTTCCAAGTTGGATACTTGCACTGTTTTCCTGAAATTCTATTTTCGGATAGTGAATGGTACTTCCCTGATTTGATTTTTCAACTGCATTTCTTGAGAGGTTTAAAACTAGGATTAGTCTCCAATCTTAATTCCTGAAGTTTTAAACACTCTCAAGCCTTCATTTCATATTTTTGCAAAATTTTTCTGAATTTAGATTTAAAAATTCAAATTTTTGGTCAAATTTGACTTGAATTTGACTTTTAGTCAATTTCTTCCCTTTTTCTCCAAAATTCACCCTTAACCTTTCTTGGCCATATTTGATTATCGAAACACCAGGTGTTACAATTCGTCAAGAATCATAACCAATTGCATTCAGATCGAATATACGATGCCACGGCCTCCGGCGGTTGGCGTATCGGTTCCTGTTCCCATCCTCGAGGAGCTGGTTACCGTCCTTGAGAGGCGCCGGTTGCCTAGCTTCCTAGGGAGGCCGGTGCAACTTCCCATGGAAGGTGAGGAACTCCTTATTCAATTGCCATTTCCCCCACCATCGGCATCATCGCCAGTTCCACTACCATTACATCCCCGACGCACACGCCTCACCCCAGCAGCCCGGCCGACGCCATGAAGCGATCCGTCTCCCCCTCGGCCCCTACCTGCTTCGGCTCCTCGTCACAGCGCCTCTCCCCCACCGGCTCCCCCTCGCGCATCTAGCGATCCTCCGATGCCTCCTCCTCGTCGTCGCACTCCTGTGGTGGGTTGTCGCCGCGCTACCGCCACACCGCTGCCTGCAACTTCATGGTAGCGCTACGGTGCTACATTCACGTGGTGGGGTCATCCTGCTACGGCGGTGCTTCCGCATCGGGATCCTGCTCTGACGCCAGCAACCTCGGGTGGCCATTGCACTCATCGTCGGGATCGTGCTCCGACGCCGCCGGCCTCAAGCTGTTGTCACTCGCGGATGGTCGCCGCGGTGCCGCTGGAGGCTCCCCAGTGCGTTCCCAGCCTCATCCGGTGGTAGGGGCGGCTTCCTCCACCCCTACACCGTCGTCGCCGCCTCGGAAGTTGACCTTGACGATGACCCTTCCAGCTGATGTGTTCAACTCCAACTCTGACTCCCAGGCTGAGATGGACTCGTATGATGACTGTCGCCACAGCTACCACACACCCTTCCCCCAGGGCAACGCTCTGCGCGTCTTCTGCCGCACTAACAACACCTTCGCATGCCCCATCTGTCCTAGCACAAGGCATTGCTGGAGGATCCTGAATGAGGTCAAGGACCATTTCCTAGGGGTGGCAAAGTCCTCACCCCTGAGGGGCGAGAATAAGAAGTGGATCCGCCACCGCGTCGTGGCCCGGAACGAGGGGTGGATGGAGTGAGCGAGCCACGCTGGTGGAACCCTAGCCATCTTTGTTATGCTATTATCTTTTGTTTGTAAAATGAATGGAAAGATTGATCCCCTGTTTTCTAATCCGAAGATCAATCCCCCTTTTTTCCTACTCTGTTTGCTCTGTGATGAGACATCGGCAAGAATCTGTTCATCTTCCTTGGTGCTTTAGTTTTCTGTGGTCATGGTGCTGCATCATAGCCTGCTATTGACACACTTTTACCGCTGTTTATCTTCAATAATGACATGAATTTAATACCTAAACTATTGATTACACCTAATAAACCGATCATTTTTACATATGCAACATATTTTGGAGAATGTTCTATTTTTGCAGGGAAGTCGACTTAAAAGTATATTTTTGGATAAAGCAATGAACGAGCATCGAACCAGATGAAGATGGAGGCCAATGGGCCTAGAAGTGCCTAAGTCGATCGACCTAGAGGAGCCCAGGCCGATCAGCCTAGGGTCTTCTGGAGCCTTCCAACGCCCATCTTTGGCAAGCAATCCTCCGAGATGACTTAATGGCAAAGTTTGTGAAGATATGGCAAGGACCACTTTGAGATCAAAGAGGAATCAAAGAAGATCAAGTGGAGATTTGAAATGTCATTTTAGATCAATCTCATCCTAAAGCAACCGATGTGCCAGGTCCATGTGCAAGTAAAAATAAGACTTCAAAGCACCAGAGGAGACTTGGGGACGAAGCAGGACATGAGAGGGCAAAAGGAAGGCCCAGGCCAATTGGCCTGGACCCTCCCAGGACTATCAGCCTGGGGGTTTCCTTCGCCCCCTCGTGTTCCAATTTTTTTCAAGCACTCTCTGGACTATAAATACCTAAAAAAACCACTGAGTCCCATATCCAAGACGACATACTCGAAATGAAGTAGTAGAGAAGTAGAAGGAGCTTGAGGGACACCTCTCTAGAGAGCCGAGGGCCATGCAGTTGTCGGGGGCTAGCATAGGGGAACCTCTGCCAGCGTGATCACCTCTATCATGTATGCAATGATAAGTACTCGCCCAGATGTTTCATATGCACTAAGTATGACAAGCAGACACCAGTCTGATCCGGGTGAGAGTCACTGAACAGTGGTGAAAAACATTCTTAAGTACTTAAGACGGACTAAAGATATGTTCCTCGTCTATGGAGGTGAGGAGGAGCTCGTTGTAACAGGTTACACTGATGCTAGTTTTCAAACCAACAGAGATGATTCAAAGTCACAATCAGGATTTGTGTTCACGCTAAAGGGTGGTGCTGTTAGTTGGAAGAGTTCCAAGCAAGAGACGGTGGCTGATTCTACGACAGAAGCCGAGTACATCGTGGTTAAAGCCGCGAAGGAGGGTGTTTGGATAAGGAATTTCCTTATTCAGCTTGGTGTGTTCCCGAATGCGTCTAGCCCATTGAATCTCTACTGTGATAACAATGGGGCTATTGCGCAAGCAAAGGAGCCAAGGAATCACCAGAAGAACAAACACGTAATGCGGCGATTTCATGTCATTCGAGACTTTGTTAACCGGGGTGAGATCAAGATATGCAAAATACACACGGATCTGAACATTTCTGATCCGTTGACAAAGCCACTTTCGCAGGCTAAGCATGATGCGCATGTAAGAGCTATGGGTATTAGATACCTTCTAGATTGACTCTAGTGCAAGTGGGAGACTATTGGAGGTATGCTCTAGAGGCAATCATAGAGATGATTATATTTTATTTGTATCCATGTTTTATATTGTGTTCCTTAAATATCCATTAAAGGCTACTTGAATTGATTTGCAATTATGTGAATTGTATGTGAAACTCTTTACTTGTATGGTTATTCTAAAATTGTCCCTAGTCGGAGTTCATGTGAGGACACACATGAATATTAGACTAGCACATGTATTAGTTGATGACTATGTTTCACAAGTCATGGACATGGAGATGTCAAACTAATAATGTGGGCGCATGTAGAGACATGTGCTGGGACTGACCCAACACGAGAAATAGTTCTCTCTTTACACAACATGTACACTTTGTCCTTACCCCTGAGATTGTAACATGTACTCCAGATGTGGATCGACTTACTTAGGGACTATCAAACGCTACACCGGGGTAGTTAAAAAGGTAGCTTTCGGGTTTATCAAGAAGCATGCTGTAAGGCATGGTCAATCAAGATGGGATTTGCCCCTCTCTGATTGAGAGAGATATCTCTGGGCCCCTTGAGTGATCGGATCCGAAAATGCATGGCCATGCTACGTAAGGTTAAGAGTTAACCTACAAAGGGATTCCGAATCACAGCATCGAGAGAGAGTGGTCAACTTGGAGCTAGACCAAATATCGTGAGGCAAAGCAAATAGCATATACGTGATGTTATGACGATTCATCTGATATGATCTTCGTGCGCGTATAGGAGTTGGCACGTCTTGCTAGAGGCCGCTACTGACTATTGGGCTGAGTAGGAGTACTCGAGCCATGTCTATATGTATCCGAACATATAGGATCACACACTTAAGGGATTGGAAGCCCAATTTGGATGTGATCCGAATTGGATCAAATTTAGGAGTACTAATGGGCCTCGGACCTAGAGGCCCTTCAGGAACCTCTATAAATAGAGGGGTGGGGGCGCCCTAGGGTTTCATCCCTTTTGGCCGAACCGACAGCCGCCGCGCCTCCCACGCCCTTGCCCTGTTGCAACTCGTGGACCTAGCAGTCCGGCTTGCGACGCTTCCTTCCTGCACGTGTGGATACCTTGGAGGTGTTGCACTTGTAGCACTTGGACGAGCCGCCGACGAGCCACGACAAGCCGCAGCACGAGGAGGACCTCGCTGTACATGGACGAGATGTTGAGGAGCTGCTCAACATCGATGTGATCGACTACATATTCAACTATGTTGATCGACTTCGCTGCCCCGATGCAATTCTACATCTTCCGCACTAGTGCGTCGAGTGGTAATCCCGTGATCCATATACGGCAGTTTTCCTGGTTTACGTGGTAGAATTTTTTTTTGTTTTGCGCTAGCGTAGCCTACCTCGTATCCCAACACTTCCATCCGCCCAGGATGTTGATCGTCTTCACGGTCACACCTGGCAGTGGTGGAACGAGGTCGTCATCTTCCGCCACGTGAGCCACTTCTACCTCTTCAAGACCCGCTTGTGGGAGGGCCTGGGCAACCCTAAGGAAATAAATTAGATCGTTTATCTTTGCTATGATGTTAATTAGTAACTTTAGATTTTGTTGGAACCCTAGTCATCTTTGCTATGTTGTTATCTTTTGTTTGTAAGATCAATGGACTGTTTCCTTTGGATGGAAGATCAATCCCCTATTTTCCTACTCTGTTTTATGTTTCATTTAATGTGATTGTAGTTGGAATAGTGCATCAGATTTTAGAGAGGTTGAAAATCAATATGGATGATTATTAACAAAGAATGTGATCCTATTTGGCTCTCTCTCAAAAGCTATGAAATCCTTGCTCACCTTGCCCAAATTCAAACTAATCATCTTTTTGCCAACAAAGAATCGAAAATGTTAGTCCGGCCTATTCACTTTTCCTAAACCGTAAAATACATCCTCACCTCACCAAGAAACACAACAGTCTCTGCTACTTCAGTAAGACGTGACCAAAACATTCCGGTCTCGTACAAAATATATTCGCAGAAATTTCGGTTTCTTAAAAAAAATCTTATTTTTACCATAAAATCAACATGGCAACCGACCACGTTCCAGTGACGGATGTTTTGGGAGATTTGCCCGGCAAAGGAGTGGTGGTTTTGTTATAAATGCGATGCCACGGCCCTCCACTTCTTCTTCAGGCGGCCTCAAGCATAGGAAAACCCTTCTGCATATCATCCTCTCGGCGCAAGAAAACCCTTCCTCATCTCCTCTCGGTGCAAGTATAGTGCTCTCTCCCTAGTCTCTATATCGATTTGTATGTGCATTCGACCTTGCCCCCTCTTTGATCAAGCTAATGTCTACGTGCATTTCAGGATCGTCGACATGGATGCTCCAAGTCCGCCGCTGGAACTCACCGTCACCCAGGCTGTACTGCTCCACCTTGGTGTCTAGAATGGTGTTGCTGACCGGGTAGTGGCAGCTTATGTCACCGAGCAGCACCACCAAGATCCTTGGCTCATCGTGTTAGTCTGCATTGGCACTTCGCTGGGTCATCACAACTTCAGGATGGCACGTGACACCTCCTCCAAGCTTTTCTTTGCCATGCTTCCATCCTCCCAGGATGTTGACTACCTCCATGGTCACACCTGATAGTGGTGGAAATAGGTCGACATCTTCCACCGTGTCAGTTGCTTCAACATCTTCGAGGGCGACTGGGAGTGCCTGGGCAACCCTAGGATGATTATGTAGTAACAGGCTAACAGAGGGTCAGAGGCCCTTTAGGCTTTAGACCTACCTACAGGACGTCGGGACTTTGACGCGTGCGCCGCCGGCCGAAAGCGAATCGCTGACGTGCGACTGGAGTCTGGATAGTTTGCTCCCGCGTCGGCGCCCTGGCGACTCGGCGCATCCACTTTCGAGTTTCGAGTTCCGCTTCGTCGAATCATCGTCTCGTCTCGTCTCATCGACTCGACTCATCGTCTTGGACTCATGGCACCACGCATAGCAAGGCAACGATAAGGCCTAGGTATTTTTTTTTCCTTGATCGTTTTTTAATCTAAATTAATTACTTCGGACTTGTAGTACTTGGTTCTCATATAATATAGTTGTGTTTTTCTTCTAATTTAGGTATTAAAAATCTTAGAATGTTACCTAAGAAACATTTGTCGGGGGCTCAGAAAAGAAAACGGAAAAAAGTAGAAGATCAATTTATTGAATCTCAAAAAGGTGCTATACATAAGTTTTTTTCAGCTTCAAGCAGTGTTATGCCTGATGATCCTGTAGATGCACTTGATATTGAAGAACAAGGGCAGCAACAAGTTAATGATAATTTAAGTGAACAAGTTGATTACATTGATGATGCTACATAGAATGAAAATTTACAACCTTCCTCTCAACTTGAAAATTCAATTGATGATGTGCAAGAAGCTTCTATTCATGATGTATTTGATCCTAGAACTTGGGAAAATCTTGATAATAAGGGTAGAGATATATTGATTGAAAAGGGGCCAGTAAGAGAATTGAATCTTGAGTTTCCTGCAGATGCTCTTAATAGACGTTTTTCATATGCTTATTACTCTAGAAAGTTAAGCAATGGTGAGGTGGTTGATAGAAAATGGTTGGTTTACTCTAAATATGTGGACAAAGTTTTTTGTTTTTGCTGCAAATTGTTCAAATCAAGTCAGAGCAAAAGTTTGCTAGCACATGATGGATTGAGGGACTGGAAACATCTTAGTCTTAGACTCAAGCAACATGAGAATTGTGTTGAGCATATAACAAACATGAATACTTGGAATGAACTTAGGCTAAGGTTGAGCAAAAATAAAACAATTGATGATGATTTGCAATGGGAAATTGCAAAGGAGAGAGAGAGCGTTGGAGACAAGTTTTAGAAAGAATTGTTTTTGCTGTCAAGTTTCTTGTTAAACATAATTTGGCTTTTCAAGGGAAAAATGAGAAACTATATCAAGATAGCAATGGTAACTTTCTGGGCACAGTTGAAATGATGGGTGAATTTGATCTCGTGATGCAAGACCATATTAGGCGGATTCAAAATAGTGAGATTCATCATCATTATCTTGGGCATAAAATTCAGAATGAGATGATTTCATTATCATATTTTAAGAAGTATAGAGATGAAGGTTTCACTTCTAGTATGAATACAGCAAAAAATATTGCATCTGAAATGGATATAGAGCTAAAATTTCGTACAAAACATCAACGAAAGAGAAAGAAACATTTTAATGAACAGGATGATCAAGATGAGGAAATACAACGATCTGCTGTGGACTCATTTAGAGTAGAGTACTTCAATGTTATGATCGATGCTGCAATTGCTTCATTGACTAGTAGATTTGAACGGATGAAAAAATTTGATAATATTTTTGGGTTCTTGTTCAACTCAAAAAATTTGAAATCTTTGGATGAAGCTGATCTTTGGCTGCACTGCAAGAATTTTGTGGAAATATTTTCTCAGGATAACTCATCCGATGTTGAGATCAATGATTTTTTTTCAGAATTAAAGGTGCTACAAGTGACTTTGCCAGATTCTTTGATGTCAGCGCTTGAGATTCTGGAGTTTGTTGTAGCTGCAGATTGCTATCCAAATATTTCAGTTGCCTATCGAATCCTCTTAACTGTACCTGTGACTGTAGCTTCGGCTGAAAGAAGTTTCTCAAAATTGAAGTTGTTGAAGAACTATTTGAGATCAACTATGTCACAAGAAAGGTTAAATGGATTGGCTATGTGCACCATCGAGAGGGATATCTTGGACACTATTGATCTCAATACCGTCCTTGATGATTTTGCATCAAGAAACGCCCGAAGAACTATCTTTTTATGAGAAGCAATGGATATTATGGAGTTATATTATTCCTTAAGGTAATCATATTAGTTTTAGTCTACATTGTTTCTTGATAATTATCAAACATGTTAAATTAACAATATATCACTGGATTTGTTTTTGTATTGAAGAAAAATTAGCGCTTATATATATTATAAGATTTATATATAGTTTAGAGGGTCCATCACGATAAGTTCGCCAGAGGGCCCTCAAAATCTTAGGACCGGCACTACGTGGCTCCAGTGCCTATCTTGCTCGTGTTGCTCTTTAGCGACATCCCTAGTTTATGTCCATGTGAGGCTTGTACAAAAACTCTATGTTTGTATGGCTTTTCCTTGTAAATTCAAAACATGTTCCAAAACACGATAGAATATGTGGCTATTTCAAGCACCAGATGGCGAGTTAGTGTAAGATCAGTATTGAATTACCAGAAAAAATACTAATAAGGTGCCTATAATGATCACCAACCAGACCCATACTTAAAATTGCTCATCCTAGAGTAAGTATAGGATACATGCTTAACAGGAAATTACTATTGCTTTTCATTGTCATCTGTTATACATAACAAAATATATTACGCTCTCAAACATTTAATATTAAAGTTTAAGTTGAGACTGACTACTTTTTTCTTCATAGAAAATAGACTAGCAATAAAAAATAAGTCATAACTAAATAAATATAATATTTTTGAACTTAGGTGAACTCCTATTTCTCAAGCATACTGCATCACCCCTTAATGCTCCTACTTTATGGACTATAAGTATATGATGTTGAAGTGTCATCAATTAGAGAGTTGTTGTAGACCACATATTGGTCGTGTAATGCTGAAGGATAAGGTAAGTGGTGGGTCACTATTTGATTGTGCAGGGTGATCTTTTTGCTTTAGGAGTTTGGCTTTGTGATTAATATCTAGCTTTGCATACCCATAATGTATATGTTGAAAGGATGGAGCTGCCTAAATCGCTTGATTGGGGTGAAAAACTAATGAAGGTTGGGGTATTTACCAACAGTAAGGGCGAAAGTGAGTTACATTTATGGCGGCCCATTGATGATTGGACTACAAGGAATGCAAGTAATCAGAAGAGGCATACATGCAGTGGGATGGTCCTGTTAAGAAATTCTTCTGCAACCACTTCTTCCAATATTTACAACTGTATATATGTGTGGTGTCTCTAACCATAATTGTTGTATCGGCGGAGTAATCTCAATAACAATAGACATAGAATCCAATTTACATCTAAATATCCATTATAAGAAAATATTTCAACGTAACCCTTAAATCTACACCTAAATTATCCGCATTTGCCAATGTAGAAAAAAAAACCCTCAAGATCTTCTTCGAAGGATTTTCCAATCGAAAGAAAAAAAATCTAATAATAATTCTTCCCCGTCCACACCTTATTGAGCTTTCCTTCGTCTCTCTTCCATTGTAGCCCTAGCCCTGAATCTTCACTTCTCGCTACATCCGGTTCTTGGCAAGACAAATGATGGATATAAATTATAGAATGATTTGTTACCTAACCTAATGTTCTAGCACGGTACAGATATAGATGATAAACTAAGGACACAAAATTGAGAGAGATGGAGTTCGGGATAGGAACCAAGGATCGGAGAATGGATTGCAGGACAAGGTAATCTAGAGGAGGAGCAATAATAACAGCATAGGGGAGGAGATGTATTCTTATATTCTGTTCATCGATGCCCCTTTGTTCCTGATGATGGCCATGTATATAAGTTGTGCATTGTTGCGGTACTCCAAAGTGACCATTGATCATCAATATAGTGAGATCTCGATGGACATGATCACCTATTAGGCTATTACAAAATGTTTATTTATACATTTTTAATTTTGAAAATAGGATAAATAAGAAAAATATCTTCTATAAGATCTAACTCCATACGTGATATACGTGATCCTATTATATCCAACAATGTCTAACGTGACAATCTATTAATTCTAATAACATGTAAACAATGTGCTACATATTAGATTTACGTGTTTTTTTTACATAGGTGATCCCTATTAGTCGAGACAAGGTGAGCTTTGCCTGTTTTTTCCCCTAACAAGACATGGGTTCGCCACTAATTCTGACCATGCACAATTAAAAAGTAAACTGCATGTATGCATGCAAATCAATTTCTCCTAGATCAACGGAAGCAGATGCGTACTACCACTACTGAAAAATGGACTTTCCGTTCAACATGTTAGTACCAGCCATACTGATGCGCATAGTACCCATTTCAAATTTGATAACCTCTGGAGGTCTTTTAATACTGGGTGGTAAAATCATCCGGTACTAAAAATTTTAATGCTAATAAAATACGAAACCAGGAATCCGTGATCCTTTGCTCTTATAGGCAGGATGGCACAGACATCCATAGTTGCTTCAGTTCTCCCTTGGCATGAGCAGTGTCAGTGAAATCAATTCTTTTCTGAACAGCACGCTGCCACTGTACAAAGAACACAAAGAAGCTCTGAACCTCCAAGATCCCATGGAAAATGATGCGTCTTGGAGAGCAACAGCCTTTTCTTCGTACAATGCATCAATAACATATTCTTGGTTGAGGTTTCTACCGGCAGCCATGCCTCGAGTAATAACAGATAGTAGCAGCCTGTTTCTCAAGTGAACACATGTTGTCACCTGTAACTGTAAGATCATAGCTTTGTTAATTCCTTTGATTCCAAAATATTCTTCTTTAACCTGCCGAAGAACCCCAAAACTGAATCGATTCTAGCTATCTTGCTGATCCATGTATCATTTGTGCCATGCTTTGTTTTTTCAATTCACTCAGTAAGGATACAATATCGAAAATGCTTTGGCTTGTTCAACCCATTGTTACCAAGAGCTGCAGTATCTCGATTGTAATTGTGCAAGTAGTTCTCTATGTAGGATATTGTACCTTACTACAGTTTCAGACTGGTTCGGCTAAATTTAATCATCCTAGTTCGTTGCTGTCGAATTCTAGACAGTGGCTGCAGCATGCTCAACTTGTGATTATTTTGGGTCACAGTTATATTGGCCTGGTTCCTTATTCACAATGCAGCCTGCAATATCTTTCTGCTGGACTGATTGTTGCTGATGGGCCCAGGATTGTTCTGTCTGATGGATTGGCTGCTGCTTGCTGGTGTGCTTCTAAAATTTCCACTTGAGCAACGATGGTTCCAGCATATGTTGGTTGCAAAGAACTACCACATCGAACTGTTGAACTCTGTTAGTAATGGCAAGCCAATTACACCAGCACAGCAGAAAGAGCCTCTAGAATGCTTATCTACTGGAATGAAGATATTTTGTGAAGCAACTAAAAAGAGCTACTACTCCCTCGTCCCAAATTACTATTCGTTTTGGTTTTTTCTAGATACATAGCTTTTTTGTATTGACATAGATGTATGCATGTCTAGATACGTAGCAAAAGTTATGTATCTAGAAAAGTTAAGACGAATGATAATTTGGGACGGAGGGAGCACATTGAAATTCCCTTGGCAACCGTAGCAAGCAAGTTATATCCATCTCCATTAACAGAGTCGCAAGAAGATTCGTCCGTCAAACTAGTGGTTGTGGTGTGCACTCGCGCGGCACCGTCATTTGGTGAATGTACCTGATCATTGCCCGCGTCGTGAAAGGTAATGGGTGAATAGTTTCTAAAAGAGAAAAAAAAAGATCTCCAGAAGTCTATAGTCCTTTGAAAGGAAAAAAAATAAGAGTAAAATGTACGAGTGGTTTCTGAACTTTGTTAAGTGTTCATCTAAATCTCTAAACTCTCAAAGTGCAGATCCGGGTGCATAAACTTTTAAAGTGGATCACCTAGGTCCAAAACTGCCACAAGATCCTTAAGAATTCTACGTGGCACTGACATGCTGCTACCTCCTCCCTTCTCTTTTATCCTCTCTCTCTTCGGACTTCGCTGACTGACGACCGACGACTGGGACTTGGGAGGAAAGCAGAGCGGCCACCGGAAAACGGCGCCGTGCGGCTCCGGCCGCTCCACAACCATAGCGTGTCGCATATCGCCGCGACAGCCGAGAGCATGGTGCCGGCGAAGATGGACGCTGTGAGGAGCGTGTGTGCGTGGCGGGTACGGGGCCAGCGGAAGCTTTCGTGGTTCAGGGCGGCCCCAAGGAAGGCGTCGAGGTCGAGTCAGAGTGTGACGTAGGAGGTGAGGAAACCGAGGAGAAACGCGCAGGTGGTGGCTGGGTGCTCGGCGAGCTTAGTAAGAGGCGGCGCCGGCGGCCATGGCCCATGGCCGTTGTGCGTGTATGGAGAAGATGGCTGGGCAGGCCGACCAAGCCCTGTGCGTGCCCGCGCGCGCGGGACGGCGGGAGCTCGATTTCTTGCGCCCATCGATGGACCTGGACCTATCATCTCCTTTCTACCTCCCATGTTCGATCAATTGTTCAGATCAGACGAGACGGTGGTTCAATAATTGTTCAAAAACTAGCTACTTGACGAGATTCATCCAGGACAAGTAGAACTGCCGGGGGGCAGCGCCAGCGCTACCTCGCTCAGTACGGCGCAGGCCATCTTGGCATACTTGAGGTGCCGAATGCCCGCTTGTCCGCTTGTTCAAACGCCGGCTGTCGACTGCGCCCCAGGAACTGCCAGAACGTGTGGCCGTTTGCCGCCGCGCGCGTGCCGGATCGACATCGCGACCGCCACGGCGTGGGCCCTGTCCGCAGGCCTCGTCCCTCGTGACCTGCGCGGCGAGAAGCCGAGAACCGGGGCGGGCGACCTCCATGTCTCGAGCTCCAGAACGAGCTGCATGAAGCCACGAACGCCTCCTCATGCTCGTCGTTCCCGAACGAGCTGCATGAAGCCACGAACGCCTCCTCATGAACTTGATGTTTGAGGAGGAGATGGCAGCGGGGAAGAAGTCGATGGAATCGGCGCGCAAGGCCAGCTCGCTGGCACGGTGCTCTGCTCTTTGGCTGACAGCTCTGGCTCACAGGCTTGTGGTGAAGCATGCATGTTTGAGTGTTTGACGGAGAGATGAATAGAGGTGGCAGCCACGGATGCCACGTCGGATTTTGGATGACCTTGTGATAGTTTGGGACCTAGATAACACACTTTGAAAAGTTCAGCACCCGAATCTGCAGTTTGAAAGTTTATGGACACCCCGAACAAGTTAGGAACTGCACATGCATTTTCCCCCAAAAAATAATGATCGGCTGTCTTGCCATCTGGACTCTAATCAGTAATCATCTCACCAAAGCAAATCATAAAAAGTTATACTAGAAATTTGATACAATATACATTTGTCACTTCTGTGACTTTGGTCCATGAAAACTTGCACAGCTCCTCCTAAAAAGAAAACAGAATAATCACTCACACAGCTCATTTGCTATGCACTACTGAGATTACACAACCAAGCTACACAAAATTTATAACAGAACCACAAAAGCAAAACCATCACCCTGTAGATCACATGTCAAATACTTTATCCTCAAAAGGACACTAATAATTCACCATGCTCTATTTGCAGCATGAATACACAGAAAAAGAATGATGCAGAAGGAAAAGGAAGACACGATTTGTTTCAGACCATGTAGATATGATCTCAAACGTAACACGAATTATTACTTCATCTTCAAGTAAATTTCACACATAACTCGATATAATCTGACACAGGGAATGAGCACCTCAATTTTGGAAGTAAAATCAATGGCACGCTGTCACCAAGACTATCAACCAGTATCATATATGATATATACCTTGTGAAGCAAGGGTTCAATGGACCAAAATTTGTTATGCACCTAGCTCACACTCATATCCATAGGAACTGATTTGGAAACAGATTCTTGAAGACATTCATGATCAACATCTATTAGTGACTTGGATATAAATGCTTCAAGACCAATAATGTTGCAGCACTCATTCAAAATTTCAATGATATTTAGTACGGGACATATTAACAACCTTGGTAAACTTAAGCATTGTCTAAATTCAGGGCTTGTTTGGTAGGGTTGTGGTTGTGGTTGAGGTTGAAACAGCTTCGGCTGTGGCTTCTCTAGTGGAGTGGTTTTTTTTGGCTTTGGCTTATCTAGTTAGAAAACCGTTTGGCAAAATGGTTGTTCCATGTAATTTAAAATGGATAGATAAGATGAAATGCCCATAATACCCTTTCCTTTTCCTTTTCCTTTTCCTTTTCCTTTTCCTTCTTTCTTTTCTCTTCCTTCCCTAATTTTTCCTTCATTATCCGGACTTCTTCTCTCCCATTCTCTCTCTTCCCTATCCAATCTCCCGCACTCGGACGCCACCTCGGCTCCCGCCTCCTGCCGCTAGCTTGTTTGTGCCTCCCGGCCTCCTACCACCGGCTCACCTCCAGCCCCCGCTGCCACGCATCCCGGTCTCCCATCGCAATGCCCACCCCCGCCTCCCGCGGTCCTCGCCGGCCACCTCCACCTCTAGCCATCTTCGGTTCCGTCACCCACCTCCGGCTCCCGGCCTTCCGCCACTGCGCCGCCATGCCTCCCACTGCCAGCCCGCCCCCACATCCTGCCGCGCCTCCTGCGGTCCTTGTCGGCCGCCTCCACTGAGCTCCACCCGCGGGCCCTCCTCACAAGGGCAAGTGGGGAAACGAGGAAGAGGAGGTGCGGGGAGCCAGTTTTTTTGGCTCCTCCTCTCTTTTCTAGCTCATATCACCGAAAATCGCGGGGCTTCTTCGGCAAAGCCGTTTTGATTTCATCCGTCTGGCAAGACTTCGGGAGAAGCCGCTCGAGGAGCCCCTCAAGAAGCCCTACCAAATGGGGCCTCAATAAGTAAGGTCAAGATTAAACCTATTTATTACAATATAAGAGGGGACATCCTCTATCCAAATAGTTAATTAGCACATAACAAAAAACCTTATTTGCTGCTAGCAAGAGCATGTGAAAGGTAATTGAATCTTCTCCAAAATACGTATTCAACTTCGTAGACTCTGTACTTATAAAAAATTATCTGGTATTTCTTTCAATAATATAAGAAATTTGTCACAAACTATTACACAATAATTCTCTAAATATCTATTCTAAGTTATAACTAAATCAATGGATGGCATTTGTATAGACAACATGAAATCACTCAGATTCCATATGTGAAAAATGATCTTGCAGGAGAGGTCCTAATAGCATTTAGGATATAGGATTGGCTACTACTCCCTCCGTCCCAAAATACTATTTGTTTTGGCTTTTTAGATACATAACTTTTGCTATGTATCTATGCATAGTATATATCTAGGTGCATTTTAAAAGTTATGCACCTAGAAAAGCCAAAACGAATAGTGATTTGGGATGGAGAGAGTATATATTAAGCAAATAAAACATATTCTAAAAATTTGCAAATACATATCTAAACATCGCATTGGTTAGGGATCAAGTAACCATGACATAATGATTTCCATATAAATTAAACCTAAAAAATGAACATGGAAAACATATGGTTCAAAAATCGTATTATCAAACATGGCACATACGTTAGGAAGCTTACACCAGCAGCCCAGTGTCAGCTGTAAGCAGAAAAGAAGCTCATCAGAATAAGATTTGATGAATTATATATCACCTAGTTTAGTGTTAGTATATATGGAAATAAAGTTGGTGGGTGATTGAAAATTTCAGCTGTGCATAAACAAAATAGGAAAAAGTCTAACTTACTCCCCGTTATAGTATAACCAAAGTCTGGATAACCCCCTAAAATATTTATTGGTTCAATTTACCCCCTAAACTATACCATTCGGTCCAATTTACCCCTTAACACAATTTATCTTTTTTGTTTCTCTATGCACAAGTGGAATCTTAAGTTCAAATTTTACAAGATGATAGCGGATATTATAAGACATATTAAAAAATATATCATGATTTTTTATCATTATTTCGATAGGGTAGGATATTTGATAATAAATTTATCCTTGAGGTGCAAATTATATAAAAAATAATGTTGTAAAATTCATACAGTATATTTTAATATAGATTATGATGTCCACTACCGCCCTGCAAAGTCTCAAATTAAAATTCAACTTGTGTATGGAGAAACAAAAATGACAAATTGTATTAGGGGTAAGTAGAACCAAATAGCATAGTTTAGGGGGTATTGAACAAAAACATAGTTTAGAGGCTACCTGGACTTTCGCTATACTTGAAGAGAGTAATTATTTGGACTTTTTCCAAAAAAAAATAGCAAAAAACATCTGGGACACACCATAATAGCAAGCAAGCAGTGAATCTTAATGCCCTCTTATATTCATCAAACACCATTTCTTGGGATGCTCATTTGCTACAAATAAGTTTATTAAATTACATTTCGAAATCATCATACAGGATCTGCTTTTGTGCAACAACAATAGATAATACTTCTTCAATCGTATCAACGATCAGCAAGAAATGTCAATTCATTTACTTCCATCCATTCCCAATTTCGAATCAAATACATTCTCCTGCCAATTCTTGCAACAGTAGATATATAAAATTATATTTCCATAATCTGATGTGGATGATACATAATAAATGCCTTACATCTCTCCAACGTTCTAAGGACCCTTTCACTCAACATCTCTGAGATAACTATAGTGTTTAGAAGTAAGTCAAGAAGAAATAGTTCCATAACTTGCAGAATGGTGCCTTTGCAGAGCATACCAGTTTATATCTAAAGGATAGACATGAAAAAGTGAGATCCATGATTCTTTGTGTAAAATTATGCACCCTAATATTCTTTCATTCGACAAAATGGGCTGATCTTGAAAATGCCAATGGCAGCACATGCCCAGTCAAAATTCTATGCCAAGTAAGAATGCAGAGCTGGATTTCACTGTAAACTAAGTGGCTACATGAAAAAAAAAATGGATGCACTACTGACATACAGGTTTGATTCAGATCAAACACAGTTTGCCATTGAACTCTACGTTTTCATTAACAAATTTTCAAAACCAGATATTTAACTGCCTGTTCCAACTTCCAATTGGGATGTTTGCTTTAACCATCACATGAGCACAGTACAGCTATTGATTAGGAGAGCGTTGACAATTAGTCTTGGTTACCTATATTTTCCGTGTTCCTCACACAAAATAGAAATTAAGTTAAAATTTCAGACCTGACAAACAGAAAAATAATGCACGTGGAGAAAACATGATGTGCTAATTACAATCAGAGCATATGGTTAATATTATGATCATAACACTTATTAATGTAATAGCTAATATTATTATCTTTCAGGAATTTTCACACATAATTTGATATAATTCCATATGCAAAAGCAGTTATCTTACCTAGCATATGTGCTTAGTGGTTTGACCACCACCTAGCCTTGACTTCAGTACAAGATCAATGGCACGTTGTATATACCATTGTCCATACTGAAATTTTACAATGCCATATACCTCATGAAGCCAAGGGTTATATGAGGTCTATACATTAAAAATCATTTGAAATATAAATAGAGGTCTTTTACGGTACACAATACTACCTTATACTGCTATTCGAAAAGGACTCGTATGTAAGGATCCGACAGTCGAGATTAATTATATACTACTAAAATCTTAAATTGTAGTAAAGGTAGTCTGCATGAGTAGTATAGGTAGTATAGGAGTATGTTTGAAAATATGTAAAATAGCATCCTTGAAACTTTCTTAATTATCCTATTCTTTATCTTGTTTCCTTCTCGCACGCGGGGGACCAGCGGCGATGGCGGCGGCAGCGGGCAGCTGCGACTGCGCGGTGCCGGCGAATTGCAATCAATAATCAATCTGCAAACTTGGATGCAGCCGGCGCCGTCGTAATCCATCCAGCGTACACCATGGAGGGGAGGAGCCATGCCGAGCAACCGCGTGCATGTCCACCTCCTCCATGACTCCTCTGGCCGGGGACGCGCCAGAGTATTTGGAAATCTTCGGGAGTTTGCCTGACAGGTTGACGAACTCTGCTGTCTCTGGTGAGTGGTGATGCAAGTCTGACAGACCCTACGGCGACGAGTGGCTAGGCGCCACCTCCTTCCCCTACGACGACGACGTCTGATTAACCTTGCTCTGTAAAATCTCAAGAACGCAGCGGTTAGTCACAAAGTTACTGTGCGCGCTATGCGGATCCATCAGTCTTTAGTAAGTTTTCCGTGTGTTTTTTGTCCAGTGGAATTATTGTGCGCCGTAAAAGAACTCTATAAATATTAGGATCTGATGGCATATGTCAGATAAAGACCGTGAACAGATCGATGGAGAACATGCAAACAGGTGAGCTGCAACAATTTGTACAGGGCAATTCGAGATTTAGGGATCCAAGATGTAAAGGGATCGAATGGACAACAGCGAAGGTCGCAGAACCAAAAATAAACTCACCAGAGAGCTCCTCACCCAAATCCATGGCAATTTGTAAGGGGATTCATGAAGACCTGCACTGCGAATATGGACGGAGCAGACTTATCTGAGATCTCCGCGTAGTGTACATTAGTTGCTAAATCTGAAAAAAAAAATAACAATTCAGTGAGCACCTTACCTTGGAGGCATTTCCTCGAGCAGCTGCCGGGCGTTGTCCATGACTCCATGTTGATACCTACTCTGGCTGTTGGGCGTTAGCGGGTACACTCTACAGTGTGGGAGGTCACACACGGGTGCAGGGGAGCTGTGCAGCGCTTGCGCCGCATGTCTTCTTCTTTGGGGCGTTTGGTTCTCTTTGCTTATTTTTAAGCAAGTGTCACATCAATGTTTAGATACTAATTGGAAGTATTAAACGTAGGCTATTTACAAAACCCATTACATAAGTGGAGGCTAAACAGCGAAACGAACCTATTAAGCTTAATTAATCCATCATTAGCAAATGTTTACTGTAGCAACACATTGTCAAATCATGGACTAATTAGGCTTAATAGATTCGTCTCGCCGTTTAGCCTCCACTTATGTAATCGGTTTTGTAAATAGTCTACGTTTAATACTCCTAATTAGTATCTAAACATTCAATGTGACGGGTGCTTATTTTAAAAGAACCAATCCAGGCCTTTATGTGCGTCTTTCGCGGTGCCGGCAAGGATACCATGGCTCCTCCGCGAGCGGTGAGCAGCGAGCGTCGGGGACAGGCGGAGGGAGGAGTAGAGGGAGGCGCAGGTGAAGAAGGTGGGGTTCCATGCAACATTGGCGTCGGGGAGCACAGCCTTGGAGGAAGCACTGAAGGTGACTCTGCAACTTGGTCTGCCTCCTTGTTGCAGCAGCCCGACACTACACGCCACCGGTGATGCGTGAGTCCAGCAACTCGTCCCCGACTTCCCGCCCCCGCAGTCATGAAGCAACCGGTGATGGGCGACTACCTTGGAACAACGCCAAGACACTGTGGCCGTTGCACGGCTTTCCCTCTCCGCCATGGTGGCTGCAAGCCCCTCCCAAGCGCGTCGGTGGAAAGTCGAGGGGAGAATGTTAGGGATGGTAGATATAGTTGGAGGGCGTCATGGACCGTGCTTCCTAAAGTGGCCCTGGTTATGGCCAATGGAAGAAACATACAAAAGGAGAAGAGAGCAATAGAAAAGACATTGATCAATTATCCAGAGATCAGAACTTACCCTCATCATCTCCACTGTATCTCTTCTTCCTCCTGAGTATAGTAGATTGATTGGCATTCTATTTCTTCAACCAAGGAACATGTATTGACAAAAATGTAATACGGTAGACAAGTATTAATCCTTTAATGAAGTAAAATGGTATTAAAAAGGTCATATGGTATTCAAAGTACACGTACAAGGTAGTGTAGATTGATTTTGTCAAACCAAAATGTGATGCGTGTGTGCGTGCGTGACTGATGTGGTCTTCTAGGTCTTTTCTTTGCATTCAAATGAGACTTAGATACAAAATTAAGGGACATATATATCAATCTTCATACATATATCTATTGGTGGCTCCTGAGACACATGCTTAGGTCTAGAACTGTGTCCAGAGGGGAAAACGATAGATTTTTCTTTGAAGGGTGGAAAATGATATGATGAGCCATGTTGTGAGTTGTGACCTAGTAACTGGAAAAGGACATCAAAAGCTAGAGAAAAGGATAAATACTATGAATTCTTACAAAAAATCAGAAATATTTGGCTATTAATTCAGTAGACTAAAATCATGATTGATAATAATAGTCAGTAGATCTATTATGTTTTATAAAAAGGTTACCAACTAATTTGATTTAAAAATAGTCCAAAGTAATCCCTAAATCTATATCTAAGTTTCCCACCTCTACAATTATGAAATTAATAACATAAATTAATCTCATACTCTATCTAAATTACCCACCTATGCCAGTAAATAATAATCTAAAGTAACCTCTTAAATTTACATGTAAATTACCCACATCTACCATTATTAAAAGTAACCTCAAGTAACCCCTAAATACGCATATAAATTTCCTACATCTATCATTGTAAAAAAAACTCAAAGTATACTAATATATGATTCTAAATTACTTATTTCTATTACTATTAATATAGAAAATCCTAACTTATTAGAGTATGCATGCATAATGTGTGTTACCATGTAGACCACGTATGCATGTATGCAAATACCGATTTTCATGTTAAACACATAGATCAAACTAAAGGTTCAATTAAACATATGCCAAACACATATGAAGGTGTGAATGCAAAATGAAAAAAATATAAATGCAAACGAACTGTATAGGGTAATTGCTAAGTAAAGTACATGAATAAAGATAGATAAATGTGATTGCTTGATTGGCAAATAGAATCAGGGTCTTCAAAAGATGAACGTAAATAGCAACACTTACGTAAGGTATCGACGAAGAAGTTAAGGAATAGATAGGAGTTGATGGAGCATTTTATTTGGATCTTAACATTTATGTCACGTAATTATGGCATGTCTAATCTCGTATACCATATGTTTTTTGGACATATGTATGTACACAAACAGTATACAAGGTATATATGTTTCTAATATTTCAGACAACGTTTTCCTATCCATAAGCATATTATTGAAGTTTGGGCGGTTCACTTCTATTAAACAAACGGTAGAATCAGAGCTGTACAACAAATGGGACATGCGTGAAGTGTTTTCCTTCTAATACTACATCTTGAATATTAAGTTGATTAATTCAATTATTCCACTACTCCAACTACTCCCACCATCCACAAATATAAGTGATTCCGTGTTTTTTATAGGACTGTTTGTCATATAGGAAAACACGCATATACCTCGCATTAAAGCTCAGTGGACATGTTCTGATTGGCACAAACCTCTAGAGTAAATGGCATGTTACACATGTAATTAGTGAGATTTGTTAGGGAATTAGTGTGCCGTATCCTTATATTTATGGACAGAATTTGAACCGACTGAATATATTAAATCTGTGGACATAGAAGTATTCACTTATATTTTAAAATTGGCAGCTTGTGCAGGTACACGGGTTTGTTATTATCAAAAATAATGTAAAGTAACCCCCTTAATATGCATAAAAATTTCCCACCCTTGTCATTACAAAGATCATTTAAAGTAATCCTTTAAATTTGCATCTAAATTGCTCACATTTGTCATTATTAGAAATAAACTAAAGTGACCCGTAAATCCATATCTATGAGCTGTGATTATAAAAAAAATCCAAAGTACACTAATATATGATTCTAAATTACCTATTTCCACCATTGTCAATATGAATACACTAGCTTAATTTATGCATGTATCCACGTAGACGATGTATATATGAATGCAAGAAGCGATGCGAATACCAATTTATATTTAAACACATAGCTCAAAATAAAAGTTTGATTAAACATGCCAAACACACATATGGATATGGGTTGCAAACTGAAAAAAAACTATTAATGTGGATGAAAAAGTGTACAGATTAATTGCTAACTAAAGTCTACCTTCTCAAAAAAATAAAGCCTATCACAATCGGATAAAGATAACTACCGTGTTAGAATATTTAATAAATGAGAGTGTGTGAGGTAATCAATTTTGACAATAAGTATATGCCCTATTTTTTGTGAATTTATGATACTTATATATCTCAAAATTATTAGCTCGGGCTGGAGCATGGGTTGTTGGACAATTTCAATAGATCCATATATGTTTTTAGTGTTGTTGATTGTCTCCTGTTGAGCAACCACTTGTTTAAATATATAGAATTGCAAATGTCTGGTATTTTTAAACTGTACTGTTGTAAAAATGATAATGTTACGAAATAATGAATTGATGTTAGTTGTGCTAAATTAAAACTACTTGACATGTTAATATTTCTTTCGATGGCAAGGACGAAGAGACTTTTTTGCATATCAAGAGGCTAATTTACCTTCGATTGGCAGCTAGTATACGTTACACATGTCTTATGCTGTAAGGACACAGAACCTTTATGTTGTGGGATTAAACTGGGAAAAGGAACCATTGGAAATATTTTTGTAATAATAGTCAGCCAATTGAAATCACATATTCCTAAACCTAAGCATCAAAAGAAGCATCATGGAAACTGTTTTGTGGCCCAATTGGTTGTATCCGTTCTGATTCGATGGAACGCAAACAAATGTAAAAGGGTTTGCTTCTTCATCCATATCTCTAAATAAAAAGTTGAAAGATGCAGCTAGGTCGCAAATGCCTCATGGATGTAATACTCCAGTCCTGCAAAATCCCCACCAAATCTCTCAGCGAGGCGAGGAGAGTTTATATCAACCAATGGCCAATGTCAAGTGTCAACAGAAGGTCCCTTCAAGAAAAATAAAGGTGGAACCTTTAATTTCATCAGCGAGGAGTGTTTGCTGAATGATTGCGCCAGCAAAAGGATCAACTATTCCGAGGGTGAAAGGGGTGGCGGTGCATATGGTTGCCGATGACAAAGGAGATGAGTCTTGAGCAAAACAAATGAAGTGGCTGCCATAGGAGGAGGTTGACTAGAACCTTGCCCAGTCGAATGAACCTGTCTATGCTGAGTTTTGTGTGAAGTGTCACAACCTGTCGCTGCTATCATCATCAAAGGAGTGGAACGATGACTCCATGGTGCTCCTTTATGCATGTGACCGCTATTGCTATGAGGATGAAGAGAAGTTCACGAAATTCCAGCCTTTGGGTCCACTGCAAGTACACCTCCAAAGGATTCGTGGAGGTTGACTATGAACATTTGTTTTGAAGCACATGAGCAGATGTTTGGAGATTGGGATCTCTATTCAAACAATATGGACGGCGATGATTGCAACTTCTAGAAAGGACAATTAGGAAATTTATCTAAAACAAATGTTGTGTGCTTTATACTTATATGCGATGATGCTTATGGCTTATCATTGCATCAAAGTTACTCTTATCTTATCTTGTAGCCCTTGTAAAAAAATTTAACGAATGAATGCAATTTCCTGGTTTAACAAAAACAAAAGGCTTTGCCCTGCAAATACCTCACCTCTTTAAGCTAGTGACATTGTGCTACTATTTGCAGTTTGCAGAAATTGGTGTGTGTTTTATCTATCAATTGTCATTCGCCTAATTTGGACTGTCATAGCTACCAAAATTCTTGTGAGCTATAATGTGCTATTTTGTTCATGGTTAGCAATTCTTTTGTTGTAGGATGTCTCCAAAATTCTCTCAAACTGCTTGGATTACACTACTGTGTGTTTGTATTATTGTTGGTGGTTAGCCCCTTTTTTTTGTTGTAGGAAGCCTCTTGTAGTTCAGAGGTTAAGTAACTACAAAAGTCCTTCGAAGAATTGGTTTGCTAGATTCAAATGGTTAAGACTGTGGGGATGATGATGTATCCAACCCTTAGCAGCCTCGAACGTAGAACGTGGCAACATTCCACGTTCCAGGAACTTCGTCCCGGAATGAGGAACAGGGATGACCGAGAACATCGTCCCAAAAGCTGGAGGAACGTGATCCGTTGCAGCTGGAACATGAACAGCAAGAGAAGATGGAAAGAATACTACGGCAACACTTGCAGTCCAACAAATCAAAGCTCCATGTCCAAGCCTCCAAAGACTCCTTATTCTAGTAATTTAGTAACCATATCTAGACTGCCATCTAGCTGGGATTTGATAATGAACGTGTGTTACTTCTTTTCGCTCTAGTGATATCGACTCAAATAATCTGGAACATGTTCGTTCCGGGAACATCGTTCCAATCATACTTGGTACGTGTTCCATCTCCCGTTGGAACATGCTAAAGAGTTGTACTCCATCCATACCATAGTTTCTTAAAATGGCGTTCCATGTCCCACGTTCCCGTTCCTCGTTGCCAACGTTCCGGGAACTCATAGTTGCAACTACAACTAAGCTTTTGTGCTGTTAAATGCAAAACTTTCAGATGATGAAGTTTGGACAATGGACGCCTGACAGGAGGATCTAGTGGCTTGTCATGGCATCAAAGTTCTTTCTGTCTTATCTTGCAGCCCTGCTACAACAATTTAATGAATGAATGCAATTTTCTGATTCAGCAAAAGGCTTTGCACTTATGAACAAATATTTCCCGTATGTAGGATATGAGATGGCGCTTCATTCCTAGTTCGCAGAAATTCAAAGAGTGTTTTGCTCATCAACACTGTCAGCCTTGAAATGCTGTCTGCCCAATTCAATGTTATGTGCTCTGTTGTTCGTGTTAAGAATTTTTTTCCTTATGTTGCATACTTGCATGAAGCTCTTACAGTTCAGAGGTCACGTGAAAATAAAATCTAATCTTTGACTAAACAGCTGCTACATTCATATGTTGTTAAGGACTTGTGAGTTATCCTGTTATCGGAACTTCTAATTGGAATTACAACTTAGATTTTGTGCTGTTCAATGAAAAAAATTTCGGAGGAAGGCGTTTAGACTTTAGACAATTGAAGACTGACTGCATTTAAATTGTGAAGGTTCTTTTATTTTAGACAAGTCGTGAAGATAAGGTAGCAATCTAGGTGATTGATTCTTGGTTTGTGTGGAACTATAAGTGAATACTCATATTCCCCTGATAGTTTAAGCTTTTGAGTTGAACCGATCGGTGCATGCAACTTATTATGGTATCAGGGTCAGAAGTCTCGAGTTTAAAATTATTGAAAGCCACTCCAATTTCCACATATGCAGCTAGCAGAGTCTGCAAGTGAGGGGGTGTTAAGGTATTAAATGAATTGTCCGTCTTTCCCCATCAACTTAAACTTTTAGGTTGAACTAATTTGTACATGCAACACAATAGTTTACGTAAGCTTTGTAGACCAATGAAGCACAAACAACGAAGCAATGCTCAATAATGTGTGCTAGTTCATCTGATGTTAAACTGAGTGTTAGCGAGACAAGGTAACTGATTTACAAGGCACCAAACATCATAAGTGCAAGTGCGAGGTTACTAAAAATTTAGTCAACAGTATTATTTTGCACATCTAGTTACTAATAAAAAAACAATATAGAGGATCAGAATTAAGAACTACCTCTACACTGTGAAAATGGCTAAAATTGAGCCCAGTTGATCTGGTCAGTGCAGTGTGCAGGTGCCGACCCTGCTGCATATATAAATACATCTGTGATATCAATGTTGAAGTTTCCAAGGGACAGATAATGTATCCTAGCGCCAGTCCATCTCAACGTTGACGAGTAATGCAACAAGCACCGTCTTCACCGGTCGACAGCTCAAATGAGACGAGGCATATGAAGGACCCAAGGCGCAGTTGCAGTTGCAGTTGAAGGCTTGCAGCCCAAAGCATACGTCGCCATGCCCTTCAAACACATGCTCGCCGCTCTGCTAGCGGTGGCACTACTCGCAGCGTCTGCCTCCCCCGCGCTTGCCGCCTCTCCTAGCAACGGCACCGACCACGCGGCGCTCCTTGCCTTCAAGGCCGAGCTCTCCGACCAGCTCAGCGTGCTCCGCAAGAACTGGACGGGCAGCGCCTCCGTGTGCGGCTGGCTCGGCGTGTCGTGCAGCCGGCGCCACCCGGGGCGCGTCACGGCCCTGGTGCTGCCCGACGTGCCGCTTCAAGGGGAGATTGCTCCAAGCATCGGTAACCTCTCCTTCCTCACCGTCCTCAACCTCACCAACGCTAGCCTCACCGGCCTGATCCCGCCAGCCCTCGGCCGCCTACGTCGTCTCCGGTATCTCAATCTCCACCAGAACAGCTTGTCAGGTTCCATTCCTGCTACCATAGGGAATCTCACGAGCCTCCGGCTTCTTGATCTGCACCACAATGAGCTATCAGGTGAGATCCCTCCGGAGTTGCAAAATTTGCATGATCTGAGGTACATCCGCCTTGATGACAATTACTTGAGCGGGCCGATAGCTTATAGCATGTTTAACAACACACCTTATCTAAGCATGATCAACCTGGGAGACAATAGCCTCTCGGGTCCGATGCCAGCGAGTGTTGGGTCTCTGTCTGGGCTCAAAAATCTTTTCTTGCATGCTAACCGATTGTCTGGTCTAGTGCCGCCCGCCATCTTTAACAAATCTACGCTTCAAGACCTGGTCCTAGCAAATAACAATGAACTCAAAGGCAGTATCCCTGACAATGACACCTTCAATCTACCAATGTTGCAAATATTTTCAATCTCCGGGAATAAGTTTAGTGGAAAGATCCCGTCAGGCCTCTCCACGTGTAGATTTCTTCAAAAACTTTCTATGTACATCAATTTCTTTGATGACTTCATCCCAGCATGGCTACCAACATTGTCACAGCTTGATTTTGTTTCATTGGGGGGCAACGAACTTGTAGGGTCAATCCCCACCGGAATGAGCAATCTTACTCGCCTGAATCAACTGATAGTTCTCCAGTCCAACCTAAGTGGAGGGATCCCAGCAGAGTTAGGACAACTAAGACAACTCTCATGGTTAAATCTTGCAGAAAACCGACTAACCGGCTCTATTCCTGCTTCACTTGGCAACTTGTCCATGATCGATACATTGGATTTATCTCACAACCAATTGGATGGCACCATACCTGAAACATTTGGTCATCTCAGATTTCTTCGATTTTTTAATGTTGAAGGAAATAACCTTGGAGGAGGGCTTCATTTCTTGGGTGCTCTTTCTAAATGCATGAACCTTCAAGTACTAGACATAGCAATGAACTCTTTCATGGGTAGCATCCCCGATGGCGTGGGGAATTTTTCAAACAAATTACAGAAATTGTATGCGCATGACAATCAAATCTCTGGTAGCCTGCCAGCTATGATGGCAAATATAAGTGGTCTCATCTCAATATTTCTCTCTGGTAACCAACTAAGCCAAACGATTCCCTGGGAAATCATGCTAATGGAGAATCTCCAGAGCCTAAACCTCCAAAACAATCTCATGGTAGGGGTGATCCCGACTGAAGTTGGCATGCTAAGGAGTCTGGTTGAATTGCATTTGGACACTAACAAATTCATTGGACCAATACCTGACGGAATAGGTAATCTCAGCAATCTACAGAGATTGACCCTATCTCAAAACAACCTATCTTCTTCCATACCAAATAGCTTGTGGCACCTTGAAAATCTAATCCACCTTAACTTGTCTCGTAACTCTCTAAGTGGTATGCTACCAATTGGCATCGGCAGCGTGAAAGTAATAGATCAGGTAGATCTGTCAACAAATCATCTATCAGGGGCCATTCCTACATCTCTAGGTCAACTCCAAATGCTAACCTACCTCAACCTTTCACATAATATGTTTCAAGATTCGATACCAGACTCACTTAGCAAGTTAGCTAGCCTAGTGACACTAGATTTGTCTGACAACTCTCTTTCTGGAACAATACCGAATTCCTTGGCCAGACTCACGTACCTTAGGGACTTGAACTTTTCATTTAACAAGCTCGAAGGTCAGATACCAACAGGTGGTATTTTCTCAAATATTACTCTTGACTCTTTGATGGGGAATGTAGCTCTTTGTGGTCTACCGCATCTAGGATTCTCACCATGTGCAAGATACTCTCGCTCGACGAAATTCCATATCCTGAAATATGTTCTTCCTAGTATCATGGCATTTGTTATTGCCACCATTTTCTTGTCACTAATCTTCAAAGCAAAATTTAAGACACC
Source organism: Setaria viridis (assembly GCF_005286985.2). Classification (NCBI taxonomy): domain Eukaryota; kingdom Viridiplantae; phylum Streptophyta; class Magnoliopsida; order Poales; family Poaceae; genus Setaria; species Setaria viridis. Next base: position 24,032,033 of record NC_048263.2, on the reverse strand, counting down.
AAAGGAGGGATCTACTCAGCCCCCTATGATGGCTGATGCTGTCAACATCATGTTTGTATCATACCATGAGATCATTCGTGCTACTAGAAATTTCAGTGGGGAGAACCTTATCGGTGTTGGGGGCTTTGGGAAAGTTTTCAAGGGCCAACTGAGTGATGGATTAATGGTTGCAATTAAAGTCCTTAACCTGGAATCTGAGCGGGCCTCTAAGAGCTTCGACGTTGAGTGCCAAGCATTGCGCATGGCTAGACACCGCAACTTGGTGAGGATAATTAGCACTTATTCCAATCCTGATTTCAAAGCATTGGTTCTTCAATACATGTGCAATGGGAGCCTAGAAACACTTTTGCACTCAGGAGGCAGGCCAAACTTGGGGTTTCTAAAGAGGCTAGACATAATTTTGGACGTGGCAATGGCACTGGAATACCTACATCACCATCACTCTGATGTGATCTTGCATTGCGACTTGAAACCGAGCAATGTCCTGCTTGATGAGGAGTTCATCGGGCATCTCGCAGATTTTGGTATTGCAAAAATGTTGCTAGGGGATGAAACCTCCGTTATATCTGCGAGCATGCCAGGGACAATCGGCTACATGGCTCCAGGTACTTGCCTATGTCTGTTTGTTACCGTTACACATATATAATTCATGTCATTGGTGTGAAGTATTTGGCTAATATTGTGTTCAGAGTATGGGTCAATAGGAAAAGCATCACGAAAGAGCGACGTATTCAGCTACGGGATCATGTTGCTCGAGGTCTTCACCGGGAAGAGGCCTACAGACCCCAAGTTCGTTGGAGAGCGAAGCCTGAGGCAGTGGGTTCTGGATGCATTTCCAACTCGGATTGCTGAGGTTATCGACCCTGTCCTGCTGCAAGAGGAGAAAGCATATGGTTTCGGTGCCATGGGTACATGCTCCAATGCTGGCTCCACCTCTACTAACACGCTGGACAGATGCATGGTGTCAATGGTGGAGCTGGGCTTGCTGTGCTCCAGTGAGTCGCCTGACATCAGGATTCCGATGAACGAGGTGGTCAACAAGCTGAAAAAGATCAGGACAGGTTACAATTCCCTGTCTGATGAGTAATGAACACGTTACTACATCTACTGATCGATGACCCTTGCTCTGTCTGTTCCCCTTCAGTAATCGCCGTTTCCTCATCTTGGTACCAGTTGTTTTTCTTGGCTGTTGTTGTAACCATACGGTATATAGCTACACGAATTTACGTAGCACAGTATGAAGTTTCATTTTATTATTTTATTTGAGTTCAGTTTATGCACTATAGAAGAATGCTTATGGTATGGAGAGCACGGTCACCTGGCTTTGTGCATTTGCTTCTGCAACCGAGATTGTGAATGCAATCCTACTGTCCCCTGCTCTGGCGACGATGCTCTGATGAGGCATCGTAATGACTAAGGTTAGGATATGAGGTTCAGTTTTAGGCTGCATAGCGAGAGCAGAGCTCCACAGGAACTGGCAAATGCTATGCTGTCTGCTGCAACCGAGATTTGGCGGAGATTCTCAGATGAGGCATCGTAGAATCGTAATGGCTAGGATTAAGATTTGACGTTTGGATTTGGGCGATACATCATATAAATATGTAATGATCGTTGGAATGTTGGATCGCATCGTGCAGGTAAAAAAAATATAAGGCAGACTCCCAACCCGGTTTTCTTTTCCAGGCCGTCACTGTAACCTGGCTGCGGAGCGAGAGCAGAGCAAGGCAGGAACGGGCAGGTGCTCTGCTCCCTCCAACGGCTCCTCCTGCAGCAGCGCTCGAGGCTCGAGCACGAGCGGCGCCCGGCGCGCACGTGATTCCGCCGCCCGCAACGTTAGGCTCAGGAAACGAGTCGGGCTCTTGACAGGTTGGCCAGGGCGACCGTTGTCCTCTTCCCAATTCCATCCTCGGTACATGCCGGCTGGTGGCTTCACCGTCCGTCGGTGGGCGGTGGAGCCGACCTGATCTGAGATTTCTCTCTCGCCGCGGCGGCATCGAATCGTGCCAACACTGCAAATCGTGTGCGTGACGCTCCTTCCCCGCACGGCCGCTTTCCCCTTCTTCTTCTCCCCGAAGCTCCACACCAGACACTCCACTCTCCTCCACCAGCAGTCACGCACAAAACTCAGGCCCCGCTCCCCGACCTCCCTCTCCCCTCTCGGTGCTAGCTGTTGCTCGGATCGGATCGGCAGGGGGCGGATCGATGGCGGACTGGGGCCCCGTGGTGGTGGGCGTGGTGCTGTTCGTGCTGCTGTCGCCGGGCCTGCTGTGCGAGCTCCCGGGCACCCACCGCCACGTCGACTTCGGCGGCTTCCACACCAACGGCAAGGCCATCTTCGTCCACACCCTCATCTTCTTCGCGGCCTTCACCATCCTCACGCTCGCGCTCCACGTCCACATCTACACCGGATAGGTCTGTCGATCTGTCGAGTCGGATCGGATCGGAGAAGCATGCCGTCGCTGTTGTTCGTCCCCCTCCTTCAACAAGTGCGTGGTGTACTGGTTGTACTGCTAGCTGCTGCTGCGTGCTCGATCGTTTATGGACAAGGTCATCTGTAATCCGATTCTGTAGTAGTCTATCCGCAGGAACAAGTGCTTGCTCTTTAATCCATTGAAGAAGCAGTTCTCTACTTGTTGTGGTGTTGCCTGTCATCTGTTCATTCCGATCCGTCTGTATTCTCGTCATGCTTCTCGATGGGATGATCCAAGCTGTAGCTGTTGAATGTCGAATCCGCGATGTTCTATTGCGTGCGCTGTGCTCGTCTTGTGCGGGGGATGCTCAATCGGTTGCTCGCCGTGAGCTCTGAATTTCCGACGGAATCTCAGATCCCCAGCTCCACTTGGGCAGAGTCAAAATCAACCTGCGCATTCTCGTCTCACGGTTCGTAGTCGCTTCCGGAATGGTCTCGTGACGATGGCGATTACTTACGAACCATTCCGATCTCGAGCAAAGGATACGACGGGGATGGATGGATGGATGGATGGATGGACTCGTGAGCGAAGCGTGCGGAATGGGATGGTCGGTCTTGGTTTCTGAATTCTGATGTGCGTCCCGGTTCAGCAGAAAGGCAACTCTGCTCCGTGTCACGTTTTGCTCCTTCCCCCTCATCAGCTGACCGTGGCAATGGCGATCTGCGTCAGCTGACTGCGGCTGGCTGGCCGGTCGCCACCACGTTGGGCAACGCTGCATACTATCTGACACCAGCGAGATGAGCGTGGCAGCAGAGCGAGATTCAGGAGGCCTAGTCTGTCTATACAATGCAAGTATATTCCGGAGACCTCATTTCACAGGTGAGAATATTTCATAGTTGCTGGACGCCAGCCACATGTATCTTTGTAGTTCGTACCAAGCAACCCAAAGCCGAAAGGGAGGGCATGTAACTTGATGGTTGTGCAAGCTTCACGATTCCCGGGCTTCTCCTCCTTCACAAGCACACAAAGGAATCTGTGAGACGTCGTAGTCTACCGAAGCACACTGCGCGTCTACTGGATCACTGGTTTTCTTCAGGCCGTACTGCAGTACTCGGCGATATTTTTTTTTTTAGTCCCGATCCGATAGCCAGGTAAGGTAACAGGATGAGCTCTTCGTTTCGACGACTGCTGCGACGACGACCGCGGAGAGGCATCGCATGATCTTGAGAGAAGAGTGCCGCGCGCACCCGAGAAAATCCATCCTTTTTTAGAAACATACTTGCTGTTTCCTTTCATAAAAAAGTTTCCACTTTGAAAAAGCACCTAGGTGTATTTTGGATGCCTCTGTACGCGCGACGTGCAATCCAGCAACGGCCGGTACGGCTTTACCAATGAGAAATCATGCACTAGGATTGCATGAACCCGATTTGTTGAGAGATGCTAATATTCCATTTCCACCAACGGAAGGCGCACTCCTGCAAGGTGGTAGATCAGTGTCGATTGATTGTGCAGACAGGAGATAGCCCCTCCTCGGTCGTTCGTTTACTCCTTTTGCCCTCGTACCTTTTCTTTCAACTCGTTGCTGAAACAAGGCATCATTCTCTCCGTGGCAGCCGAAGCTTCTTTCCTTGGCCAGCGGCGCGTAGATCTGATCATCATGCCGAGGCCGTTACCTTTCCGCCGGCACGAAAGCTGGTAGAAAGCTTTCCTTTGCTATAGGCCACGTCGGCGACCGGACACCTTTTTCCTGGAGGCGAGACGTGAGGCGACACACACACCGCAACCATGCCACCTACTCCCCGCTCACACTAGGCAACACGCAGCAGAACACAAGCGAACGCCACTCCATGATCGGCGCGAGAGAGGATAGGAAACGTACAAGCCGAACCGCGCCGCACGGGGATCGGCACGTTGACGGCTCTGCGCATGCGCGTGGGCACAGGGTGAGCGAGCCAGCGCCTGACAATACGGCGTCACCGCGTCAGCATACCCGAAGTTGTACGTGCACGTATGTCTGTACGTAACTTTTGAGGTGGACGCATGCCGTCGAGGCGTCGACGATGGCCGACGTGCTAAGTGCTATACTCTCTCCAACCTAAGCTAATTAAGCTAAGCGTAGGACGGTAGGAGTATTTTTCAGTTCCACCATTATGTCACCTCCTACTCCTGCACTGCACGTTATTTGCGTCCACGACCGTTTTGACTTTTTTTTGGCTGCTGAAGTGACATGAACTTTAGGATGGCATTGACATGTTCTCGCTGTATACTGTGAGACTCTGTTACTACTAGCACTGAGGTAATAATGGAGCGGAATAATCAAATTAGCAAACTAACCTATCACAAGTATTTCACCAAACATCTTGTGAGCATGAATAAAACAGCAATTATGCTTCAAACTTTCAAACCACAAGCTGTCCAATGATTCAATAACAAAATACTTGCAGCAGTTAGCTCACTAGAATATCAATCCCCATCATCTCGTATCAACATATCAAAGAACACACATAAGCCTCTCATACCAACTCATCCATACAAGCAACCACTTCACATATGGATCAATAGCAAGTAAGATGGTGACTTAATCAACAAATATGGCAAGGGAAATACCAAATCAAGAGTAGACACCAAGATTTACATGAAAACCCCTTGCGGGGAAAAATCACGGGCGGCGGCGAGCAATCCACTATATGAAGAAGCAATACAGGAGGTGGGAGCCAACAATGATGGGGAGGCTCCAAATCCCCCACGGATTTCACTTTCTCTTGGATGGATTTGGTGGATCTAAACCTCTCCTCTCCTCTCCCTAACCCTAGCTCTCTCCCAAGAACAAGAACTTCACTCTCTGTCTATTCCTGAGTTGGGAAGAGCCATATAATGCCTGCTTTTAAGTCTCCCTATGTTCATAATGTCCTCTGAGATCCTTAAAGGAGTCCTGAAAAGACTGGATTTTTATCGATCCAAATTCTTTTGGCAAGGTAACAATAATAAATAAAAATACCGCCTAGCCAAATGGGACATATTGTGCCGTCCGAAAGATCAAGGGGTTTGGGAATAACAAACCTCTTGATTATAAATAAATGTCTACTCAGTAAATAGTTATTTAAATTGCTGAATGAAAATGTCATGTGGCAAACTTTACCTAGAAATAAACATATGAGTTCAAAGTGCCTATCTCAGGCTACAACCAAACCCGGAGACTCGTATTTCTAGAAAGGTTTGTTAAAAGTTAGGGAAGATTTTCTAGGCTGTGAGACTTTCAAGATAAAAGATGGGTCATAAACCAGATTTTGGGAGGACACTTGGATTGGCTCTACATCACTCAAAGAGCAATTTCCTAACTTATATAATATAGTCTATTATCCTCACACTATAGTGGCAAATGTTATGAATCAAATGTCATGGAATATCTCTTTTAGAAGAGTTCTAATTGTGGATAAACTGACTATCTGGCATAACCTTGTAGCTAAAATAGCTTCTTACTAGTTTTCTGAAGAGAGGGACAATTTTACCTGGGACTTACATAGCCAAGGTGATTTTACTATAAGGTCTATGTATCAATATCTCATAAACCAGGATGCTTCTCCGACCAATAAATTTATATAGAAGCTAAAGATCCCTCTAAAAATTAAAATTTCCTTTGATACCTCCAACGAGGTGTTATTTTAACAAAGGATAACTTAGCTAAGAGAAACTAGTCTGGAAGTCAAAAGTGTTGCTTTTGTGATTGTAATGAAACAATTAAGTATCTCTTTTCTTATTGTCAACATGCCAAGACAATTTGGAGAGTTGTTAATATAACTACTAGGTTAACCCCGCCAAAATCAATAGCGCATATGCTTGGAAATTGGTTAACAGGCATAAGAATGAATTATAGAAGTTTAATTTTTGTTGGAGTTGCAGCTCTCATGTGGGCAATTTGGTGTACATGAAAAGATGTGGTTTTTGAGAAAAACCATTCACCTCTTTTATGCAGGCTGTTTTCAGGGAAGCATATTGGCTGCGATTTTAGTCTTTGTTACAGTGGCGAGAGGAAACAAGGGAGACCATCTGTCTAGCAAGTAAGGCGTTGGAAGTCATCGCCTTGGATATCTTTGCTAAAAATGGATGGAGAAGCAATAATAGACTTTGCTTTTGATTTCTTCCTGTCATGCGTACTTTTTTTTCTATTATATGTGATCAGCTTGTGAGCTGAAAAGTGTGTAAAAATATGGCTGTGTGTGATTGCAGAGGCCGGAGACAATTCCTTTTTCTAAAAAAATATAATGGCAGCTTTTCAGATTTACCCTCGGAGCTCCAAAATATTACAAACAGCCCCAATTTCAGTATACACCATGTACAACTTTTGTTTTGCATAACAAATGAGCTAATGGGTTTCCAAATTTGGTGAATCAGAGCTGCACATAACAAGCACGCAATCGAGTTTCGAAAGGAGTACTGTATGCGACTTGGCGATGGTGCAAAGGCATTTCCTCCATACGCAGAGAAAGGACCAGTTTGTCGCAATCTGTCTTTGCTGTCGATCGATCTCTTCAGTTCAGACCTAGCCCTCGAGCTCATACTACTACTGTATTGTTTGTAGGCTGCTGTCCTGCTCTTTCCTTACAAGCAATCCTATTTAGGGGATGAACGGCATCGTGCGGAACGAGATCCTCTAACGTTTCGTTCTCATTGGCAGAGGGATGTTCGGCAGCTCTGGAATGTTGATTGAGCATCCGATAGCAAGAAGCATCAATAGAAGAAATAGAATGGACCCCTTGGCCAGGAGCACAATGCAGCCCAGTCCGAACGCAAGTGGAGGAGGAAAAACAGCGTGAGACTGACAGAAAAGGGTGTGAGGCTGACGAGAATGGGCACGGGAAGGAGAGAAGCGGCTGCCGAATGGAAGAGCTGTTGTGCTCTTCAATCTTGTACGAAAGTATTAATCCGCCTTCTCCTGCTATCTCTTCAACATGAAAGGATCACTGATACTGATAGAAGTTCCATCATCAAATTGCTTGAACTTGATCAAACTTTCTCTTTTCTCATGAAAGAAGCAGCTGGTTGAATATGTATTACATAGCATTGATATGGAACAAGAGGCTAACAAAGAGCATCATGTTTTCAATATGTAAGTAATACAACCCCACTTTGTTATTTTTTATGTGACATCAAATTGGTTTTAGTTGTTCCAAATTCCAATATCAAGTATTGCTACTCCTTGCTTGTTCTCTGGAATTGCAGCCCCTACTCATATTATTTTTTCCATTGCAGAGCTATGTTGCCTAGCTTTTGTACTTCATGTTGGCATGGAATTTATAAATTCGGATGGGGCTTGGGCATTTTGGCTTAGTTATAGTGGACAGAAAGGCTTTGAGGCCAGAAAACAGTACACAAACAAAAGACAATCCGATGGGAAGATTACATCATGCTTTTAAAGTTCTTGATTTGATGAGTATTAAGTTATTGCCACCACAATATGTGTTAAAACGATGGACACGAGAAGCACAGAGTGGAACTATACAAGACAAGCAAGGAAGAAATATAATCGAAAATCCAAATAGGGATGCTTTGCTTCGCTGCAGATATATGTCTAACAAATTTCTCAATTTGGCATACCAAGCAACTAACTTTCCTCAATGCACCAAGTTAGTGGACAGCACACTTGACATCCTTTGTAAGCAAATTGAAGAGATGATCATTGCATTTCCAAGCACTTCTGTGAGTCCATTTGTAGTTCCCACAAATGCTACTCCACCAAATGATATGTTGAGTAATGCACGCCTAAAGAAAAAGGAGGTCCAAACAAAAACTTCAAAGCGAAGAAAAACTTGGCTTGATAAGAAGCACAAGTTTAGAAAAAATAGAGAAAACAAAGCTTCATCATAGTTTGGGAAAGAGGCAAATAATGATGCAGCTCATGCATAGGTGCGAAATATTTTAGTGGTATCATATGCATAATTTTGTTTGTAGTGTTACCATTCTGTCCATTATTTCTCAAAACCTTCCAATTTTAATACAGGAGGGTGGGGAAGAGGCATGAAGAGGTGAAGCACTAGCACAAGCACAAGCCCAAGCACTAGTTGCATATGGTACTGATTATAAAGATTACAGGGGTGAACTTAGCTTTACGCAAATGCTAATGGTAATATTGCTCATCACATTCTCAATTTGCCATCCTAAATTACAAAACATATGTGTGCTACTATCTGAAGTCGTCTTCCCAGTTTGCTGCCTTTTGCCCAATTGCTGAAGCGTCCCCACATAAGTAGAGACTAAATGTGGTCCAATTATCAGTCCCAGGAGGCTGATAACACATTTATTCAACAGATAGTTCAGAAACCGTACAACTCCCGAAGGAGCGGGCGGGCAAGCCACACCCAAAGCAAGGCTAAAGCGATAACAATACAAATCCAAGTTGCAGTCCAGTCGGACTCCGGGCTGCAATTGGAACTATGCGTCAGCGGAAGCATCCTGCAAAAGGGCCAACACCGCAGGCAGCGTTGGGTGCAGACGCAACCTCCTAGTCGAAGTCCTCGGCGACGAAGTCCGGATCCTCCTCTGAAGCAACAACACAGGGGTGAGTACAAAAGTACTCAACAAGTCCAACCCCATCCACGGAGGGGGATACAACAAGAATATGCATAGGATTCAACAAGAATATGGTTAAGGTTTATTTGCAATAAAGCTAGATTTTTGACACATGCAGGGTTTTATTTCAAAGAGTTTTCACAAAGCAGTTTCTTTACTAACTGAAACATTAAGTGGGGTTGATCCTACACAAAGGATCCAAGTTTTATCGCTACCGGACTCCCCGTCCGCCGTAGCGCACGGCACAGCTGCCGGACACTTCCAAAATCCAACACACACCATGAAAACCAACCATCTCTAAAAGCTTGTTGTGTGACCGAGCCATAACTCGTCCAATGCCGTGGACACGACTACCCGGATAGGTTTTAACTCTGCAGAGGTTGTACACTTTTCCCACAAGTAGGGTACCGCATCACGATCACCTTAGTGATGGTGCGGATCCTAACAAAGCCATTACCCACCTTAGCCAACACTGACTAGTCAACACGGAAGCACCCAAGGGGTTAGCAACCCATCCACGAGGCCGAAACGGTGACCTAAGTCACCAAGAGCTTAGTCCTTTTCCAAGAGCTCCCGTTGCTCACCAGCACACCTGAAGCCTAGCAGTTTAGCTAGTGGGGTTTATGCTAAGCCGTTGCCCATACAACGGTCGAGTGGTTGCACGATGATGGAATTAGGCAAGATGACACATCAACTCGGTCCTTAGCCATGACAAGATGGATATCTCCCAACTCTGCTCAACCACTAAGGTACGAGCTCAACAATCCGGCATTCCACACAAGAAACGCCCATCCATCTCATCCACCACCTCTCTTTACACCCGAAAAACCCAACTCCTCAGTTGAACACACTCACACATTTATTTTCCGAATAAACAGATGTAGTCATGATTGAATTTGGGTAACGAGTTCCTAAGCGTTCTAGCAGTATTTATCATCTAAACAGAGCAACTCATTTTTAGAGATAAATATAGGACAACAAGGAATAATCATAACAATCAAGGGGTGGCTATCCAACCATGTCTTGCAATGAAACAATATGCATTTTATAAAACAGGCCAATAGGTTGTGTCTGAAAAACCGGGTATTAAATATGCATCAAAGGGTGAGATTGGACTTGCCGTTCTCAAAGCCTTCCGGGAGCTCCTGCTCGTGGTACTGGTCCTCGGGCTCGGGCTCACGGTCGAACTCCTCCTCGCGCTCCTCCTCGGGTACTCCGCGATCTACGGCACACACAAACGAGCACACAATAAATAAAAAGGAAAAAGATTTTACCCGCTGAGCTCCGAACAGGAAATGTGAACGGAAAATAGGTAGGAAGGGTATTTTCATGAAATTTGGATATGCCTCGGCGAAAATATATGAGAGGAGGCCGTGGTCGAATTTGGGATCGATTGAAGGAAGTTTGGCGCATGAAATGACGGGTTAAAGGGAGGTTAGGGGCTTTAAAACAAGGCTTAGGACTGAATTGTGAAAACCGAGGACCTATTTGTAAATACTCTAAAAAGTGGAAGGGCTTAGTTGCGAGAATCTCTGGAGAGAGGTGGAAGGGCCGGGTTGTAAATAGAGAGAAATAGGGGGGGTAAATCGAAAGGAACGAGGTTCTCCTTCCTCTTCCTTGACCGAAAAAGAGGAAAGGGAGGAGGGGAAGAATGGCCGGCGTTCGGCCGGCCGGCCGGACTCCGCCGGCGGCGGGCTGGGTGGGGGAGAGGTAGAGGGGGTGAGGGGGAACCCGTTTGAGGGGTTACCTCGGCGATTGGTGGCCGGAGTAAATGGGGGGAGCGGTGGCGGTTGAGGGGCGGCGGCGATTGGAGTGCCTGGTGGCGGCGGCGGTCGGCACAAGGAGGCGGCGACGGTCGGCACAAGGAGGTGGCGGGTGGTCGGGTGAGCTCGAGATGTGGGAGATGGAGGCCGGCCCCGGGCGGCTTTTATAGCCGGCGGTAGGAGGCGGGCGGATGGCGGAGGTGATGATGGCGGCCGGACTTCCGCCGGTGGCATGCCGGAGTGGCGAAGCTCGTGGATGGTGTGGGCTCGGTCGACGAGGGGAGGGAGCAGGGGTGGCGACCGCTTGGGGAGGCGCGTCGGGAGAGGCGGCGTGCTATGGCCAGCGGGCAGGCCAACGCACAGGGCGGCGACGCGACGACGGCTTGGCGCGGAGCGGGCGGCGCGATGCGGCTGACCGGCTCGGGCGTGCGCGCGTGGGCGAACGCGTGCGGCGTGGGGCCGGCGCGGGTGGCGGGCGGCGCGGCGCTGCGCGGGCGCGGGCGGCAGGCGGTGCGGCGCGGGGCGGGCGACAGGCGGCGCGGCGCAGGGCGGGGCGGGGCGCGAGCGGGCGCTGGCGCGCGGGCGCGGGCGGCAGGCTCGAGCGGGCGCGTGGCACGTGCGGCAGCGCGGCGCGCGGCCCAGCGCGGTCAGGCGCGCGGCCCGGGGCGAGGTGGGCCCGGTGCATGCGCGTGCGGGGTTCGGCGCCAGGGGCAAGGCGCCGAGCGCCGGGTGCCAGATGAAAAAAAAGGTGACAGCCGCAGGAAGAAGAAGAAGGAAAGAGAGAGAGGAAAAGAGGAAAAGGAGAAGGAGGAAGGAAAAGGGAGAGAAAAAGAAGAAAGAAAGAGAGGGAAAAAGGGGAGAAGGGAAAAGAGGGAGACGGCGGAAATTGCGGGATTTGGCGGCACGCGTGATGGACTTGACGGGCACGCGGCGAAAAATACGGGGACGGAAAACGAGGGTCGACGACGTCAGTGCCGGGACGGCGAATCCGACGGGAAGGAAGAGATTTGACGGGGCTCAGCGGTCGGAAAAATTTGGAATGAATTTTTAACGAGTGATTTAATCTGGTAGATTTTTTTTTTACGGACGTTACAATTGCCCTCCTGTGCAATGATCGCTCTTCCTCCGTAGTGGTTCCGGCTTGGCAACACCGGTGGCCCTCCCCATGGCGGTGGTTTCAGCTTGGCAGCACCGGTGGCCTTCCCCATGGCAGTGCTGCCCCTGGGCGCGCAAACCCCCTTGCCAGTCCCAACCGTGGCCTGGCCCCTCGGCGGCGGCGACCGGTCAGAATCACTCCGCGATGGTCGAGGCGATGGGGACGAGCGCGACATAGCATCCCAGCGTCGATGGGCGGTGAAGAGCGAGGTGGGGCACTCGGCGGTGCTGGACGGCGATGAGAGAGCTGCAGCACCCATTGACATTGTTGGCGGCATGGTGGCAGTAGCGACGAGATGCCCGCTACCGGCGCTTCCTTTTTTATGCGGCCAGAAAAAGGAAGTGCATCTTGTTCTCGTGTGTGTAGGCAACTGGGCTGTTTAGTTGCTGATGATACTGGGCTGACATATGGACCGCATGGTCATGGAATTTTTTTAGTGTACTAGCAAAATGCCCGTGCGTTGCTACGGTAAAAGATCTTATATTTTTTAAACTTATGATATTTTTTATTTTCATCACTAAATTTTTATTGCACTTATTGGATGTCTACACATTTAATAGAAAACCAAAATAATTTTGACTTAATTATTTCCTTCAACTTAAATACCCATTAAATTAAAATCTTTTTTTATTAAGTAAGAGAGTTGCTAAAAAAAATATGTAACCATGTTGTACCATACATACAAAGCGACAACATTTCACATATATTATATATTATGGCTTAGCAAACACCGTTGTCTCAACATTGCGTATATGCGTTGGTAGACGCTGAATCCATTCCTAAGTGCAAGTAGCATAGTGTACAACCAGTCTACACCGACGCTGCTCAATATATGATAATTTTTATCTTTATGTGTATTTTTTCTACACTAGTACATATTGGACTCCTAATAAATGCCATATTTTTTTCAAGCGACAAACGATTCCTAAAGTTTGGAAAATAAATAGATAGCTTGAAATATTTTTTAAAAAAATATTTACATGTATGTTCTTTGCAAACTATTTTTACCGTGATACCAAAAGGAATACTATTGCCTCGTATGGCATGTGTTGGTGGATGCCCCTATGCGGTTTCCTGGTTAGCTTTTCCCTGGTTTTGCATCCTATGTGCCGGTTCAAGTGTGGGGAAGTTGATTTTTCTTCGGTTTTCTACTGGTTCACCGTGATTGACAGCAGAAATCCAAAATCTGCCCGTATTTCAAACCTCTGTCGAGTCTCTAACGACAGTTCGCTGCCGGCTGCTCATCCGCCGAATCCACCGCAACCCCCTCAAAATCACTCCCAAAATCCAATCAACCTATAGATCCAGCATCCCCACATTCTCGGCCGTCGATTTATCCAATTTCCTAACCAGAGAGGCCTACAAGCCTTGGTTGTGGCCATGGTGAGTTGAGGTGTTCGCCGCCCCTGCTGCCGCCGGCGATGTTGACCCTCGGCGCCGCCGATAGCTACCTCTCCGTGAGCCGCAGCAGCCCTTCAACGTCTGCTCCCTACTGCTGCCAGTCCTGACGCTCCCGCTGCTCCGGGTGTTGCTGAGTCAACGCTGCCCACTGGGGTCGAGGCTGGGGAGGCAGCTCGGGCGCGTCCAGGCAGGTGGCGCGGGCGGCCCTTCGGCCCCCACCTCCTCTCCTCCCTCTCCTTCTCCTCCGTCGAATCCGACCGACCCCCACTCCCTCTCCCCTAGCTCCTCCTCCCTCTCCCCCGGCCGAGGCGGGCGGCAGGCGCATGCCGGGTGGCCGGGGTTGGGGAGGTAGCTCGGGCGCGGTCGGGCAGGCAGGTCAGAAGAGGAGGTGGACGGGCGGAGTTGCGGAGAGGGAGACGGACGGTTCTCGCGGAGGAGCGCACGTGGCGGACGGGAGGAGACGGAGCCTGGCAGGAGGGATGAAGCCGTGGCCGCGCTGCCGCGGCAGGCCAGGCGCGCCGCCTAGGGCAAAGGCGTCAGCTAGCAGGCGAGCGTCGAAAGGGAGAGAGAGGAAGGGACGGGAGGGAGGCGCGCAGTCAGCGGACGGGAGGAGATGGAGCCTATGACAGGTGGGACCCACGGCAGACGATAATCTACCATTATTAAACATCAGACCTACCTCTCATTGGTAGAAGTTGGACCAAACAAAAAAAGATAGAAACATTCCTCACTTTAATAATAGACTTTAATAATAAAGGTATAGATATAGATGTAGATGTGTGCATCGGATGCATGTCGGCACGTCCCCCGAACGTCCCTGTACCGATGAGAATGCAACGGCATATGATCTCGTTCCCATCGTGCGGCATCTCTACACTGCAGCAGCGTGTCATAGGTTGGCGTGCTCTACTAGGCCCGCATTGAAGCACCCAAGCAATGTCGGTCGGTCGGATGGAACAAACGCTCGTGCTATACGAGTATAAAACATGCGAGGCGCAGTATTGACAGCTCTAGCTTTTGCAGGGATTTCTTTCTTTCTTTCCTTTTAATTAAAAAAGGCAGAGTGCACGTCTGTATGAACTTGATTTACGGGCACATTACTCCCCCAACGAAGTCTTTTCGAGAAAAAAAAAATTCCCAACTAAAACAACACGCACTCCAACCTCCATCCAGGTGTAGTATCCGGCCTGCTTTCCCGTTCCCGCTACGAAAAGGGAAGCCTTTGATTGCTGAAAGCCGGAAGCAAAGCATCCTCCTCCTAATTTTCCACTTGTACGCAACAGCGGGCGCATATCGATCTTTTCTTCGCACTTGGTAAAAGCACGAAACGAAAAGCACTGGCTGTTTTTATTCCGCGCGCGGATCGATCAGATTCTTATCCTTCTCCTTTTCCGTCGGGGACGACGAACTCGCTTTCGACCATCAGAAGACCGGCGGCGCCAAAGTTTAGCGTACAGTACGTGCATACCGGTGCATCTAGCTGATCCTTCTGGCCACGTCGATCGATACCGCTTGTGGCTACCTTTTTCCGGACGTAAAGGCAACAGCACAAGCACCTACCACTACACCACAGGACGTGGGGGCAGCGCGGTGAACTAGCGCCACGGCGTCACGCCAAACAAACGGCCAACCCGAGCGGCGGCGCGACGCAACGGGACGGGGCGGATGCGCCCGCACGGGCACGGCGAGCGGAGGAGAAGTCGAGCGACCGCGCTGCCCGCCCACAGGATTTGAAAAAGGGAGGGGGACGCCTCTCCCCGACTCCCCGTGCGAAACGGAGACCGAGGGCTCACGTGCCCGTGCCACCGGCCCGCCCGTTCCTCACCTCTCTCGTGCTCGTCCCCATCTGGGCCCACGCTTCCGTGCCGATGACAGGTGGGCTCGCGGATGCGCCGCTTCGGTTCAGTTCAGGAGATGCGCGTTCACAGCCAGGTCACGCGGTGGAGCAGGCAGGAACGGCCGCAGGACCCGCCGCGCGTCCGCGCACGTGTCCCCGCTCGGAGACCCAGGCTGGGCCCGCAGGTCAGCCGCCCATCCGGCCGACCGTTTGCTCTGCCCAGGGGTGTACTACTAGTGAGTGGTGACACGGCCAGCGCTAGCAAGCTCATGCTCCTACATAAACGCAACGTCTCCCGCACTCCTCACCTTCCCCTGCCTCCCCTGCTTCAGTGAGCCAAGACTCTGAGAGGGAGGAAGCGAGTTTGAAACGGAGGGAGGGAGCGGTCGATCGAAGGAGAGGAGAGGGGAGGGAGAAGGCGCCGATGGCTGACTGGGGCCCCGTGGTGATCGCGACGGTGCTGTTCGTGCTGCTCACGCCGGGCCTGCTGTTCCAGCTCCCCGCGCACGGCCGCATCGTCGGCTTCGGCACCATGCACACCAGCGGCATCGCCATCCTCGTCCACGCCGTCCTCTACTTCGCACTCATCACCATCTTCCTCATCGCCATCGGGGTCCACATCTACGCCGGCTAAGAAGCTCCGGTCCGGCCATCCGCTGCCGCCTGTCTTCGACGGTTTCTTCTCCAGCCCTTCCCAAGTCCGGTCTGTTCGCTTCCTTTCCGATCGATCTACTAGTACTAGTGGTATATGTGATTCCTGCTTCCTCATGTTGCTTGCTAGCAGGTAGCAGCAGTAATAGTATCGTTGCTGTTGGTGGTGTATGCTGTTAAATGTTAATTTGACTGCAGCGAACAATCTGGTGGATGCTGCAGTGCGTTGTATTAAATTAAGGGGATTTGCTAGATTCTCTCTTCTTCTTTCATACTGTATGCTTGGTTGTGCATCGATTTCAGACGACGACATGGTCCGGGGCTATTATTGATTCAGTCTGAGCGGTTTGAATCGACGTGGGAGCGGAGAAACTGTTTCCGATCTCCTTTTCCGAATACTCGATCGAATCCCTTCCTTCGTTAACCCACCGACTCTTCTTCCTCTGTTCAGACGGCGCGGTGGGTGTGCTGTCCGGTGTCCGCTTTGCCCAGACGAGAGCTGCTCATCTGGAGAAATCGAAATTGTTCTTGAGCCCAACAGCGACACTGATGCCACCAACATCTCACGTCTTCGCGAACGGCTCTCGCTGTCTCAGGCCGCCCGAGCTCGTGATCACTTGGGCGTCGCTACAGCCCACATGCAACAAAAATAGCGCAGAAAATTCGTCTATTTCTCTTTGCTCCGTAGAAAGAACCCAGGTTTCTGTCAGTTTCAGCTTTGTTTCGTTTCATTTTCCTCCCAGCCTGTGGCTGCCAAAGCTACTAGCAGCTCCATATCGCAAAGCCACTCGTTGCATACAGAGCATTTTTTGGGTTATGCCATATCACTACAGCAAAAGTCTACTAATTCGCGCTACAAAGCATGCACACAAGGACTGCGACATCCTATCATAAAAGACTGCTACGAACAGAAATAAGCTCCTTTCTGAAACTTCTTTTACTTCTCCTTTTCTCTGAGACAGTGAGACTAAGCCTTTGTTTTTTCTTACTCTACTGAACCAAAGCAGCTCGATCACCGGGCAGCTCGATCACCGGGACCTTGGTAGTGGTTCGGTGAATAAGCTACTTTGTTTTTAGCTAGAGTAACAACTCTAATTAAACCGAAGTTAAATTAGGTAGCGGATTCAGTGAATATTACTCCAAATAATAGGAGTAGGTAACAATCCTGCCAAAAAGGGAAGCAGCTTATAACAACAAAAATCAAATATTTAAACCAATTTTATATCATGTTGAGATTACTGACAATTTTTAGTATATAATACTTACAGTAACTTTTATGGAGATTATGTAGCAACCTGAGAAACATTATATATAGAGAGAGGAGACTTCATCAATCAGAAGGTTTGCACGTAACCTGTCGGTTAATAAATGCCTTCGAAACGTTTGTAACATGGATGTGGATGTCATCTCGTTACGGTCCTCGTGAAGAACACAGTTGCGCAAACAGAACTTAAAACGAGTATCGAATGAGAGAGTTTTCCATTGTCAGTCTTCTAATAAAAATTCAAATGAAGAAAAATGTACAGTTCCACAACTAAAATTATTTACTACGGACTAAAATTATTTACTACGGACTAAAATTATTTACTACGGACTAAAATTCACTGTCAAATCGAATATTTTAATTAGAAGTATTAAATATAGACTAATTACAAAACCAATTGCAGACTAATTCGCGAGATGAATCTATAATATGACAGGGACTAAACTTTACTCCGTGGAACCCAACAGCCCTTAAGCTAAGAGAAATATTATGTTACTAAGGCCCATTGTCACATAAAGCCCAGCCCAAACATCCGGTCCAACAGCTCGTCGTAAACGTCCCCACGAACCCATCACACCCTCCGCCCACTCCCTCACGCGCACGGCCACACCTCTCCACCTCCGACGACCACCACCACCATGGCGGCCGCCTCTCTCTCGCGCCTCTCCCGCCGCGCCACCTCCTCCGCCGTTGCCGCGGCGCCCTCCCTCCGCCGCCTCCTCTCGGCCACCTCCACCGCCCCCGCCGCGCAGTCCGCCCCGCCGCCGCCCCCGAGCGCGGCTGCGGCCGCGACGGCGGGCGCGGATCGGGTCCGGTGGGACTACCGCGGGCAGCGGCAGCTGGTGCCGCTGGGACAGTGGATGCCCAAGGTGGCCGTCGACGCGTACGTCGCCCCCGAGGCCGTGCTCGCCGGCCAGGTCACCGTCCACGACGGCGCCTCCGTCTGGAGCGGCGCGGTGCTGCGGGGGGACCTCAACAAGATCACGCTCGGCTTCTGCGCCAACGTCCAGGAGAGATGCGTCCTCCACGCCGCCTGGGCGGCTCCCACAGGTCACATTCCTCACTCGATTCGGCTCTGGAACCTTCCCGAATGCTAGATCTGGCCGGCGATGACTGCTTCCTGAATTACTGATGTGATCTAGGACGCGGTGGGACTGTTTTCATTTCGGTTGTTGAAGTGAGGAATTGTGCGTGTTTGGCAATTTGATGATGCCTTGTGCAGCTTGAGTGACAGCAACCATTTTGTGCCATGCTAGTTGTCCTCAGTGTTTTAGGGATTTTGGGTAAAAATTGCAGTCAGCAATTCAGCATTTCCGTCATGGTTGAGCTAACTAGCAGATTGTTAAGAGGACAGTAGAACCGTACTTCTATGTTTGTTTCCTCTAGTGTAGCTGTGCAAAAATGCTCCTGTAGATAGACCTGTCCAATTACATTAGACGTCCATTTAAGTAATCTTTGATTCATTTAAATGGAAAATGGATCTGTGTTAACTAGGTTGCGTGTGTGTGGTTGCAAGCTGTTTCACGGAAAGGAAAGAAACCACCTCTAGTTCTTATTATCTATGTACCTTATGGTTCTGTTATCCTCAAACACATAGCAAATTGTCAGTTTACTGTATTTAACTCTTGTTCAAGGAGCCACTTTTGGTTATATTACCGATTCTTCTCATACTATAATAATTTACTTAAACTAGTAATGATGTACTAGTTAGCCTGTTATTGGAGTTTCCATGTAATGTTTTGGAGGTCCCTGAACTTGTAAGTTGTAATGGATGGTGCAAGCTGTGTAAGGTTTAGGGACCTGAGAAGGTACTTTTCAAGTTGAGGGAGCTTTGTAATATGACCTAGCCAGTTCAGGGAGCTCCAATGTAATTACTCATTTTCACACTACTGAAAAAATTTGGTTCACCTTAATATTACTAAAAGACTGTGTCTTTGTCCTGTGAAACTCCTGTTAACGTGGGCCTCATTGCCATCAGATGTCCATTTTGTCTGGCATTGTCTGATTAGGACCCCCATGGCCTGCGGCGCAAACTTCCTAGCCTGATCCCTTCTGCTGCCACCACTCTTCTCCTCGTCCTTCACTGGTCTTGACTGCACAACCCAAACTCTCCTCAGCGGTCTTAACTGCACAACCAAACTCTCCTCCATTACCACAGAGCTGGTTCCTAGCTGGGTCCATTCTCTTTGTCTCCAAGAATTTCCTCTTCAAATCCATTGTCTATGATTCCTGATAAAAAAGAATCTACATTTGGTGTTAAACAGATAAAACTCTCTTCTGCTACTTTGCTTACTCCCCATCTAATTCTTGCTCCCAGAACTACAAACTGACAAACATAACCCCACAGAACAAGGGAAAAAGATTCCAAGTCTTGTGATATAGTATCCTTTCATCTGCGCATAGAAAAAAGTAGCGGAGGAAAGTAATGCATTGCTAGCACCTAGAATTTATGGATGTGTTCCTGCTCTCTCTTTGCTGAATCCTTGAAAGTCCAAATAACATTGTTGTTACAGCATCGTAATACTCGAGTGGCTGGTGGGGCAGTTTTGTTACAAGGAACAGAAGAAACGTGTTAGTTACTTAGGGTTGAAAAATGCGGTAATTAGATGTTTTGGCAAGGGGAAAATCTAAACAAAAGCCAGAAGGAAACGGGAGCAGCCATAAAACTAATTTTCACAATATTTTAGCTGTAACTCGATTGTTGATCTTTGAATGTGACAGACAAGAACCAATTTTTCCTTTGACAAGTGCTTGTCATGATTTCACACTTCATTGGAATTTCTGTAGAAATACAACTAACAGGACCAGTTGTTGATAAAGATGTCCGACGCATCTACTTTTTCTTAGTTACTACTTATTGGCACGAGGTCACAAAGCAGCAGGCCACTCAAAGCGCTGATTCAAATTTTTTGCATTGAAAAATCTTTTTATTTCATGCTACTCCCTCCAGTCACAAACAGGTTCTGTTGGGTTGCATGCAGTCAAACTATTGTAAAATTTTGTTACAAATTACCTCTTTTGTGTTTAGTTTGGATATCTGAAAATGATGGGCAGATTTGCCTAAAATGGTTTCAAAGTATGCTTTTGCTTTGTTTAATAAATATATTACAACAAAAGGTACTAGTCAAAGTTATGTCTTCGAGATCGTGTCGATGTCCAAAACACCACTTATCTGTGACTGGAGGATGTATATTGCTAGTAAGCCTGTGAAGGCTGTTGGACTCATTAAATTGTTCCATCAGATTTTCCTGACTTCTTATCTGGAACACATTTTCACAGTGTTAAATACTTTGTGAGATTATTTGCACATAAGTGGATTCATTAGTGGCTTAATACTTATATTTATCAAGTTCTGTGAATTAAATTTACTAGATCTGTTTTTGTGGGATACTGGACACATGCCCTTAAACATGAATATCCAATATGACATCTGCTGTACCTTGATCTGTTTTTGCCTAATGTCACCTACAAACGTATAATTTATTCTGAACTATAAATCTCTGAGTAATCCGGATGCTTTGCTGATAATTATTCATGATAATATTATTGCCTTCTGTTGTAAGCTGTGCTAGTAAGCATTTGTTATAACAAGGAAATTGCTACTTTCGGTTTAGCTGGATTGGAAATCTCTTTCTGTTGTCTTGGTGTGACTACTTAAATACATGCCCACAAACTTCATTACTGAGTACTGACATTTTAATTTATTATGACTAATAGCATCCTTTACCATTTTAACAGAAAATTTTGTGAGTTGCAAGTATAATCAGTGCTGTTTGATTAAAGAAATCCACATATGCTATTTAGTTGGAATTTAAATTTTCCTTTAGAAAAATGTATACCTCAGTCATTGCTTGCCCAGCATTGAGTTAACTACTTTTGATCTTCTATCCAAAGGACAATGTTCTGCCTTCTTCTCTTTGCATGTTTAGGCAACTTTGTTCTGGATATATGTTCTAAGAATAATTGGTGATTTTCACCTTGTATTCTAATGTCCACACTCTGTATGTAACCTGTAGTTTCTGGTGATAGCTACTACTATATGGTTGGCCTCAACCTCATCTCCAATTTTTTTGTTGTTTACAGGACTTCCAGCTGAGACTCTTGTTGACCGGTATGTGACAGTGGGCGCCTACTCTCTGCTGCGATCATGCACCATCGAGCCTGAGTGCATCATTGGTCAGCACTCCATCCTTATGGAAGGTTCGCTGGTTGAAACCAACTCGATCCTTGAGGCAGGCTCCGTCCTGCCCCCTGGAAGGCGGATTCCTACCGGTGAACTCTGGGCTGGAAGCCCAGCCAGGTTTGTCCGGAAGCTGACAAATGAGGAGATCATGGAGATTCCAAAGCTCGCGACGGCCATCAACGATCTGATGCAAAGCCATTTCTCGGAGTTCCTCCCTTACTCTACCGCTTATTTAGAGGTAGAGAAGTTGAAGAAGTCGTTCTCGATTCCCCTGTAAGAGCATGTTTCCCCCCCTCGTCCAGCTGAATGAATGAGGAAATAAAGGTACCCAAATACTAGATGTTCTGTGTTGATTCTAACTTGTACTCTGGGTTAATATGTTGCATCGCGAAATTTTTGTCCATTGTTGTTGTGAGCCTGGGGCCACTCTTGCAGGAACCATGTCTTTGTATCTGTTTACCCAATGCAATGCAATGCACTGTTCTCTATTGTGCACTTTCGCTGTGTTTTCTTTCATTCTGTTCATCTGTTGATGTCTGTGAGAGATGCTAAATTGCAGTTGACTGACCGTCCGATGACCAAGGCAGGCAGTGTGCTAAAAAAAATTGATCTTACGCAGCGAATGTATCCTAGTCCAGCACATATGCACTATGCTAGCTAGCGATACGCAAGAGGTTTTTATGGTCTGACTTTAAGCTCATTGCTTGCTTCGCCATAGTGAATAAAAAATATTTTCGCTACGAGTGTTGGTCATAGTGAATAGAAAAAAAAATTCTCCGAATGGAATGACGGACAAAGCTATGGTAGCCTTGAGTATTGTATTGCTAACCACAACAAATGTCAACTAGAAGAAACTAAAAGAAACTAAGGCCCCGTTTGGATCCTTGGAATTGAATTCCATTTTAATAATCATAATTTAGATCCAAATTAATCTATGTGGAATAGATTTGTATATTATTGTTGGGCATATGGAAGAGATATTTATATGCTGCACTTCTGCGATAGGGAAGTGAGTCGAAGAGCGTGCTATAGGTTGCATATTAGAAATATAGCATGAGGATCTATAGAATCAATTTTCATAACCCACCCCCATGAATTTAAGATAGGCTTATATCTAAACTTTGGAAAGTCGTGGAATGCCACATTCTAAGACAAATAGTCTACTCCATTAAGTAGATTCCAGTTCTTCAAAATGAAGGGATCCAAACGGAGCCTAATAGTTTTTCATTTAGAGGAAAATAGGTACCCTATTTCTATTGATGTGATAGCCTGCAGAACAAAGGCTGACTAGAAGAAACTAGGTGTTTTTCCATCAAGAAGAAAATATTTACCTCAATTCGAGTTTAAAATAACTCAATATTTACCTAAATTCGAGTTGAAGATAACTCAAGTGTGATTGGTTACGGTGCGTATTATCGTCCTCACTTCCTAGCCCGGAAACACAAATGGGTTCTAGGCAATCCAACTCGCGTCGGGTGCATGCGTGTGACGCCAGCAATTGCTACCGGAGCAGATGCACGGTAGTTCTCCTTTTCACTCTGTTGTGCGGCTCTGAAACAAAGTAAATCATTCAGATGTCGAAGTCGACCAACAAATGTTGCTCATGTTTGACATCGGTGGTTATGTTTGCTTTTCCGATTTCTATTCGGATCAAGTGCTTACACGGGGCACCGCCGGGGGTCGGCCCCTCTCCGACTCCGGAGTCCGAACACACGAGCGCATTGGTCCAACTCGGATCACTTCCCTTAGCCTCAGGCGCAACAGGCCAACAGACCCTCCTTACGTATCAGAGAAGCCCCGCGACCAGAAGAAAACCCCATCGAAGAAGAACCAGAAGAAACCCCCACCGAAGAAGAACCAGAAGAAGCGGACGACGCGGCGCCTGCTACTGTACCTTATTCTTTTTTACCTAATGTCACGTTTGTTTGTATAACTTGTTGTAAATAATAAATCTCTTCGAGTAATCCGGATTCCTTGTTGATAATTGTTCATGATGATAATATTGTCGCCTTCTGTTATAAGCTGTTCTAGCAAGCATCTCTTTATAATAAGATAATTGCTACTGTTGATTACGACAGCCTCGAAGTGAACTCCGTCACAATAACCTTCGATCTGTCACTCCTCTCCATTTGCTCCGACTACTTCTACTTCTGATCATATTGCTCCGAAGTAAAGACAAGAAAGTAAATGATAAGAATAATAAAAGCTTTCGTTAATTTGGAACCACCCATTTCATCGGTTACCTTTACCCTTCTATTTATAGATCTTTTGGGAAAAACCCCTATAAAAAAAATGAATGATCTTAAAATACAATTACCCTTTACTGTTACACAATGATTGGATTTCGAAAATATTCTAACGTACAACGGAAATTACACCATCAGTATGAACATAGTTACATAGCCTTCCTCCTTAACAAACTTCACTCTTTTAAAGGGGACCCCCTCGTCCGTCTCGTCCTTCGGAAAGCCTCGCGCTTTCCGGAAAGGGACTTCAGTCGCTTCCCGGTCCGCCTTCTTCGAGTTGCCGATGTGACGATGCCACAACGCCCCCAGAAGAAGATTTTTTGGCTATGACTTCTGAAGGGTCCTTCGTCCTCCCGCAACATAGACAATCTTTCTGCAAAATTAAGCCCGAGGTCCAGGGTTACTGTGTTCAAACCTTCCGAAGGTCATAAACTCTATGAAGCTCGTTCCAAAGGTGGTTCCCCAACAGCTACTTTTGGTATAGCTGGATTGGAAATCTCTTGGTGTTAATAGTCGTTGGTCACCTTTCTGTTATCTTGGATTCATCGTGTTTGATCTTTGTGACTAAAATACATGCCCACAAACTTGGTTACTAAGTACTTACATTTGAATTTGTTAGAACTTGCATTTTAACAGAAAATTGCATGAGTTGCAAATTTAAGCAGTGCTATTTGATAAAAGAAATCAACATGTGCTATTTTGTTTCGTTGGAAATTTAAATTTCCCTTTAGAAATGTATGCTAGCCGGAACCTTTCCAATTTTCTTAAAGAAAAAATTGTATGCCTATGAGTTGTAATTTTGGATCCTCTATCCAAGGAATACTGTCTTCTTTTCTTTACCAGTTTAGACAACTTTATTCTTGACATGTCTACAACTCTAACAATAACCTTTATGGATAGACCTTCCTAGAGAACTTCAAGGAATAAGGGGGGAGGAGATAAAGAACCTAGTAGAGGGCTAGAGGCCCACTAGGAGTGTAGCCCTTTAAATTATTGGGGTAGGGGTAGTTTACAGGGTCTTCTGGAGTTGCTCTAGGAGCATATGTTTGCCCCTTTGCCCAGCTGAATGAACGAGGAAACAAAGGTTCCCGAATACTAAATGTTTTGTATTTGTTAGAGTGCCCAGTGGATTCTGGCCCGACCCGCTGTACCCACGAGCTGTCGTCCCACCAGGCCTGGATCCACCGGAGCTCACAACAATAAGACCTCGGGCCTAACTCAACCCAAAAGGCTAGTCCGATGGGTGAGGATCGCCCCACCTTATATGTTGTGCACCCCACCATCAATTTTTGATGTGGGAACCTAACAATCTTCCCCGTCACATATCGGGTCCAACTCTTCCATCACAGTAACCCATGTGATCTTATGAAAGACATTATCCTAGACTTCTCCGGTTACCCGCAACCTGTGTGACCCTTTGGAGACGTTTAAGGGCTCCCCTGTCACTATGTGATCCCAAAGATGTTCCAGGTTCCTGACCTTTGACTTTGATACCACTTGTTAGAGTGCGCAGCGGATTTCGGTCCAGCTCGCTATACCCACGAGCTGGCGCACCCAAATCCACCAAAGCCCACAAGAATAAGATCTCAGCTCTAACTCAACCCAAAAGACTAATATTATATATGTTGTGCTTTCCCACCATCAATTTTCGATGTGGGACTAAATCTAACAGCATTGATACTAAACTTTAGCAGTGTCACATCGGATGTTCGGATGCTAATTAGAAGGACTAAACATGAGCTAATTGTAAAACTAATTGCAGAACCCCTGTGCTAATTCGCGAGACGAATCTATTAAGCCTAATTAATCTATCATTAGCAAATGGTTACTGTAGCACCACATTGTCAAATCATGAACTAATTAGGCTTAATAGATCCGTCTCGCGAATTAGACTCCATCTGTGCAATTAGTATTTAGCCTATGTTTAATATTCCTAATTAGAATCCAAACATTCGATGTGACAGATGCTAAACTTTAGCATGAGATATCCAAACGGGGCCTGACTCTACCTTATACTCTTGGTTGGTCCGTTGCATCGTGAAATTTTTTTTCATTGTTGTGAGCCTGAAGCCACGCTTGCAGGAACCATATCGTTGCATCTGTTTACCAATGCAATGCAATGCACTGTTGATGTCTGAGATGCTAAATTGTAGTTGGCTGATGAGTGATGACCGTCTGTTCGATGCCCAGGTGATGAGGACATGACATGTATGCATACGGCAATGCTTGGAGAATGGCATGAACACGGAGGAGACCAACAAGGCTATTCAAGTGGAGAAGGAAGTCCAAACTCATCCGGTTCGAGTCCCCAAGGTGAAGGCTCAAAGCAAATCAAAGTTCGAGTCCACCTCGAAATCCAGGAGCAGCCTGTACCAAAAACGACGCTCAGATCGCATACGGGCTCCGTTTTGAGCGTTCTACATATGCACCGGTCCCAGGCCCAAATTCGCTCGGAGTCAACGGGAATTGTGGAAACAAGTGGATGTCCAAAATCTGTCAAGATGTTGCACCGTCATCTTTTGGGCTGTTGGTTCGTGTATCGGAGCCCATGGGGGCGTGTCCAGGGGGGTCATGCACGACCTAACCCATTCAGTAGCCGCCACCACATTAGGGTTTGGGTTTTGTGTAGTTCTAGTTTTCCATTGAGAAACAGATCATTGTTATTGTAACTGTGGTGACAAGTCCTTTTACTGTGATCCAGGGTCCTTGTTCTCGTTCTTCTTGACTATGGCGATTAGTCCTTTCGTGCCAAGAGCTTGAACTCTTTTATTCGCTTTTGCTTCATACACATCTGCAATTTCAGACGGCGTTCTTCACGTTCTTACTTGTTTTCTTCGATTTGCTTGTAGGAAAAGCTTTCGTGGCGAGGTCAATCGTGTTGTGCATGGCAGATAACTAGAAGAGATGTGGTGCTACAATTGCGGGGTTCAGATCTTGTTGATCGGAAGCTGGATCGTGTGTGTTATATCCACCAAATCGAGAGTTATCCCCATGACGGAAGATTGGACCAGTGTCATATCAACAGGGCAGTGTGCTAAAAATTTGATCCTATGCATTATGCAAGCGACAGGCAAAAGAGGTTTTTTATGGTCTGACTTTAAGCTCATCGCTTGGCCAATGACCATAGTTAATAAAAAATATTTTCTCTCTAGTGATGTTGGTCTTAGTAAAAATATTTTCTCTTCGAACGGAATGCTGGCCAATTAGCTATGGTAGCCTTGAGCATTGTACAGCCTACCACAACAAAGGCCAACTAGAACTCTAGAAGAAACAATGGTTTTTTTATTAAGAAGAAAATAGGTACCAAAACAAAGGCAACTAAAAAAATTAGGTATTTTTTCATTAAGAAAAATACGTACCTAAATTTGGGTTGAAAATAACGTTGTTACATTACATAATCGTCCTCTTGTTCCAGCCAATCAAGTTAGGCTCACGTAGACCTCATTTTGGGCCACTTGACCTAACCCACCCGAAAAACTCCAACCCGACCCAACCTGGTCAATGTGTTGGACGGACTCGAGCTAATATTTATAATCTGATCTAAAATACTGGTCGGGCATGGTGAAAAAACCCATCACAACCAAAAGATTACACGCAAAAATATGAATTTGACCGGACCCAATCCAATCATGTGATGGGTCGGGTAAAAAAAATCCGACCTGATGGTCAGCCGGACCGGGACGGGCCAAAAAAATTTTATCCAAAACCCAAAAGAACCCCACCGAACCTGATCCGACCCGATAAATAATATGGTCTAGGAAGTCCTAATGACACACACAAATGGGAGAATCTATTTTCACTCTGTTCGCTGTGGGGCTCTGAAAGTAAGTAAAGCATTAAGTATAGGAGTACTATTCTTCCTTCCTCTCAGATGTCGAACAACACTGTTGCTCATGTTTGACATCGGTGGTTAGGTTTACTTTTCCGATTCCTATCCGGATCGAGTGATTACGTGGGGGCGCGCCGGCAATCCGCCCCTCCGACTCCGAACACACAAGTGCATTGATCTTCCCACTTCCATTTCGGATTCAGGCACAGCAGACCATCTCCTTAAGTATCAGAGCTCGAAGCCCCTGATTATTATTGTGCGATCCTTAAGCATCAGCTCTCTGCATGCAAAGCTGCCGCCCGACGACTGCACGGACGACGACGTGGCAAACTAAAAACGAAGCCATGGCACGTCTCGAGACGATCTACGAGATGGACGTCGATCTCGAGGCCGGCCACTCCCCGCCGCCGGCGCTGGCGACACCTTCAGCCGCGGCGAGCAAACCCCCACCGTCCACCGAAGAGCGGCACGTGAACGGGGACGGCGGCGGGGAGCTGCCGCTGGTGTTCCGCGGCAAGGTGCCCGTGCGGGTCAAGACCGGGCCCGTCACGACGGCGGTGGTGACGCCTCGCGTCCGGTGCGACCTCGTGCTGGACAGGCTCACCACCGAGGGCAGCGTCGGGGTCAAGAGCATGGACTGCAAGTCCAGCTTGAAGCTCTGGTGATGGGATGATCGACGACTCTCGGACTAGGTTTGTTTAGGCTCTAGCTTAACTGCGTAAGTGGGGGAGAGGGTGTTTTAGGACATGCACAGTATGTATACAGGTGATTACATTTGTACTAGGAATTATTGATGTATTTAGTTTTTTTAGGGCATTACCATCCCCAGTGTCCTCATATTCATTTCATACATAGCGTTCCAGCGAACATACGGTTCTTGACTTCTTGAGTTGCCAATCCTTTCGTTGCTCGTTGAATTGACTGACGTAATGCTTTATTTTGCTCTGAAAACTATACCTCTGATCGAGTTTGTTTCCCTTGTTTTCCCGACGAACCAACGGGGTGAGACGCCAACCTGATGGTACCGAAATGTGCATGCTCAGTTCATCAGTTGAAGTTAACTTAATTTAGACCACAGACAGTTTTAAGTTAATTTTTTACTAGATCGCGCTTTGTTTTGTCAAACATTGTTGAAGTTTGCTTGCCATTGACGCTGACGCATTTCTGGGGCTCCCCGTTAGACGATCGCTGAGTTTTTTTTCCCCCCAACCTGTAACGTGTGGATTCGACAAATTTTTTAGCATACGGCTGAAGCTGTTGGATTTTCCATCTCTAAATAACGAAACCTGCTCCATAGGATCTTGCGTCTTATTGGGCCACGTCACTGAAGGTTCTCACCCGCTGGATCTTGATCGGACCGTCCACAACCGCAAATGGATGAGTTGGCGTTTCTAGACGGTTCCGTCTCGAGCGCGAAATCTTCCGCAAGTGCTAGACTCGCCGCCATCCTCCGCTTGCCGCCACCCCCTTGCCTTGGCGGTCTTCGAGGCGCAAGATGAGTTGTTCCCATTTCACTTCACGAGTGCTAAGGGCCCACCTCGTCTCCCTCTTCTTGCTCTCCAATCCGCTACAGCATCCACTTCTCCGGCGAGTTCCCGTCCGCGGTGGCACCGCTTTCACCCGGCCGCCGGCTGAACCTCCTCCGCACCCATCCATCAACGGAGCAGTCTCTAGTCGTCGTTGTTCTGTCTCCATCCACAAGGGCCGTCAGCCTGTTCTGCAGTTCCACCATTGCTGTACCTGTGCACACCCACGATGTGTTGGCGAGCCCAATGACCGAATTGAAGCTAATCCCGTGCGCGAGCTGGAGCAACTGAATAACCTCCTAGCGAGCTTCTATGCAGTGCAGCTTCGGTGGGAGAGATGGACGGTGGCCCAGCTCGTGGATTTGTGACGCTGGCTCCGAAGAGCAGCTCTGTGCGCGCAAAGGAGGACAACGCCTGCCCTGCTGCTGCAGTACAAAGTGATGGAAAATTTAATTCAGTTACCCGTTTTCTCCCCTCTAATTGAATTATCTAATGAGCTCAACTTTTCTGAAATCTCCACTGGTGTGTAGTATAACATGTAACTGTTCCATTTTATGTACATTCACAATGACAGGTGTTGTGTAGAATTTGAATGGTTCGATCCCTAATTGAGAGCTAAATGTTATTTTGATTTCTTAACAGTGATCACTTACACTGATTGTGGGCCCTGGAAAAATAGCAAAGGAAGTCTAACCTCCACCAAATTTTGGGTGCACGGATCAAAGAAGAAGAATTCACAACATACGGTTGAATTACAGAAACATGAATACAATTGCAAGGACATAACTGAGAATATGGTCAAGTGTTACGTCTATCAGCTATCTAGAAAAGTTGATCACTTGCAATTTGGTAGGCTTCACATTAGATACAAACACATCAAACTTTGAGTTTCAAAATTTATGTTAAATGTCCAAATACTGTACCACAATTCAGATCCAAACCCATCGAACATGTTGTGATGATATGAGAGACATACACCGAATTCTACGATGGCCACAATCCAGTGTGGGCACGGCAACGCTGTGCCTAGCTTTCTAGTGGATTCGGTTAACGCGCCATCGTGAATTCCAAATGCAACTTTACCTGGGCCAATTTTCTCAACGGCCCAACTCCAGAAGCGGGTAGGCAGGCTGAAGAAGCCCGAGATTGCCCTCAAAAGAGAAGAAGAAGCCCGAGATTAGGCTAAGGAATAAGGAGGAGGTTGACACAAGCATATGTCCGACTCACCATTTCCTTCAAGCTCCTCTGCTGGGTTTGGGTCAAAGTAGCCTACAGACTGAGCGTCATGTACAGAGTTGCCGGCCCATTCTAACTAATTGTATGGCATTTTAGCTGATCAAGTTTGTCTTTTGTGGCGCTTTGCTTTGTCGTAAACTATACAGTGGTAGGGAGAAGTTTGCGAGATCATCACATCGTCATCTGTGAGCCCAGCCCCCGGGCGCCGCTCTGTGGAACGCACGCACGCTGCACGCAGCGCCCGTACACGGTAAAAAGTGCGGCCCTGCACCCGACCTGAGCGAGCTGGGCTCAGCTCAGCTGAAGCGATCGTGAGCGATCCTGGCGAGTGATAGCACTGGAAGGCAATGCAGCTTCCTCTTGTTGCCGTTCCTTCAAAGCTAAGGCTACACGACGACGGCGAGGGCACCGCGGGGGGGCAGCCGGGCAGGGGACACTGGACAGAGCCGAATCCATGCAAACCCGTCCTGTCCTCACCGCCCGTGCCCAGTCGCGATCACCTGCATGGCTGTATCTCCTTGTGATTCCTGAACAAACCAACCTGCCTCCCCCGGTATCGGTCTCCCCACCTCCCCATCCATTTATAGAGCGGAGGGCGGGTGGAGCTTTCATCTCTCCCCCTGCCGGCTGCCGCGCTCCACACACCACATGAGATATAGGAGTGAATGCGTACAGCGACGGGTCGGCGACGCGCTTCCACGAACCAAATCGCGACAGCCTCGACACGCTGTAGGCCCAGCACGTACCGCCCGCCACCGCCTCTCTTCTAGCCCGCGCGCGTACCGGCGACAGCGAGGGTAAGCGGCTGCAGTACGACGTGGACCTGCCGCGAGGCTCTGCTCCTGTCCTGCCTGCACAGCACAGCCCGATAAGCGCTCTCCGGTGCAGTGCTCCGGCACGCCACGGCGTCGTGGCTGCGTCACGTCGGCGGCGCGCTGCTGGAAAACCGCCGGCGCCCGGCAGGGCGGCCAGGCTTTGCAGTGTTTAGGCCTGCACTGCAGTACTGCACTGCGCGCTTCGGACAGTCGGACGCCGTACGCAGATTCTCTCCGTCAAACGGTCAGCGTGGGATCCCACACGTCGGCCGCCCCAGCCCAGCTTATTCGCGCGCGCAGCCCAAAAGTTGCAGCGCCATTCTCGATCGCCTCGCCAACACCTTGGCGCGAAGGGAATCCATCCATCGGCGCGCCGGAACGGAGGGGAGGCGGGCTACTCGATGCCGATGGAGACGTATGCATGGGTAGCTGACCACGACGCCTGCTTCCCTCACGAGCGAAGCGACGTGAACCCGCGTCGCCGTGTCGCGTTGACAGGAGGATAGGAGAGGTCGCCGGAGTCTATGGCTCGGCTGGCCGGGTTGCGCGGCGTCGGTCCATCGTCCATTGATTGCTGCGATCGCGACCGGAGAGCGCCCGCCGGGGTCCGGTCCAACACGTCGGTCGCCCCAGCCCGGCGATGCGTGTGGAATCCGGACGAGCCGCGACGTGACGAGGCGCCGAGCCGTGCTCGTGGGTGCCTCACGCCAGCAGACGCACAGGCTTTCATCGCTCCTCTGCCTCTCCCCTTTTCCTGCTGCTGCTGTGTTTGTGTGGTACGTGCGGGTATCTGCGCCGCTGAGGCTGAGCACAGCTCTGGGGCACCCGATCTGGTCTCTTCCATGAGAGTCTCCGTCCGACCCATGTCCACAAAATCTGCTTTCAATGATTCTTGCCATCAGATTTGCCTTTCGAAACACAGATCCCTGTCAAAATTGGGCTTCAAACGGAGCCTGAATCTATTCTCCAGATAAAGCGATTCTACCTTGAGATCCAAGATTTCATAATTAAACACACAACCTGATTTGGAGATCGTGCACTTCGTTTTTTTTTCCTTATAAAATCGTTCCTTGTTGTCTCTAGAGTGAAACTTCCTTGTTCTCAAGTTTCTTCTCGATGCAACGAAATGCTGTTAATAATTGCCACATACCCTTTTTTTTCTTTTTGATTGAACAGCACTAATTCGGCAACGTTTTTTAAAGATTGAAACTTCAAGATAGATTTTAGCTGAAAGTTTGTAGACAAAGAGTTGAAAGGTGATCCGTTGTTGTCTCATAGAATGGATGAGCAACATAATGGACAGACAGTTGATTTGTTTAGCTAAACAAGCGAGACGGGAGGAAAGAACCGGGTATTCTTCTTAATCAAGTGACACGTAGACGTAGCTCTCAACTCGTGCCTATTGGAGAAAAAAAAAGGAAAGAAGAGGGGAGGGAGGCAGTCCACTGCCTACGCCATGGCATTTCCAAATTCCACTTGGCTTGAACCTAACCCTCTATTGATTATTGAATGCAGATGTTGCTACGCAGTAGGAGCAAACTATTTAATTATTCAAAAAAAAGGGAACAAACTATTTAATTTTGAGCCAGTTTGCTCACTCTAATTATTTCCCACAGTTTAGGCAAGCGTATTGGAGCGGTGTTGTATTGTTAAACATGCCTTTTGGGTCGTCAAACTTTCTGATTCTTAAAGCCCAATTACACATGACTTATTTTCTTACCAAAACTTACCATATATGCAACGAGTTTCATTTAGAGAAGAACTGTGTGCACGCTACAATTTGCCAAGCAATGGAAATGATGCATGATCATGTTACCGGTACGTACTACGTAGTCTTTTAATTCGAATAACTGCTACTGTTACTTTGTTACCGCGGAAGAACTATGGCAGTACTCCAAGGAAATGTGTGAATGAATCCTAGCTGGTGAACGAGACAAGCAGGACTAGCGCTACTGTTACGATTTTATGGAATGGTCCACGGTGTACTCGGGGACGGAGCAATGAACCCCCTAGGATCCCCTAAACAATGGCCCAAAAGATGAGAGAAGCGAGGCAAGCAATCCTCACTTTATCCAGTTATCCCCACAACAGTGTAGCCGCCAAACAATGGCCGGTGGTACCTGATAGCGATAGCTCCTGCCCCCTCTTCCTTTTTTTTTGAGAGAGAAAGCTCCTGCCCCCTCTCTTCGCCTGATAAGCGAACATCGCCATGCTCCCCTGCTCTTCCAGTCCCCACCACCACCACTCCGTCTCTCCCATCCAATCCAACTGGTTTTGAGCAGGCCACTGACCACGTATGGGATGGGAGAATACAATGCTGTAAAGATGAAGCATTCACCCCTGACCCCACAATGTTCTGTTCTACCCTCCCAGAAATGCACACGGTTACAGAGAGAAAAAGCTCGCAACTTGGATCTGAGGCGGTGAGGCGATAAGTCAAGTACGAATCAACAGCGCATCAGAAACCAGTAGGAACCGATCCTGCTGAGCAAGAGCCACAGTGGCCATCGTGTACCTGAAGAACTTGGGCAAGAACTACAGTTGTTAACCTGAGGCGATGCCTGCAATTGGGACAAGCAGGAGGTCCATTCTCCCCTGTCATTTCCAGGACGAGATCATTCACAACAACCAACCAAGCAAGCAAAACAATCTAGGCAAGAACTGAAGAGACCAATGACACAGGCCAGCCGATCATCGAAGGAACACTGCATTGACTAGGGAATACTCTACATGATCGATCGTCAGAAAACCACCAGCCTAAATTACACAAAAGGAAGAGGCTTCTCCTGCTGCGACCCACCCCGAGCAGGATCAGGAAGGCAAGGAAGGAAGGAAGCTATGAACACAGCAGCCAGCAAGCAGTTTACCATGCCAGACCAAACAATTCAAAAGGGACCAGAATTCACACCATCATCAAGCACCAAGTGATGTTCATCTTGTTCAGTTGCCGTTGCACCATCACTGGTTGCCAAATTACCCATACTACAATACTAGCTAGCAGCGCCTGTAGATTCCCAATTTCCCCAAGGGAGAAGAGGAATTTACCAGCGCTTCTTTTATCTCTGCTGCGACTTCAGCAGCCCATCCCAACTGACTTCCCCAAAAGAACCCTAGAGAGGCCCGGCATTCACAGGAATGCCCTCGGGCGGCGACGGCGGCGGCTGCCTCTAGGTGGCGCTCTCCACGGCGGGGCTCCAAATCCCCCAGCGGCGCGGGTTCAGCACGCCGCCCATCACGTCCGCCCACCCGCGCTTCCTCTCCTCCTCGGCCTCCGCCGCGACCTCGCCGCCGCGTTCCTCCAACTTAGCCTCCGCGGGGGCCGCCTCCGGGACATTCTCCTTGTTCTCGGAGGGGCACGCCGCGGGAGCCGGGGGAGGAGGGCACGAAGGAGGGGGCGGGGAGGAAGGCTCCGGGACGACCTCCGCCTCGGCCGGGGGCTCCGGGGACTCGGGGCGGCTCTGAATCGGCGGCGGCGGCGGAGGGGTTGGCGGGGGAGGGGTGGCGGCGGCGGCTCTGCTGCGCTTGCCCCTGTCGCGGCGCTTGGAGGAGGGAGGGGTGGCGGCGGAGGAGGAGGCGGCGGCCGACTCGGCGGCGTTGAGGTGCTCCTCGAAGGCCTCCAGGGCGGCGTGGATGCGGTCGTGCTGCGGGGAGCAGCCCCACCGCGTCCAGAAGCTGCCGTAGCACTCGAAGCACAGGCAGCCGACGGTCGGCGGGTGGCCGCGCCGGCGCCGCCCGCCGCGTGCCTGCTCCGGCGGCGGCGCGGTGGCGGCGTCCCAGCCCACCAGGAACGAGCGCGTCACGAGGTGGGCCAGCACGCGCTGGTCCTCGGGGGTCAGCCCGGCGACGAGGACGAGGATGGCGGCGGGGAGGAGGCGGAACGCCGCCGCGATGGGGTCCTCGGCGGGCGACGGGTGGATCTTGCCGCCCTTGCCGGGCTTGGGGCACAGCGTCTTCATGGCCGCCGCTGGGGCCTCGAGCGCGGTAGGGTTTAAGCCCACTCTTGGCCTCCACGCGGGCGGTGGTAGGCTGTTAGGGTTTGGGGGTTGAGGAAGATGGGGGGAGAAGCGGAGGGGGCGGAGAAGGTGGTGGGGGTGGTGGGCTTTGGGAGGAGCGCTTATAGAGGCGAGGTGCACAGGCACAGTCCCTCTCCCTCCCCTGCTGCTCTTCGGTTCCTTTTGCTTTTCCGCTCAACTTTTCTGGCGCTTTCTTGAGATGGTCCTCCAATTTTTCGCGTTTTGCATTACGTGCAACGCATTTGTCGTAGTGTAGGTTCAATGGTTCATCCTCCCCTTAACGGTGCTTTTAGGAGCATGAGTTGTTAGCAGTAGAACTAAAATGATTTATCTTATACTATGGTTTAATTACAGTTGTAAGCCTGTAATCGTATTACTTAGTGTTTGAGGTCCATTCTAATCTTGCAACTTTACGTTTCTCCTTCAAATTATGTACTAATTTGTTTAAGTGTTTGGGTTATGCTAGAAAGATTATTGTTATGTAAATATGATTAAGCAAAATATCACTTGTATCATTTTAGTAACTCATGTTAACATTTTTTCTGCTCTTAGCTATAGTAAAACTGAGTCTATGACATGTAACGACATAAAGATGACCACCACTCGTTTTTGGACGTTGTGGGTTCAAATTTCTCTTTTCAAGGTATTGTGCTAATAAGAAAATTTTGTGGTTTATCTCAACTAGAGTTTGATCTTTGTTGCAGTATCATCCATTAAGTATGAGCTGCGGTTCATAAAAACTCTCTACCACCTTCGTTAGTTGACAACACAAAAGTCACTTTATTTAGCATGAATCGCGACAAAAAAATGTGATCTTTTTTGCGTGGACTGGCCGTCCTATTTTTTCTTTTTACTACAACATCACACATATTACCGTGGAACTAAAAGCTGATGAATGACGGCACATCAAACAAATGTTTGAGTGGTACTTGTGGTTCATATGAACTCTCACCCACCTCCATTAGTTGATAACAATACAAAAAACTTTATTGTGTATGAATTACGTTAGAAAATATGATCTTTTTTGCGCATTAACCGTTATATCTTCGATCTTTACTACAACATCACATGTAGTAATGGTGGAACTAGAAACCGATGAATGACGATGCATCTCAACCAAGTGATTGAGTGCTAGAGTCGTGGTAGGTTTAAAATGTAAAGAAGTAACTCAATTATGGTATACACATCACATCACATATAGTAATATTCAAAGCCAATACCTTCGATGCTATCCTCTCGCCAATGCTTTTAAGATGTGCATTGCATTGATCTACCCACGACTGATTCAAAAGATTGGTCTGTTGTGTTGAGGGACCGATGCAACATTTGATGCCATTGCACAAACCAGCAGCAAGCAGAAGCAGGTGTCCTCTGGTTTTATGACGTAAACTGTCCAATGCAAAATGGTGATTCGATGAGGGGCCATTTGGGGAAACCGCTGGTTTTGCCAATTTTAAAAAGGGCAGCGCAGCTTCCCAAAATCTAGGACCCCGCGCGGCGCAGGGCAACCGCCTATCAGCAGTGCGCACTCCTCGCACCCGCCCGCCGGCACACACAGAAACCTCCCTGACCAAGATGGGGAACCGAGGCCCGTCCGGCCGCGCGCACGTACCACGCCAGCGCCGCGCCCCGTTCCGCTCGTTAAACCGCGGGGCACGGGCACCTGCCGGTCGCGGTCGCGGTCGCGCACGGGCGATCTTATCGCCGCAAGCGGCTTCCCCGCGGGCCCGGGGTGTCAGAGAGACCGGCGAGGCGGGGCGTCGTCTCGGATTGCTCCGAGCGGCCGAGCCCCGGGGGCCCGGAGTTGGTTTGGCGAGTTCCTCCTCACAGGAGTTCACCGGAACGTGGGCCCGAGACCCGTGCACGCCGGAGTGGGGCCCGGTTGTCAGTGGAGGCGGCGCGATTGGAGGCAGGGCTCCGCAGGGCAACGTGTCGTGTCAACGTCGCTGTTGTGCATCTCAAGTGTTGGGCACTGCGGCATGCAACGATGGGATTTCGGTTTCGTTTCGTGGTCAGGTGACGAGATTGCCCTGGCTTTCCGTGGCGAAACGGGGAGGGGTCCAAGGGCTTTTTGGGGCGAATGCCGTGTGCAGTAGCAGTACTGTTCAAGTACCAGGCAACCAATGAGTGCAAAGGGCACAGAGCAGCCGGCCAGCAGTGTCGCGTTACTGCCATAGTCCCATACTGCTGCGAACCATTTTCTTTTTAACTTTATAGATATTATTATACGTATAGACATACACTACATCTAAATGCAAATCAAAATTTATATATAAAAAAAGGTAAAATGACCTACAATCTGGAACGGAGTGGGTACTTTACAACGTAGTTGACTAGTTGTAAAAAGAAATCTACTCGCAACAAAAAGCTAGTGTGATGCATTAATGTTAGTATATCACCATTTCTCGAGTGTGTTGATGTAGAGTTTTAGACTCAATCGAGCAGTGTGAGAAATTGTGATGATGTGTCATTCACATAATTTATAATGATCTTTAAAAAATGAAATTTAAGGTATTACTGTATTAGTATAATCACATCTAAATATAATCGCATCAAAGTTTGAAATGGACTGTTTCGAACTATTACAAGATACATGTAAAAATAGTGCATATAATTTCTCACATTTATGGGGACTAGGGAAAGGTACAAGAATGTCTCAAAAGTTCAAGCGCAATGCAGCACATGCCTCGCCCTTCATTTCAAAGTTTTGACTTTTGAATTATACTTTTAGAGGCACGCTCTTCACCCTACCTACACAATCTTGAAAGGGGATAAGTTTTGGCTTTTCATTGTTTATCATACTCCCAAAAAGCTTTCGAATATTTTGTCCTCCCGGATTTTAAAGAACAGCACGTTGGCACTTTACCTGACCAAGTTTATATTAATGGAATGCTGCCATGCCTTAGGCCTAGCTAGGTTCGTCCGCTCTGCACGTCGGCACAAACCGAAGGACCCTTTTTTTTTTTTGCACCCTTTTGTCTAACTTTGATGGTGGTACATCAATTTTTTTTTTTCACCGTCAGCCTTTTGAGGGAAGTTTCCAACCCCTAAGGTGATAGGTTTGGTCAACCAAGATACAACCTTCACTTTACTTTAGTACTGAGCTTGACACCTTCTGTGCTACAGCAGCAAAAGGTTTGGTCACAAACACACTGTCCAGAGTGCCTCTGATAACCTACCTAAATGACCAGGGATCCTTTCCCTTGCTGCAGCTGTTAACACGCATCACCCGTTCAGCTATGTTCATCATCAGCTGTATCAAGGTAATTCGGTCATCTTCATTTGGAACCAAGCTTGAAACACATAAAGAGCAGCCACTCATTTCAGATGGGACTGCTCCAACTTTTGAGAGCAGATTGCTCCTCCAGCCTCCTTCCCTAGAGCATCTCCAGCAGATTTGGTATAATGGATTGCTAGACCTAAAAACTGCCAGATTACCTTAAAAACTGCAAAAAATCTGCTCCAGTAGATGACATGTATGAATTGATACTTAAAACTTTTAGGCTAATATACCAATCCAAACCCAGGATTGCTATATTGCGTTTCGCTGGCGGGAGAAGCCAACCGCCGCTCGAGGGACTTTTCCGTTCGCCTCGCCGCGCCCCACCTGCGCCGCTCCGTCCATTGTCCGGACGCCGGCCACCACCCTCCGACCCATCCCCGACCTCCAAGATCACCGCCGCCGCCAGAGGAGCGCCGCCCGTCCTTGGCTCGGCCTCCGCCTGTGCCTGCACTGGCCTGAGCTCGTCCCAGCCGACGGCCAAATTTGACCCGTGCGCCGCCATGGAAGGGAGACGACTCCGCGACGAGATAAGGGATTCCGCCATGGAAGGGAGGTGAGCGCGCCCAGCCCTGGCAGGGGAGGGAGGAGAGGGCGGCGGGGAGGGATGAGCAGATAGGGAAGAGGGAGAAGAAGAGAAACGGCAGGGCCTGCACGAGCGGCCGCGGGAAGAGGAGCGGCGGCGGTGCTGCGGGGCAGGGCGGCACGAGGGAGCGGCGGCGGGCTGGCATGGATGGAGCTGCAGAGCGGGCGCGCGGGTGAGGGAAGAAGGGGTGAAGGAGATGAGTAAATTTGTAGATTGACCCCTTGAAAAGGATTTCTTTCACAGATATGCTACCGGAGAAGACAACTTTGAAGTATCTAAATTTTTCTCTCTTCTCTACCTAAAACTTCTTCTTTTAGGTATTCAATTTTACCAAATCTACTGGAGATGCTCTTATCCTGCCCTTTCTTGGGCGACTTTATTCGTTCGGAAAGACTCGACGTCTACCCATCGATCCTTAGACCGATGGATCACCCCGTGGAGCCTTTTACTGATGCATGAGTATCCCAAAAAGTCTCGACAGAACCTAACCTAAGATTCAAACTTTTAAATCTTTGATTAAAAATTACTCTAAATTTTTTGAGATTATACGTTCAAATTAAATAACAGTATCAAATTTGAGAGTACTGTCATATAAAGTGAAATTTATGTTCTTGAACAGTATAATATATGAGATATTATCATATTAAGGATCAAATATAGCCTTGGCGACCACACTAGGTTGGACTGCGTCCTGCATTTAAAAAGTAGAGTCCAATTTTAAGAATATACCTCTTTTAAATTTCTCACTTTCGGCACACAGCCTTTTTTTGTCGGCAGCTATTTCCATCATCGGAGAATATCAGATTCGCTCATAAACAGCAATGTACAAATCCCTTCCTTTTGTTCTCCTGAGTCCTGACCACCAGGCAGAGCTACCATAGTTGCAGACTTGCAGTGCTAAGCTGAAAATGCAGATCAGATTTCCAACGGGGACACGCGCGTCCCAAATGGATCAGGTTTCAACAAATGTTCTGCAGGCTCAGCTTAATCGCCCGTATAATAATGAGTGCACCGCGTTCTACTACTCCCTCTGTTCCAAATTAGTCATTTTAACTTTTCTAGGTGCACGTACTCCCTCTGTTCCAAATTAGTCATTTTAACTTTTCTAGGTGCACGTAGACATAGTGTATGTTTAGATGCATAATAATATCAATGAAACTAGAAAAACTAAAACAACCTACAATTTTGGAACGGAGAACGAAGGGAGTATCCATTTTCCATCACCCCAATTCTATGCGAATACAACTGCCTATGTGGCAAGAATATATTGTGCTCTTCTATAAACAAACTGGTCTCACATGTGACATTGCATCGGCATGGGTTCCCCAAGCACCTAAACAGTTCTCCTTTTGAATCTCGAGCTACATCGATGGAACTAACTTCAGTATAGGCATCTGACCACTAATCCCTTCCTTGGCTAGCATGTCATACTAGTCCTTCCAATTCCCTCGCCAAAAAGAGGATGATGCAAACTCTGCTTTGCAAGCTTCACTCAGCAGAGCAAGGGAATCTTCACGATTCAACTGTTCGATGTACAACACTCCAACCTGCAATAGGCCATTAGCCCACTATAAAATGATGCAACCTAAGAAGTATAATCTGCATGATGTCTTATCCTGTATTAAAAATAAGTCACCAATTGTACAATACCACCGATACGATTTATGTAGAATAACAATACCTATTTGTCATTCACAAAAAGAATTTCATGCGCATATCTTTCTTCATGGCATTGTACACCGCTTGGACCTGGAAATGAAATAGTGTCAAACATTCATGACATAAATGGAAGGGTCTGAAATGAAGTAAGGCCTTGATCGATGCCTTGGCTCAGGTCGTGGGCTTGTGTTTTGTATTGATCACAATAGGAATGACACGATTACCTGCTCGCTGGAAACCACACGGATAGGTCCAATTTTGACAGACACATATTTCCCTTTAGCAGACACTTTCTGGGATATTTGACCCTACACATAAGGTTAACAGTTCATAAGAAACATGATGGTTACACAAAGGAAGAATTGGATCCCATGTGGCATTGTAGACAATTAAAGGGCTTGCAACATTGAACTGCATCAGAAACTAAGAACCTAGGAGCTTACACAGACACAAACAAGTATTTTGGCAATGTTATTGACAGTTCTCGCATGTGCTAGTGTATTTTCTTACTTTCAAAATATATGGTGAAATTATATTGCGCAGCAACATTTGGAATCTCAAATCCATGTAAATGAATCAGAATCACTTTCATCAATGAATGCATGCTGTATTTTACAAATGCAGCAGCAAAGGCACTGACAAAACTAACCTCAGGAATACGTTCTTCGATAACTGATTCGACAGCAACAACCATTGACTGCACAAAATCATCGCCTCCTGTACCAATTGCTGTAAACCCTCTAACTGTAGGATAAGTATTTACCTGCAACATAGAACCAGAAAGTGTTTCAAAATGATGCACCAAGTGACATCCAAGAGCACAGTTCTTGTTTTCTTATAATTGGCCTCAAGTGTAGTTAAAAGAAGCAGTAGGAAAATGGATCACAGGTCACAGCCCACATTTTGTACCATTTTATCTTGTGCCATGATAAGTTACTACCTCAACTCTCAAACAACTTGTGCTCTTTGGCAAACAACTGCTGAGTTTGAGACCTGAAGCCTCATGCTTATGGTGTTAACACAGTTTAGATAAAGATACTGAGGAAGTAGCATACAGCAAAAAGTTACTACAGCTCTAGCATATGGCATACAATTAGTGTAATCTGGCTACCCAAAGTACAGTGTGCAGTGTAGCATAGAACCAGGAGCTGATGCAGAAATATTAGCTACAAAGGGCACATAGTCTATTTACACTACACCACCCACATCCCTCCAAAGGGACCATTGGCATGAAACAGAATACAAGCAAAATGGCTTCATTTCCATATTGCCTAATGGCTCCTGTTGAGATTTAGAAAAAATACAGGGTGTTTATATACCTACTGACAAAGGAAGAACACACAGAACTACAGAAGCAGTGAAAATAATCTAATGTAGAAGAGAGAACACCTTTTTATCAAGAACAAGCCATTCATCTGTTGTGTCATCTGTAACAGTGCCACCCATGATAACATTTGTTGTTTGTGCAACCCTTCCTTTAGAGCTTGCTATCTCTGTTTTCAGAAATGAACGAGTTGTGAGTGTTTAACAAGTTATAACATGTCACGCTTTGGAGGAGTGCTACTTTATGCCTTGGATCAAATACGCAATAGGCTTGAAAGCACAACACGATTGTGTAGTAAGTGTGCATAGCATGTAAAACATTTGTAATTAATATGCTTATAATTAAGCAAGCTGCATCTATCTGTAACAGTTGAGTCCAAGGTCTGTCTGAAAATTGTGCATTGATAAACACAGTACTATGAATTTTTTTTTTATAGAAGTGGTAGTGGAAAATCCGACAAGAAAATAGAATAGAGGAATTGTTGAAAAGTGGTGTTTGGGTACTTCAGAGGGAGGAGTTAGGTGCAAGATCATCTAATGTGCTATACCATTAGCTCGAGCCATTATGGAATCTTGCAGAGCACGACACATAGGATCCACGGTAACCCATCCTATGCGCTTGATTTGGACTTTCAGTGTAATAAATATTATTCAACAAACTCGACATTCTCCTACTTATGCAAACTAAGGATCTAATTCAACAAGCAGGACTTCATGCAAGGCAAACTTTTTGCCAATAGTTGAAAGGTTTCAAGACTTGTCCAAAAGAAGTTATTAGTTTGTTATGGACTGTCATTTTATGGCCTGTTCGGCTGGACTTATAAGCCGGCTGAAAAGCTGAACCGGCTGATTTGTTGTGAGAGAAAAACACTGTTCGGTGGCTGATAAGCTGAAGCGAACAGGCTGGGATAAGAAACATTTTGCTGACGTCTTCCTAATTGTTTAACCAAGTGAGGGGATTTGGAAGATTAACTAACTCCGCAAAAGAGGCAATACCTATCTGCCTTGCCTATGAGTGTAAACTCGAATACAGCATCGCAGGTGCAATGAAAACCCAGTATAGAACACAATGGAACAGTACCACAGTACTAAACTCCAGGGACGACTGCAGTTGGCTCGACGCCAATTTGTGCAGTTTAGAAGCTAGAAACAACTAATCAGCACCTGTACACTCGACCGATTCTCCGGCAGCTATCGAGAATGTCTATCTCAGAGTAGAGGCAACGAGTGCTAAATTTCCCCTTCCATTCCGAGTTGGCTAAGCCGCGTCGGAACTAGGACGCGTCAGTAGGAGTACCGCGGATAATCCATCGACTATCCGGAAGAAAAATAAAAGAAGCAAGAGGATTCCTCACGAGAGATGGCCTTGAGAACGGCCTCCTGGGGCAGCTCCGCCCGGTCGCCCGCGGAGGCGCAGCACCGCACGCGCACGGAGGAAGGGCGGAGCCGGTGGGCGCTAACCCGGGCGCGGGGAGCGGAAGCGGGGAGGGGGTGGAGCGCGAGGGCCCGGCAGCACGCCATCGCGTCGTATCGTGACTCCCGCCGGCAGCCGCGACGACCACCGAGGCTGGATGGAGAAGATATTTCGGCCGAGGCCTCGCTGCTCCGCCGCCTCCTCTCGACTTGGGAGTGTCTCGTGGAGGGCGCGGGGCCGCTCGCCGCTTCCTTTCTTGCTGTGGAAG
The DNA here is from genome assembly GCF_005286985.2 of Setaria viridis. Classification (NCBI taxonomy): domain Eukaryota; kingdom Viridiplantae; phylum Streptophyta; class Magnoliopsida; order Poales; family Poaceae; genus Setaria; species Setaria viridis. The sequence continues at coordinate 23,988,605 of NC_048263.2, read as the reverse complement.
TGCTAACAGTGACGGACTAGTGGCTGGGGCGCGCACCCGCGCGCTGCCATCATTAGGCGAATGCACCTGATCATTGCACGCGTCGTGAAATGGAGCTGGTGAATAGTTTTTTAAAGAGAAAAAAAGATCTCCAAATGTCAATAGTCTTTTGAAAGGAAAAAATAATGGTCAGCTTGCCATTCATTTTTAACTTTTTATTCGTGCCATCTGAACTATAATACGTAATCATCTCACCAAAGCAAATCATGAAAAAGTTATACTATAAATACATTATACATTTTGCAATTTTGTGACTTTGGTCCATTAAAACTTACACAGCTTCCCGCAGAAAGAAAAAAGAATCACTCACATAGCTCATTTGCTATGCACTACTGAGATTACACAACCAAGCTACACAGAATTTGTAACAGAACCACAAAAGCAAATCATCACCCTATTGATCACTAGTCAATTACTTTGTGCCTGTTCGGCTGATGGTTTTTCCGGCTGAAAATACTGTTTCTGCTGTTTTGTGTGAGAAAAATACTGTTCCATGGCTGAAAAGTAGAGCTGATTCTGGCTGATAAGCTCAAGCGAACAAGCTGTTTATCCTCAGATGGACCATAATAATTCAACATGCTCTACTTGCAACCTGAATACACAGAAAAAGAATGATGCAGAAGAAAAAGGAAGACACGATTTGTTTCAAAGCATGTAGATATGATCTCAAAAGTAACACAAATTATTACTTCATCTTCAAGGAAATTTCACACACAACTTGATATAATCTGACACAGGGAATGAGCACCTTGATTTACAGTCTCTTGCTTCTGATCATCATGAATGTCTTAACACAATCACTCTTGCTGAATGAGAATGCTTTTATTGCTCAGCTTAGGTTCTAGTTAGAATGTTTTGCATCACGTGCTACTAAACTATTTATTTAAACCACGTTGACATGTGTGTAGCAGTGTACATTAGTATTATGCAAGCAGTTAAGTGTTGTAATCGTAGTATGGAAGTTTAGTTTTATCTATCTCTGAACTGTCACCAGCATTGTCAACCAGTATCATATATGATATATACCTCATGAAGCAAGGGCTCAATGGACCAAAATTTGTTCTACACCTAGCTCACACTCATATCCATAGGAACTGATTTGGAAACAGATTCTTGAAGATATTCTTGATCAGCATCTATTAGTGACCTAGATATAAATACTTCAAGACCAATAATGCTGCAAAACTCATTTCAAAATTTCAGTGATACTTGGTATGAGACATATTAATCCATAATAGGAACATATTTTGGAAATTTGCAAATACATATCTAAACATGGTATTGGTTAGGGATAAACCATAACAAAATGAATTCCATAGATATAAACAAAACCTCAGAAATAAACATGGAAAATAGATGGTTCAAAGAACGTATTATCAAACACGGCACATACCTTTAGGGAAGCTGTCCACCAGCAGCCCAGTGTCAGATGTAAGCACAAAAAGCTCATCAGAAAAAGATTTGATGAACAATATGTCACCCAGTTTAGCCTTAGTATATATGGACATAAAGTTGGTGGGTGGTTGATAATTTCAGTTGTGCATAAAACAATCAAAGAGCAAAAAATCCAGGAACCACCATAATAGCAGGCAAGCAGTGTATGTTAATGCTCTCTCATATTCATAAAACACCATTTTGTTGGGATGATCATTTGCAACAAATAAGTTCTTTATTAAATTATATTTCCAAATCATCATACAGGAGCTATTTTGGTGCAACAACTATCGATAATACTACTTCCATTATGTCAACACTCAGCAAGAAATGTCAATTCATTTCTGATGTGGATGCTTTACAATTCTGATGCCAATTCATTTCTGATGTGGATGCTTTACAGCATTCCCAATTTTGAATCAAATAAATTCTGCTGCCAATTATTGCAGCAGTAAATATAAAAAACTATATTTTCATAATCTGATGTGGATGATACATAATAAATGCTTTACAATGTTTTAAGGACCCTTTCACTTAACATCTCAGCTAATAAAAGAGATAACTATGGTGTTTAGAAGTAAGTCAAGAAGAAATAGTTCCATTACTTGCAGAATGATGTCTTTGCAGAGCTTACCCGTTTATATCTAAAGGATGCAATTAAGTGGACATAAACAAAATGAGATCCATAATCCTTGTAAAAATTATGTACCCACATATATAAATGCTTTCATTGGACAAAATGGGTTGATCTTGAAACTACCAATGGATGCACATGTCCAGTCAAAATTCTATGTCAAGTAAGAATGCAGAGCTGAATTTGAAAGTAAGCGAAGTGGCTACTAAAAAAATGGGTGCAGTACTGATTACTGAACATTCATGTTTGATTCAAATCTTTGATCTGGACAGTTTGCCATTGAACTCTGTACGTTTTCATTAACCAATTTTCAGAACGTGTCATTTAACTGGTTGTTCCAACTTCCAATTGAGATATTTGCTTTAACCATCACATGAGCACATTACAACTATTGATTAGGAGTGTTGACAATTAGACTTGGCTACCTACATTTCCTGTGTTCCTCACACAAAATGTAACGTGTTAAAATTTCAGACCTGACAAATAGAAAAACAATTCATGTGGAGAAAAAAATGATGTGCTAATTACAACAGGAGCATATGGATATTATCATGATCATAACACTTATTATTTTAATAGCCAATATTACTATCTTTGAGGAATTTTCACACATAATTTGGTATAATTCCATATGCAGAAGCAGTAATCTTATCTAGCATATGCGCTTACTGGTTTGACCACCAGCTGACCTTGACTTTGGTAGAAGATCAATGGCACGTTGCCCACAATATTTCCTGTACTGAAACTTTACAATGCCAAATAGCTCATGAAGCCAAGAGTTATATGAGGTATATACATTAAAAATCATTTGAAAGAGAAATATTGGGATCTGGTGGCATACTTATTTAACATGAGTCAAATAAAGCCATAAAGGTGAGGAACAGATTGAGGGAGAACATTTCAAACAGGTGAGCTGCAACAATTTGTACAGGCAATCAGATATTTAGGGAACCAAGATGTAAAGGGATCAAACTGAAAAACAATAATGGAAGTTGTAGAACCAAAATAGACTAACCGAACAGCTCCTAACCCAAATCCATGGCAATTTTGCAAGGGGATTCATGAAGAATCTTTGCTGCTGATCAAAAATTGAAGGAGCAGACTGATATGAGGTCTTTGTGACATTCAGTTGCTAAATCTGAAGGAAAAAACTAACAATTGTTCATGTTGACACCCACTCCGGCTATTGGGTTGGTGGTTCAAAGGATTGAGGCTGCACAGTAAATTTCCAAACGACAAAATCTTAACAGCAGAGAATCACCAAGACCTTGCGCCAAATCAATCAACGGAAGAAACCTATTTTCCAACTGAACAGATCAAGGAAGGAAGGCAATCCATGATCCATCACAGCCAGCACACAACAAATCACATTAGGAATGGCGGATGCAAGGAGAGGAGGAGAGGAATTGCGCACACGATTCTGATGGCCGCCTGATTGGCACAGATTCGGATCGAAGACCAAGGACTCCAAGGGACGGTGGGCGAACCGGCGGAGCATCAGTCGAAGGCGAGGCGACAGGGGAAGAAAGGAATGCAGACTGCAGACACCTCGCCGACGTACAGGGAAAACAAATGGCAGGCCATCGTCCGCGGCACGCAAGCTCCAACTAAAAGGAAGAAGCCCATACCTCAGCTCGGCGGCGACGCAAGCAACAGAGGAGGAGAGGCCCACGCGCGCACGGAAGGACCGGTCACCCACGTCCGGCGACCGGGCAGTGACGCAACGGCGGCGGCGGGGGTGAGAGCGGGACCTGACTGGGGGAGGTTGCATCCGGTCGCAAGGGGACGCGACACCATCCCCTTGCGATCGTGCGGCGCGCGGCGTAGGGGTGACGTGTCGAGGCCCTCCTTGGGCGCCTCCGCTCCAACATTGGAGGATTCTAATTGCCCTGCGTGGAAATGGGCCACCACAATTGGTTTGGCGCAGTTAGGTTGAGGAACGTGAGCCTATTTGGAACTCTTTTGCGAGAAATGTGGGCCTTCGAACAACTATTTAACTCGAATGTAAGCCCATTCCTGCACTTTTTGATCGATGCAACTGTTCAGTCTGTCAGTCTAATAGTTTTTTTTTCCCTTCATCTTTTCATCTTCTTCTGCTGCTTCTGCTGCTGTAACCTGTACGACACATTTGCCGACATGTGAGCAGTCAGGCTGAGCGAAGTAAGTGGTCATGGACATGGCATAAGCCGCATCATGGACAGACAGCACGGCAATCGTTCCCCGAACAATCTCAATCCTCGAATAATCCACTGTAACTTAACCAACCAGTCCGACTCGTTGCTCTCACCCGCACCTGCAGGCTGCAGCTGAGGAGCTAGAAAGCTGAGAGCACCAGCACCAGCACCAGCACCAGCACCACTGCATATGCATCGCAATGCCGGTCCGGATGCAGTGTCCTTGGTGGCGGAACTGGCAGAGAATAGCCTCTCGTGTTCCCTCCGCCGCCTGCAGGTTTCTCCCTTCTCCTTGTTGGCTTCCTCTTCGAGGAATCGGCCGACGACGATCCGTCGCTTTTAGCCGGACCACGTGCACGCCCACCTCGATCGGCTTGCTGCCTCATCTCTCTACTTTGCCATGGTCCATGGACGGCATGGCAGGCAGCAAGCTTAGCCCACCGTTGTTTCAGGTCCCCTTGTGTTTTCAAGGACCTTAATTATAGATGATGGATCACCTTGCGCTGTCCACGGTTCGATGTTCATCGATGGAGCCTCCGTGGCACCTTTTCCAGTTGTCCCCACCGGTAGTCGATCGATCAACTTTATACATTCCTTTGAGAATTAGTGAGATGACAAGGCATCGGAATTCTTGGTTTCCTCGTTTGCCTGTCTCTACCTGCTAGCTACCTATTAGTTTCTCGGCAGGTGAACCTGTTGTTGGCGTTAGAAATCAGTCAACCGAATCCCAGCGACCGACACACGACCCGGGAGAATCTGCTTAACTCCTGTTCGGGTGAATGCCCTGGTGCGGTTCGCGCGGCGTGCCAGCCAATCTGACCTGTTGATTGGCAAGGAAGAACACGTGTCAAATTCAGTAGCTACGATCGGCTAGGTTTCCGATCGGGAGAGCTTATCGGCAGACCGGCCGATTCACTGTGATGATGGAATCGGTTATAAGGCAACACGATCCCTGTAGCTTTGTGGACAGAAAAATATTAAAGTAATCGGTACAAAGCACGTAATAACAACACTAGGAAAAGATCTAATCGGCAACAGATGGATCTGGCAACAGAAAGTAATGAAAGCCGATACTACCGATTCCTAGCAGGATAACTGGTGATAAAAACTAGGAAAACAGGTAAAAACCCGTGAATCTAGTCAATATCGATAACTGATGAATAAATCTAAACGAAACAACAGCGATGCGCCGGAAGTTAAAGCTTAGATATTACTCGATAAACGGAACTTACAGAATCGGCCGGAGATCAAGATGATGCAGCCCTGCCAATCCGCACGAACTCGTGAGAAGGAAAAGTGATGGCGAAGTCGCCTGCTCGAAAGTAAGTACGAAGAATAAAGTAACTTGTTGTATTGATTGATTGTTGTGTTTACAGATTTACAAAGGTAGCTATTTATAGCCCCGTACAAATAATCTTCTTAACCGACTAGGACTCTATCTCTAATTCAAACAGAAAACAAATATCTACAAGCACAATCCGTGCTAAACTAATTACCCCACGCTTCGTGGGCTGAACTTCATCTTATCCCTCTATCTTTCCAAACCCATACAGGCCCACCTTAGTCCACCTTCCTGATCGGCCGATTTCTTATCAGCAAAGGATTGCCGATTGGGAATCTAGCGCGTTCACTCTGAAGCGAAGTAAAAGCCACTCTACCGATTCCGCACTGTAGCACTTTTTGGCCGATTCCCATCCGTACTCCTTCGATTTCTTTCTTTTTTGGCGCCGATTCTACTGATGACGAAATCCGGCGTCAACACATGCCCCCCAGTTTCGGAGTAAAACATAGTCTTTTACTTCGAAATTCTTTATAACCTCTCCTCCGAAACGGCCGCAGTAAAAAAATATCCTTCCGTTTCGCGGTCTCCCGGCTGATCATTGCAATTTTTTGAAACGGGCGCCCACGACAGCCACCACCCCGAAAAACTCGGTGCGCCGGCGCGGTGAAAATTCCATCTTTACCCTTTCTTCAGGCACCCTATAAATATCATTTCACCGCAACTCATCTTCAAGCTCGCATCTCCTTTTCCAGCGCGCGCGCACCTCCCTTTTTCTTCAATCTTGCCATCGAAGTCTTCCAGTTTCAGCTCCAATCACTTCTTCCCCTTTCCCTTCAATGGCGACTCCCTCGGGTAATTCCCCAGCACGCGATGCTCCAGGGACAATACCCCCGGTGGAGGTAGCGCCTTCGGTAACGGTGGCGACAACCGGCACTCCACCCGCAGATGAAGGAGCTTCATCAGAGATCCCAATGGCGATCCCCATTGCGACTCCATCATCCGCATCTGCATCGGCGACCACACCGATTACTCAGAATTTTATACCGGAGGTAAATACCGAATCTTTCCTCTATCGGTAACGTATTTACCTTAGATCTACTCTTTATATTTCTTATGCCCCTTTTCCTTTTTTAGGCGGTTAGACATAGAATTACTATTCATCTCACGGGTAGCCCTGGCCTTGTTTGCCTTGGTCCCATGGGAGACCCGGATCCAGCAGACCTCATAAACTTGGAAACTGATTGGATACCTTTCAAACGATCTGATATGAACTTAGATCAATGGGCCAGCACTTTTAGATCTTGGCCGAATGAAACCCCAGGTTGGAGGGAATGGTACCAACGGGTAGCCGCGTCAAAGAGCGTCTCATGGGATGAGCTCAAAATCGGCCAATGTATCAACCTTTCCCTGTCGCAAATGGAGAGAAACGAACCGCTAGTGATGGCGGCTTCCTATTTTTGGTCTGACGCACTTAATGCATTCTTATTTGGACACGGTCCTATGACCCCTACTCTGGCCGATGTGGTCCTCTTGACCGGCCTGGACATATCTTCCCCTGACATGCCTTTCCAACTTCTGACCGTACCGTCGCATCGGCTGGACACAAGAGGAATCGGCGGCTGGAAGGGCTTTATTAGTAATAACAAGAAGACCGGTACTGTTGATAACAGGGAGCACACCGCTTTCCTGATGATGTGGCTCGAAAAACACTTCTTCTGTGGAAGAGCCGCCGGCCCAACAACCAACACCCAATCTTTAGCCGAAGCACTGTCCAAAGGAAGCCACATTCCTCTCGGGAAACATCTTCTGGGTGCTGTGTACCACATGCTCCACCAAATCGGCACAAAACTTTCCAAGGGAGAACCAATCGGCAACCCAGGTGGGCCTTGGTGGTTCGTCAATTTATGGTTGAACCTTTATATGAACAGGATCACTCGGCAGCCAGTGGACCGCATGACATTTCCCAATATTGAATCGGCAGAAGACCCTACCGAGCGCCGCCGATGCATGTCTTATGGTGAAGCAGCATCAGCTTTTCCAGGTTGTGCGTATTCCGCTACAAAGGTAGCCGAGTACTTTCGGTGTTTGTATAATGGATTTAATGAGGACGCAACTATCTGGTTTCCATATCAGCGAGACATTCCCATCTTCGAGCTCCCTTCCTGCTTTGATTCAACTTCTGGCCGGTTTGATGAAGATCTCTATGAAGGGTTGATCAAGCCAGGGATCCTACCGGCCAACTTCTTCTCAGGGAAGGATGCCCCTTCGTACGAATTCTACAACCCTTTTGCTGCAGCACGACAATTCGGCATGGGTCAGCTGCCGATTCAGGTGTACTTTGCTGGCAAAATCAAGTTTAGAGATGATCTCACATCTGGCCTAGATTACGGTCGGTTGCGAGACCGAATTCCAGACTCCAGTACAATTAACTTGAACGACTGGCTAGTAGCTCCATTTGCTGTCCAGCCGTTCAAACTCTGGTGGGCTGATTGGAAGCAATTCCTCTTCTGCAACTCAGCATCGGCATACTGCAATCTTCTGGACCCGACCAACATTGATCCAAACGCCGAGGTACTTCACATAGCCGATTTTTATTCCCTTTTATTTCTCTTAACATGATCGAAGACTAATGATTTTATTATCCTAGGCCGAGAATCGGACCCCTCCAACACACAGCCGCAGCGGGCGACTAATAGAGAGTTATCCATACACTACTTATCCCCTTATCGGCTATGACGCCCCGTCTGTTGACGTGATTACTGGCCGATTGAAACAAATTCATAAAAGGACCACTAAGAAGACCAGTCGCCGAGTCCGGGCTCGTACGGAATCGGCGGATCCTCCTGTGCACGTATCGGCAGAAACTTCGGCCGTACCACCTTCTCAGGTTATTCAAGGTGCCGATGCTCAAACCATGACGCAAGCTGGAGCGGCCGCCGCATCGTTGTTGTTGGAGGCCATACAGGTAACACTGAGTCGAGCTGCCTCCGATTATTATTTTGATATTAACTTTTCTTTAACCTTAACTGCACAGAGCATCCCTACAGAAGTACCACAATCGGCAGCAGCCCCTCCGGCTATTGACGCGCCCCCATTTCCTTCCGTTAAGGTATAGAGCCTCTTGTACCGATTTCCTTTGGGCATTCTCGTAACGTATTTATTCAAACTTCTGACACAGGCCATCGGCACATCAATCGCTCCTCGATCGCCGATTTCTTGTCAGGAGGTTGGTCCAAACACTGCGCCGATTACCGTGGAGTCCTCTTCATCTGATGAACCCATGGCGCAGGCCCCCGAGCAAGGCATGGCGGAGGAGATTCGCTTCAAAATGGTAATTTTCTGTTTCGGCTTCTATCTTAGCCGATTTGCTCTTACTTACAGCTGATTTATTTCTCTTCTTTATTATCTTCAGGAACAGGACACCCCCGACAACAGCCTTTTTTCCTTTGCGGTTGCCCTCTCTGACGACGAAGAAGTTGCTTCTCGCCAAGTCGCCTTGAGTTCCGTTCCTGATGACGTCCGAGCCAAACTTTCCAGCATCCGATCCCTCCTTCAAGGAGACATCGGCCGATTAGTAGAAGACGCTTCACCGATTCGGCAGCTCTTCAATGACGTCAGCGGACGAGTACCAGAAGAGGCAGAGGAGGCCCTGGCGCCGGCGGCCTTCATCGAGTCTATGAGGATCCCGGTCTTCAGAGCCCTTCGTCACATGGCCGATCGCGCCAAGCTGACCAAGGCTCGTGAAGAGGAAGACGTTTTCAAGCGTCAGGCTCAAGAGGCGAATCGGCGTATCCATGTTCTAGAAGACTCCCGCCCGGCGATCATAGGTGAGATAGACCGTCTCAAGCGTCGGAGGGCGGAGCTTGCCAAGGAAATGGAGCAAGTGACCAAGGCAATCAGTGCCGAAGAGAACAAACTCCAAGAGCTTCCTTCTGTTATTGCCGATTTAACACGGGAGAGGCAACGCTTTGCTCACGAGGCACTGAGACTCCATCGCAGCGCATCGGAGGTTCCTGGATCGGCGGAAGAAGACCAACGGGTTCTTGACTCTGCCGACCAGATCCGGCGTTGGGCCATCACGACTATCGATACCCTTCTGGGTAATCTGTAAAAACACTGACCGTTTCGTACGAATCGTTTATTATCTTCTTTGACCCCCCTTCGTGACGTCCTTTCTATTTATTGCCCTCTTATTACCGACGGGACGTAGCTTTACCAGATTTCCACGCATTCTTTTATAAATACCAACCTCGGCACTTACTCCTGGTAGCATCATTCTTGGCTCTCGGTTTTCTGCCCCTTCTCATCGGTGCAATTTCTTCGCCATGGCCTCGTCGTCTTCTTCTTCCTCTGTTAACCAGGTGAAGTCTTTGACCCCTACCTTCCTTTCTTTTTAGACCCTAAGGAAGAGAATATCTTTCTTCATTCCTCCTTTGTTTCAGCCTCAACGTCTTAGCCCCGAGCTCGTGCGCGCCATTGAGTGCATTCATTCTGAAGATCCATTAACGTCGGAGGACAAGATGCTGATCGTGGCTCACCGAGAGGAGCTCCGGGACCACATTACCACGGAGGCTCGCGTAGTCTTGGATTCCGTGGTGAGTGAAAGTAACTATCAATCTCCACCTGTCAGGAGCGACCGTTGTGGCGATCTTGAAGACGACATCGCCACGGAGGCCCGAACGATCCTGGACTTCGTGGAGAGGAACGGCAGCCGGCGACCTCCCATCGGCAGGAGTCATCCACTCCCTCGGCAAGTCGTTCTTGAAGATACGGGAGCGGGGACTTCGCGCCCTCCCGTAGATCTCCCCCGTCAAGTCGAAGCGGAGATTTCAATGAAGGCCATAGAAGAAGAATACATCCGACTCATGATAGAGTTAGGTCGGGCTGAGAGGGAGCGTAAGAAAAAGAATAATTAGTTGCTGTATTTTTTGTTCTAAGGGCGACTAAACATTTTGTCGGCCATGTGACCCGTCGCCCGTACCGAATGAATGTAATCGGCCGTTCCGGTCGACTTTATGTGTGTCTCAAGACCGAATCGTATCGGTCATGTATGATCGTGTTGATTCCTTAGGCACCGACCCATATACTTGGGTAATATCTTTTTAAGTACCTCCCATTTAGAGCTCTAGTGAATTCTTCTCCTTCTATTGTTTCCAAGATATAGGCATTCCCTGGAGCGCATTTGCCGATTTTATACGGCCCCTCCCAGGTAGGAGACCATTTGCCGAATTTAGGATCTTTCGACCCGATCGGTAGTACCAACTTCCATACCAAATCTCCGGGGGAGAACTGCTTGACTTTGACCTTTTTATCGTACCACCTGGCCACTCTCTTTTTATTCTCTTCGATACTTATCAGAGCCCTTAGTCGTTGGCCGGCCAAATCATCAAGTTCTTCTTTCATAAGAGACGAGTAGTCATTGGCTGACAACTGGTCTTGAAGTAAAATGCGCCTTGATCCTGCCCTTGACTCCCATGGAAGCACTGCATCGTGGCCGTATACCAACTGATAGGGAGATAACTTGGTGGCCCCATGACAAGCCATTCTGTATGCCCATAGGGCTTCGGTCAAACATAGGTGCCACTTCTTCGGGTATTCTTCAATCTTCCTTTTGATTAATTTGATTATTCCTTTGTTGGAAGATTCTGCCTGACCATTGGCCTGAGCGTAGTATGGAGAAGAATTTAACAACTTGATGCCCATATCGGTCGTAAATTCCTCAAATTCCCCCGATGTGAACATTGTTCCTTGATCGGTTGTTATAGTTTGAGGGATACCGAATCGGTAGACGATATGATCCCTTACGAAATCGGCCATGATAGCTGAAGTCACAGTCCTTAGTGGGATTGCCTCCACCCATTTGGTGAAGTAATCGGTAGCAACCAGAATAAACTTGTGCCCCTTGCTTGATGGTGGATAAATTTGGCCGATAAGATCTATTCCCCATCCTCTGAACGGCCATGGTTTGATGATGGGATTCATGGCCGACGCGGGTGCACGTTGGACATTTCCAAACTTTTGACACTCCTGACAACCCTTATAATATTTAAAACAGTCTTCGAGGATCGTAGGCCAATAGTACCCGTTGTTTCTGATCATCCACTTCATCTTATGTGCTGATTGGTGAGCTCCGCATACCCCTTCATGGATTTCTCCCATTAGAGTCTTGGCTTCTTCTGTCCCAAGGCATTTAAGAAGAACACCATCGACCGTTCGGTAGAACAGATCATCTTCGAGCAGTACGTACTTGGTAGCGTGAAAGCGCACTCGTCGCTCCACCTTTCTAGACGGATCCTTCAGGTAATCGGTAATTTCTTTACGCCAATCGTCGGCTGCAAGCTCTACGGCCATGGCGCCCGGAATCGGCCGATACCCAGATGCTTGTTGAGCGAGTTTGTTTGCTTCCTCGTTGTGGTCTCTTGGGACGTGTTCGATTATTGCCGATCTGAATTCTTTTAAAAGCTGTAAGCAATCTTCGTGATGAATTCGTAATATGTCATTTTTGCACTCAGCCCTTCCGGTTAGTTGATCCACAATTAGCATCGAATCTCCGAAGACTTCAACAGAATCGGCCTTGACTTCTCTCAATAGCCGCAAACCTTTTAATACAGCTCTGTACTCCGCTTGGTTGTTTGTGGCGGCGGCTTCTATCGGCAGAGAAAAATCATATCTTGCCCCCCGAGGCGATATGAGAACGATGCCGATTCCTGATCCGACCCCGCATGATGACCCGTCAAAAAATAATTGCCAAGGCGCTAGCTCCACGAAAGCGATTTCCGGCCCACAGTGCTGGGCGACAAAATCGGCCATGACTTGACCCTTGACGGCTTTTGCCGATTCGTATCGTAGGTCAAATTCTGATAAAGCTAAGATCCACTTACCGATTCGTCCTTTCAATATTGGCAGTGACAGCATGTATTTTACTACATCATCTTTGCATACGACTATACATTCTGCCGACAGTAGATAGTGCCTGAGTTTGGTGCACGAGAAGTAAAGACACAAACACAAACGCTCCACTGGAGGATATCTTGTTTCGGCATCCAGGAGTCTTCTACTAACGTAATAAATTACCCGTTCTTTGCCTTCAAACTCTTGGACTAGAGCCGACCCAATAGCTTTTTCATCGGCTGATAAATATAGTTTAAACGGCTTACCCGTTTGAGGGGGAACCAGGACTGGGGGTGAGACCAAGTATCGCTTGATGTCTTCTAATGCCTTGCGCTGTTCTTCTCCCCAAATAAATTCCTGGTCTGGCTTCAACTTCAGGAGTGGTGTGAACGCCTGAATCCGTCCAGATAGATTAGATATAAACCTTCTGATGAAGTTTACCTTGCCGATTAGAGACTGTAGCTCAGTTTTGTTCTGTGGAGCGACGACTTTGTTGATGGCCGTTATGGTCTTCCGATTGACTTCTATACCTCGTTCGTGTACCATGAATCCTAAGAATTGTCCGGCGGAGACGCCGAAAGCGCATTTGTTGGGATTCATCTTAAGACCATGCTTTTTGGTACACTCTAGCACCCTTCGCAAATCGGCTAGGTGTTCCTCGTGGCTTTTGGACTTGACCACAACGTCATCGATGTAGATCTCCACCAGGAGGCCAATGAGTTTGTGAAAAATGTAGTTCATGGCTCTCTGATATGTAGCACCGGCATTCTTCAAGCCGAAAGTCATCACCACCCACTCGAATAGACCAAGGTGGCCCGGACATCTGAAAGCCGTTTTGGGTATGTCCTCTTCGGCCATAAGTATTTGATTGTATCCGGCATTTCCATCCATGAAGCTGATAATTTTGTGTCCCGCGGCAGCGTCGATTAATACGGCCGTAGGCATGGGGTAGCCATCCATTGGTGTGGCCTGATTAAGATTCCTGAAATCGACGCAAACGCGTAGCTTCCCGTTTTTCTTGTACACTGGCACGATATTAGAAATCCACTCGGCATAGCGACATTGCCGAATAAATTTTGCTTCAATTAGCCGAGTTATTTCGGCTTTTATGTCTGGTAAAATTTTAGGATTGCATCGCCGTGCGGGTTGTTGGTACGGCCGATACCCTGGCTTTATGGGTAGCCGATGTTCAACAATAGACCGATCTAATCCGGGCATCTCGTGATACTCCCAAGCGAAACAATCCTTGAATTCTCTTAATAAATTTGTCAACTTACATTTATACTCTGGATCTAAATTTGCACTCATAAAAGTCGGCCTTGGTTTGGTCCCGTCACCTAAATCTATCATCTCCAATGAATCGGCCGACGTGAATCCGTGTCCCAGCTTCCCGTCTTCTCGGGCGAACTGATCCATCTATTGCGCTTCTTCGGAGCCGACTGCTCGGATCGGCTGTAGGCCAAAATCGGTGACCTTCAGGAAATCGGTTTCCCACACCCTACCTGATATGCACCTGACGGTTTCGCAGCTCCATTGCTGTGCGTCGGCTGCAGCGATGCTGTACGCGGAGTCAGCTTTGACCACTTCGGTGTTATCGCCGACCCATTGTATAAGGCATTGATGCATAGTTGACGGGATGCAGCAGTTTGCGTGTATCCAGTCTCGGCCAAGAAGCATATTATAGGACCCTTTGCCATTAATGACGAAAAACGTGGTAGGAAGGGTCTTACTGCCGATGGTGAGGTCGACGCAGAGGGCCCCGCGAGCGTTTGACACCTTGCCTTCGAAGTCCTTGAGCATCATGTCCGTCTTGGTTAGGTCGTCGTCGCTCTTTCCCAGTTTTCGGAGTACGGCATACGGCATGATGTTGACGGCAGCTCCCCCGTCGACCATCAATCTAGTGAGGGGGCGACCGTCAACATGCCCTTTAAGGAACAACGCCTTCATATGTTGTCGTTCGTCATCTTCGGGCTTTCCGAACGTGGCCATCATTGGTTCTAAAACCAACCGTGCTGTTTGTTCCTCTATCGCCGACACGTCCTGTTGATCGGTAGGGGTCATGAACTCCATCGGCAATACGAAAACCATACCGATTTCGGCTGCCGATTCATCACCCGCCGATTCATCGTTGCCCTTGTCGTTTCTTTTGGGGCGCCACACCCGAGGCCTCCCTTCCTTCTTGTCCATCGCGCTCTCTTCTTCTTGCTGTTCCCATTGGCGGAGGCGTTGGATTCTCCGTTTTTGTGATTTGGTTAAACCATCGGGACACCATCTGGGGTTTATTGGCCTCCCTTCTTTCCCGGCGTGTTCCCATTCTGGCTCTCGTCCTAATGGGTTCTCGTCCGTTACCCGAGCATCGGCCATGTCTTCGAGCCGGCTGTGAACGCTGGCTTTGCTATTTGATTGATCGTATCGATCGGTCCTGCCCTCCTGCCTATTATGGCTTCCACCTTCTGACCGACCATATCGGTCACTTCTGCCCCCCAGCCGATCACACAAGGAAGGGCGCTGATCATCCGGGTTGCGCCGATTCCTGCTGATCGGTTCTGGCCTTCCATCCCTGGAACGAGACCTGGTGAACGGCCGATTGCCTCGATAGGGACCGTTGCACTCTGGGCAAGTATCGGCTGATGGTAGCCTGAGGTTATTTTCCCAGCAATGGATGAAGAATGGGCATCTCCAGTGCTCCTCATGCCGACGCATCGCTTCCTCTCGGGACCGCGAACGTTCTTGTTGGCGTTGGTACTTTTGGAGCAGGAACTGGGAGGTAACACGTGGTCTATCAGACTCACCATCGTCGTCCTCCATTCGTCGTTTCCCTTTGACGTCTTCGGACGTAACTTGATTTCTGGGATCGACAGAGCCACTCCTTTTTGCCGATTCGGACGTCAGCACTTTTGTTTGAAGGGGCTTCTTACCCGTATCCACCATGTTGGTAGGAAAAGGGTGTTGATCAATCTTCATTGGTTTGGCCGGTTTTGCCGGCACTTCGAATTTGAGTCTGCCTTGCTCAATGGCCGACTGTATTTGTTGCCTGAAGATTTTGCACTCGTTGGTATCATGTGATGTGGCGTTATGCCACTTGCAATACTTCATCTTCTTCAATTGTTCGGCAGAGGGTATCGTGTGGTAAGGCGAGAGTTTAATTTGTCCTTCCTGGAGTAGAAGATCGAAGATTTTGTCAGCTTTAGTTGTGTCGAAACCAAATGCTTCCGGCTCCTTTTTGCCGAATGGGCATGATATCGGTTTCTTTCCTTTAATCCACTCTGCAAGTCCGATGTCGGCGTCTTCTTCATCCTCTAATTCTTCCAGAAGCGCCACTTTCTTCTGGAAATTCCTTCTTGGATCGAATGGACGCACCTCCTGCCCGGACAATCGGTGGACAATCTGGCTCAGGCTCTCGAACTCTTGTGAAGCATATTTCTCCTTAATGTGTGGCAGCAGGCCTTGGAAAGCTATATCGGCCAACTGCGCATCGGTTAGAGCCAAGGAGTAGCATTTGTTCCTGATTTCCCGAAACCTCTGTATGTATGAGGGTATCGGCTCATCACTTCTTTGCCGGAGGCTAGTCAAATCGGACAGCTTCATTTCGTGGACCCCAGCATAGAAGTACTTATGGAACTGTCTCTCTAGATCGGCCCATGTGATAATTGAGTTTGGTGGCAAAGTGGTGAACCATTGGAAGGCCGATCCAGATAAGGATGACGAGAACAACCGTACCCGCAGGGCATCTTGCGTAGCTGCCTCCCCGCATTGGATGATGAATCTATTCACATGTTCCACGGTGGAAGTATCATCCATCCCCGAAAATTTGGTAAAATCAGGAACTTTGTACCGATGGGGAAACGGCAACAAGTCATACGTAGATGGGTATGGTGTCCTGTAGGTATACGTTTGCACCTTTGGCTTTAGGCCGAATTGTTCTTGCATTACCTCCGCGATTTGCGCCGACCAATCTGGTTGTTGCTGGGGAATAGTTGGCGGTGGGATCGGCACATGCTGATAAATCGGAGGTTGAATAAAAGGAGGTTGATGAAAAGGTGGTATCTGGGTATAAGCCGGTGGTGTAGTAAAGGACGGCTGCTTGTAGGCACCACTTGTTTCATCATATAGCATGAGCTCTGACGTCTTGTTGACCTCTGGAGTGATAGGCTGGTATGGTGGTATGATCGGCCGAGTGGCCGTTTGGGAGGGTATCTGGAACGGAGAATTCCCTTGGCTGACCGATTGATTCAAACCGGTCGTGTGTATGGGTGCCCCCCAGGGTAAAGGGATGACTGGAGGGAGTGGTGCAGAGGACGGCTGGATGGAGCCGTATCCCAAAGGAGTTGATGACGTAGAAGCACCAGATCCTCCTACTGAAGATTGGATCGGCTGTGAAGTCTGATAAGCCTGATTTGGTGGAATCGGCTGAAAATACGTAGGTCCCCTGTACCCTTGAGGTATACCCCCGGTGAAGGAGTTGACAACAGCATTGTGCACCATGTTTGAAAGTACCGGGGATTGGTTGATGAAGGCGTGATGAAGAGATTGTTGAATCATATCGGACATTTTATCCGAATCTTCTGAAATTGTGATCTGGCGGGGAGTAGGGAAAGGAGACTTTTTAACAGTTTCCCCGCTCCTGGAACGACTGAAGGATTTCAAGCAAGTTTTACGGACTTGCTCCAGATACTGATTCAGTTCTTCTTTTTGGTCGTCCTTTAGATCTGCTTCCGTCACTTCGATGACGTTATCTTCGGAGACTTCAGCAGCTTTCGACATGACAGCGGTTGTATTGGTCCCACCGGGCGTGCCAAAAGTGTGTTGGCGCTAGAAATCGGTCAACCGAATCCCAGCGACCGACACACGACCCGGGAGAATCTGCTTAACTCCTGTTCGGGTGAATGCCCTGGTGCGGTTCGCGCGGCGTGCCAGCCAATCTGACCTGTTGATTGGCAAGGAAGAACACGTGTCAAATTCAGTAGCTACGATCGGCTAGGTTTCCGATCGGGAGAGCTTATCGGCAGACCGGCCGATTCACTGTGATGATGGAATCGGTTATAAGGCAACACGATCCCTGTAGCTTTGTGGACAGAAAAATATTAAAGTAATCGGTACAAAGCACGTAATAACAACACTAGGAAAAGATCTAATCGGCAACAGATGGATCTGGCAACAGAAAGTAATGAAAGCCGATACTACCGATTCCTAGCAGGATAACTGGTGATAAAAACTAGGAAAACAGGTAAAAACCCGTGAATCTAGTCAATATCGATAACTGATGAATAAATCTAAACGAAACAACAGCGATGCGCCGGAAGTTAAAGCTTAGATATTACTCGATAAACGGAACTTACAGAATCGGCCGGAGATCAAGATGATGCAGCCCTGCCAATCCGCACGAACTCGTGAGAAGGAAAAGTGATGGCGAAGTCGCCTGCTCGAAAGTAAGTACGAAGAATAAAGTAACTTGTTGTATTGATTGATTGTTGTGTTTACAGATTTACAAAGGTAGCTATTTATAGCCCCGTACAAATAATCTTCTTAACCGACTAGGACTCTATCTCTAATTCAAACAGAAAACAAATATCTACAAGCACAATCCGTGCTAAACTAATTACCCCACGCTTCGTGGGCTGAACTTCATCTTATCCCTCTATCTTTCCAAACCCATACAGGCCCACCTTAGTCCACCTTCCTGATCGGCCGATTTCTTATCAGCAAAGGATTGCCGATTGGGAATCTAGCGCGTTCACTCTGAAGCGAAGTAAAAGCCACTCGACCGATTCCGCACTGTAGCACTTTTTGGCCGATTCCCATCCGTACTCCTTCGATTTCTTTCTTTTTTGGCGCCGATTCTACTGATGACGAAATCCGGCGTCAACACCTGTCTATGTGTACGCGTGACGGCGGCGTCTCCAGTGGTCTAGCTTAGAGCTAACTCAATTGAACAGTGCAATAAGTACTCCCTCCATACCTAGATTAGTTGTCGTTTAGGACATGATTGTGCTTACCAAGGAGTGATTAATTAGAGGTATTTTTCCAACTTTGTCCTTATTAAATAGCGCTGCGAGTAACCTTTACAACAATCTTGTGTAGCTCGAGTGGCTAGTCCACCGTGGCCTGAGGTTGGAGGTCGACGGTTCAAGTCCCTGTAGGTGTGCATGGCTTGCCTATAGCTCGTTCTTTGTCGCTTTTTTTCGTTGGATGGCACCGTGCGCGCCCTCGTTTTCTCTGGGCATCTGTCCATTTACCCCTTCCTATTTAACCGGTGCTTCATCCTTTCCATCTCAACCTCTTCTATTTCCATATGTGCCGTGCTCCACTCTTTCCTTCTCCACTTCTTCTCTTTCCATGTACTGCAATGGTTAATCCATTCGATTTGAATGTTCGTTTAGAAGAAGATGATGACGACAATCTTCCTCTATTTCCATATGTGCCGTGCTCCACTCTTTCCTTCTCCACTTCTTCTCTTTCCATGTACTGCAATGGCTAATCCATTCGATTTGAATGTTCGTTTAGAAGAAGATGATGACGACAATCTTCCATTCGATCTCAATGAGGGAATATTGGAGGATCACACCACATATGGTAATGTACTACTCAGTTTGTTTGTTCTTTTTTTTATATTCAAAGCAACAACGTGTAGTTTTGTTTCTCATTTTTTTTCTGCTTTTTTGGACAGCGTTTGATTTGAACTTGCCACTAGACGAGTTTGGTGCGGTTGTACAAAACTCGCCCGGTAAGTTTTTTTTCCTATAGCTAGTACATGCCGTGGCTAAGTATTGTATGAATGTGCTTGTTTTATCCTATAGCTACAACATGAATGTGCTTGTTTTTTTTCCTTTAGTACAACAAGATGTTGAAGCTCCCGTTCAAGTAAACCATCTAAAGCATGACATTCCTGAAGAAGTTAGAAAACAAGTGTACCAAGCATTGTTGGCTAGAAGCAAGAATGGGAAACTAGGCAAGAAAGATACAAGAAATGTTGCTGATCAATTTGGAGTTCACATTCGATCGGTTCAGCGCATATGGAAGCAAGGTAAAACCCAACTTGCTCAAAACATTCCGGTCGTGGTGCTAGTCTAAAGAAGGGTAGATGTGGCCGCAAGGCAATGCCTCTTGATTTGGAACAATTGCGGAACATTTCTCTCAAGCAAAGAATGACCATAGAAGATGTGTCTAGTAGACTTGGTATTACTAAATCTAGGATACAAAGGTATTTGAAAAAGGGTTTGCTTAGACGCCACTCTAGTAGCATCAAACCTTACCTCACTGATGCTAACAAAAAGACTAGGTTGAAGTGGTGCATTGACATGATTGAGCATGGTTTGGTTGGTGATCCAAAGTTTAAGGATTTTTTTGACTTTGTGTTCATTGATGAGAAATGGTTCTACCTCTCTCAAAAATCTGAGAACTACTACTTGCTACCCGAGGAAGATGAACCACATCGCACTTGCAAGAACAAGAATTACATTCCTAGGATCATATTTTTGTGTGTTTGTGCTCGGCCAAGATTTAGAAATGGAGAGTGTATTTTTGATGGGAAAATTGGTTGTTTCCACTTGTCACTTATGAACAAGCTATTAGAAGAAGTCATAACCATCTTCGTGGTGAAGAAGTTATCAAGCCAATAACTTCAACCACAAGGGATGTAATTAGAGATTTCATGCTAAATCAAGTGTTGCCTGCCATTCAGGCCAAATGGCCAAGAGAAGACGTGAACAAGCCAATTTTCATACAACAAGATAATGCACCTTCTCATTTAAAAGTGGATGATCCTATTTTTTGTGAGGCTGCTAAGCAAGATGGGTTTGACATTCAGCTTATTTGTCAACCACCCAATTCTCCGGATTTCAACATTCTAGACTTGGGATTTTTTCGTGCTATTCAAGCTATTCAGTACAAGAAGGATGCAAAAACAATTAAAGATTTAGTTCCAGCCGTGCAACAGGTAAATTGATCACATGTTCACTTGTTACATTGTTTCTTGAACTACTAAATGGAGTACTCATTGATTCATTTCTTGAACACATGTTTCTGTAGGCACTCCTAGAGTACTCACCACGCAAAGCAAATAGGATATTTGTGACACTATAAAGTGTTTTGAAGGAAGCCATGAAGATAAAAGGATGCAACAAGATCAAGATTCCTCACATGCAAAAACAAAGACTAGAGAGAGAAGATCGGCTGCCATTGCAAATGTCTTGTGAAGCTTCCTTTCTGGCTGAAGCACTTGCTAGTATTCCTGCATGAAACCGTTCCAAGAAGCAAGTTAGCTTTTGCACCAAATTGTCCCAACAAATTAGTTTATGCATGTATGTTAGCTTGTGCACCTTACTGATCTTGTATGCTATCGTCCACTCTTGCATGGCACTGTTGCTTCATCTTTGCTTCTTCCAACTTCTTCGTATTGAAATTCTCCTCCAACTTCTTGACAACATGCTCAGGAAGAAGGATTGTGTTACCATTCATTTGAAGTTTGTCCACATCGAGAATGTAGACCTCGCAATCAAACTTTTCCATCTTATGCAACCACCTTGCTGCCAGATCGTAGTCTTCATGTAAAAAGCCACAACGGGCACACCTGCGAGCTTGGAAGCAGGCTTCGCCGAAGACGCCGCCAGCGTGGAATGTGCCGCAGCGAGGACACTGCACCACCTCGACGGAGTCCGGCACCTCATTGACGGAGTCCAGAGCCTCGACGGTGTCCAGCGTGATGGAGTCCGGCACCTCCTGTTGCACCATCTCAACTTTGTCCAGCGGCTCGATGTCCTGCGGCGCAATGGAGTCTAACGAAACGTTCTATGGGAGATGAAGGAGGCGAGCTTGCTGCGGGAGCGCGTGCAGTGGCTGCGGAGAAGAAGGGAGTCGCGGGAGGTGCGCGTGCGAGCGATGAATGCGGGCGACAAACGAGGAGAGCACGCGCGCATTGAATGCGGTAGCGGAACAGACGCACGGCGCAATGGACGGCTTGGCCAGGGGCAAACGCGTCAAGCATCGACCGCATACTGCAACAGCGACACTCTTTGTGAAAATAGGCCTAGAGCCCATAACGACAACTAGTATAGGTATGGAGGGAGTATTAGATTAGCATGGAGTGAAGAGCTAGTCTCGCTCACTTTTTGATGCAACTTTCTCTCACAACACGATTTTCAAAACCGCCTTGTACACAGAACCACATCAATTATGAGCTATCAGCTGACTTAGGGGGTGTTTGGTTCTTTAGGACCTCCTAAAATTCCTGTCACATCGAATGTTTGATACTAATTAGTAGTATTAAACATAGACTAATTATAAAACCAAGTGCACAAATGGAGACTAATTTGCGAGACGAATCTATTAAGCCTAATTAGTCCATGATTTGACAATATGGTGCTGCAGTAAACATGTGCTAATGATGGATTAGTTATGCTTAATAGATTCATCTCGTGAATTAGCCTCCATCTTATAATTAGTTTTATAATTAGGTTATGTTTAGTTCTCCTAATTAACATCCGAATATTCGATGTGACATAAATTTTAGTTCAGACTAAAGAACCAAACACCCCTTATATTATTGGAGACGTCCTCGTATTAACTTCAAGGTTTTCAGCACGACACCACTTGCTCACGACACATGTGCAGTGCAGGAAACGACTAAGATGGCTTGGGCTGAGAATGTTGATGGAGTACTGGACTGGCAATGTGACGCAAATGGATCAGAACCCAACACTGCAATCTCGAAATCCTCTTGCAATTACAATATACTCCATCCCTGGTTTAGATCCTCTTGCACTGGGATGAAGACAAGGTGCGTGAGATTTTCAAATGCATTGGTGCTGTCATGGAGATCGACCGGCAGGGCATCCCTGGTTTAGACTGCTCCTACTTGTGCTTTTGTGATCAAGCTGTGCCACCCACATGTGCCGTACCGTCTTGGCGTGTATCCACCTAGTGGCCGCAGGATCATCCTCAGGCAGAACGTGCTCACGTTCTAGCCCCGTGCTGAGCAGTTCGGCGCTGATGGGCAATGGATTCCTTTCTTTGGGCCGCCACCACCACCGCCTACTTATGGGCCTCCTCCTGCCTATGAGGGAGGCGGCCACCTCCCATCACCGCCTCCACGCGCTGGGCCCATGCCACCACTTGCCTCGTCGCCGTAGCAGCCACTGCACCCAGGCGCTTTCTTTGGAGCTGCAATACCGTGCCATGGTTTCATCAATAGTTTCTCGCTACCGCCACTCCCTGCGTTGCCTCTCATACTGCAAATCCCTGTCACACCTGTGCCAGCCCCGCGCTCATGATGTGCCACACTCGTGCTCTTGCTCACCTGGCATGAGGACGCCGATGTGCAGTCGCCGCCTGCTCTGCCACCCACTCCAGCCTCACCGCCACTATGCTCCGCTGCAAACCTGCCGCCAGCTTCTAGCATGCGCCAGCCGCATCACCCGGAACGCTGCTAGGGGTGCACAGCTCGGGTCTAGGAACAGTGAGCGCCTTGCGGCAAAGGACAAAGGCATGTTTGTTGATGCCACGACAAAGGCCTCCCAGCTCAAAGCTCTGCAGAACAGCCTTGCACTCTGCTCAAAGCCAGTTCAGTTGCACGTTTCCATGAAGAAGCTCCCGAAGATGACGAAGAAGCCTATTGCAGCGGCATATCTGATGAAGCTGTCTGAAGCAGTTAGTCTGGAAGAATCCACTACCAAAGCCCTTGGCAAGATCCTGGCACTTGGAGGAGTTGCTGCTCGCAAGCTTGATTAGACGCTTGAAGGCCACCCATGATTGAACTCCTAGGTGTTCACACGCGGATTGCTTTGATGTTTACAGTTAGCAATAACATGTTCCTCGTTATGCTCCCCTCGTGGCTGGGCAGCCGTATTTCATTTGTGTAATCTGGTGTTGTATTTTTGAACTTCTGGTTTGTTGGTTGGGTCGAACGTTTGCTTGTTGTAGTTGCGGGTGTTGCTGTTGGGGCGCTTCTTGCCATAATAGCCGCGCCGTCTGTCTGTTAGGTCTTGCCATCTGGTGCTGTTTGTACCGTTTGTGTCTCCCTTTAGTGAACTCGCTGGTTGTTTGTTACCTAGTGTCCGCTCCTTGCCAAGCATCCTAACTCGATTGCCTACTCGCTACTCTCCTGGAACGTTCGCGATTTGTGAGAGCATGACAAATGCAAGATGGTGCGCGACTCCCTCCTTTCGGCTCATCCTGACATCGCTTGCATTCAGGAAACCAAGCTGCGTTCTACTGACTAGATGAAGTGAGATCTTTTTTGCCACCAAATCTCACTGATTTCTCTTGCGTTGACGCCTTGGGGTCCAGGGGTGGGCTCCTAACTGCTTGGGATCCACGCGCCCTGACCTTTTTCCGATTTGAAAATGGTTGGCTCAAGCACCGAGACTTCCTCCCGGTGGTGCTCCCGGTTTGGCAAAACAATGGTGACCGCGGCGCCGCGGCGGCTCTGGTTGGCTCGCTCAAGGCAGTTCGGCATGAGTTAAAGGTTTGGGCACGGAGTAAGCGTGCGCCCCCCTCCCTCCACCAGAATTGCAAATTCGTCATATATTTGTTTGATGTGCTCGAAGAAAGCCATACCTTTCTGCAGGGGAATTCTGCTGCGCCAAGAATGTCACGACTGCCTGGTAGTACCGATACGGGAGCGAGCTACATATTGGAAGCAGCGCGGCAGTGTTGTGCAATCAAAGAAGGGGATGCCAACACCCAATTCTTCTATGCGCATGCAAGCCAACGGCTGAACCGGAATCAAATCCGGGTGCTGGAAGTTGATAGTGTCAGCCTCTCAACGCACGACGCCAAAACGCAAGCCCTCACCGCTCACCTGAAGACACTGCTGGGGGAACGTCAACTGACGATGATGGTGTTTGATGTCGCTGCTCTATACTCTGGCTCCACAACGGTGGATGCGACATCATTGATTGTGCTATTCACTGAAGCGGAGGCGCGTGCAGCGGTTCGCTCTATGAATCGCAACAGCTCGCCAGGCCCAGATGGTTTTGGCCCCGGCTTCTACACTGCCGCATGGGAGACGGTGTCGCCGGCAGTACTGGAATTCTCGCAAGAGTTTCACAGCGGCACTGCAGATCTCGAGCGCCTCAACCGAGCCTACATCATCATGATACCTAAGCATGTAGCTGCGAAGAAACCTTTCGAGTTCCGGCCCATATGCCTGCAAAACTGCTCTCTAAAGATTGTTGAGAAGATGCTCACCACAAGGTTACAACATGAGATCCCCAAGCTCCTCATTGACATGGATTGGACAGGTTTCATTCGAGGGCGCTCGAATTCTGAAAATTTCATAGACGCTCTGGAATTAATTCAATGCTGCAATCATTGGAAGCTACCCACTCTAGTCCTCAAGCTCAACTTCGCCAAGGAGTTCGACTAAGTTGATTGGACTAGTCTGGCCATGATCATGGAAGCCCGGGGGTTCCCGACACAATGGTGCGCCTGGATCTCACGCATTCTTAGCACATCGAAGTTGGCAGTCCTTGTGAACGACACGCCAGGGCTGTGGTTCGGCTGCAAGCGTGGACTGCGGCAAGGCGATCCACTTTCACCGTATCCATTCCTACTGGTTGTTGATGTTCTTCAGCAATTGATCAGGCAGACAGCTGGTATCAGGCACCCTGCTGCCCCGGAACTCCACTGCCCAGTCCTGCAGTATGCTGACAACACACTCATCCTTGTCAGGGTGGATCCAAATGACCTGTCTCACCTCAAGCAGGTGCTGGATTCTTTCTCGGCTGCAACGGGTCTTCGCATCAACTACGACAAAAGCATGATCGTCCCTGTGCACACACCTGCAGATGTTGTGGCAGAGCTGCAGAACATCCTTGGATCCCAGGTCGGCGCATTCCCCCAAACGTACCTCTGATTGCCATTGTCCCGCGAAAAGCTCAAGCTGTCTGCTTTCGCACCCTTGATCAGCAAAACAGACAAGTATCTTGGAGGGTGGCAGGCTTCGCTACTCAACCCGATGGGGAGGGTGGTTCTGGTTGATTCGGTGCTTGACAACCAGCTTGTGTATGCCATGTCTGTTCTTCTGCTCCCCTAGGGGACCCTTGACGCACTAGACCGGCACCGGAGAGCTTCCTGTGGTTCGGAGAGGATTAGGTGCATGGGTCTAAGTGCTTGATCGTGTTGGAGCAGGCATGCCATCTGAAGGAATAGGGGGGCCTCGGCATCAAGAATCTATCTGTGCAGAACAAGTGTTTGTTACTGAAGCTCCTGCATCGGCTCCAGAACACTGGTGATTCAGCATGGGCGCTTGGTGTGGGCGAGAATCAACATGGTCAGCATGGGCAGAGAAATTGCTGGGCCTCACTAGCGCGATCTGAAATCCCTGCTCCCTCTATATCGAGCGGTCACCTTCTGTGAAGTTTATAACGGGGAAAGCACAAGTTTCTGGGAAGATCGGTGGCTCTCAGCCGGCCGCTTACGAGATGTGTTCCCTCTATTGCACAGCCACACTCTTGACAAGGACGCTTGTGTGTCCCAGTGTGGCGGAACCACCCAAATTAACTTGGCTAAAGCACACTTAAGTCGCCTAACACGCGATCATGTACTTTAAGCAGGTCAACTCGGTTGTCCGTCGGATTTCATCCGATGAACCACTTAACTCAGGATCGAGAAAGCAAGACTCACACGATGGCGAGTAGTTACAGAGATTACAACAGTCCATCCAGATTAAACAAGTGCATTGATTTATTACAACATCAAGTTCAAAATTGAAACATAGTTTGCAGAGTGTTCATGCAGCAGAAATAAAACGAGCGGAAACTAAACGTCGATGCACGATATCATGAAGAAGCTGATCATAACATCAATGACCCCTGTCCTTGCCGTTCGAGGAGGGATCTCACTCGACCGTCCAACCCGGAGGAAGCTGGGTAGGCCAAGTAATACTTGCAGCGAACTCAAAGGTATCAACATCACCTGAAAAGATGTGCCACAAGCAAGGCTGAGCAACTATGCTCAGCAAGACTTAACCGATCGGTGGTACTATTCCACCAACACCTAGACATGCAAACTTTTTGGCTAGGGGGGTTTGTTTTTACCAAAAGCGACTAGTGTAGGTTATTACTTTTAATATTTTAGCCACAAGTTCTAAGTTAATTTACCAGTCTAAGTTAGCAACTATACTAAACAAGCATAGTTTCCAAGCAATTTATGACAAGCATCAATATTAAGATCATCATCCATTTCCATTCTTACTCAGTGTAGCATAGCGATCAAGCAATCCCAAACTGTGAGAGGCAGACAAATTGTTTCGAATTTATTAATCATGCATGGTGAACCTAATCCCACGACATCCGTGTACCATGCTGGGTTCACTTCATTTGTCAGCCGCCCCCATCAATCCCCAGGCACATGGATAGGGCCTACTTCCCTTGGCATACAAGGCTCCATAGTCCTGGACGACACCGTACTATGACCGCACCTGTAGCCACATGATGCACCAGGAGAACTACGTTCCAGAGACAGTAGGGATAAAGCCACGCCCCAGTTCAATCAGGTACTGGGCTTCCCCATCCTATACTAGGTAAGGGATTAATACTTTCAAACACTTGATCACGAACACTAGCACATCTCGACCTTAGTCAGATTCGATTCTCATGTAGACAGATAGGGCAAACCACTGAGTACCGAACATAAGCCTGGCCCCGTCCAGTGTCCTTATAGTTGCAACAGAAGTAAACCAATCAACTCCTATAACTCGCGAGTGACAGGCAATCACTCGATTTTTACCGAGTCCTATTAAGCATTGCAACTACTCGACTTATCAAACTAGTGTTCATGTCAAAGGGTACTAAGTTCATGCATCTAAGGTTTCAATCAACTCCTCGAAATGTAAATGCGCAATCAAAGCATCAACCATATTGCATGTATTTAAAACAGGTAATCATGCACCGGGGCTTGCCTTTGAACTCGGAGTTAGTTAGCTGGTCTTCGGCTTGCTCTTGCACAGGCTCAACCTCCATGTGGTTCAGGTCAACCAGGGGCTCCTCCTCCTGAGCAGGGTGAAGCTCGTAAGTCCCGTCGACGAGGTTCACTTCTACACGAAATGCAAATGCAACAAGTTCAATTTTCCATGCTTTCACATGCAGGATGCAAAACATGAATTATTGCTGAAGTGTAAATTACATTTCGACCACATTCACCTAAACAAGGTTCTAAACTTTCATTATCTTCATGAGGTAAGGTGTGTTGTGGTATAAAACCCGGGGTTGACTTTGATGGTGATTGTGTACACATATAAGGTTTTACAACTTAGACTTCATAAAGAAAGGTGAGGTCATTCTAGGGTTACTCAAGGTTCACTTGGAAAGTTATCCTGTTAATGTTTTTCTATAACTCTTCTAAAATTACCATTTTTACCTTTATTATTATTTAATGTTTCTCTCATTCATTTAATTAGGTTCATCTTCCAAATTTTATTTCCTTAACCAAAAAGCAAGCTATGAAACTACAAATTTAACAGTAACTCATGCACAAGATTATTAAGATTATTGAGTTTCTGTAAAAAAAATTGAGATCCAATGGAGGTGCATAAAAACAATTAAAATTGTTTTAGTACCCTAAGGTAGCATGAACTTAACTATTTTTAAAACACAAACCACAATGAATCTAAGTATGAAATTTTAACAGTGAGTTATATGGGTGAAATTGAGGCTTTGGTGAATTTTCCATACTTTTTATTGAAGGACATCTATTTCCATATATTACTCCTATTTATTTTTCTCTAAAAATAAAGTGGGTTTCATCAAGTCTCAGTCAAGGTTTCATATTTTTCCTATGAACTACTCTTCATCACTGGTCCACTCCATGTGGTTTCACATTTTTCTCAGGATTAAACTTTGTGCAAAAAGATAAATTTATCCTTAGATTTCAATTATAAAACTAAAACAGTAACTTAAAACTCTGTGCTAGGCTCCACATTATTTTTCTAAGCTTTGATTCTTTGAAACAAACAGTTGAGAGTTTGATTCATCATTATTGCCTTTTTTTGTGATTTACTATGATTTAAATAGCCTAAACAATGATTAAATCATACAACATTATTCCTAACAGAGACATGTGCCAAAATTATTTTTATAACAAACTACACTTCACGCTGAGTCTAAAAAATTGATTTGGCATTTTTTCAATTTTTCTACGACTTTTGGGGCATTTACAAAGTTAAACTCATTTTCTGAAAATTTAACTCGAAATATACCGAAACACTTTACACCGGGACCCTTGACAGCTTTAAAGATTCACAATCATATCCTCACGCTATTACAACTAGGCCCTCGCAGAGGTTTTTCAATCACAACTAAGCCCTCGTGGCGGCACGGCGGCGGGCGGCGCGATTCCAGCGAACTTAGGGCTCTAACCAGGGCAATAAGTACGCGGGGAGGCGCGGGAGCTCACCGGGAGGGGTCTAGCGGAGTTTGGGAGGCGGCGGTGAAGAAATTGCGACGAACGCGTGGGGGGACGAGGTGCTCGGGCTGCGGCGAAGTCCGGCGGCGTTGCGGCATCGTCGGGCTTCAGGAGTCCAATAAGCGGCTCGGGAAGCTTCGCAAGGGCACGGTGGAGCTTGCGGTGGCTGCGGCGAGGAGCGGGGAGCTGAGGAGCAGAGGGCTCCACGGAGGGGTTGCGCGGCGGAGCTTGGAGCACGGGAGCGGAGGCAATGTCGCGGGGGGGGGGGGGGGGGAGGTCACAGGCTGCGGGCTTGCCCCTTTTATAGGGCCAGGGCGATGTGGGCGAGCGAGGCGGAGGTGCAGCGTTGGCGGATGGGATTGGAGGGAGGCCCGGGGCGCTGCTGCGGGCGAGGACTGGCGATGGCGCCATTGGCGTAGAGGAGGGGGTGGCGCTGCTGGCGAGGGCGCTGTAGGCGAGGCTTGCGGGCATGGGGCGAAGCAAGGCGTGCGCGGAGAGGCGGCTTTGCTGGGATGCGGCATTGGCGAGGTGGGGCTCCGCTGTGTCCTGTCCAGGGTGCCAATTGGCGGAGTGGTGGCGGCCTGCGCCTGGCGCGTCGCGGGGGTGCGCGCTGAGCAGGGAGCTCCTTTGGGTGAGGTGGAGCGGTGTAGAGGAGCTGTAGAGGGCAGGGGGGAACTATGGCGCTTCACTAGCTGCGGGGCGCGCGAGGCTGCTTTCTGTTGCGGCCGGAGACTGGGCGACGGTGTGGTGCCGGTGGACGCACGCCACGGGGCGGGCAACGAGTGGAGTGCGCGACGTGCGCGATCTGGCGCGAGGGATTTGCGGGATAGGTCGAAGGGCCGGTCTTTGGGACCACTTTATTCAAAATTTTTGAGCTGCGCGACCACTTCTCCCTTTACAAAACTTGTATTCCTCGTAACCAAGTTCAAAACTTGTAAAAGGTTTGAGTTCAAAATCACAGTAGGTTTGGAGTTTTGAAAGCTCAAAGTTTGACAGAACGCGAAATTTTCAAACTTAGCCAAAGTTTCAGTTTTGCCCGGGTTGACCATTTTAGCTGTGTTTGACTTTATTTTTGAAAAGCTTTTGTGCAGATTTTGACCTAACTCCAATAATCAAAGTTGTTAAGAGCTCGTAGCACTAAAACTTTCTTATAAGATTTGACTTGAGCTTACATTAGAAAGTTTGGGATAAAGGGACTCAAAATTGGGACTTTTCCTGTTTTGCTTAATTTGCTAATGATCTGAATTTTTGAGTTTTTGATCGTCTTTTGCTCAATTTCAAACAAAACGCTACATACAAAAGTTGTTAGTAAAGATGAGTTCTACAACTCTTAGTTGGACAAAATTTTAAGTTCTTATATAAAAAATTTGAATTACTGCCTAATCACTCTTTCAGCTCTTTAGGGACAAAAGTGACCTTTTAATTGGGTAATTAGCTGCTAATTGCTCTCTTAGGCTTAATCTAGGTTTAATTAATCTTAGGTTTGTTACACCCAGGTCATTGGGGACGGGATTGGACAGCATCTTGTGTCACGGATCACGCATGGAGGAAGGGCAGAGCTCGAGAAACTACAACAGCTGCTTGGTCAGGTGTCTCTGGACGACAGCGGGGACCGCCGCTCCTCGACTTTGGCTAAGAAGGATAACTCCTTGCGCGCAGGGCCTGTCTATAGATCGATCATGACGGCGGTGGGTGATCCAAGCTGTGCTTTCACTGATTTCGTCTGGAACAACCGTGTGCCGCCGCGCGTGCAATTCTTTGCCTGGTTGCTCATCCAAGAGCGGATCCAATGCCGGGCGTGGTGAATGGAGCGCAGTGCGAGCTGTGCCAACACGCCAATGAAGATTGCAACCACATCATGTTCCGGTGCCCCTTCGCCGCTCAAGTGTGGACGTCTCCTGGCGTGGCTCTCAGGTTGCCGCGCTTTGGACTGTTCCTCGTCCGGCAACAGTCCCAAGCAAGCACTATGACAGTTTTTTGCTACTCATCTGTTGGCGTCTGTGGAAGCATCAACGGAGCACCCCCTCCTTTCAGCGTTTCCGTATGGATTGCAAGCAAGATGCGCAGCGGTGGCCGGTGGCAGATCGCCTGGTTGCTGATGAATGGTGTCAAGCGTTTGCCAATATGTAGAACATTCAGAATACCTGTAAAACCCCCTTTTGACCTCTACAAAACTGCTGAAATTCAGTATTGTAATCTTTTGGCTTACCTAAAAGCCCATCAACGAAAATCAGGTGGGGACGCTCTCCCTCCCTTGACCGTAAAAAAAAAATATACTCTATCTTTCTGTGGAAGGCCAGTAGAAGCACATCATTGCCTACTATACTGCATACAGGTTCTTCAGCTTATCTGCACAAGACATAAACTTTTGGATTGGACCGTAGCGCGTCGTCCGTGCAGTGTATCTGTCCTTTTTCAGCCCGAGCCCAGGCCATCCATCTGCTTCTACTTTGTTCCCTTCCTTTTGTCTCGCGACGCCAAAGCTACGTACCTGCTACTCGATCATCTGTTAGTTTCCGGCTGTCAGGTTCCCAGTTTTGGATCATCTATATGCATGCTTTCGTCGGGGATGCACATTCCTGCTGCTCATCAGCTCTTCCATACCGTGGATCATTCGACGGCCGACATAGAAACATCAGTAGCACATTTCGATGCTGGTCATCCTCTCTGTACTTGGATTGCCATCGCTGAGAAACTTACATAGCAGCAACATGGGCAATAATGCTAGCTGCTATACTTTATATATATGTTAGAATAGAAGCCATGATTGAGTGATCTTTGCAAGACAAGATAACAGAAGAGGGATGTATGTAGTACAAAGAAGTAGACCACCATATGATGTTTCATCCCTGATCAGGCTCGAGAAACCCCGATCGATCGACAAAATCAAGCGATGCGAGGACAAGATTCCCAAGTGCGAAAGGCACCACGCACATGGGTCGGCTTTTGCTAGCGATGTTTCGGTAGCTACTTTCTAAAGGATTGTTCATCACCTCATCATGTCTGGTCTAGAGCAAAGCAAAATGAGAGTGAGCACCTCCTCTGATTCCACCATGCATAAGCATGACACACCAATCATTAGATCATACTACTGGCACCACGGCATACTTCTGGATCCAAACTATTGCTAACATTCCTGACTAGTTAACAGACAACATGCCTGACATACCTCTGAATTAAGTGTAAAATAATCTCCTATACCTTGAACGATATTCGCACACAGAAAGCTTAAGCTCTTCGGATCATGTTTGGAACGTAGGAATTTCACATAAACCAGTATAATTCCTGCAGTGGGACCGTGCAAGAAAATATTCCCTGACTACAAATAATCCTACCCTTTTCCTCCACAAAACTCAAAAAGGTAAAAGGAAAATTAAGGAGCTGTAGCTGCACAGCGAGATCCTTTCTGCCGATCGAGTGCCGACACCTTGGCTTGGCATTGGAATTGGCAGCATCGACACGGTGTGCGAGCCATCCCTGTCTTCTCTTTCAGCCTGCACTGCAGGCGCACCTGTTCATGGGTAAGAGTGATGGCTGAATAACCGTGCGAGAATCTGCTGACGCCTACTCCTGCTCGTCTCTGCGTAACCATCTTTACAGGGCTGCCATCCACCCTTCACTGTCTAAGCATGTGTCTATCACCGGCTGCCGTACGGATTTGACATGCACGCTTTCATGCTTTGGATCAAGCGTGGTCCAGGACCCTGGCCTTGACACTGCCACTGGATACCGCAACTAACCAAGAAAGATTTCATGTCCGTTTGGAAACATAGGAAGAATTCCTATCTGTTCTAAATGTTTCCTATAAAATTTAGACAGAATTACTGAATTACGAACTAACAGTCGTTCTGAATCCTTTGCCATAGATCCCTGAAGCAATTGCATGCATGTGTTGCGCAAAGATGGCCAACTAACGCAACAGTGAGGCCAGCTTATCCAAATTGCACACCACTAGCTAAAGCTAAACTGGCAGCTAGATTCCCTTTCCCTCTCCTTTTAGGCTGGAAACGGACGATGCAGTATTCTACAAGAAAAGCGAGAGAAGAACACTGATCTGCTAGCTCCTGCTGTCCTTTCCCTTTTCTTCACAGAAATCACCAACCAGATGATGACGATGCGATCGACCCTGAATTAACGGATATATAAAACACTCTTAAACAAAGTCCTTGGCAGCAGCTAATATAATAGTTAAGGTAGCTATGATCGAGAACATGCATGGCATGCTATCTATGGCAGTTAAGCAGGATGGAAGCGCTGCATGCAGGCGTGGCAGGTGATCTCGAGCGCGGCGGCGGAGCCGGCGGCGATCCGGCGCGCCGCCATGGCCTTGACGCGCTCCACCTTCTCGACCTCGCCGCGGGCGCGCTCCCAGATGGCCCGCGCCCGCGCGAACTCCCGCTCCGCCAGCTCCAGCTCCCGCCGCGCCAGCTCCATCACGCGCTCCGCGTACGCCCGCTCCGCCGACGCCATCCGAGCCTGCTCCGCCGTGTGCCGCTTCAGCGCCTGCACGTCCGCCGCCGCCTTCTTGCTCTGGTCAGCGGAGGCCGCTGGCGGCGGAGCCGGAGGCGGCGATGGCTGTGGTGCGGGTGGTGGTGGTCCAATGCTGATGGACAGGCTCAGGTCCAGCTGCGGGTGGTCGGAGGTGGTGGCCGGCGGCCGAGGGGCGTGGAAGGCGGCGTCGAGGGGAGTGGTTGTGGGGAGGAGGAGAAGCTGGAGCTCCCTCTCGCCGCGATGGGGCTCCATGGCCGCTGAGAAGAGCGGAGTGAGCATGGCAGGGGGTGTGGTGTGGCCTTACTGTCCTGGGCTTGTGCTTGGTGATGCGGGTGCCGTGGTAGTATGGATCTTTATACGATAACGTGGCGGTTGATTTTACCAGAAAGCCCTTGTGAGTACTAGTGCTCATGGTAGCTGGTGTGCGCGTGGAGTCGTCCTGCCATGCCATGGAATGTTTGAAACCTTCTTGGAGGTGTATCTGATGACACAACTCACGTCTCGAGTGGTCTTGTCGTTAGAGCGTGGAAGTGAACGTGGTCGGACCATTTTGCCCTTGTATAACGGTCATCCTACAGCAAGAGGATTTGGTTTGCAATGAGAGATTGGACAGCTGGGAACTTCCCAGCATCGACGAACTGGGTACAATTTCAATCGGTTTCAGATTGGTGGACAGCTGTAGGGAAAACCGGAAGCACCAGCCCGTGCAATTCACTCGATGTTACTCCTTGTGGTTGTGGTTTGGGAGATTTGGAATGAGCGAAACTCAAGAATTTTCAGGAGAAGATACTCCCGTGCAACTACTTCTTGAATTGCGAAGATCAAAGATCAAGCTGAGAATATGGTGTATAGCTGGCGCAAAAAACCTAAGGCCCCGTTTGGGTCCCTTCATTTTGAAGGAATTGGAATCTATTTAATGAAGTAGGCTTTATGTTGGAATGTGGCATTCCACAACTTTCCAAAGTTTAGATATAAGCTTATCTTAAATTCATGGGGTGGGAGATGGAAATTGATTCTATAGATTATGGTTATTAGAATGGAATTCAATTCTTATAGCACGCTCTTGATTTCGCTTCTCTATAGTAGAAGTGCAGCATATAAGTATCTCTCCCATATCACCAACTATAATATACAACTATATTCCACATACAATTATATTAGCTTAATTAATTTGTGTCTAAATTATGATTATTAGGATGGAATTCAATTCCAATGATCCAAACGGGGCCCAAGGGAGATTATTCCGGGAGAGCAGTCCTTATGGACTCTCCCTTTCTCTCTGTTTTTTTCCTTCTCCATGTAATTTTATAAAATTTTGATTATCCTCTCTATTAATATATGCCGGACAGCAAAGCTGTTGGCGGTTTTCAAAAAAAAAATCCTTGGCCGGGTGTACCGTTAAACTCTTCTCCTTTGATCACTCCTACGTCTCTCCATAAGCTCAAAATGTGTGGGCACTAGCTAGTTTGCTCAGCGGCGGACCCAACGAATAAATCGAGTTCGAGCCTGGACGAACTGTACAACTGCTACCGCCTTTCCTATCTCCGGCAGAGAATATGGTTGCTAATGTAGATGACTGATTTGACCCAGGCAGGCACCCAGGGTCGTCGGGCCCTGGGTCTACACCTGAGTTTGCTCTTACTAATCTTACTATTACTAATTGAAGACTTCTCCATACGAAGCTATCTAGGAATTCTAAGTGGACACTCTACAAAAAGAGAGAAATCCTAGAAATTCTCTCAAAAAAACAAACCATCTAGCCATCAATTTGGTAGGCTCAATCATTATAGCCATTGGATCTATTATATTTTCTAAAAAAATTACCCACCTATACCACTATGAAAATAGTCTAAAGTAACCCCCTAAATCTATATTTAAATTACCCACTCTGCCATCGTATAAAATAAATTAAATGAACCCCCTAATTTTCATCTAAATTACCCACCTATACCATAATATCAAATAACCCCTTAAATGTGCATCTAACTTGCCCACTACAAACATTATATTCACATATGCTATTATTAAAAATTCGAATCCAAATCACCTTCATTAAAAATATGCCCAGAGGTACGTCAATATATGATTTTAAATTGTCTATTTCTTACACTATTGATATAGAAAATAATAATTAAGGTGTGTGTCACCATTTATAAATATATAGAGGAAGTAATGAGAATATAGATATTCATGCTAAAATAAAGCTCAAACTTGAAGTTCATTAAACAAATTGAACCGCATACATGCGATGCAAAGTGAAAAACAAGAAAGAATCTAAATGTGGATGAAAAAGTTGTAGAGTACTTACTAACTAAAGTCGATCACAATTGGTTGTATAAGTATTGTGTTAGCATATTTAATAAATGAGAGAGAGCTCAAGGTAACAGTTTTGATAGTAAGTTATGTGCCCTTATTTTTGAAAATTGGAAATGATGCATTAACTTTCACAAGACACGCTATGAAATTCTCGCAAAATTCAAAAACATCTGGGCATTAGTACCCTAATAATCATAGTCATTGGTCTATTATATTTTCTAAAAATTACCCACCATTATCATTGTGAAAAATATTATAATGGCATAGGGGGTAATTTTTATAATGGTATAGGTGGGTATCTTTTTTAGAAAATTTAATAAATCCTAAACTGATATTTAAATTACCCACCTCCACATTATAAAAAATTAATTTACAGTAAACCATAATATTTGTATAAATTATCCATACATGTAATTATAAAAATAACTTAAAATTATTTTCTAAATTTATATCTAAATTACCCACTATTAAAAATAATCTAAAGTAAGCAGCAAAATTTTAATCTAACTATTTCCATGTTCATTGTACAGAAATATCCAAAAGTAAACAAATATATGATTCTAAATTACCTATTTTTGTCGTTGTTTTGACCGAAGTCTGCAGGCGAAGCCTCTACCTATTTTTTTTATAATTTTTTATTCTAGACTTTTTTAATTCGCTCCCACAGGGAGTTGAACCCATGCCTGTTGGGTGCTACTCAGTTGCTCTAACAACTAGGCTAGAGGCGCTTTCGCTGTTTTTGTCGTTGTTAATATAGAAATACTAAGTTAACGTATATATACATGATGTGTGTCAACGAGTAGATCATTTATACATGTATGGGAGGTAGCGATGAAAAATACTAATTTTTAATATTAAATGCAATGTATGTAGGTGCATTGTAAGGTGAAAAGTATGAATCTGGATAAAAAAGTGTATAGAGTAATTACCAATTAAATTCAATCAAAACTAGAGTATTGTAAGAATAAATAAAAGAGTCGCATATAATTGATTTTGATTATTAGCTAGAGAATTTTATTTTAAATAATTATAATTTTTTAAAATTATTAGCCCGTGCAAAGCACGGGTTGATGAACTAGTTCTAATAGTAATAGATGACAATGTATAGTAGACTATGTGCTTTGAAGTAATACCAATAATGAAGGGACGCCGATGCCAACTATCACTACTTGTGATTATCGGTTCCGAGATCAATATTGATATTGGTACCATGATTAGGGCTGAAAATTCTGGTTTTTGCCAAATTATGCAAGTTTCCATGCTTAAGCCACATAATAGTTGCCGACAAAGCAAGCGTTCATGAGTAGCTAAGCAAACTATGTCCACTGAATATTTTTGCTGAAAAGCATGGTTTAACGCTACAGAACCGGGCTTTACTACCAATCTATCACCGTCTTCCAGTTAAGGAAAAATCAGTAGTAATACGATTATCACTACTGTCCTCACAACTAACAAGGGCACCGTCACCACAAGTCCCTTCCATCGCCTCTCACTGGAGCGCCTCCTTTATTGATGGAGAGGATTTCTAGGTAGAGCGAGATAATTGGATTCATCTGGTTGGTGCCATTGTCATATGAGCAAGACATCGGATTCAGCAACTGTCTCTTTAGATCATTTTTTGTGAACGTAATACTGATATAGACACTCATATATACGTACGTAAACTCGCCTCACGCCTTTTGGATTTGGCCACACACTACTCCACAAATGCCTATCACCGCCGGCTCCAAACCCCTCTTCACCGCTGGTTTCAAATTCGTCATATGAAATTCGACGGTGAAGGGGTACCCCATCACGCTGCCCCGTTGCCGCCGTCGCCGCTGCCAGCCCGCTGCCCCGCTGGATCCGGCCGCCCGGCGGATCCTCGCCAGCTGGAGGCAGAGGGGAGGCGGCGGGGAGGCAGAGAGAGATAGGGATAAGGGGAGAGGAGGAGGAGGGGTTAGGGAGGGAGGGAGGGAGGAAGGGAGAGAGGTGCACCTGGGAGGCCCCGCCGCCGCCATAGCCCTGGACGCTACCGCTGGATCTCGTTGCCGCTCCCCCGGATCTCATCGCCCCGCCGCTGACGGTCCCGCCGCCCCATCCCGCTAGCCACCACCACCGCACCTCGCCCTCCCGCCGCTCCTCGCCTCAAGCCGGGGAGGGAGAGGGAGGGGTCGGCGACGGTGCGGTAGGGAGGGAGAGGGGCGACACGGTGGGGGAGGGAGAGCCGGAGAGGAGAGGGAATGAGTGGAGGAGAGAGGGGGAATGAGTCGGAGAGGATAAGGCCCGTGGAGTTGGGGAGCGGGGCGGATTGGAGTTGTGCAATTCAACGGAGGTGTATAAAAATTTCGGGTCCGAACCTCTGGACATCACCGCCGGTTTGTATTAGGAGCCGGTGATGATAACTATCACCGCTGGTTTTAGCGTTTACCGCCGGCTCATGTAAAATCCGACGGTGATAGCATTTTCTCTAGTAGTGACACCACCAATGGTTTCGATGGACCCATCTCCAGTGGCAGAGTGGAGGGGTGTGAAGGCACCTACGGTGGAGGGAAATCTGGCCAGCTCTAAATTTGTTGGATCGACCGTGACCGCCTTCTCGATGATGGCAGAAGCAGTGGGCCAGCGAGGTGAATGTGCCGGCAGAGGTTGAGTGTCACTAGCAACCGGGTGCCTTGCGCTGGTCAATTTCTTTCTTCCTTTTGTTTTCTAGAAATTCTATCACTGTTGGTACAAAAAACCGACAATTGTAGCAAACCATTTTCACTAATCGTTACCTACTGCCGGTTCCGAATTCGGTAGCGATGCATGTAGTTTGGAACTGCAGCAAAGTTCTTTTGTGTAGTAGACTAGTAGTGAAGCACCATAACCATGACTATGTTACTGTCGGTTGGTTTTTTTTCCTCAAACATGCAGGAGAGCTGCATATCAATATATTAAGAATTACTGTCGGTTGCTAACATGAACTGGTAAGGATACTTATAAAGCGTGCTAATATTTCATCTCCATTAATTTCTAATGCTCTCTCATCTTAGAAAACATTTTATTCTCACGCATAGATGCGAGTCACAAGACACTACACTCATGGGATGTGATAGAAGGAAAGCAAAAATCTACTTATACTAGCGTTCGCTTTTACCACAAGTGCACACCATGTGAAACTGCGCTGGATGCGATCGGGGTAGCAGCACGTGGTTTGGGTTGGGCTTAATGTGGCCGGGGTACCAGCGATGGTATTTTCATGCTTTTTTCTTTTCTCCTTGGGATCACTACCGCAACTTGGGCGAGGTATACCTTGGAGATGATGACACGTGGAATTAGCATGGGTTTCCCTTTCGAGCTGGAGAAGGAGACCACCCGGCCTCTTTATCGAAATCGAAATAAAGGTTTGTATAATGCACGTGACATTATCTCAAGAAATGTTTGTTTGGTAGCTAGATAGGCAGCTTTGCTTTGTTACAATCACTGTCAATCTCAGAGATGAACAAACCAAATCAGCGTAAAGACCACAAATTGTTCTCTCGGAGTTCTTTTGATCCATGATCTCCTTTTGTGCACTTTTAAGGTCGGCATGAGGTGGTTTCAGATACGATCCATGATTTCTCCCCTACAGGGATATCGTTGCATATGCTCTTTTGAGTTCGGAGGAGCTTCCTCTACTATGCATGGCTTAGTATACTCTGGTCCCAAGCACTGGGCCTTGTATGGAGAGATCAACTTAATTGAGATGAATCTGTGCGTCACATATCTTCACTAGTAGAGAATTGGCCTTTAGTTCCGGTTGGTAGGGTGCAAATCTCCCGAAAATCCATCCGGGATAAACCAATCGGGACAAAAGGGGGTTCCTTTTGTCCCGGGTCACTCAACCGGTTCCTTGCTATCCCACCTACACACCACATCTGACTATGTAGGGGATGCTATCCTTTTGTATTAACTCGTGGGGGACCCTTTTATCCCGGTTGGAAACACCAACCGGGATAAAAGGGTTCGAGGGATTTAATCCTCTTCCAATTACCTCGTTGGGGACCCTTTTATCTCGGTTTGAAACACCAATCGGGATAAATGATCCCCTTTTATCCTGGTTGGTATTACAAACCGGGATAAAAGGCTCTCGACCCTTTTATCCCGGTTGGTGTTACCAACCGGGATAAAAGGGGGGGTCTTTTATCCCGGTTGGTGTTTCAAACCGGGATAAAAGGCCTCTCAGGGTCTTTTTTTCCCAATAGCCTTTGCAACCGGGATAAAAGGTCCCGGTTGGTGAGCCCCCCACCAGTGACCGAGCTTTAGTCCCGATTGGTGAACCTTTTGTCCCAGGCCAACTTTTAACCGGAACAAAAGGGGCGCATCGAAAACCAATTCTCTACTAGTGCTTGCTGTAGATCAATTGGAGACCTGGTGACCAGCCAGTAAAATGCAACATGATATACAGATCGGAAGCTTTCCGAGACGTGTGGTAGGAAGTGGCCGGGGGGTGGCGCGAGCACGGCCGAGAAGCTTGC
The DNA here is from genome assembly GCF_005286985.2 of Setaria viridis. Classification (NCBI taxonomy): domain Eukaryota; kingdom Viridiplantae; phylum Streptophyta; class Magnoliopsida; order Poales; family Poaceae; genus Setaria; species Setaria viridis. The sequence goes on along the minus strand of NC_048263.2, from coordinate 23,948,465 downwards.
GGACCAGAGAGAAGGGGCTCGGGAAGAAGAAAAGAGAAGGAAGACGAAGGCCAGCTGACGGAAGAATGACAACACATCCACCATTGGATCAAGATCTAGCGGTCAAAAGAAATTGAGGTGTGGAACAGGAAAGAAATGCCCGAGTGTTGTATATATGTAGATTTTTAGATAAAGGATTAGTTAAAATATTTGAACCTCTATATCAAAGTGCAACATATCCTGCATTATTACAAAATGGTCCACGCATGGTCAACAAAAGGACAGCATAACGTAAACAACTCATATTGAGTGTGGCATATATATAGGTAGGCTAAGATGAACCAAGTTCCTGGTTTGAGGGCAAAAGAGAGATGGCAGGGAGAGACGCGATTCCCTGAGGAATAAAGGCGACGGAGAAAAATATGAGCAAGAGAGGTCCTGTTGCGCTGATGGCGATGGTGGCCAAAGGCTTCCGTTGGATGTCTGCTGGGCGGCAGTGGTGGGAGACCATGATGCACGAATCATTGTCCCCGAACACAGCCGGTCTCTGTCGTCCCGGCCGGACCCCTCATCAGTCACCCATGCAGAGATCGAGATGCTCATGCTCTGGTGATGGAGAGAACACAATTCAGCAACACCAGCGCATGCAAATGCAACGCAGGCTCCATTTGTAAAGCTGATCCATGTGAGCAGCTGCTGACCTAAGCTAGAGCTGCAGGCATGCTTACACGATGATGCGATGCAAAGCTGCATGCTGTTGGGGTGCGCTCTGCCTCTGACCTGACATGCTCCATGTCCCTCCGGTCCCTTGAGATCCGATACCCCTCAGGCATCAGGCCTCAGCTTTATTCCAGTGGCGGAGGCAGGAATTTTAGAGAGCGGCAATACGTAGAGCTAACAATGACAAGTAATACACATGAGTATATTATATAACATACATATAAGATTAGGAAATCATGATAAATTCAAATTAAGATATTAAAATAATTTTTCAGTACACAATTTCAAGACTTAGATAATGAAACACAAAAGATAAACCTAAATGCTATTTGGTAACTACAGCTGCACATGAGCACGGTTACGAGGTAGCTACCTCTTGCGACTCTTCAAGTTTTGAAACCGCCGAAGAATAGTAGCTTCATTAAGTGAATTGAAGTTCTCGCTCAATATAGCACACCATCAAGTTGTTGAACCCATCATCAGCAATCTTATTGCGAGATTTAGACTTGATAGTCTTCATAGCTGAGAAAGCCCTTTCAACAGTTGCTGTTGACACCGGCACCAACAATGCCGATTCAATGAGCTTGTAGACCAATGGAAAAACCAAATATTTTTCAATTTCAACCATTTTTTGGACAAACTTGCAATATCTTTGCAATTAGCAAAGGCAGCATGCCTCCTTACATGAAGAATATAGGTCTCCAATTGTCCCCTTATGACTCCACGATCATGATTTGAGAAATCCTCATCATAAATTTCAGCAAGCTGAGCCAGCTTGTTGACATCAAAACTACAGAAAGAGTTCTTTGGATCAAGACAAGAAAAGCACATCAATAGCTCCGTCGTGACTTCACTAAACCGATGATTCATCTCAGCACATATTTTATCAAGAACAACATAGAAAATCCCAACACGATAATGATGAAGATTAGTAATGGTAAATCCATCCCTCCTTGAACGACCCCTCACTGGTATTTCCTCGGCTATATTTGGAATAGGAATACCATTCACATCACAAAATTGTCTTGCCTCATCAAATAAGTTATCCCAGTCACTTTCTCTCATGGTGTTAAATTGAGCTTTTACATCATGGATAATACAATTGAAGTATATATTGCAATCAGATTAACATCAAAAGGAACACTAATATTGTGAGAAAAGCAATATTGTAAGAAAGAAAGGGAACAGCTGAATAAGAACTAACGTCAAGAGCATTAACAATATTGAAACCTTTTGTTTGTAAGGCGTGTGAGAGCTTATTTGTGATGCCAAGCAACTTTAACATAAGCACCATAATAAAAACAAATTCAAAGCATTCTAATTTTTGTATCAAACCAGCTGCTTGATTTGGCACTCGTGCATCTTCATTAACTATTTGAAGGATCTTTATCACTGAGTCCCACATTTGGGACAAGCGAACCAAAGTAACATGATGTGAACCCCATCTAGTATCTCCAGGCCTAGCAAGAATAGTTTCTTGATTCAAGCCTCTTCCTGTAGGTACCTCGCCAGTTTCAATAGACCTCAGAATATTTTGACGCTGGTTGTCAATTAGTGTGTCCCTTCTCTTGCAAGATGTACTTGTTGTGGTCACAATCAAAGATATATACTCAAAGAAATCATTGATAGAAGAGCAACAATTCGCAATAGAAACAACAACCAGCTGTAACTGATGGGCAAAACAGTGGACATAGAATGCATACAGGTTTTCATCTAGAATCTTTTTTTGCAGTCCATTAAATTCACCTCTCATATTCGAAGCCCCATCATATCCTTGCCCTCGTATCCGAGAAACTGATAATTTGTGCCTATCAAGAACCGCAAGCAATGCTTCCTTTAATGCATCAGCTATAGTCTCCTTGACATGTACAAGAGCAAGACATCTTTCAACAACATTCCCTTTAAAATTCACATACCTGCAGCAGTGCAACAATTAAAAAAAACACTAATAAAACTGAATATTGTACAGATTATACAACTATAATAGAACCGACACAATATACTAGTTGCAAACCTTAAAATAACAGCCATTTGCTCTTTTACTGATATATCACGTGATTCATCAATGAGAACAGAGAATGGCCTGTTACCAATCTCTTCCATAATTGCTTCAGTTATTTCTTCTGCACAACACCTTGCAAAATCCTTTTGGATACCAGGGAAGTCATCTTATAATTTAAGCCACCTCGATCATAGGCATTCCTGACTTCTTCATTGTTGTCTTTTAGAAAATCTATCAACTCTAGAAGATTGCCTTTGTTCAAAGAGGAAGAAGATTCATCATGCCCACGAAAAGCTAGGCCTTGCTTTAAGAGATATCTTGAACATCGTAAAGTAGAAGTTAAACGAGTTTGGTATAATTCTTCCGATTGTTTACTAGCTCTATTTAATACTCTCTGCATACTCTGTCTTTGATTTTTAAAGTCATCATATTTCTGAACACACTTGTTGTGAGCACTACCTACACCACCAACATGTTCAGGTAATGCTTTGTATGCATGTTTCCAATCTCTCCAGCCAATTTGTTAAATACATCATAACCAAAATGATGTGCTCTCCCCGGATGCTTGAAAAGGAAGCAATAAAAGCAATAACCAGCATCTTTCGATTCACTATATTCTAACCAATTATATTTCTTATACCAACCCACAGAAAAGCCCCTTGAACCTGGAACTTTCAATATATTTGTTGGTTGTGATGGACCTTTCAATATGTATGCTCTCCTAACTTGGTCTTGAATTTCAGGGGCATATTCATATATTTGTTTTCTAAGAGCTGGATCACATACAATTTCATTAGGATTAAACTCACTGGTGAAATTGTCCATGTGTGGCTCTTCTATGTTTGGATTTCTTTCAGGTTCATTACTTCCACCACTGCCAGCATCAGCATGAGAGGTCCTTCTATCAACCAAAAAACACCTCATCCCTAAATAAAAAAATGTAACCTGTACAAATTAGATAACTGAAATTAACCTATGCATATTACTATATTAGATAACTGAAGTTATTCAAATTAATTACCAATCCTCCAGAAATCAAAAGCGACGCGGATGAGCTACACTACCTCCGATTTGATGCCAGCTAGGTCCCCTGCTTTGAGGATCGGATGAGCCTCGTCTACGATCCCGACGGTGTCGGCGCGTCACCACCCCATCCACCCCCATCCCGTTCTTCGGCTCCGCGTGCACCCTCCTCTCCCGCCCGCTCCCTTAGTGAAGCGTCCCCACATAAGTAGAGACTAAATGTGATCCAATTATCAGTCCCAGGAGGCTGATAACACATTTATTCAATAGATAGTTCAGAAACCGTACAACTCCCGAAGGAGCGGGCGGGCAAGCCACACCCAAAGCAAGACTAAAGCGATAACAATGCAAATCCAAGTTGCCGTCCAGTCGGACTCGGGGCTGCAATCGGAACTATGCGTCAGCGGAAGCATCCTGCAAAAGGGCCAACACCGCAGGCAGCGTTGGGTGCAGACGCAACCTCCTACTCAAAGTCCTCGGCGACGAAGTCCGGATCCTCCTCTGAAGCAACAACACAAGGGTGAGTACAAAAGTACTCAACAAGTCCAACCCCATCCACGGAGGGGAATACCACAAGCATATGCATATGATTCAATAAGGATATGGTTACGGTCTATTTGCAACAAAGCTAGATTTTTGACACATGCAGGGTTTCGTTTTAAAGAATTTTCATAAAACAGTTTCTTAATAAATGATATATCAAGTGGTGTTGACCCTACACAAAGGATCCAAGTTTTATTGCTACCGGACTCCCCGTCCACCGTAGCGTACGGCACAACTGCCGGACACTTCCAAAATCCAACACACACACCATAAAAACCAGTCATCTCCCAAAATCTAGTTGTGTGACCGAGCCGTAACTCGTCCAATGCCGTGGACACGGCTACCCGGATAGGTTTTAACTCTGCAGAGGTTGTACACTTTTCCCACAAGTAGGGTACCGTATCACGATCACCTTAGTGATGGTACGGATCCTAACAAAGCCATTACCCACCTCAGCCAACACTGAATAGTCAACACGGAAGCACCCAAGGGGTTAGCAACCCATCCACGGGGCCGAAACCGGGACCTAAGTCACCAAGAGCTTAGTCCTTTTCCAAGGGCTCCCGTTGCTCACCAGCACACCTGAAGCCTAGCAGTTTAGCTAGTGGGGTTTATTCTAAGCCGTTGCCCATACAACGGTCGAGTGGTTGCACGATGATGGAATTAGGCAAGATGACACATCAACTCGGCCCTTAGCCATGACAAGATGGATATCTCCCAACTCTGCTCAACCACTAAGGTATGAGCCCAACAATCCGGCATTCCACACAAGAAACGCCCATCCATCTCATCCACCACCTCTCTTTACACCCGAAAACCCAACTCCTCAGTTGAACATACTCACACATTTATTTTCCGAATAAACAGATGTAGTCATGATTGAATTTGGATAATGAGTTCCTAAGCATTCTAGCAGTATTTATCATCTAAACAGAGCAACTCATATTTAGAGATAAATATGGGACAACAAGGAATAATCATAACAATCAAGGGGTGGCTATCCAACCATGTCTTGCGATAAAACAATATGCATTTTATAAAACAGGCCAATAGGTTGTGTTTGAAAAACTAGGTATTAAATATGCATCAAAGGGTGAGATTGGACTTGCCGTTCTCAAAGCCTTCCGGGAGCTCCTGCTCGCGGTACTGGTCCTCGGGCTCAGGCTCGCGGTCGAACTCCTCCTCGCGCTCCTCCTCGGGTACACCGCGATCTACGGCACACACAAACGAGCACACAATAAATAAAAAGGAAAAAGATTTTACCCGTTGAGCTCCGAACAGGAAACATGAACGGAAAATAGGTAGGAAGGGTATTTTCATGAACTTTGGATATGCCTCGGCGGAAGTATATGAAAGGAGGCCGTGGTCGAGTTTGGGATCGATTGGAGGAAATTTGGCGCATGAAATGACGGGTTAAAGGAGTATTAGGGGCTTTAAAATGAGGTTTAGGACTAAACCGCAAGAGCAGGGGCCTATCTGTAATTATTTCTGGAATGGTGGAAGGACTTGTTCGCGAATAATGGAAACTGGTGGGTTAGATCGCGAGGAGAGGGATTTATCCCTTTCTTCTTCCTGGAGACAACAGGAGGTGGAGGAAGGGATGGCCGGCGGTGGGCCGCCCGGCCGGGCTCGCCGGCGGCGAGGCCGAGCGGCAGGGGAGGAAGAGGAGGGTGTGGGGGGCCCATTTTGGCCCTCACCTTGGCCGATCGCGGGAGGGAAGGAAGGGGCGCGAGCGGCATTCTGGTGGCGGTGGTGGAGGTAGGCAAGGTGCTCGTGGTGATGGTGTGGAGGTGCAGGGCTCGGCTCCCCTGTTTTATAGGCGGCGCAAAGCAGGCGGAGGCTGAGGCAATGATGGCGGCCGGACCTTTGGCCGGTGGCGTGCCGGGGTGGTGAAGCTCGTGGACAGCGTGGCAGTGTGGTCGACGAGGGCACAGGAGCGGCGACCGGCGACCGGCGACACGACATGACGCACCCGGCCAAGCACTAGACGCCAAGGCGCGAGCGGGCGCGGCACGGCGCGGGCAGCGGGCTCGGGCAGGCGCGGGCGCGCGGCCCAGCGCGCGTGCGCGCACAGAGCGCCTCGGCACGCGTGCCAGGCAGGGGGGGCGCCAGGCGCCAGAGGAAAAAGGGGTGGCAGGGAAAAGAAAGGGGAGAGAGAAGGAGGAGGAAGAAAGAGAAGGAAGAAAGAGAAGGAAAGGAAAAGGGAAAGAAAGAGGAGGGAAAAGAAAGAAGGAAAGAGAAGGGAGAAAAGGGAGGGGAAAAATGGCAGGGATTGCGGGATTTGACGGCACGCGTGATGGACTTGACGGGCACGCGGCGAAAAATACGGGGACGGAAAAAGAGGGTCGATGACGTCGGGACCGGAACGGTGAATCCGACGGAAAGGAGGAGATTTGACGGGGCTCAACGGTCGGAAAATTTTGGAATGCATTTTTAACGAGTGATTTAATTCGGTAGATTTTTACGGGCGTTACACTTAGCACCACCGGCTCGCCGCTACGCGAAGGCTCAAATCGATTGGAGACTGACTGATTGAGGACCAGAGATGTAGGGAGACAGATTGGGGTTGGGGCAGACCTGGGAACCGATTGGGGTTGAGGTCATCGCGTCGTTTCGGCCTCCCCGCCTTGGAGTAATGGAGTCTCCTCGGATCCTCCATGCGGCGGTGCTTGACGGCTCGACGGGCGACGGCTCGGTGCCTTGGTCACTAGGAGTTGGAGCGTCTGGGATTAGCGGAAGCAGGCAAGCTGCGACAGGGGCTCCGCCCATTATCGTTGTCAAGATTTGCGGATCAAGACTTAGACTAGTAAATTTCTTTTATGCGTGTAAGGCTTCGGATGGTGGCGTGGGAGACACGGGGTTAGACTGGTTCGGGCAAAAGAAGCCCTACGTCCAGTATCGAGGATGCTCGTGTTGCCCACGCGGGGTTCTGTTGTAGGGGTTACAGGTGAGCGAGAGAGGGAACTGGTCCCAGGTCTCTTGTGTGCTTGTGCTCTAAGGGAATGTAGGAATGTGCTGTTGGCTTGAGGAAGAAAGTCTCCCCCCTGTCTCTGGCCCCCGATGCCCCTTTTATATCGTAAGGGGGTTGCCGGGGTTACAGCTGAGACCGGGTGATGAGAGCCGTAAAGAGTTTAAACGTAGTATGGTAAAAATACAACACGAAGGGAGGAACCAAGTTCCTAGGCGCCCGGCGCCCTCGCCGGCCTTCGGTGTCTGCCGGCGCGTATGCTGGAGGAGGAGGGCGGCCGTGCGCCAATTGTCGTCGTGCCCTACAGATAGCCTCTTCGGTGTCCGTAGGCGCCGGGTCATGATGAGGGTGTTTTGTCGCCACTCTGGTGTCCGTTGGGAGGGACGGCGGATGCCGCCGTGCTGATGATGGCTCGCGGAGAGCGGGCGTCATATCCCAGCTGCCAGGTGCGCGGGGCCCGAGAACGGGCGAGTCTTCCCTCTGCTTCGGATGGCGCAGGCCATGAGTACCCTGCGGCGAATGGAAGGAAGCCGCCGGTACTGTAGCTTGTACAGTGTGGTCGTGCGTGGGTACTTGCAGCGGGTTGCGTGAGGAGCGCGGTCATCCTTCTTCCTGCCAGACCTGCGACGCATTTATGATGAGGTCGACAAGGGGGACCCATGGGATCGTTGCCCTGATCATCCGGTCTGCGCCCGAGGGGGATATCCTTCATGTGGACCCCATTGGGTCCGACCCCCGTGCCCAGGGTCGGGCGAGGCGGAACCTTGTGGCGAGGGGTCGGGCGCTCCCGACCCCGGGGTCGCAGTCGGACGAGGCGGAATCTTACGGTGAGAGGTCGAACGCTCCTGACCCCGGGACCGTGGTCGGGCGAGGCGGAGTCCCACTCATGTTGGGCTTGACGGCGATTTCGTTATCTCGGATGGGACTGGGCCTTCATGATTGTTTCTTTAAGCGGTATTTTGGAGATCGTTAATATTTCCCCCCAACAGTAGCCCCCGAGCCTGTGGTGGAGCAAGAGTGCTCCTCCGGAGGCTTCTTTCGCCGTTTCGCCGGAGATCTTCTGCTCGTCCTGCAAGTTGGCGCCGCATTTTATGGCGACAGGGGCGTCGGCTTGATTGGGGGTAGGGCGTGTTGTTAGCCCAGCTTGGCCGGGGAGCCTGCGAATCGCGACCACACGCGTGGTCGTTGGTTGCGACGCTAGCCCCCGAGCCCCCGCGCGTTGCAGGAGACCGATCGGGAGGCTAGGTCGACTTTTGATCGTTGCCCCTCAAGCGTCCGTTCGCTACGACGAAGGGGTTGAGCCGTGCCACGTTATCCTCGTTGGACGAACCGTGGTGCTTGTTGAGCTGCGAACGGGTAGGTTCGAGTGGAGTCCCGGTCCCCGTTCGGGGGGGTCCGGCTCGGGCCAAGCTGGTGGCGTACTCCGGTATCCAGCCGGCCAGTTCATATAGTTCCCGGGTCCGTTCGGCCGGATCCGGGGGCTCGTTGCCTTTCCTCGTGGAAAAACCATGAACTTTATGCCGGTCAGGACTCGAACGTGAGGTTGGGATGCCCTTGGCTTTCGCTCGCCTGGGTGTTGGCCGCTGGCGGACCCGTCCCTTCTCACCCCTCGCTCGGGGGATGTCCTGAGGCAGCTGTCGAACCCGTGGTGGGCTAGCCTTCGAACCTCTGGATCGTAATGGGCCATAGGGGCGTTTTCAGCCCCGTATCCCTTTCTTACCTTTCGGTGGGCCTTGGGCCGAATCGGGGCGGATGTTGCATTTGGGCCGAGCGTGGGGTACGTCGTGGGCATGCCTTCCGGGAGATGGAGTTATGGAGAGCGCCGACCCATGAATCGAGGAGGATAGGATGTTTTCGCGGCCGATCGTGCGTGCGGTTTCCGAAGAAAAAGTGGGCGTGAGGGGGCGTACCTGGTGCCGCATTTATGGCGACAGGGGCGTCGGTTCTGCTTCCCCCGCGCCTCTCCTATAAAAACGGGTGCCCCGCCTCGCTGGTTCTGCCCGCCTTCTGGTTTCAAGCCCTTTCGCCCTCCGGACTCACCCTTAGCTCATCTGCGCCCGTTTCGTCTTCCTCCGCTCCAAACTGCGCCCTTTCTCCCCACCCCCGTCAAGCTTCCTCCTTCTCCGGCGATGGGATCTTGGGGGATCTCTCACTTCAACTCCTCGCGCGCCGAAGGCCTGGTGAGGAAAGGCCTCCTCTGCGAGAGGACGGAGGCGGGCGAGTGGGAGCTGCCGGGGTCGGAGCAGGTGCCGTCGCCTCCCCCCGGCTACGTCATCTCCTTCGCTCATTTCCATGAGCGGGGGTTCGCGACTCCACCGAGCCGCTTCTTCCAGGGGCTCCTCCACTACTACGAGCTCGAGCTGCAGCACCTCAACCCCAACGGGATCCAGCGCATCGCGGCATTCGTCGCACTGTGCGAGGGGTTCCTGGGCATTGAGCCCAACTTCTCGCTGTGGAAGTACTTCTTCGCGGTGAGCCTGTACCAGAAGACGGAGAAGAGGGGGAGCCAGCAGCGGTCGCCCCCGGTGCCGATTGGGTGCGCCGGAATCCACCTCCGCCATACTCGCTCCAAGGAGTATATGGTGATAAAGACCTCGGCGTCCCACAAGGGGTGGCACAACCAGTGGTTCTATGTGAAGAACTACTCGGACTCCCCCCTGCCGAAGTTCACCGGCCGTACCATCGACGCGGCACCGGAGGTGTGGGCGTACGGGCCGGTGGAGAAGGAGAAGAAGCGGATCCTCGACCTGCTGCAAGCTATCGAGCATCTGAAGAGGAGGGGGCTTAGCGGCGCCGGGGTCATTGGGGCGTACCATGCCCGGCGAGTGGCGCCGCAAATGCTCCGGGTCCGCTCGCTCGCCGCCATGACTCCGGGCGCGCCGACCGAGGGCACCGCCTTGGCGGCGGGTGCGCTCGCCGCCTCCGAGATCCGGCAACGGATTTGGGAGGCATTGGAGGACAAGGATGCTGAGTACCCGGTGCCTGGGCACCCGCCGATGCGCCCAGACGCGGGCTTCGTCGACCTGGTAAGGGATTGGGGCGCCGACCTCCTTTCTTCGCGTCTCGTAGTCGTCATCCTGACGCGGGGCCATTTCGCGTTCGCAGGGCACGCTGACCCGGGTCGTGGACTCGCACCCACCGGTGCCGGAGGATGCCGATCGGCGGACGCAAAATCATCTCCTTGCCGAAGCGTAGAAGCGCCGTAAGGACAAGGAGACGGCAAAACGGCAGAAGAAGGCCGCCAAGGAGCTCCAACAGTGGCGGAGAGGGCGGGTCGTGTCAGATGGCGACGACGACGACGACGATGATGATGAGGATGAAGATGAGGAAGATGATGAAGAGCTGATTTTGTCCCTTCGGTCGGGCGCGCTCGTAATCCGGGAGGTGCGCTCGCAGACGGCCGTGGGGGAGGAGACGGAGGGGACGTCCGCCCGGACCTTGGCTCCGCAAGGCCCCAGGGCTGCGCCGCAGGGGTCGGCACGGGACGCCCCCCTGGGGTCGGCGCGAGGTGCCTCCCTGGAGCCGGCGCGGGACGCTCCCCAGGGGTCGGCGCGGGACGCCCTCCAGGGGTCGGCACGGGGCGCCTCTCAGGAGCCGACACGGGGCTTCTCCCTTGAGCCAGTGCGGAGCGCCCCCCGGGGGTCTTCGGAGCCCACCCCCGCCGTTGCCCAGGAGCCGGCGCGGGGCGCCCTCCAGGAGTCCGCCCGGGGCGCTCCCCGGAGGTCCGCGGAGACTGCCCCTGCCGTCGCGCCCGAGACTGGAGGGCAGCGAAGCGGCGACAAGCGTCCGCTACCGGATGCCCCGGGGTCGGCGTCGGGCCCCGAGGCGAAGCGCGCGCGCCGTCCTTGTTCTTCAGGAACGTAAGTTAGCCTTCCTCGTGCGTCTCGCTCCTTTCCCCTTCTCGTGTTCATTCCTGCTGACGTTTGTTCATTGATCCGCAGCGCCCCCCCCCCCCCGTGGTCTTGTCCTATAGCTGGCGCCCAAGAAGGCGTTGCGGATGTCGTCCTCCTCCGTGGGGCGGACCGTGGTCCCGCCCACGGCAAGCGGCGGGGTCCCTGATGAGGTCGCAGGTTCCTCCGCGGAGGCGGCCCCTGTGACGGCGGCCGGCGGAGCGTCGGTGGCGTCGGTCGCGGGAGGGGGAGCGGACCCCGTTCCGCCTTCTGCTTCCCCGGTCATTCCTACGGCGCAGAGCGTCGTCCCCCAGGGTCCTCAGGCCGGGGAGGTGATCGACCTTGATGCCGATGAGGCGGAGGGGACGACGGCGACGGGAGGCGGGACGGATGTCCCCGCAGCCGCAGCGGGATCGGCGGCGGTAGCGACAGAGGAGGGAGCGTCCACCTCCGCGGCCCCGGCGGAGGAGGCAGCGGTGACGGAGACGGGGACCTCCGCCCCGAGGTCCCAGTGGAGGTGACACCGGCGGCGGAGGCGGAGGAGCCCACTCGAGGGACTCCGGAGGGAACGGGGGAGCCTCCCTCGGCGGTTGCTGCGGAGGGCGAGGTGACCGTGGGGGTACTTGTCCCGCGGCCCGCGTCGGAGGCGGCGGGACCGTCGGGTGAGTCCGCGGCGATCCTGACAGCGACGGGCGTGCAGGCGTCGAGGCCATCGGCGGCTTCGGCCGCTGCTGGGTCGACTCCCGCTTGGACGTTGGCCAGTCCCATCCCCAAGGTGTAGAGGGGGTCTGTCTTACGCTGGGCGTCCCGTGAGGACCCGCCGAGGCACCTCTTCACCCTGGATGACACCGCGGAGTGGCACAAATGGCAGGCGGTGCAGGGTGGCCTCGCCAACACCCGCGCGGCTCTGTCCTTGGCGATGGGGGCTTTGGACAACATCGTCCTCCCTGGTAGCTAGGTACGTTGCCCCTCCTGTTGGCTATTATCATTTTCCCGTTGCCTTGCTCCTGATGGCATGTTGCTTTGCAGGCTCTCCAAGAGTGCAGTCGGGGGAAATCTGACTTCCTCCGGCTAGAGCGGGGGCTCTGGGAGCGCTTCAACGTGGAGAGGGAGCGAACCAGGGAGCTGTCCATGCAGGTCGCTGCTGCCCAGGGGGTCATCGGCGACCTGCAAAGGCGTGAGGAAGCGGTGCAGGAGGAGGCGCGGCGGTCGGAAGCTAAACTCCAAGCCGTCATCGACAAGGCCCGCCTTGACCGCGAGGAGTTCCAGGCTGCTGCCGAAAAGGCCCGCCGCGACGCCGAGGAGCTCGCACGGCTGAAGGGGGAGCATGAAGCCCTCCAGAAGACCGTCGAGCGCATCCGGCGCGAGCGGCACAAGGCTTGGCAGGACCGGGACGCCGAGAAGGTCAGGAAGGAGGAGGCCGAGAAGGTGGCGGCTGACCTTAGCGCGGAGGTCGGTCAACTCCGGTCGCAAGTGCAGGGACTCCAGACCGCCGTGTCTCAGGGAGCCGACCGGGAGCGCAAGTTGAAGGCCTGGTCCGACAGTGAGACTTCTTTCCGTTTCTGTGTCCCCGTGGTGTTGCGGTGGTTTCTGAATTGGTGGGTCTTCCGGATGGTTCTTGCAGGCGAATTCGCCAAGCTGAGGGACCTGCTCGATACGGAGCGTGGTGAGCACGGCGCCCTACGGGATGCGGTTCGCGTCGTCTGCGACGGCCTCGGCGTGGTTCCGGAGGAGGGGCCGAGCTCTCTGCCAGCTCGTGTCCTCGGGATGCGCCGCCGAAGCCGCGAGATCGCCGTGGATGCGCTTCACACCGGCGTGCGGCGAGCCTTCGGGGTCTTCGGGTCCCATTATTCCGGCATCAACTTTGCCGGGATGAGCGGAGGGTACGCCGCTGGTTACTCCGAGGCTGAGCTGGACGAGATTGACGCGGCAGTGTTCGCCCCGGCGGAGGCCCTTGCAAAGCTCTTGGAGGATGAGGCCGTCCCTCCCGAAGATTCCCCGTCAGGTTAACTGTACCGGGCTGGCGCCCAAATTGTAAATATATTATTTTGGACTTATCTCGTGATGGCCATACATGCCTTTTTTTATAACTTTGCCGCGTGAAAGTTTCCGATCCCCTTTATTGTCCCTTTGGACTTGAAAGTTTAGAGTGCGTTGTCGGGTGTGTCAGTAAGCTTTGATGAGCGACGGCACCGTAGCCGCTGGGGCGTAGGTTTTTTCGCAGTCCGATCAATCTTGCCTAAACACCGTTCGCGCACTCTTTCCTTTTTGTGTCTAAAAGTTTAGAAAGGGGGGCTCGGCTCGAAAGAAAAAATGTTTCTTTTTGATGGTGCCAAGTGGCTTGGGCCGGAGCCCCTGATAGCCCCCGAGGGGTATGCGGCCCTGGAGCGAGGTCAGGGTCGGATACCCCTGAGCTTGACGGGAAAAGCCTGAACAGAGATGGCTTGGGAATTCTTTTTTTCCGCAAAAAGAAAACTATCAAAATTGCAGACAAATCTGTGCAGAACTTGGACATAAAGGCTGGGGGTAAAAACGCCTTAGTTGTTCTATGTTCCAGGCGTTGCTGAAGATTTGCCCGTCGGGAGTCGCCAGCTTGTAGGTGCCTGGCCGCAACACTTGCGCGACGATGAAAGGGCCTTCCCACGGGGGAGTTAGCTTATGCCGACCCCTGTTGTCCTGGACAAGGCGGAGCACCAAGTCGCCGACATTGAAGGCTCGGCCTTGTACCTTACGGCTGTGGTAACACCGTAGGGCCTGCTGGTACTTGGCCGAGTGCAGTAGGGCTACGTCTCGTGCCTCGTTGAGTTGATCTTGTGCGTCTTCGAGCGATGCCTGGTTCCCTTGTTCGTCGTACGCCTTCACCCTCGGCGATCCGTATTCCAGATCGGTGGGCAGGATGGCCTCAGACCCGTAAATCATGAAGAACGGGGTGAAGCCCGTCGCCTGGCTGGGGGTCGTCCTCAGGCTCCAAAGGACTGCGGGGAGCTCGGCAACCCACCGCCCGCCGAATTTTTTTAGGCGGTCGAAGATTCGTGGCTTGAGACCCTGGAGTATCATGCTGTTGGCTCGCTCGACTTGCCCGTTCGTGCGGGGGTGTGCCACGGCCGACCAGTCCACTCGGATGTGGTGGTTGTCGCAGAACTGGAGGAATTTCTTCCTGGTGAACTGCGTGCCGTTGTCGGTGATGGTGGAATTGGGGATCCCGAAGTGGTGGATGATGTTAGTGAAGAACTGTACCGCCTGCTCGGACCTGATTTGCGCCACTGGTCTTGCCTCGATCCACTTAGAGAACTTGTCAACGGCAACCAGTAGGTGGGTGAAGCCCCCGGGAGCTTTCTTGAAGGGCCCGACGAGATCCAGTCCCCAGACCGCGAACGACCACGTGATAGGGATGGTTTGTAGCGCCTGCGCGGGAAGGTGGGTTTGGCGCGCAAAGAATTGGCACCCCTCACAGGTGCGGACTACCTGGGTGGCGTCGGCGACCGCCGTTGGCCAGTAGAAACCTTGTCGGAAGGCGTTGCCGACGAGGGTCCTTGGCGCAGCGTGGTGGCCGCTGGCTCCGGCGTGGATGTCCCGGATTAGTGCCTTTCCCTGTTCAACCAGGATGCAGCGCTGGAGGATGCCAGTGTGGCTTCTCTTGTAGAGCTCCTGATCGATGATGGCGAAGGATTTGGCGCGGCGTGCGATCCTACGGGCGTCCGTCTTGTTCGCCGGGAGCGCGTCATGGGCGAGGTAATCGAGGTACGGGGCTCTCCAGTCGGCTGGGGGGTCGGGCCCTGCCGCGGGGTCTGCCACAATTTCCATAACCATGGGGCTGGAGGGGTCGACTTCCGTGGCCGGGTCAGGGGAAGCGGCGCCGACCCCGTTGGTGCTGGCGTCAAGGCCTAGGACGGGTGGCGCGTCGTCGACCTTCCTCGGGTCGGGGTCCGACCCCGGGGCCGGGGGTGCTTCGCCGACCCTTGCCGGCTCTGGATGACGGATTGAAGGCTTGAACTGGTTGCTGACGAAGATTCCATCGGGGGTGGGCATTCAGCCGGATGCTGCCTTCGCCAGCTCGTCGTCGGCTTCGTTGAAGGGCCTTGCGACGTGGTTGAGCTCCAGCCCGTCGAACTTGTCTTCAAGCTTGCAAACCTCGTTGCAGTAGGCTGCCATCTTAGGGTCGTGGCAGCTCCATTCCTTCATGACTTGCTCGACGACTAGCTGGGAGTCACCCCGGATGTCTAGCCGGCGGATGCCCAGCTCGACAGCGATGCGCAGCCCGTTGAGGAGGGCCTCGTACTCGGCGACATTGTTGGACGCAGGGAAATGGAGGCGGATCATGTACCTGATGTGCACGCCTAGAGGGGAGACGAAGACGAGACCCGCTCCGGCATGGGCCCTCATCAGCGATCCGTCGAAGTACATTGTCCAGTACTCCTGCTTCTCTGGCGCTGAAGGCATTTGGATCTCTGTCCACTCTGCTACGAAATCGGCGAGTACCTGGGACTTGATGGCGGTTCGGGGGGCGTATGTGATGCCTTGGTCCATGAGCTCAAGCGCCCACTTCGCGATCCGTCCCGTGGCGTCCTGGTTTCGGATTACCTCGCCTAGTGGGAATGACGAAACAACCGTCACCGGGTGGGAGGTGAAGTAGTGGCGCAGCTTCCTCTTCGTGATGAGGACGGCGTAGATGAGCTTCTGGATCTGTGGGTAACGCGTCTTGGACTCGGACAAGACCTCGCTGATGAAATACACCGAGCGTTGCACCTTGAGAGCGTGTCCCTCCTCTTCTCGTTCCACCACCAGGGCTGCGCTAACCACCTGGGTGGTCGCCGCGATGTAAAGCAGGAGGGGCTCGTCATCGGCCGGCGGGACCAGGATCGAGGCCTTCGTCAGGAGGTCCTTGAGCCGGTCAAGCGCCTCCTGGGCCTCGCCGGTCCATTCGAAGCGGTTGGTCTTCTTCAGGAGTCGATAGAGAGGAAGCCTCCGCTCACCGAGGCGTGAGATGAAGCGGCTCAGGGCCGCTAAGCATCCCGTGACGCGCTGGACTCCCTTCATGTTCCGGATCGGTCCCATGTCGCTGATGGCCGCTATCTTCTCCGGATTTGCTTCGATGCCGCGCACGGAGATGATGAAGCCTAATAGCATGCCCCTTGGGACTCCAAACACACATTTTTCGGGATTGAGCTTAATACGCTTATCCCTCAGCCTTTCGAAGGCTAGTTCGAGGTCGGGGATGAGCTGATCGCCCCTCTTGGATTTGACCACGATGTCATCAACGTAAGCCTCAACGGTCCGCCCGATGAGGTCCCCGAAGCACTTTAGCATGCATCGCTGGAAAGTAGCCCCCGCGTTTTTGAGGCCGAAAGGCATCTTAACGTAGCAGTAGGGGCCAAAGGGGGTGATGAAAGAGGTGGCGAGCTGGTCGGACTCTTTCATCGCGATCTGATGGTAGCCGGAATATGCGTCGAGGAAGCTGAGGGTTTCGCACCCGGCGGTTGAGTCGACTATTTGATCTATGCGTGGCAAAGGAAACGGATCCTTTGGACAGGCCTTGTTTAGACCACTATAATCAACACACATCCTCCATTTCCCGTTCTTTTTCGGTACAAGAACAGGATTAGCTAGCCACTCAGGGTGGTACACTTCCTTGATGAATCCGGCCGTCAAAAGCTTCTGGAGCTCCTCGCCGATGGCCTTGCGCCTTTCCTCGTCGAAGCAGCGCAGTCCTTGCTTCACTGGCTTGGAACCGGCCTTGATGTTCAAGGAGTGCTCGGCGACTTCTCTCGGAATGCCGGGCATGTCCGAGGGCTTCCACGCGAAGACATCGCTGTTCGCGCGGAGGAAGTCGACGAGCGCGCTTTCCTATTTGGAGGATAAGGTAGCGCTGATCCGCACGACCCCGCCGTTGGAACTGCTGGGATCGAGGGGGACCTTCTTGATGCCTTCGGTGGGCTCAAAGGAGGTGGCCGGCTGCTTGGAGTCGGGCCGGCCCCCGGTGGCCTCCGCGAGCTGGACCGCCAGATCGCTCGTGATGGTGATGGCCGCGGCGTACTCGCAGCATTCCACGTCGCACTCATACGCCTTCTGAAAGGTCGTGCCGACGGTGATGACCCCGTTGGGCCCCGGCAGCTTGAGCTTGAGGTAGGTGTGGTTGGGGATGGCCATGAACTTTGCGTAGCATGGCCGTCCCAAGATGGCGTGGTAGGTTCCGTGGAACCCCACCACCTCGAAGGTGAGGACCTCCTTCTTGTAGTTGGAGGGGGTCCCGAAGGTGACGGGCAAGTCGATTTGCCTGAGAGGCATTGCCTGTTTCCCCGGCACGACGCCGTGGAACGGCGCCTTGCTGGGACGGAGGCGGGAACGGTCGATCCCCATAGCGTCGAGGGTCTCAAGCGTAGAGGATGTTGAGGCCGCTGCCCCCATCCATGAGCACCTTGGTGAGGCGCGTCGTACCGACGATAGGGTCGACGACGAGGGGGTAGCGTCCTGGATGCCGGACGCATCCAGGGTGGTCGGACCGATCGAAAGTGATGGCCGGTCCCGACCAGTCGAGGAGGGCCGGCATCGCCGGCTCGGCCGCGTAGACCTTGCGGCGCTCCAGCTTCTGCTGGCGCTTGGAGTCGTACGCCGCCGAGCCACCGAAGATCATGAAGCAGCCGCCCACCTTTGGAAAGCCATCTTCCTTCTCTTCGTCACCCTTCTTCTCCTCATCAGGCTTTCGCTTCCGGTCGCCCTTCACCGGATTGCTCACAAAGTACCTCTTCATGAGGTTGCGGTCTTTGTAGGCATGCTTCGCGGGGAACTCGTGGTTCGGGCACGGTCCCTCAAGCAGCTTGTCGAAGAAGCCAGGAGTGCCCTCGGGGGGCGGCTGCCCTCGCTTGCGCTCGACAGCGGCCACGAGGGGAGCCTCGCACCGCTGCTTTCCCTTCTTCTTCTGCTGGCGGTTGGAGGTGCCTTCGTCAGCATCCTCCTCCCGCTTTGCCTTGCCTTTGGAGCGGTCGAAGATCGCTCCAACAGCCTCTTCGCCCGAGGCGTAGCCGGTGGCGATGTTGAGGAGCTCCTCCGTGGTTCGCGGGCCTCGGCGCCCCAGCTCGTGGACGAGGGGCTGGCAGGAGGTTCCCGCTAGGAAAGCCCCTATGACGTCAGCGTCCGCGATGTTGGAGAGCTCAGTGTGCTTCCTGGAGAAGCGCCGGATGTAATCCCGGAGGGACTCGTCCGCTCCCTGGCGGCAGCTCTGGAGATCCCAGGAGTTGCCGGGGCGCGTGTAGGTGCCTTGGAAGTTTCCTATGAAGACCTCCTTCAGGTCGTTCCAGCAGCGGATTCATCCCGAAGGGATATGTTCCAGCCAAGCTCGCGTTGAGTCGGCTAGGAAGAGGGGTAGGTTGCAGATGATAAACAGGTCATCATCCACCCCGCTGGCTTGACATGCAAGCCGGTAGTCGCTGAGCCAAACCCCACGGTTTGTCTCCCATGAGTATTTGGCTACATTTGTCGGTTGCCTGAAGCGCGGCAGAAAGGGCGCGTTCAAGATGCGCGCAGAGAAGGCCCGGGGCTCGGCCGGGCTGGGGCTCGGGCTGCGGTCCTCCCCGCTGTCGTAGCGCCCGCCGCGGTGAACGTGGTAGCCACGATCCACCCCGTACTCCCTGTCCACGCGAGAGCGCCTCCGCGCGTTCAGGGTGTCGCGGGCGTTGCGGACGGGGCCAACGCGCGGGTGAACGGATCGTGCCCCGCCTCCCGCGAGTGGTGGCGTCCGACGGGCGGACGCGGCCTGGTTTGCCCTAGGATGGGGCTGGTGGATAGACTCCCCCCGTCTCTCCGGGGGCGCGTCGAGCGTCGCCCTGCTGGCATTCTGCCCGTGTCACCGGGACGCGGAACTTTCCGCCTGCTGGACGGCGGCGCATTCGAGCAAGTTGCGCATCTCTTGGTGTGCCCGTCGCTCCTCGGGCGTCGCCGGCTCGGGGAGTTGCCGGAGCAAGGCCGCCGCGGCTGCGACGTTTTGGCCGGCGCGGGCGAAGAGCTGTGGACGCTCTTCGTCCGCGTAAATGCGCTGCTGGACGTCGCGCGTCCGTTGTCGTGCTCCACCCTGGTGGTGGGGACGCTCGACCTCTTGGCGGGAGGCCGCGCGCGCCTCCAGCTGCTAAGAGCACTCTGGGGCACTTGGTAAGGCTTCGGTCGCGGCCACGGCGCGCGAGGGGGGAGTCCTTTGTCTCCCTTTGGCGCCGTTGTCGTTGGACCCCTCGGAGTGCACGTCGGCCATGAGGCACTCATGCGAGGGGTGGGGGCTCCCGTTGCTGGAGCCGGTGTCGGAGATCATCCTCGCCACGCCCGCGAGCTCGTTGGTCGCGGGCGACACGGTCATGGATCGTGTTAGGAGGCGGCCGTAAGTCTCCGCGGCGTTGCGTAGCCCGAAAAGCCGTCCTCTTGGAAAAGGCCCTCTGGTATGCGCCCGGCCGCTCGCCGCTGTCCCGGTGGCGGGGCCGAGGACGGCGGGACGAGCGGGCAAGACGAGGATAGGGATCAGCTCGATCCCTTCCCCGGTGGCGAGGAAGTCTAGACTCTCGAAATGGATCAGGGAGCCCGGGGCGAAGTTGATATCGTGATTGGCCATCTAAAGCCAGAGATGTACGCGCAAAGGTCCCCTACCTGGCGCGCCAACTGTCGTTGTCAAGATTTGGGGATCAAGACTTAGACTAGTAAATTTCTTTTATGCGCGTAAGGCTTCGGATGGTGACGTGGGAGACACGGGGTTAGACTGGTTCGGGCAAAAGAAGCCCTACATCCAGTATCGAGGATGCTTGTGTTGCCCACGCGGGGTTCTAAAGTAGGGGTTACAGGTGAGCGAGAGAGGGAACTGGTCCTAGGTCTCTTGTGTGCTTGTGCTCTAAGGGACTGTAGGAATGTGCTGTTGGCTTGAGGAAGAAAGTCTCCCCCCTGTCTCTGGCCCCCGATGCCCCTTTTATATCGTAAGGGGGCTGCCGGGGTTACAACTGAGACTGGGTGATGAGAGCCATAAAGAGTTTAAACGTAGTATGGTAAAAATACAACACGAAGGGAGGAACCAAGTTCCTAGGTGCCCGGCGCCCTCGCCGGCCTTCGGTGTCTGCCGGCGCGTATGCTGGAGGAGGAGGGCGGCCGTGCGCCAACTGTCGTCGCGCCCTACAGATAGCCTCTTCGGTGTCCGTAGGCGCCGGGTCATGATGAGGGCGTTTCGTCGCCACTCTGGTGTCCGTAGGGAGGGACGGCGGATGCCGCCGTCCTGATGATGGCTCGTGGAGAGCAGGCGTCATATCCCAGCTGCCAGGTGCGCGGGGCCCGAGAACGGGCGAGTCTTCCCTCTCCTCCGGATGGCGCAGGCCATGAGTACCCTGCGGCGAATGGAAGGAAGCCGCCGGTACTGTAGCTTGTACAGTGTAGTCGTGCGTGGGTACTTGCAGGGGGTTGTGTGAGGAGCGCGGTCATCCTTCTTCCTGCCAGACCTGCGGCGCATTTATGATGAGGTCGACAAGGGGGACCCACGGGATCGTTGCCCTGATCATCCGGTCCGCGCCCGAGGGGGGTATCCGTCATGTGGACCCCATTGGGTCCGACCCCCGTGCCCAGGGTCGGGCGAGGCGGAACCTTGTGGCGAGGGGTCGGGCGCTCCCGACCCCGGGGTCGCGGTCGGACGAGGCGGAATATTGCGGTGAGAGGTCGGACGCTCCTGACCCCGGGACCGTGGTCGGGCGAGGCGGAGTCCCACTCATGTTGGGCTTGATGGCGATTTCGTTATCCCGGATGGGACTGGGCCTTCATGATTGTTTCTTTAAGCGGTATTTTGGAGATCGTTAATATTTCCCCCCAACACCCATGGACTCATATGTGTTTGGGCCTCAGGCCTCAGCGCTGGCCTTTGGGCCTAATGCGCAAGAGCCCGGGCAATAGCCCAGGGTGGCCGAGCCTTGGCTCCGCCGTTGCTTTATTCTCACTGCTCTCCGCCTCTCCGGTCTCTTCTCCTGATTCTCCTCCAAGCTACAGGCCACCACTACACCATATTTGATTTGCGCTAGCTCAAGCAATTTAACGTGCTGGCGGGTGTAATTGGCACCCGCCAGCACAAAGCTTCCTTGGCCGGCGGGAAAGCACCCACCAGCACAGAAGCCACGGTGCTGGCGGGCGACCTAAGCACCTGCCAGCACAGATTACCCCATCTATGCTGGCGGTTGGCTTATGTCGCCTGCCAGCAAAGATCTCGCCCATTTATGGCTGCGGGCATCTTCTTCCCCCGACAACCTTCCATTTGGAGCTTGCCCGAGAGGAGCTTGGCAAAAGCTCAAAAACACCAAAACTAAGGGGGAATGTTTTGCTCTTGATTTTTTTGGAGGAGGTGGCTATACAAGGTGAGTTTGTGCCATTCCAACCTTCTTTTTCAACTTCTATCCATCATTTCTAGCTTCATTAGGTTGAAATCTAGATCTAGATCTAGACCTAGAAGAGAGAGTAGGGAAGAAAGAGAAAATAACTAGAAATGGATTGTTTTTTAAATAAAATTCTATGGTCATATTATAATCATTACAATGCTATGTTGGTCATTTTAATGTAATATAGAATTGAGTGATTATATTTTTCCTACTTATTAATTAATACATCCATATTTTTAATTAATAAAGTTGATTGAATTAATATATAATTGAGTTTGATTTTTTTCCTTCTTCTTATTAATTATTACATCCATGGTTTAATTGAGTCTCATTTAGGGTATATAGAATTGGTTTTTGTTATATTTCTTCCAACTTATTAGTTACTACATCCATAGTTTTAATTAACGAAGTTGATTGAATTAATATATAATTGAGTTTGATTTGTTTCCTTCTTCTTATTAATTATTACATCCATGGTTTATTGAGTCTCATTTAGGGTAATATAGAATTGGTTTTTATTATATTTCTTCCTAGTTATTAGTTACTACATCCATAGTTTTAATTAATAAATTTGATTGAATTAATATATAATTGAGTTTGATTTTTTCCCTTCTTCTTATTAATTATCATGGTTTAATTGAGTTTTATTTAGGGTAATATATAAATATTTTTTATTGTATTTCTTCCTATTAGTTATTACATGCATAATTTAATTTAGTTTATAGAATTGCGACCCATAACTCATTAAATTAGTTAATATAACATGGAATTATTATCATAGATTGTTAAAGATGGATCATAGAGCATGGATGTATGGCATATGGAGATATTTGCATACTTTCATGTCAAAGGTATCAAAATTTGTGGAGGCTGCGAAGAAGCACGCTCGCATTTGCAAGACAAAGCAAATACGTTATCCGTATTTTGACTGTAACAACAATATTGTATGGGAGGATACTGATGTTATCAAGAGACATTTAATAAAGTGAGATTTTGTGGGTGCATACACAATTTGGTCTCACCATGGTGAGGCAGGAGGTACTTTTAACAACATAGACATCAATACTGGCTGTGATGAAGTGGGTGGTGATGATGCAAATGAAAATGATCATGTTATGATAGATGATGATTATGACCGTGGAGATCTAAATGGTGATCAAACAGATGCACGTGTGGAACCACATGTGGACGAGGAACGTGATGTTGATACGGAGGACATGTTGCGCCACATTGAACCGGAAGTGTTGCTAGGGAGTACTAAAGGGTTAGAAAATTTCAAAACACTCAAGAAGGTAGCAAAGGACCATATGTATGTTGGATGTGGGAAGAAGTGGACAGTGTTGCGTTTCGTCATTCATGTTCTTATCCTGAAGGCTAAATTCGGCTGGTCAGACAATAGTTTCAATGATCTTCTTACTCTGCTGGGCAATTTACTCCTGAAACCTAACTTTGTGCCAAAAAACACATACGAACCAAAGAAGATTATCAATCCATTGAAGATGCGTGTGCAAAGAATACACGCGTGCAGGAACCACTGCATATTGTACCGCGGTGAGTACGCGACATTGGTGAAGTATCCAAATTGCGATGTCAGCCGTTACAAAAGTAATGCCGATTTCTGTGAGGACCGTGTCGGTTCCTCCATCAGGAATAAGAGGAAGAAGGTTGCAAAGAAAAGTGCTGGTGCTCAAGTGGAGGACGAGTCCTATATAGGTACTGACACGACGACTCAGCGCAGAGTCCTTGCCTTGGTGATGTGGTACTTGCCGATGGTGGACCGTCTGAAGCATTTGTTCTCAAATCCAAAGACCACTGAAATGATGACTTGGCATGCTGATCGCCTAGCAAAAGATGATAGAAAGCTTCAACATCCTTCCGATGCTCGCCAGTGGAGGACCTTTGATGCCAATCATCTAGAGTTTTCAGATGAAAAAAAGGAATGTACGGTTCGTGTTGAGTACAGACGGCATGAATCCGTTTGGTGAAAGAAGCAAAATGCACAGCACATGGCCAGTGCTGATGACCATATACAACCTTCCCCCATGGCTATGTTACAAGAAAAATTTCCTTTTGCTAACCATTCTCATACAAGGCCCGAAGCAACCTGGTATCGACATAGATACTTTCCTTGAGCTATTGATGGAAGATATGGAGAAGCTTTGGGAAGATAGGGTTTGGATGTGGGATGAGTACAGACATGAGCACTTCACACTAAGGGCCATTATCTTTGTTACTATCAATGATTATCCCACCCTATTTTCCCTGACAGGTTAGGTAAAAGGTAAGACAATATGCGTAGTTTGTTTGGATGGAACATCATATGTGTACCTTAAGGGATCTATGAAGACAGTATTCATGCGGCACAGACGCTTCTTATTGAAGACACATAAATACCGCAAGATGAAGGACTTTTTTGATGGCACCAATGAGAATGATTTTGCTCCAAAACCGGCTACGGGTAAAGTAGTATTTGAAATGTGCGAGAAGGTCAAGTTCAAACTCAGTAAGAAGTTATTAGGTGGTGCTGATAATTCGAAAAGGGGAAGGAACTAGGCTGAAAGTCGTTTAAGAAGATGTCTATTTTCTTTAAGTACTTTCTATATTGGTGAGAGTTGGCGGTGCGTCATACCATTGATGGGATGTATCTTCAAAAGAATGTGTTCGATAGCACCATCGGATTCTTGGGCTTATCAGGCAAGGTAAAGGACGGACTAGAATCACGTAAGGATCTAGTTGACCTTCAAATCAGGCTAGAGCTCCACTTGCAAGAACTTCCTAATGGTAAGCATTACATTCCCCCGGCTAGCTACAACTTAACACCAGATGAGAGATTGGCTATGTGCAAGTGCCTACGCGGGTTGAAAGTGCAGACCGGATTCTCATCAAACATCCGGTCACTAGTCTCATTGAAGGACATGACGCTTGCCGGATATAACTCTCATGATTGCTATGTGATGATCATAGTTTTTCTCACTATTGCAATCCGGGCTATCAAACCAGTATTCATAAAGATGGTTATCACACGGATGTGTTACTTCTTCAACGTGATTTTGTAGAAAGTGATTGATTGTGTCAAGTTGGATAGGCTTCAACTGTTTGTGTCAAAAACTCAGGCCCAGCTTGAGATGTGCTTCCCTCCATCCTTTTTGATATCATGGAACATCTCATGGTCCACATGGTCTAGAAAATAACTGAACTAGGGCCTACGTACTTCCATCAGATGTGGACATATGAACGGTTCATGTCGACTCTCAATGGATACATGAGAAACAAGGGCTTTCCAAAGGGCAGCGTGATTGAGAGCTACCATACAAAAGAGAGTGCTGATTGCTGCATAGATTATATAAAAGATAAGAGAGCTATTGGTTTACCGAAATCTCGACACGAGGGCATATTTTTCGGTAGAGGTACCATTGGAATGAAAAGATTCATAGATAAGGACAACTAGCAATTGGAGAAAGCACATTCAAGCGTTCTACAACAGCTTGCAATAGTGGAGCCCTTCATTGAGCAACACCTAAATGAGGTCCATGGATAAAGTAATGGTTGCTCGGAGGATTGGATCATCAAAGAGCAAAAGCGCTGTTTCCCATCATGGTTGAAGGACCATGAGCAGCTATTTCAAGTAAATTCCACAAATGAAGTAACATTGACCAGGTTAGCGTCTGGACCATCAAGCAATGCCATCTCATGGCAAGCATATGAAATTAATGGATACATATTTTATACCACCGCAAAGGACAACAAAAGCGTGGCGTACCAAAACAGTGGTGTTCATATAGAGGCGATTGATACATCCAGACAGAACATAACTTACTACGATTTCATAGAGGAAATATGGGAACTTGACTATGGAGTGAATATCCGGATCCCCGTATTTCGGTGCCAATGGGTCAAACACCCGAATGGCGTTACAGATGACAATTATGGGTTGACACTTGTAGATCTAGCCAATGTAGGTTACAAAGATGACCCATGGGTACTTGTTGAGCATGTCGCACATGTATTCTACATAACCGACTCTATGAATGCAAAGAAGCACATTGCTGTCTCTAGAAAACAAAGGATCCTTAGAGTTGAAGGTGTAGTAGACATTGAGGATTACAATCAGTATGAGGAATCGGACCTGTTGAAAGACCATGAACGAAGAATCAAGCGTGTTGAAGCAAGCATTTATAAATCCATCAAGCCATGGTTACGTACTGACTGTGAAGGAAGAATTATTAAAGGATAAATTAACATTTCTTATTTCTTATTAATTATGTTGTAAGGCTTATTAATTATCTTATAAGACCTATTAATTATCTTGTAATACTTTATTAATGTGGATTAGACTGTATTATCTTGTAATTGACTGCTAGCATAAGAAAAGGGCAGGGTACATCCATACCACAGTACAATATAACCAGTTATGATAATATTTCAAGTTTTTACATCAATACTTAAAGGTTCTCGAGAGAACAAGTTCAAATGCATAAGAAAAGGGTAGGGGTACAATCATTCATGTTACATATTTCATACTCTGGCTCGCTTCCTTAGATATGGAATATAGTTAAGGTCTCCAATCGTCTAGCCTAGAACTTCATCAAAATAAGTTAGAGCACGGATGAGTGCACTCTCCTTCGCTTCCCGTGGACGACCACATATACTACTATAAATCTCGAACAATGGAGACGATAACTGATGTGGCCTATAGAAAGTGAGATGAGCCTGGAACGTCAAATTTGGAGTGAACATCGGGTTTCCACCCATGTAAGTCAAATCAAACTTTTCCAAGACTTGATCCAGAATCGCACGAAAGCTCACTTCCGCAATGGTAGTACCATTTATATCCTATAAAATTTGATTATAACATGATGAAAATTAAAAGATGTAACATAACTAAAGTTAAAAGAATGATAAAAGAATGTTCCATACCATGTCATTAAGCCGAGAAAGCCTCTCAGCAGTCACAATCACATTGCCTTCTCCCTCCTTGAGCTGCTTTATTCAAAAATATGAAAAGTCTGGCACAAAGTACCCATGATCCTTAAACTGCTCTAGGCAGGCCTCCACGACGGTCCTCTCAACAGTTACCCTATTTAGTGCTATTTGACCCCATGCGGCAATTGAAACAATCGGGATGGCCTCTCCTGGTGACATCAAGGTGAAATCTGTATGTCGAACATGTACTTGAAAAGAGAGATGTACTCTTTTCAAATTAGGTTCACCAACATCCTTGGTTTGCACTACAGGAGAAATACCACATAAAGCTTCAACAACATTTTTGAGCCATCTAATAGGTTTGATAAGTTGCATTGTATGTAAGTAAATTTAGAATTTATTCATGTGTAGTAACAAAACCAATTAAAAGAAGGAAAGAATATTAGTATGTTGGGAATTGTTCCTCTGCTTCAATCGCTGAATGGCAAGTCAATGGGGCCATGGAAGTGAAGTCTTAGACGACTAGCGGTTGGTCATCGAGCCCGAACTGTCCCCTGTCACCTCCACAGCCGCCACCACCATGGTGGCCACCTCCACGGCCACCACCACCACGGGGAAAAGAACTTCCACTTGCCATACTTAGCCCAAACTATCCACATAAAATTTACAAAATACTCAGAATAAAAGATTATCCAAAATAATGGAAGAAATTTACAATTATTGGTATAGATCTCATTAACATTGTTATAACTAATCGTAACATATTTGTTATCATTTTGCAATTGCATGGAATAAAAATGGAAAAAGGTGACAACTTTTAATTTGTAACACAATCCCTATCTAAAAAAATATAGTGTGATCTGCATATAAACTAATCATAACATATTTTTTATCATGTTGCAATTGCATGGAATCAAAATGGAAAAATATAGTGTGATCCGCATATAAACTAATCATAACATATTTTTTTATCATGTTGCATTTGCATGTAATCAAAATGGAAAAATATAGTGTGATCTGCATATAAACTAATCATAACATATTTTTATCATGTTGCAATTTCCTGGAATCAAAATGGAAAAATATAGTGTGATCTGCATATAAACTAATCATAACATATTCTTCTTAATTAATTTAGTTGAACAAAATGGAAAAAAAACAACTGATCGGGGAGGGGAGGCGGCGTGACGGCGGCCGGGGAGGAGGTGGAGCGGTGGCGGGGAGCAGGCGGCCGGGTGGACGATGCGCGGCGGCGGTGCTCGGGGAGGAGGACGGCGGCGCTCGGGAGCCGCGGTGGAGTCGGCCGCGGAGGGGAGGAGGATGGCAGCACGATGGACAGGGAGGGGAGGCAACTCGACAGCGATTGGGAGGAGGTGGACAGGCGGCGGCGCAACGGCGGATGGGAAGGGGAGGGGAGGTGGCGCGATGGCAGTCAGGGAGGGGACGGTGGCCCGGCGGGGAGCACAATGCAGGGCGCGTGGACGACGCGGAGCGGGGAGTAGGTGGTCGAGTGGACGACGCGCGGCGGCGGCGCTCGGGGAGGAGGATGGTGACACTCCGGGAGGAGGACGGCGGCGCTCAGGGGTCGCGACGGAATCGGGCAGCTTGACATCGTGATTTCCGTTCACAAACGCCGGGAGTTAGAGAAAATCAGGCAGTTCCCCGAATTTTGTAGGAGGCCTCTGTGCTGGCGGGCGCTAACGCAACTGGCCAGCACAACTCCTCTATGGTCGCGAGCAGCATTAGCGCCAGCTAGCACAGAGTTTTCACCAAATTTTCAACCAATTTAAATACTTGATAAATGATTTCAAAATTATTTCAAACTTCTATAAATGAACATAAATGTTATTTAGTGAATGTAAAAAATATAATTTCATACATAACACAAATGTTTTGACTAGTTAGTTCATATGTCACTACAGGTTGAAACACCTCATGAGTTATAGGGTGATTATGACTTTCATATCCATTTGGGAAGGACGTACTGTTATACTATCTCCAAATTGTTTTATTATTTTTGGTCCATGTTGGTGCACCGGTAAAGTGGTTACATACCAAATATCATGATTGTTGGACCAAATTATATTTTATTAAAATTTAATTAAATCAAAAAGTAAATGGATTTTTGTGTTAAACCTTTGAAAAATTCAATGATTTGAGATAAAAACTAAAATATATGTTAACAAGAAAACACCAAATCCAAGGGGGAGAGTGGATTGTGCCATTCCATCTATGTTAATTTTAATTTTAATAAAATATAAATTTATCGAACAATCATGATATTTGGCATGTAACCACTTTAGCAGTGCACCAACATGGACCAAAAATAATAACACAATTTTGAGATAGTGTAACAGTACGTCTTTCCCAAATGGATATGCAAGTCATGATCACCCTATACTCATGAGGTGTTTCAACCTATAGTGACATGTGAACTAACTAGTCAAAATATTTGTGTTATGTATGAAATTATATTTTTTACATTCACTACATAACATTTATGTTCCGGTGTAGAAGTTTGAAATTATTTATCAAGTATTTAAATTTGTTGAAAATTTGGTGCAACCTCTGAACTGGTGGGCGAGCTCGCCAGTGCAGAAGCTCCCATATAACCCGCAGCCAGGCACCAAAATTTCTAAGTCCTGGAGCGAAATTTTCACTACATCATCATGTTGCCAAAATTTTGCACTGGAACAGCCGCCCTCCTCGACACCGCCGCCGGTCACCTGAGTGTCACCACGCCTCCCGAAAGCCTCCCGAAGCGCCACCGCGGCCCCTCCCCGACGCCTCCTCCTCCTCGGCGATGCCGTTGCTCAACCGTGCGCCGCCGTCTGCCACCACCCTGTCTCCACCGCCGGTCGCGCCCCCATTTCCACCGCAGGTCCGCCTTTTCCTCTCCACCACCGGCTGTCTCCCAGCCTCCGCTTCTCCCTGATGCCGCCAGCCACCACCCTGACACCGCTGGCCCTCCCCCAGGCTCCGCTCCTCCCCGATGTCGCCGGCCACCTCCCCGACGCCCGACGCCGCCGCGCCTCCGCTTTTCCCCAATGCCCGACGCCGCCACGCCTCCCTCCTCCCCACCGCTCCTCCCTGAGCCCCGCCTCCTCCCCAACCACTGGCGCGCCACTCCTACCTGAGGCGCCGCTCGTCCCTGAGCCCACGCAGCCGGCGGCCCTCCCCCCTCCCCCCCTCACCGAAGAACCTCTTCCTCTCCTAGGGGCCACATGGTTTGTTTTTTTCATGCAAATATAATTACTGGATTGCAAATTCTTGTAGAAAAGAAAATGTAATAATAAATGTGGTGTTTAACTATTTATGGATTGCAATTTTCATGAATAATAAATATGTATAAATTGTGAAAGGAAAAATTTGTTGTTGATATGCATAAATTCATGAATAATAGATATGTATAAATTGTGAAAGAAAAAGTTTGGTGTACAAATATTTATTGATATGCATAAATTCATGAATAATAAATATGTATAAATTGTGGAAGGAAAAGTTTGGTGTACAAATATTTATTGACATGCATAAATTCTTGAATAATAAATATGTATGAATTGTGAAAGGAAAAGTTTGGTGTACCAATATTTATTGATGTGCATAAATTCATGAATAATAAATATGTATAAATTATGAAGGAAAAGTTTGGTGTACAAATATTTATTGATATGCATAAATTTGTGAATAATTTTTAATTGCAAGTATTGCAATTTTGCATATTAAGAGCGATGGACAACAATGAGAACAATGTTGAATCCTTCGAGGAGGATTCTGATTTTGATGACAATTGTGGATCGTATTCTACTCCACCTGAGTACGAACCAAGCCCACCTAGATTTCGTAGGTGTCTAAATGAAGATGACCCTGAATACGATCCAACTACGGATCATCACGTACCTGCATGTACATTCATATACTAGCTAGTGATGCGTTCGTTGTTCACATGAAAATGATAAACTCCAACTATTATTTTCAATATAGAACGATGACCAATCCCCGGTTCATTCCCTACCGTGACATCGTAGAACATCTACTCTGCATGAAGAGGAGGTAGATGCCTCTACACCACAACCTTCGTGAAGCATCCCCACATAAGTAGAGACTAAATGTGATGCAAATATCAGTCCCAGGAGGCTGATAACACATTTATTCGACAGATAATTCAGTTACCGTACAACTCCCGAGGGAGTAGGCGTGAAAGCTACACAGCGACAAGAAGCAAATAAACAACAGTGGCTAACCAAGCGACTGCTAAAAGACAGCACTCGGGACTACACGGCAGTAGAAGCATCTTATGAAGGCCAACACCACAGGCAGCGTTGGGTGCAGACACAACCTCCTACTCAAACTCCTCGGCGATGAAGTCCGGGTCTTCCTCTGTAGCAAAGAAGCAAGGGTGAGTACAAACGTACTCAACAAGTCCAACCCCATCCACGGAGGGGGATACAAATAAGTATATGCATAGGATATAACAAGGATAGGCTAGGGTTTATTTGCAATAAAGCTAGATTTTCAACACATGCACGGGCTTGTTTTCAAAAGAGTTTTAGTAAAGCTTCTCTTTAGTAACTGAAACATTGAGTGGGGTTGATCCTACACAAAAGATCCAAATTTTATTGCTATCGGACTCCCCGTCCGCCATAGCTCACGGCACAACTACCGGACACTTCTAAAATCCAACACACACACACACACACACACACACACCATGAAACCATCCATTCCCAAGTGGTAGTTATGTGACCAAGCCTTAACTCGTCCAATGCCGTGGACACGGCTACCCGGATAAGTTTTAGCTCTGCAGAGGTTGTACACTTTTCCCACAAGTAGGGTACCGCAGCACGATCACCTTAGTGCCGGTGCGGATCCTAGCAAAGCCATTACCCATCTTAGCCAAGACTGACTAGTCCACACGGAAGCACCCAAGGGGTTCACGGCTCATCCATGAGACCGTAACCGGGACCTAAGTCACCAAGATCTTACTCCTTTTCCATGGGCTCCCGTTGCTCACCAGCACACCCGCAGACTATCAGTTCAGCTAGTGGGATTTATGCTAAGCTGTTGCCCATACAACGGTCGAGTGGTTGGACGATGGTTGAATTAGTCAAGATGACACATCAACTCGGTCCTTAATTATGAAAAGATGGATATCTCCCAACTTTGCTCAACCACTAAGGTACGAGCACAACATTTTGGTATTTCACACAAGAAACACCCATCCATCTCATCTACACATTCCTTGCCTTCGAACCCGGAAACCCATTTTCCCATTTGAACACACTTACGCATTTATTCTCCAAATAAACCATTGTAATTATGATTGAAATTGAGTAACAAATTCCTAAGCATTCTAGCAGTAGTTATCATCTAAACAGAGCAAGTCGTATTTAGAGATAAACATAGGATATCAAGGAATATTCCTATCAATTAAGGGGTAGCTATCCAACCATGTCTTGCAATAAAACAATATGCATTTTATAAAACAGGCCGATAGGTTGTGTTTGAAAAACTAGGTATTAAGTATGCATCAAAGGGTGAGATTGGACTTGCCGTTTTCAAAGCCTTCCGGGAGTTCCGCCTCGTGCTGCTGGTCCTCGGGCTCGGGCTCACGGTCAAACTCCTCCTCGTGCTCCTCCTCGGGTACTCTGCGATCTACGGCACACACAAACAGGCACACAAATAAATAAAAGAAAATAAGATTTTACCCGTTGAGCTCCGAACAGAGAACGCGAACGGAAAATAGGTAGAATGAGTATTTTTGGAAAATTTGGATATGGATTGGCGGAAGTATACTGGAGGATGACGTGGTCGAATTTGGGATTAATTGGAGGAAGTTTGGCGCATAAAATGACGAGTTAAACATGGATTAGGGGCTTAAAAAGGAGGTTTAGGACTGATTTGCGAGGAACTAGGGACCTATTTGTAAATACTTTTGGGCGTGGAAGGGCAGATCTTCGAAAAGGGGTATGAGAGTGGTGGAAGGGCTATTTTGTGAATAGGGGATTTCAGGGGGTTAGATCGGAATTTGGGGCTTTCTTCCTCCTCTTGCCCTCACAGTACACAGGGAGAGATAGAGGGGTACGGTCGACCTAGGGGCGGCGGCCTAGGCCCACAGGCGATGAGGTTGGGCGGTGGGGGGAGGTAGAGGAGGTCGTGGAGGCCCCATTTTGGTACGCACCTTGGGGATTTGGGTAGGGAGGGAGGTGCGTCCGGTGGTGGATTTGGGAGGTGGCGCACGGTTGGAGGCGGTGCACGGGCGGCGGTGGCAGCAGTTGGCACAGGTGGCTGGGAGATGGAGTGGTGTGGGATGTGGCGGTGGTGGCCGGGGCGTTGCCCCTTTTTATAGGCTGGCGGGGGGGGGGGGGCGGTGTTGCGGTGGGGCCGGCGGTGGCCGGCGCTCGGCTATCCAGCGCGGCGCGGGAGGGGGGCTGGACAGGCGCGGGACGGGGGGGGGGGGAGGGCGGCGTTGGGGCGGCATGTAGTGGGGCCGGGAGCGGGGGCCGGGTCGACGGGCACCGCCCGCGGCGGTAGTGCCGGCGCCGGCGCCGGGCGTGCTGCCGGCGCGCCGGCCGGGCGCGGGGCCGGGTCAGGCTTCGAAGGGGGAGGGGGAGTTAATGTGCCAGGAGGGGGGACCGGCCAGGAGGTGGCGCTAGGCGCCAGGAAGATGTGGCGCCAGGAAGAAGAAAGAGGAGGAAAGAGAAAAAGGAAGGAAGGAGAAGAAAGAAGAAGGAGGAAGAAGAAAGAGAAGGAGAAAAAGAAAAAGAAAAGGGAGGGGGAAAAATAGAAAGGAAAAGGGAAACCGGCAGCAATTGCGGCACGTGCGCGGCGGTCTATCGACCGACACGTGGCGAAAATTACAGGCACGGATAAAATGATGGCTGTCGGCGTGGGTGCTGGGACGGTGAAATCGCCGGGAAGGTTTTAGATTTCCGGGAGCTCAGCGATAAAAGGATTTTGAAAACAATTTTTAATGGGTGTTTTTAGTTGGTGATTTTGCGGATGTTACACTTCGGCTACTACTGCTTCTAGTAGTAATCCGAAAAGGAAACGTGGGAAACGAAGCTGAAACTAGATCTCCGAAAAGGTATTCTCCTAATAGAAGAGTTTGGCGCCAAAGGTGAGCCCATATTACCTGAGGGAATATCTGCTAAGTTTTGGAACATATGTGGAGCTATTGTCAGGGATAAATTGCAGACCTGGATCACGACTAGTAACCGGAAGAATGTGCCTACCACTACAAAGGATGTATTGTGGGCTACATTGAAAGAAAGGTTCACTTTTCGTGAAGGTCAAGAGAAATTTGCAAGAAACTTTGCTGAGGGCCTCCTTGGGAGATGTTTAAGGAATTGGAGGTCTACTCTTAATAAAGAATATGTACAGAAAGGCAAAAATGCTAGGGAAGACTTTGGTAGGATTCCTTCGAAAATGTGGAAAGAGTTCATACAACAAAAGAACACACCAGAAGCAAAAGCCCTGAGCAAAGAAAATACCGCGAAGGCTATGAAAGCCGCCCAGAACACCCATCACTTGGGTGCGGGAGGGTACGCATTCAAGATCACTAAATGGAGGAGAGAAGAAGAAGAACAAAGGAGAGCTAGTTTACCGGATATGTTTGAAGGCTTGGATGAGTGTAGCAGTAATTGGGTACTAGCTCGAATTCCGAAAGTAACACTCAATAGCAAGGTTAAATTCAAACGCCCAACAATAGACCAAATTTACAGAGGTTGGAACAGCTCGCCGAGGCGCAAAAGAAGGGTCTTTTCAAGCTGGACAGGGAGAAAGATCAGCTAACCGCCGCGATCGGAACTGTGGAGCATTCTAGGTGTTTTCGAGGGATGTCATCAATATTGCCCTTGGGTAAAGCATTCCCCAATGACCAAGCAAGCTACAGGAAGCACGACCGTTATAAGAAAAACCTTGAAGAGAAGATGAGAGAAATCGCCAAGCAGGAGTTCGTGAAGTTTTTGGCTAGCCAACACCTAGCAATAGTGGCTGACCACAACCATGCTGCTTGCCCACACAGGATTCGTTGCTCTGGGTAGTGTTGGCTTCATTGCAAACGTGAGCTATCCCATTGACGATATACAAGTGGATACACCATGCAGATTGGTTATACCTTATGGAAGGAAACAAAATAAGTTTCGAGAGGTCGCAATCGGCATGGCAGTAACGGGTCATGTGTTTGCAAAGGCACCCCTGCCAGAATACGCCTGGGTGCAAGTTGTTACGGTGTTGGATGAGTCGTGCGAGATAGACATCCCTACTGATGAGGGGATTAAGGTTCTCGGTGATGCGATGAACCAGTACATACTGTGGCATCGCCGAGATATCGTTCTGAATAATGCATCGCTAGAAACCTCACGGTCGAGCCAAGATGTACCCCTTCTAGATTCAAATGTTGACACGGAGAAGCTGACGCTGTTACATGTGCAGGGAGCTACCAATGAGGACGAGCAACCAATGCTATTACTTGTGTGAGAAGCTCTCAATGAGGACGATTGGACATCACTACTCCAAGGCGATGAATGGGTATTTGATTAGAAGTTATTGATCCAACACCGCCTTCACCGGCATCTCCACCTCCCCAGAGGCCAGCGGTACCTCGTATGGTCAGCATATATGATCAAAAGGCTCCATCAATGAAAGTTGACAAGTTTTTAAACGTATTGAAAAAGAAGGGTTTATCTTCCAGTGAAAAATCTGTAACTTGCAGCGCCTCTTGGCAAAAGGAAAAGGATCAAAACCTCAATTTCTTTGCATCAAATGAAGTCCCAATCAATTATGAGCATAGCAAACCATTCTTGTATCGGTGGGATCTGTTGGAGGGCCCATGGGAACTGAATAAACTGCATAGATGGATCATGAATGTAATGAAGCAAGGCCTTCGAGCAATCACCGCGCATGTCCCAACTAAGGTTTTCCTTGGCGTTCTTGATTACCAGATTGTGTTCGATTTCGAGGATTTGCATAGACCTTACCGTCAACAACACCTCGACATGAATCTCATTACCATATGATGCTTGTAAGTTCACATGTACTGCATACACGAGTTTTAAATACATACGTATATATTTTATATGTCAAGTACCTGAACGACCTATTCTGCAGGATGCAATGGAGGGAGGAAAAATTTACGAACGGCAGGTTCAAGGTAGCGTACCTTGACCCAGCACGAATAAGCGAGCAAGAGCACAAGCTCAAAATGACGGAAATGATCAAAGCACAAATGGAAGCAGCACAGACACAAGCGGAGAAAAATACTATAAAATTAAAAGCCCACAGAGATGTAATGCACAAAGTGTCCGTATAAATTGCAAGAGTAATGAGGAAAAAGGCTGACAAGGATCGTATCATGGCTTCTTACAATTTTCAGTAAGCTAGCTAATTTTAATTACTATATATATACTTGGTGCTATTTAATTTTGTTTATAATATAAATTATTTTAATATAATGCAGAGATCACTGGATTTGCATCATTATTTTACCCAAACTAGGAAAAGCAGTGGTCCTCGACTTAGCCAGCTTTAGTAGAGATAGGTACAAGGAATTTATAGGCATTATACAAAAGTAAGACATTCCTTGGCAGTACTTGAATGCATGTTGACATTCTATGCACCTAAGTTGTATTACTAACTCTTGTCTTTATATCCTCAAAGTGCGTACAAGCTTTACATACTAAAAGGCGGGGACCACAATCCAAAAAGGAAGGAAGCTATGAAAATAATATATCATAGATTCGTAAGAACATAAAAACTTGGTTTTTTTAATATACTGTAGACTTGTCATTAATAACAACTCATCATTTTTCTATTTGATTGCAGTGCCACAAGCAACCTTCCGATGCTACGCTATGTGAATATTACGTGTGCGAGTTCCTCAGAAATAATAGGAGGTACCGGACGAACCCTGAAGACGTAAGTCTCTTATACACTGTCATGTGCTAACTTCCTAATGGTAATACATCCTAATCTTCATTTACTGTATACTTGTAGATGCTTAGGATCGGCAATCATGATTCCAAGCTCGAAGACAAACAAATCGACAACATTTGTAGGAACATAGCGAAGTTCACCCAACGCGAGATTTGTCATGAGAATGGAGCATTCTTTGATTAAGATGGCGTGTTGACGGTGGACGACTCCAAAGATCTTTGTAGATGGGTGTAGTAGTTTTAATATTAGCGTGGCAAAGAATAGCTCTATTCCAAATGTTGAATTTTTAATAATGTGAATTATATATTATGTACGAGGCATTTTTGAATAATGTGAATTATTTATTATTCAAGTTTGTTGTTATGTGGTTGTTGATACATATTTCAATTTGACGGCTAACAACTAGGAGGAAATAGACATTATAAATAACTCACGAGAATAATATATTGGATGG
Source organism: Setaria viridis (assembly GCF_005286985.2). Lineage (NCBI taxonomy): Eukaryota > Viridiplantae > Streptophyta > Magnoliopsida > Poales > Poaceae > Setaria > Setaria viridis. Next base: position 23,911,648 of record NC_048263.2, on the reverse strand, counting down.
AAAAATTCATATTCCTGACGGGTGGCATAAGCACCCGCCAGTATAGAAAGCATCTGTGCTGGTAGGTGGCTAATGTCGCCCGCCAGCACGTACAGACAATATTTGTACTAGCTCGAGGTTGCTGGTGGGTGCTTGGCCCGCAAGCACATATCACATGTAGCCGTCAGCGTAAATCTTTTATAGTCTAGTGCAAGTAAAGTTAGCCAGCGTAAAGTCACCGGATCGTGTACGTATAAGCTTGGTTGATCGCTAGCGATCCGAGTTACACTTTAACCCGATCCCATGCACGGACCAAGTTGTTAGTTGTCGGACATGCTGCACGCGCGCATCTTCTTCGTTCCATCCCCAGGTGCTGATAATCCCTCGCCACCTTTTTAATCTTATTAACCGGGCTGAATAGCTCTTTTTTTTTGAAAAGTATGAATAGCTCTTTACATCACCAGTTCTCTCTGGACTCCGGCCAGCCATCTCATCTTAGGGGATGGGTCCTAATTGAGGTTGAAGCCAAGGATTGCGGACATCATTACACTTCGCTCCTTATGTCACCACTAAGTGTACTAGCAGGTCAAGAAAACCTTCTCTTCCTTTTGCGTTTGGTGTCGTTGCACTAGTAGAGAATTGGCTTTCGATCCGACCCCTTTTGTCCCGGTTTAAAGTTGGCCCGGGACAAAAGGGGGTGCGCCGGGGTAGGGAAAATTGGAGGGGAGCATTACTCCCGGTTGGTAATTGCAACCGGGACTAAAGGCCCCCCTTTAGTCCCGGTTGCAACGGCTAGCTGGGGGCCGCCGGTGGCGGGACCCTTTTATCCCGGTTGGAGGATCCAACCGGGATAAAAGGTGAACCCTTTTATCCCGGTTAGAGGCACCAACCGGGATAAAAAGGTTAGTCCCGGTTGGTGCCTCCAACCGGGATAAAAGGGTTCACCTTTTATCCCGGTTGGATCCTCCAACTGGGACTAAACTTCCAACCGAGACAAAAGGTTCCCTTTTGTCTCGGTTGGAGTTTTTAACCGGGATAAAAACTCATCCCCCACTATATCCCGAGACAGAGACTTTCTTCTTCCTCCAGCCCGAGCCAGTCCAGCACATTGATAGAGAGCTGAGCTTCACCTACTCTCCGGTGGTGCCAAAGCAAGGGAGGTGCTGCCCGAAGTTTTTTCCCTCATTTTCGTGGGAATTTGACTCAGCCAACACAAGTGTTGCGAAGGTTTGCTACTTCATCCTCGTGTTATGCTTTGATTTATGCTTTGGAGATGGAAAGATTATTTGCTACAATGTGATGATGAAGTAGAAAAATGGAGAGGTATTTTGAGCTAGAATGTGAGGGAGATTGATGTGTCATATATAGTATGCATTATTGCAGTGGTTTAAAAATGATGCTACCTTGTCTAGACGGTTTATCTTATCAAATTTAATATGGTTTTTTAAATCCATATACTTGTTGAACTTGCATACCGTGTTCATTTCGGCGAGAATGTTCTCCGCCGAGCAGCAACGTATGTCAAGAAGGAGGTTCGATTCTACGAGAAAGAGTGGATACGGACATCGTGACCGTGTCCCCTTTTCCGTAGCATCTAACCTCTTTCATGACGAAGTGCGGTGCTGCCCAGCTGAGGACATCCTCGCGAAATGAACACGATCTTCAAGTTCAACAACTTCTGTAGTGGTAAGGAAAGAATTTTTGTACATAGATGACTTCTGCTACTTGTTGAACTTGCATACCGTGTTCATTTCTGCTACGATGTTCTCCGCCGAGTAGCAACGTATGTCAAGAAGGAGGTTCGATTCTACGAGAAAGAGTGGATACGGACATCGTGACCGTGTCCCCTTTTTCGTAGCATCTAACCTCTTTCATGACGAATACCGGTGCCGCCCAGTTGAGGACATCCTCGCGAGATGATCACGGTCTTCAAGTTGAACAACTTATGCAGTGTTAAGATAATATTTTTTGTACATGGATGGCTTCTGCTACTGGAGGAAGTGGCGATGGTGGGGGCGATCGTGGTTCCTATTATGGCAAGGTTCCAATCATAGTTGGCCCTCAGCATAAGCCGAAGAAAAAGAGCGCGCTGGAAAAAGCAATGCTTCGTTATTTGCAGCAACGTCATGAAGAAGCTGTTGCCGCGGGTCAGGAACCTCCTTTTGGTGGTCGTTATGCTCCACCCTCAGTCCCGGGTGTTTCACGTCCACTTAGTACTACCGTTTCAGGCGGCACAAATAAACCTAAGGATGAGGTTGGGTCAGCGGAACCTTCGCCTTCACCGTCCAAGGATGCTTAAAGTCCTCCTTGATAATAACCAGTGGATGGCTTGTTGTATTGTATCATGTTGTTTGGGACTTTAATTTAAATATGTGTATTTGGATCTTCATGTTGTTGTATTGTACCATGTTGTTTGGATCTTTAATCGATTTTCACGCGTAATCCATTGTCAAGTGTAATCCATTTTCATGCGTAATACGATGCAGATGGACTGGCAATGGATGTATAATGCAGACAGGCGGAGCAAGGCGTCTATTGATGGCTTGCATTATTTTCTCGAAGTGGCAAAAGCGAACAAGCCAGAGAATGGGTTCGTATGTTGTCCATGCTTCCAATGCAATAACAAGAAAAAGTCAATATTTTGGGAGCTACCTTATTGGGAAATCCTAGAGGTTCGCAACGCAATAGACGTGATGCACCTGACGAAGAATCTTTGCGTGAACGTGCTAGGCTTCATGGGTGTCTATGGAACCTCAAAAGATACATTGGAAGCACGACAGGACCTGAAAGCCATGGGGCAACGAGAAGACCTACATCCGGAAAAGAGAGATAATGGACAGCACTACTTACGTCCTGCCAGTTACACTCTCAGCAAGGAAGAGAAGGATAGCATGTTTGAATGCTTGAATAGTATGAAGGTCCCGTCTGGGTACTCCTCGAATATAAAGGGAATAATAAATATGAAACAAAAGAAGTTTACAAATCTCAAGGCTCATGACTGCCACATGTTGATGACCCAGTTGCTTCCGGTTGCACTGAGGGGTGTTCTACCAGAAAATGTCCGGTTGCCGCTCGTAAAGCTATGCGCGTTTCTTAATGCGATTTCGCAGAAGGCAATCGATCCATCCAAGCTATCAAAGCTACAGAACGATGTGGTGCAATGTCTTGTCAGTTTTGAGTTGTTATTTCCACCATCCTTCTTCAATATTATGACGCACTTACTGGTTCACCTAGTAAAAGAGATTGGTATTCTCGGACCTGTATACCTGCACAATATGTGGCCTTTCGAGAGGTTCATGGCAGTCCTAAAAAACTATGTTCTTAATCGTGCCCGTCCAGAAGGAAGCATCGCCAAGGGATATGGAACAGAGGAGGTGATCGAGTTTTGTGTTGATTTTATTGATTCAATTGACTCGATTGGGGTTCCAACTTCACGCCACAAGGGGAGGCTCCGAGGAATGGGCACCCTTGGAAGGAAATCAAGTTTGAGCAATGATACTGATTTGTTCGACAAGGCACACTACACTGTTCTACAACAGTCATCCTTTGTGTCTCCGTATATCGAGCAGCACAGGCAGATGGTAGCTTCCAAAAACCCGACCAAATCCGATGCTTGGCTTACCCGTCATCACATGGAAACTTTTCCCTCCTGGTTGCGCCAACAACTTATGGGTAACTCTGAGATTCACCCACAGCTTGCTTGGTTAGCCAGGGGACCTGCTACCACAATCGTCAAATTCCAAGGCTATGAGATAAATAGTTACACATTTTACACGAGAGCCCAGGACCAGAAAAGCACGAACCAGAATAGTGGTGTCCGCATAGATGCCATGGACAGAAATAATAGCAAGGAGTCGTATTATGGTTTCATACAGGAGATATGGGAACTCGAATACGGACCGCTGTACATCCCTCTATTTCTTTGCAATTGGGTGAAGCTAACTGCCGTCACCAAAGATCAGTACGGAATGACAATAGTAGATCTGAGCAAGACTGGATACAGTGATGACCCATTCGTACTTGCCAATGATGTGCATCAGGTGTTCTATGTGAAGGACATGTGCAGCAAACCCAAGAGAAATCCAGAAGAGACATGGGAGCCAAAGTGCCACATAGTTCTTCCAGGTAAAAGAAAAATCGTGGGAGTCGAGGATAAAACAGACCAATCAGATGATTATGATCAGTTTGATGGCATGCCTCCATTCGCCGTTGAAGTTGATCCAAGCATCCTGCTATCCAAAGAAGAGGCTCCGTACTTACGCCGCGATCATGATAAAGGAACTTTCGTGAAGAAGAAATTTTACAACGTTGTATTGTAATGCGTTAAATGTACATGACCTTTGTGTATTAATTGATACAATTTGTAATTTACCCTATATATGATTTCATGTGTTATTAAATTTGGTAGGTGAAGATTTTTTAGATAAACATGAACATTGTTAACCACATACTAACATGGATTTTTCTGCGCATTGAAATAATTTAATTGAATAATTTCTTGATCACAGCAATGCAGTAAAATAAATATTTTACAGGCTAAATGAACTGGTATAGAATTAATGATTAATTCATACTTATTGTCAATTTACTTGTTAATTAAATATATTTTTGCATGTACAAAATCTGTGAAGGTTTTGTTTTTCATCCTGAAATGCAGTGAAAAGGTAAAATAAAATCCATTTCCAAAAAACAGGCGGGAGAAGAAAAATAGGAAAAAACACCTTTTGTCTCGGGTGCTAACAGCAACCGGGACAAAAGGCCCCCCTTTTATCCCGGTTGCAAACGGAAACCGGGATAAAACGGTACGTTTCGTCTCCCGCCCGAACGTACCCTTTTATCCGAGGTCCCGTCACCAACCGGGATAAAAGGGGAGGCCTTTTATCCCGGTTGGTGACGGGACCCGGGATAAAAGGGTGCGCTCCCAGCCCCACCTGGCGGGGCACCCTTTTGTCCCGGGTCCCGTCACCAACCGGGATAAAAGGCCCCCCCTTTTATCCCGGTTGGTGACGGGACCTGGGACAAAAGGCCCTTTTGTCCCGGGTGCCATTACGAACCGGGATAAAAGGGGGGGGGGGGTTAAAAGGCACTGTACTCCCTTCTACCCCCCACCAGTTACACACTTAGCCAAATTTTCGCCAAGTCCCGCGCGCTCTTCGCCGTCGCCGCCCGTCCGCCTCCCTCGCCGGCCGCCGCCGTCGTCGTCCCCCATTGCGCCGTCGATGTCCCCCATTGCGCCGTCGTCGTCCCCCGGCCGGCCCGCCTCGATCCCCTCCTCGTCCGTCGACGCGCCCGGCCCCCGGCCACCTCGTCGCCTCCGGCCACCGGCTCCACATCCTCGTCGCCGGCTCCATCCTCGTCGCCCCTCGTCGCCCCTCGTCGCCATCTCATCGCCCCTCGTCGCCGTCTCGTCGCCGTCCCGCCTACGCCGCCGCCGTCGTCGTCACCTCGGCCGCCGTCGTCCTCGTCACCTCGACAGCTGCCGTCCTCGCCGCCCCGGCCGCTGCCGCCCCGCGCGCGAAAGGTTCGCTGCCGCGCCGGCCGGCAGCGCCGCCGGGAGGGTTTTCTTTTTTAGTTAGAAAATTAAGTTTTATTTTTAGATAGATTTCTAATTTTGTTAAGTTAGATTTTTAGATTTCTAATTTTGTTAAGTTAGATTTTTAGATTTTTAGTTAGTTTGTTAAGTTAGATTTCTAGTTAGTTTGTTAAGTTAGAGTTGATACAGAGAAAATGAAGTTAGAAATTCGTAGGATGCACCGTCGTGGAATCCGCCGTCCCGCCGCCGTGATCGCCGCCGTCCCGCCGCCCGTCACAACCTAGTTCCGGTGAACTGTCCCCGCCTCCGCCGTCCCGTCACCGCCCGTGGTTCCGGTGAACCGTCCCCGCCTCCGCCGTACCGCCGTCCTGACGCCGCCGTCCCGCCTCCGCCGCCCTGATCGCCGCCGTCACCACCTAGGCACCGCACGTGGATATTGTTACAAATTCGTAGAAATTCGTCAAAATTTGTAGAAATTCGTCAAAATTCATAGAAATTTGTAGAAATTCATACAAATTCGTAGAAATTTGTAGAAATTCATACAAATTCGTAGAAATTCATACAAATTCATAGAAATTCGTACAAATTCGTAGAAATTCGTAAAAATTCGTAGAAATTTGTAGAAACTCATAGAAATTCGTAGAAATTCGTAGAAATTTGTAGAAATTCATAGAAATTCGTAGAAATTTGTAGAAATCCATAGAAATTCGTAGAAATTCATAGAAATTTGTAGAAATTTGTATAAATTCGTCAAAATTCATAGAAATTTGTATAAATATTCCGAACTTTGTACGATTCATGTTATTTTATGATTTCATTATATACATGTATGATTCCGGACTTTGTAGGACTTTGTACAAATTTGTAGTAAGACGATTTCTATGACTGTCATGTATGATTCCATGTATGTTTCCATCAATAGTTGAAATGGCAGACGATGAGACCGCAAGGTATATCATGGAGCAGATAATCGCTGGTGATGGTAGTGGCGACAACGTTCCACTATCATACACGGATGAAGAGGGCACCCAGGCGGACATGTTCCTCAACATGTCCGCCGATGGGAATGAAGAGCAACAGCCGTAGCAACAACTTGCCGTGGCGGAAGGTTCCGGCGAGGTATATACAACCATTCTTGTATTGTTTCACGCCACCGTTACTACTACGTACTAATTAACGAATCTTGAACTGTTAGCCCTCCGGATCGACACAAGGGCAGAAGACCCGAGGTCGTACAAAGGTGATGGAAGGGAGGCTTGTCATCACCGAAGTTACAGAAGAGGGCAGGCCGGTTGCTCCCGAGAAAGTAGCAAAGAAGTACGTGAGTCAAATCGGGGCAATCATCCGGGACAACGTGCCTATCAGCATCAGAGAATGGAAGGGCAGAAGCACTAATCCGTACGCCCTTCCAGAGACAGAAAAGAATATGCTGTGGGAAGACGTGAAGAGACATTTCACATTCCCCGAAGGATATAGTGAGAAGGATGTCAAAGCGTGGACGCTTAAGAAGATGGCTACTCAATTCCAGACATTCAAGAAGATGCTGGATACCCACTACATCAAGAAGGGCAAAACTCCAGACTTCAACGCGTGGCCAAAGTTGAGGGACCACTGGGATGCATTTGTTGAATACAAGAGGAGTGAAGAAGGTGTGAAAAAGATCACGACCAACATAGCAAATGCTAGTCAGAAGGGCTACCACCATCATTTGGGGCGAGGTGGGTATGGCTCAGCAATTCCCAAGTGGAGGAAGATGGAACAAGATCTGATCGAACGGGGAATCGTACCTGCAACTATTGAATGGCCCGAACGATCAAAAAATTGGTACTACGCTCATGGAGGCTCCCTAAGCCAAGAGGATGGGACGTTGATTTTCAATGACACAATACGTGAGAAGGCCGAACATCTCATGAAGAACATTGAAGATTCGAAGGCTGGGAGGTTGAAGGTGGACCGAGAAAATGATGAGCTCACATTGGCCCTCGGTAATCCAGAGCACCCAGGACGTTGCCGAGGGTTCGGGGTGGTTCCGTGGAAGTTCGCTTTCCGAGGCGACAGCGCCTCTTACAGAAGCCGGAAGCGAAGAAAGGAACAGATCGAGGAGAGCTGGCGGCAGATGCTAGAACAAAGAATGATGGATGAAATCAATCGGCGGGTGGCCAACGCAGTTGCGGAGTTGGCCCAATCTGGAGCACTATCGAATCCTAACACCGCCAGCCCTTCTCAACACCTCGGGAGCAGTTGTGCTTCTACAGGGGTCCCCGATGCGCAGACGCCCAGGTTACCCGTGGAGGAGCAACGGTTCCCCGTGGATGCCATCATGCAACGGACCTCATGTGAGTTGCATGCACCGGTCGGCAACCTCACTATTAAGGTATACTTATACATAATATTTATGCAATCTTGTCAATTGATCCAGGCCTCGAGATCGGAGTTCAACTTGTTTACTTCTGCTATATGTACAGGTAGCGTACGGGAGTGCGTTAGCAACCCTGGCAGGGCAGAGCAGTCATGGCATGGACATTCCAACAGGCTACGCCAGCGTCTGCGTCGAGCAAATAGTTGATCCCCAGTATGAAGGTCTAGAGCTCGACTTCCCGGGAGGCAACGGGGAAAAGACATTGGCAGATGCGCTTCATGGGATCATTCTATGGAAGAAACGCTACATCATTATTCCCAGCACGGAGCCATCTCCTCAGACCTCAAGACTGCTCCCCGTAGATCCCCAGCAGCGACCTTCTCCTCATACCTCGAGACCGGCATCTCCTGCTCCAGGACCGTCCCTTCCATCTATATCAAGGTCTCCATCTCCACCACATCCTGGTGCTGGGAGCGACGACGACAATAACAACACCCCTCCCCGATCACCGTCGCCGGCACCAAGAGCGGCCCCCTTGAAGGAACCTGCAGCACCACTAAAGAAGTCACGAGCACCGCCTCCCAAGCAAAGACAGAGAAAGAAGAAAACAAAGGACCCTGAAGTGACTCGTAAGGAACGCTGGGAGGCAATGTCTCATGAAGAACAGTGGGCAGAAATCCAACGAGAGGCCAGTGAGTGGTTCAAGAAACAAGCCGAATTAAAAAAGGCAAGGGAGATGGAGCCACCGCCAGTAAGTCGGCGAGATTTAAATTTTTTTATCAGGATGGAAGAAGGAGCCAAGAAAAGGATACCACTCTTGTCAAACTATGAACGGGCTCTAGTAAAGGCTGATGAAAAGGATAAAAGGAAAGGAAAATCATCCTCCAGCGGTCCAGTCCCCGACCTCAGCCATTTATCAAAAAAAGATGCTCAACGGGTAAAAGCAATGCCCTTGGATCAACAAGCAAATGTATTGAAGTTCATGGAAGAAACAGGTCTGGGACTTGATGAATGCATAGGGCAAGTTGAGACGCCAACTGCACCGCCCCCTGAGCCGAAGTGGCCTTATGAGCTAGGCAAACCTCTAGTAAAGCCTTCATTGGTACGGAAGCTATCAACAAAGATGTACGAATTCCATCAATGGTACATGATGGCATCCGCCGACTCGAGGGAGATGATCGGCATGCAGGTAAAACTAATAGATTTTCACGGTGAAGGGGAGAAAGTGCTGTGGCTAGACTTCAAGGATATATACGAAGTGTACCATCATGATGCCCTGGACGTCTCTTTGATCAGCGCTTGGATTCTGTAAGTGTCCGTTTATCTCTACATGTAAATTTTGGCGTGCGTCACCGTACTAACTTCATCTTCCATTTCATGTAGGATGCTAATTCAGACATGCCGCCGAGATGCGCACCTACATATAGGCTTCATGGATCCATCTGTAGTTAACTAACAACAGATACAATTAGCGCCGGAAAAAACCTTTGCGGAAATATACAATTTCCTACACAAACAAACATTCAAGGATTTCATACTACTTCCATACAACTTCAAGTAAGTGTGTGTATACCGTCTACTTTCGATGTCTTTTTCCTTATCTCTACATGTTAGTTAGCTCTAATATGCATGAACATTTTACGCACGCAGCTTCCACTGGATCCTTATTATAATTGAGCCTGAAAGAAGCCACGTCACTGTCTTTGATTCGTTAAGGAAAGATCCGGTGGACTACCAATAATTGCAAGACATGCTAGGCTTGTAATAATTCTGGACCTTTATCTCTATGCAAAAATTTATTTCCTAAATTTTATCCCTGTTACACTATGTCATTCATTATTCTAATCCGCAGCGTATGGAAACAATTCATAAGGACACACAAAGGTCCATTCAAAGAAAATCTTACATGGAACACAGACTTCCCGGTACGTATGCAGTCTGCACATTTATTACATTGTATAACACGAATATTTCATAACTTATTTTTTCCGCACTGAAGTGCTTAAGACAGGAACCCGGGAATAATCTATGTGGCTACTACATCTGTGAGCACATGCACAGTTTTTTGGGACCCAAGGGACCGAAGATGACGCCGCACAACTTTAAAGTACGTAAAATAAATATATTACTAGTTAATTATTTTCTAGCTCCTTATATGTATTTGTTCATGTAACATTCACAAATTTCCAAATTATAGATGTTAAATATTCAACAAGGACTCTTGAAGGAAGAAAGAGTAGCGGCAATATGTGAAGGTCTCATTGGATTCATAATGGACGAGGTGGTAAATCCAAAAGGAGAATTTTATTACGATGGACGACAATTAGACACTCCGATCAGCAACACCACGACGGGAAGATCGTAGGAAGATACTTTGATTTATTTGTATATATAATACGCGCTAATTATGATCGATTTGTACTAAGCTAGTTGAATTGTGTATATGAATTGTGTATAAGGATTGTGTATATATATAGTAATTGTATAATTACACATCCCATTCGTTTAAATACTAGTTGATTTCGTTCTAAAAAAATCTCAACTACAAGGTTAACAAATTAAAAGGGCCGCGGTACTACGTATATGTGATGTATGCATGAAAAATTCAGGCATCACGGCAGTGCCATGCAAGCGCTATTTAGTCCCGGTTGGAATCGAGCCGGGACTAAAGGGGACCCCTTTAGTTCCGGTTGGGAAATCTAACCGGGACTAAAGGGGGACCTTTACTCCCGGTTAAAAGACCCGGGAGTAAAGACCCCCCTTTTGTCCCGGTTGGTTTATCCCGGATGGATATCCGAGAGATATGCACCCTACCAACCGGGACTAAAGGCCAATTCTCTACCCGTGTTGATAAAAAAAAACAAGTGGTTCGAGACAGTATATAGGAAAACTCTGCTGGCTGAGTTGGACATCAACGAATGCCAAGGTAAACCTCAAGTCGTCCAACAAGTTATAAACAAAATGATCAGAGGAAGATGATGATGTCATCTCCCAGAAGATGCAGTGTCAGCCACCATGGGCGCGCTTTTGTGACTTTTGTCCCATACATGCAGCGGCCCGGGCAGACGCGAGCGCGACAAAATGTGATATCATACAGGTGTGTGTGTGTGACTGTGGCAGTGGCGGTCCGTTAGTGATTGGTGTCACCTCAATCTTTTTCACACCACCATGCGATGTTCTCTAGGAGCACGGATCCCATGCTGGCCGAAATTTTGTGCCATGTCAGTAGCAGTACAATTTTGCAACTTCAATGCAATGACGTAGCTAGCTAGCTTGATCAATAATTACTACGCCTTTTTTGGGTAAAAACAAGAATTACGCCTTGACAATATCAAATGCAGCACTAGCGCCGGCGCAGTGCGTAGGAATTTGTGGGCTCTCAAGTAAACCTTCAAGTAATCCACAGTAGAACTAACAAAAATACCCTTACGTTGCAACGAGTTCACAAGGATTACACGAAAGCAGGAAGCACAACACATCATTGTGAGTTCTTTTTTCAATGAACCTAAAATAAATAGCACAATTGGTCTAATTGCAAACACAACAAACCGTCCATGCATGCACAATGTAAATTTAGATTAATTTACTTTGAATAAATTTAGCAAGGACAAACTTGTGTGGACATACTCTAGAAAGACATTATCAATTTGAATCTTATAATTTATACAAATATAATGGTTCTTCATGAATTTTACTTAGAGCAACCTCGGATGACGTGTTTTTTCATGGTTTTGTCTTTGCTTGTTTTTGCTTAAATGTCATGTTTGCTTGAGTAATTTCACATGATCATGTATTGCTTGCCTGTCTATGCACGGGTGTTAAATTTGCATAACATGTCCTAGCATTGCACTTTTTGCTTCTATTTAATTATTTGTGTGTATACTATAGTTATTTTTGCATAAATTATTCTGACCTCATGTGCAATAATGTTCTATATTAACAAGGTCAACTCTGACCGCCCCTTTCTCGCTGCTTATGATCTTAGTGGCGGAGGAAAGCAGGGGACTGGAGAATTATAGCGCTCAACAACCCATGCAGCAGCATGGCTAGAATTTATAAAGGATATGAACGGTAGAAGTTTGTAAAACTTGGTTTATGAAATATTAATATATTAATATATGATAATAACATAAGAATTAATAACCTAACACCTATCACAGAATATGGCTTCACTCCTGTGTCGTAACCATCTCCACAACTAGAAAGTGAACCAGGACTACACGCTCGGTAAGTCGGTAGGGATACCTAGCTTCAAAACTGCGAGCGAATGTAGTCTTCACTCCATGAAATCGGAAATTTTACAGCTAACTGGATTTACTTGACCCCATATATTGGCTCCACCGCTCCTCTCTAGTGTGCATTTGTTGAACTAGATAGAACCAGTGGAGACCCTTAGCATAACATAGCCCATCCTCCAAAACGTTGATTCAATCTCATGTTGCATCATTCAATTATAACTAGCATAATGCCCGTGCGTTGCTACGGTGAAACTCATTCTTGAATCTCTATAGTTGGTTGATGTAAAGTGTTCCTTTTCCTTGTGTTTGATCAATGGAATACACATGTTGTATGGCTGCCAAAAGAATATTTGGATGCTGCCAAGCTTTTTGTGCGTGCCTCGTGTATAATCTTCTAACACTAACACCTTTGCTAGGGCAGTTTCTACACGTTTTGTTTTTATCCTTCATGACTAAATTTGGGCTATGTATGATCTTTCCCTGTCCATCTGAGTTGAGTGAATCTGAGTTGGGTGGCTGAATCATGGGCAAACTGAAGCTCCTTTCTTTTCTTCCCATGAACGAAATATGGTTCAGTTCCTGATGATCAATCGGTTTGTTTTCCTCAACTCTCATTATCAGTGCCTAGCAAAGCACTTCAAAACTATCCATTGGTAGTAACTGTGAGAGGAATGGAACATTTTGACACGCTACCCTGCATTAGCACAGGAGGTGTTGTACTGCAGCTCCGACCAAATTTATGACCATCATGGAAGAAGGCACCCTTGGATGTTCAGAAGAGTAGCAGCATCTACTTCAGTTGCACTTGTTTTGTCCTAGCACGGTTGAAAAGCTGAAAGACAAGATACCCAGTAGCCAGTATTATGTTTACCTTCTCGCCAACATGTAGCTGGCCAGGCTTCAATTAGGTTCACCGTGATCTGATTGATGCTGGGAACTTATGAAAAAAAAGTATTTTAGAACCTTATGAAATGGTATATTGAATTGCCAGAGGTTCAGAATTTATAATATTTCATAAGACCACATGCATGCAGCCTGCCATTGTAATATCAAAGCACATGTTTAAAATTCCTTTCCCAAAACTTCAGGTTATCTGTACACATAACACAACAACTTTTGCTTCTCCTGGTAAAAGAGAAAATGTAATTCCCGTATTTCAGTGATGTGGAGGAGGAGCCGCGGTTGACCAACAATTACAAGAGTTAAACATCAAGTTTAGCGACCAAACCGGCAGCGCTGTGCCGAACGGAGAGTTCCTTGGGCCGGCTCGGTTTGCCACCGTCGCCCTTCATGCGTGTCGCCGCGGCAGAGGCCACCGACGGGGACGAAGGAAGCAAGGAGATTGTCGTGCTGTACCGCTACACCAGGTTCTTGAGGGCACGCGGTGGGCAGTGCGGTGTGGAGGCATGCCGCCGGACGAAGCTCCACCGCCTCCGCTTCGCTGTTCCGACCGCCGGCGACATGGATAGCTCGCTGGCGTTGGCCGGATCGTCTCTCGGCCCGCTGATCTACCACGGGCTCTTCCGCCAGCAGCTCCACGAACCGACCGACCTCGCCTCCGCTTCGCCGTCCCGGCCGTCGGAGACATGGAGAGCTCGTTGGTGTTGGCCGGGTCGTCTCTCGGCCCGTTGATGTACCCCGGCCTCTTCCGCCTGATAGCACCGGGCGGACCAGGAGTTGGAGGGGGCTGACCACCGCTGCCCCTTCCCTACGCTCGTGCTCACCGGCGAGGAGCTGAAGGAGAAGAGGGGCCTGTCCCCGCGCCTACCGGCCGCCGCCGCCGCCGCCCCTTCCCTGCGCTCGTGCTCGCCAGTCAGGAGGGGCGCCGCCGAAGGAGAAAAGGGGCCGCCCCGCCCCTTCCCTGTTGCGTTGCCTGGCCTCAGCAGCAGAAGCACCGCCGACCTCCTATTGCGCCGTCGCCGACAAGATGTGCCGCCGGGAGGAGAGGAGGGGTAATGGAGATGGGTGCCGTCGGAGTGCGGAGGGTGGCCGTTGGATCTGCGGGTGTCCGCTGCCGGTCCTGCAAGGATGCCCACCGCCGTGCCGCCTAGAAGACAGAGGCAGAGAGGGGGCCGTTGGAGATGGAAGAGGAGTGCCGCTGGAGCTTGGTTGAGGGGGCCGCTGACCTCCGCGGCGCGGCACCGGGCCCGCTCCGGCCGCCAGGGTGCCCAACCCCCTCCGTCGCCTCTGTTTTGAAGGAAGGAGAACCTTTATCCCCTTTAACCCCCTCCCTTCTCTACTTTTTCCACCCGAGCCCTCCATCTGTTCAGCATTGGACTGTGGGTTGATTAACAAAAGGTTGAGGGGCTTTTTTGCAAAATTACCACGACGGACGAAAACCCTTGATAAGCTCATATTCCACCAGTAGAGTATAAGTTCATACAAACTAGTTTTTTATCATTTATACTTGTAAGTTGCATGGCATAGTATCCACGATTTAGATCTACAATGTGAACTCCAAGGACTCTATCAGTAATATAGAGCAAGTATGAATGTGCTATCTCGAGCCTCATAGACCAGCTCCAATGCCTATCCATAGATAGTGAAACTATTTGTAGGCGAGGTAAAACAAATATGAGCATGAAACAAACCTTCTTGAACCATTCTCAAATGAAACTATGTAAATATTCACCCCAGCAGCTTCACTGCTTGCTGTAAGATCTCTTTCCAACTATTGTTGGTGTGTATTAAGCTATGATAGAGTAGGTCCTATAGGCAAAAAGTAGGAACACATATATTGGAAGAAACCAAATTATTCAATCGTCATGCACTCAAAATGCAAACAAACTAAAATGAGTGATGAAGGCAAATAGCATATCGTGTCTTCCACATGTATCTTTGCAATCCTTTGAGGCATCTTTGTCAGATCTGGCTCGTTCATATCATGCATACGCTTTCACTTTAAAATAGTAGTAGTTTGGGAAAAGCCACTAGGTTTCAGCTTCCAACTTGTCCAATGTTTTCCTCACAACATCACATGTAGCCATATATTCTTGTACCACTTCGATGTCGTGGGTGTGGATAGCAGTATTGTTAGCCTCACCTTCAAAGCACATTCGTCCCTAATCACACATGAAGCAAAAAATAGACACCCTCCATTTTAGGGCATGTACTCATCCAACTCTCTCTCCCCGTGCAAAGGCGCAACTATCTCAACTATTACTGTTTATAACCATGAGATAGGCTGAACCACCTAAATAATATATATTCAGATTTTAAGAATGCACAGAAGCACAATTTTGTACACTACTAGAAATCAATATGTTGATTAGTGAAGTAAAGTATATGGCAAAGGTAGAAACTGTCAAATGTTTAAGCTGTTTTTCATTGAAAACATCATAAACCTTGCCACAGAGAAAATTAAATTACTAATTAAAAAATATGAAAACTTGTCACCGAAGCCAAACAAAAACTTCACCAATCGATACACTACAATTTTGTGATGAAATAAGATCAACAAAAGTTGTCACTAATCAAGATCCTTAGTTTTCTTTACCTTGTGGAGTTTCTTGCATATTAAAATTGCATTTTTGAACCATCTCTTGATTATCTATTAATTATTGATTTATTGTGTTGAAGATTAAATATAAAACTAATGAAAAGTGACCCGTATGTTTCTAAAATATCACTATATTATTTTTATGATTTTTCCAGCATTTATATCTTACATTTTGGCAGGTTTAAATTTATTTGATTTTTCTAGATTAAATTAAATGCTAAAGTATTGAAAATTCTTAACCTTCCTAGGGCCAAGTCTAGTCTGGCTCATCCTCGCTCCTTTTTTGAGCCTATGGGTTAAATGTTTCTTCCCTACCCACTTCATCTCTCTTTCATCCTGGCCATTTCATTTTCTCCGTTTTTCCCCCTTTCCAGTCCGGTATGCACCCATACACCAAAATGGGCATCAAGAAAGTGGTGAAGGATCAAGCCTCATGGTTGGGCTACTAGATAAGGGTTTGGGCGGTGACGCCGGGGGGGGGGGGGGGGGGGGGGGGGGGGGGTGAGGGTCCATCTCGATTTAGACTCTGTAGAGAGCTTTTGGAGGTCTTTGCAATATTGTACATAATGATACCTCATTTGATTATCAAAATGTATGAAAAAAACTTGATGCATTCCTCTCTTTGTTCCAATCTTTTAAATTAGACACGTAGGATTTAATGGAGTCATAACATAACATTTGATAATCAAATGATATTGGTTTTTATACAATCTCAGACAGCTCTTGACATTGTTTCAGTAGAACCCATTGTTTTGGAATAAAAAGTTATGCCAAAAATACAAAATTCTAAAAAAATAAACATGAAAGATAACCTTGTGTTTATCATGTGATTGTATTTAACCACCTCTTATTTTTAGCATAACATTTTTCACTCTAGACATCAATTTGGATAAATCCATCTTATTTAATTACTAAATTTATTGGAAAGGTCTTATTTAATTCATTTTGTTCTAGCTGTAAATCACAAAGAGAATAATGAATTGGACTTTTATTATAACTTTCGATGACTAAAATTAGATGGATATTTATACAAGATGGATTTGTGTACAACCTTGCAGATCTTTTCACAAGCTTTCCGTGGAGTCCAAAATCATCAATAACAAAGTCCACTATGAAAAGTTAAGCTAAAAATATGAAGTATGAAAAATACATTGAGAGGATATCTTGTCTTTATCCTCAGAGTAGTGTATTGTTTAACACTTTGTATTTTTAGCACGCCTTTTCACTTTGGACTCCGATTTTCATAATCTTGGACTATGTGGAATGCTTGTTAAGATCTCTATAATATTTTACAAAAAATTATCTCATTTTAATGCTAAATTCTTCAGGACAAGTGTAAATCATTCCTCTTTTTTTTATCTCCAAGTCAGAATAAAGAGAGGAATGAATTGGATTTTTCAATAAAAGTTTATGATTAAATGAGGTGGATTTCTATACAATCTTGTAGAGCTCTTCACAACATTTCCACGAAATCCAAGAGTATAAAAATCAAGGTCCAGAGAGAAAATTTATGCGAAAAGTATGAAGTGTTGAAGATGCACAGAGTGAAACTTATGGTTCTAAAACTCTTAAAAATATGCATTGAAAGAGTTTAACACTACAAGGGCTTATGATGTTTCATGTCCCTTTCAAAATATTACGAACTAGTTGACCATTAGTTATTTTATATAGGACTTCTTTGATAACATATTCATAATAAATATAGTAAAGTACTCTTCTTGAAAATAAAACCTCCAACCAACATTCTTGCTCATTGTGGCTACGATAGCAGGGATGATTCATTTGTGGGAAATATGAAGGTGAAAGGATGAAGGAATAGTCTAGTCCACCACAGCTATACACCTTTTCTCAGTTTTTAATTACTTGTTTTGTAGAGCCTTTGTATTGCAATGAGCAAAGCTCATATAGATCCATAACTTTTTATTACAAAGTTTTGTTATACATGAGAACAAGCAGATGACGCCAAGGATGAAGAAAATCACTTTTGTCTCACTCTCTTTTCTCGTCTTCCCCTGAAGGATCCACCTTGGCTACTGCACAACAATAGCTCACACTGTTGTCTTCCATGCCATTGCACTGGCTTGACTGGTCATAACGAGTGAATTTAACCTTAACCTTCATTGAACAATGCTTCAACATCTAACACAATTCAAGAACCAAAACAATGATAATCACAATAAGAAAAGAAAGATAACAAACAGTGATGGGATCATTGTGATTAGAACATTTACATGAAGGAAAACACTGATGGGGTGGCGACCACAGATGGTGTTCTTGTACTCTTGCATATATTGGCTAAAAGCATTGGGGCTGCCAACCTCTATGATCTCCATGCCCATGCGGTCCAATGCCTCGATGGACTTGTGGATGGCACCATGGTTCTCATCATAGTATGTGTACTTGTACCTAATGAA
Organism: Setaria viridis; assembly: GCF_005286985.2. Classification (NCBI taxonomy): domain Eukaryota; kingdom Viridiplantae; phylum Streptophyta; class Magnoliopsida; order Poales; family Poaceae; genus Setaria; species Setaria viridis. The sequence continues at coordinate 23,893,626 of NC_048263.2, read as the reverse complement.
AGTGATGATTACTCTTATAGCTACAATATTAAATGACATATTTATACTCTTATAACTACACCCTAGATTATAGAAATAGGCATACCAATAATTTTATTCTTGCATTGAGGGCATAATATGCTACGCCTATACATGTGGATGAATCAAAATTATATATCACTCGATATATTGAAAACATGGATTCATGCTTGACCATTCCAAAAGCCACAAACATATATGCAACTTCAAACCCACCCAAGTCATTCCCAAAGTATGCCATGACTATGAATGTATTCTAAATTAATTAGTTTCGATTGATAAAATTTTAATGTTATGCTAATTAGAGGGATCATTAGTGTCGCATGACACATGCTACGGTAAACTGAGGGTATCTCAATTGGTTATGTTCCTTATGGTGTAACCTGCTCATTCGGGTTTGAGTCATAGGCTAAGCATAGGTGCTTGTTTTTCTTGAATTATTTCAAGAATCAATAGTGCTATATTCTTTTAGTTGTATGCAATGCACGAGGCGCCTGCGGTGACTTCATCAGTCTCAAGATCCAACCTAATCTTTTTGAAGGTGCTCATAGCTGTAGGGTCATATTGATGAGTGGACGTCCGTGTTTGTAGTGTGTTTTGCCAAAAAAAAATAGAGAAAAGTTATACCATTTGCTCTGACCAGGAAGGTAATTCGAGACAATTTTAGACAACAATGATGACATATAATTGAGAAGAAATCAACTTTTCCTTCTATGCTCTAAGTTCCAGTATCGACAAGAAATCATGTTCTTATAAAAGAGATGTCAGTAAAAAGGGATGAAAGAGGTGAGGGAAATAAAAGAGATGTCATGGGCTCAACTGTTCAACAAACTATACTTGTATTAAACTCATTTAGTTCATATTAACCAATGTTTATGTATGATACCATGAATGCCTGTTTCTACACTAAAATAAGCAAAAAGAACAAACATGTAGACATGCTAGAACTAATTAATCACTTACTTGGATCCCCAATGGCAGAAGTCTGTGGAGACAACAAAGAAGTTCTTTGGGTCATCTAGATATTTACCAAGCAGCTGCCCATACATGGCTTCGTTCTCAAAATCAAGAGAGCCAATAAGGACAGGAACAACTTTTACAGTGTGGCTGTTAAATCAACATGATATAGAGACAATTAGAATGCGAATGCAGTATTTTCTTTCTTAACATGGTTACTAGATATAAATAACTTATTATGAATAAAGCAATTACCCCTGAAAGACTTTAGAAAGGTAGGGTAAAAGCATTTCGAAACCATGTTCAGCTTCATCAACACTAAGGTCCATTAATTCAAATTTCCCTGTATTGTTGAGTTCTTCGGTGACTGAAAAACAACAAAATGTCAGAATATATATGTATTTGGTGGTGAAGTTTCAGGTAAAGCCGAACAAGATTATTGTTATTGAAATAGAAGTAATAACATGGTGCATAATTAAGACCTATATAACAGGTAGCGATTGGCTATGGGGAGGAGAGTACCTATATGATAACAAGGCTTACACCCTATCTAAGTCATGAGGTAGGAACAAGTGAGAATTGAAAGAGCAGGATATTTACTGAGTCTTCAGAAAAAAGATCAGGAAAGGTTTGCTGGGCTCAATTTGTCTTGCCGCACTGCTATCCCCTCCATACATTGACCCAAAGGTTGAGGCCAAGCATATTGTGTACTGCAAGTCTGTAACATGCGTGCTTTGAAGTTCTCTTGTTGTGGTTGTGGGATCTAGAACCGGAAGTGCCACTCAGGACTCATGGTGGCAATATAGCCACACTTAGTTGCGATAACTGCCATGCAAGCTAGTCTGCATCTTTGAGTAAGCAATGGTCATTGTCACATATGGTCGAGATTCCTGCAGAGAGCTAGGCAGCTGAGAGAGGGATACAGGGTTGACTCCTGCAGGATGGAACTCGATACATGTCTTGTATTTGAATCTCCCTTATACTCCCTCAGTTCTTAACTATATAACGTTAAGGACAAGCAAATTAGTTTAGTTTTAAACTAATTAGCTTGTCATAATCATCATTTATTTTAAGGATAGGTGTAGTACATCATCATATATTTGATGATAGAGGTAGTGCTACACACAACCACAATATTTTGCACAGTCCATAGTGGGTCCGTGTTTACTCCGAAGTGAATTTTGCAGTTAGAATGATTAGAGAGCTTAATATGTACCTTCCTGATCTACTCGCAAGTCCCCAATCGGTGTGCTATAGACTGTAGCTTTTGTGAGAGCACATTTTGCAGTGTAGTGGCGATGGGAAGGGCTGAGAAGAAACACCCGAGAACTGGATCACATTCAGAAACAATGACATCAATAGAGTCACATATTTTTAAGTAAATCAAGTACTTCCTATAATCATAGATATAAGTCCAATCTTGGTTGGTACTAAGTCAAACTTACTTAAGTTTGACTAGAGATATCTATAAAATGCATTATCTTAAATTACTTAAGTTTGACCAGAGATATCTATAAAATGCATTATCTTAAATGAAGAGATACAAAACTAGGTTCCATAACGAATGTAGTATTGTCAATCTTGTGCTGTTAATTTATATAAAATTTGAAAGATTGATGGTTAAAAGAAAAGATATGACTTAGGACACATCTAGTTTGAGAGCGCTACTAGAAATAGTAGCTTCCATGACCTTTTGCGCGTGATGTTCTAAAACTTCATCATTGAACATGCCACATCTATGACAAAAATCTCATGTTCATCATAGATCATTGGCGGGAGCCCTCAGCTGCTATGGAATTATGACGAAAAAAACGCGCGTTATAGAACAACATCTCATATCATCACAAAACGGTGCGCCACCAACATCTCGTATCTGTAACACCAGCGACTCGTCATAGAACCGGTGGGCCACATGTAGCGTTGGGACCCATAGGTCCACTTGTGATGCCAGAGGGTCCAACGTGTCTACGTGGCTGCCACGTATAGCGACGAGGACCCACCGGTCCACATGTCAGGGCCGTGGGACTGATATGTCAACGCGAGGTCCACTAGAGAGGTGGGATCCAGTGATCCATGTGTACGAGTGTAGGCCCAGCAGGCCAACATGGCTAACACATGTAACTGTAAGTCCCGGTTGACTGGTCCAACATATCTACCTGGCAGCCACGTGTGGTGACTGGGACCCGACGGTCCACGTGTCAGGGTTGTGGGTCCAATATGTCAACGCGAGGTCCACTGGGGAGGTGGGACCCGGCCATCCAAGTGTACGAGTGTGGGCCAACAGGCCGACATGGCTACCACGCGGGTCCCGTTGGGTGGGTCCCAATGGTCCATGTTTACGCGCAGTGGATCCAGCAGGTAGTCGTGGTAGCCACGCATAGATATGTAGCCTCCTTGCCCGGTCCAGCATGACCACATCGTGGCCACGTGTGATGGTGGAGCTAGCAGATAATAAGGCCTCGGCTTGTTTCAAAGTCAGGCCCGAGATGAAATTGCTGTGGAGCCAGTCCAGGTTTGAGTGAGCCACCAAGATCCACTCGATCCGGCCCAGGAAGAGAAACGGGCTTGTCAAACGAGCACTAAAAAGCGAACAAAAATTTTGCTGCATCACGGGATCGAACACGGGCCAAAGGCAATGCGGTAGTTGCTATCCACCATTGCGCTACTCAAGTGTTTTCGACTAACTCCACACTCGCATTCTTTTCTAACACTTGAATACTCACACACGGGCGCAAAGGTTCTTGTTCTTGCGCACGCTCACTGAGAAGACGGTTGCCATCCCCGAGATGCGATGCCGCCTTAACTTCCTAGCGGTCAGCGGCAGTTCCAAGAGGGATTTTCAAGAACTCCTCACCGTCGTCGCCAGTTCCCACGCTAGCTCGTAGAGGGAATTTCAAGAACTCCTCTCATCGTCCTCGCCATTTCCCCAAGGGGTTCTCAAGAACTCCTACTGTAGCCCCCAGTCGGCCCCCTCCACCGTGCCCCTTAAATCACCGTATGTCGCGCTGCTCTGCCTCTCCAGCGCTTTGGCTCGCTACTGTCCATGCACCGTTGCTCCATCCACACGCCGCCGCGCGAGCCCTTGGGTGGCCTCGTTGCGCTCCGCATCGCGTGACATAGACGTCGGCAAACATGGCGGTGAGGCGGCACCCCCCATCACTGGCGGCGCTCCCTACCAAGGTGGCCATTGAGATTGCCGGCCACCTCACTGTGACCTTGGAGCGACCCATGGATGACCATATCAGCCTACGGGCAACCTGCTCTTTCATGCGCTACGTGTGCGGCAATCACACCGTCGGCGGTGCCTGGCAATAGATCGGTTCAGACTCGCAATGTCGTGGAACGAACCCGTCAACTATGGCACCCTCCTTGCTAGCCTGACCCAAGTCGGCTTCCTCACTGGGATAAAAGTCGTATTCGGGGAAAACCGCAGCACCCGGCCATGCCTCGACGATCTCGCCCGTGCCGCCGCGGGAGGGCACAAAGTTGCAGCCTATCTGGTCGCCCTCTTCCTCTATAGGGACAATGGCGGCACTGGTGATGACGACACTGCGAGGCGGTACATGACACGGGTCGAGGGTGAGAAAGAATCGCGGGCGGCGGCGGGACGAGGATGCGGCTGAGCAATAAGGGGTGTTGGTTGTGCCGCGAGCAGGTTGCAAACGTGATCCACCAAACAACGTGGCGCAAGTGGGGCAAACCGCTACCGCTGCCGGCATAGGTGCATGGTGATCTTCCGTGCGCAGGTGGCGGTGTTCCAAAAGGATGGGAACAAAGGACTCTGTTTTGTAGGAGGACTGTAGGATTCGTCGCGAAATGGTTTTGTTCGAAAGAGCAATTGGAATATGAAACTAATTCACTTTTTACATGCAAATGTGAATTAGTGTAGCTTTTGCTTTCCTGATCTTATGTGTGTGGAACTGTTGTCAGCACTTGGCATTCCGTCAGGACCTCCAGTGCTTGTGTTATGAACTTATGTGGTTCTGAACTGTCAGTGAACTAACTGTGGTGTCATGTGAACTTTCTGTGAATTGCGCTGTATCATTTGGTGTCTGATGAAATGGTTCTGTATGAACGTGGACCTGTATGATATGGACATGTGTAACATCCAGAAAACGAAATGTGGTGGTCCAATAAGAAACTGACACGTGTACTAATCGGTAACTGACACGTGGGCCAAACATAAAAGAACATGTCATAAACAGAATTGCAAACGTGGACTGATCAGAAATGACACGTGGACCAATAGTAAAATGGCACTTGTAACACTAACGAATCGACACGTGGAAACATAAAAAAAGACACATTGACCAATAGGAAGATGACACGTGGACAAACCGGGAAAGGACTCGTGGACCAATAGAAATAAGACACATGGGCAAACAGGGAAAGGACAGTGGACAAACGGGAACGTGACACGTGGACAGACAGAAAAATGACACGTGGACACATAAGAAAGTGACATGTGGACCAGTTGAAAGGATGACATGTGTCAACACATTATGGTGACATGTGGGTGAATAGAATAATGACACGTGGACTTCCGTCGTCTCAACACATGGCCTTATGCTAGCTAGCCTCGTGCCTGTCCTCTTTGCGACACGTGCGGTCCGACACGTCACCTGCCAGCGTGGACGAAGCCACGTCGCGTGCTAGCGTGTTCGGGACACGTCACTTGCCAGCGTGGATGGCGCCACGTCACCTGCCAGCATGAACGGGGATACGTGGATCTGAAAGTTTAGTGACGTTTTTATAACCCGTCAAAGAAAAACATGGTTCCGTGATGAAAGTTTTTTTTCATCACAGATAGAACCAATTCTACAACATTTTTGGGCAGTTCGTCACAAAAGTACAAACTTGACGTTCCATTTTTTACGGACTGAAATTCATCACAAATTTGTTGCAAACCTTCCTTTATGACGAATTTTGCCTTCATAGTGACGAAAACTGTCATTGAAGCTATGATTTCCACTGGTGGAGGAAGAGATACATGAAACCCAATAATTTGAGGTAGCGTTAATATTGTAGCAATGCTGCTGACTTTGCATGGCCAATTTATGATTGAATTTGCCCATATTCAGTTCATATATGTATGTCTTAGTAGAAATTTCTTGAAACATAAAAAGATCAGATATATAGGTAATAACTATTTCTGGTTTCCTTACTAGCCACCGTAAATTATCTGATCCTTTATTTACCATCCATTTTCTCATTGATATGCGGGACAAATTGCTTTGTCATAGACACAGCGGGGAATTTCAAGTAGTCTAGTTGCAAATGAGAAATTTATCATAATTCTAGCAGTAAACCATGAAGGTTCCAAGAACTAGAAAAAGATTTTCAATATAAAATTTTACAGTTGACGTGCAAGTGAAACCTTGTTACTACCGAGGGTTAATTCTTTCCGGTCACTGGTATTGAATTCTGAGCTGCCTTGACACCTTCCTAGCAAATGGCAACTAAGGCTAATCTTGATGGGGAAATTTTATATTTTTGCTTCCAAGAGTGCGACATCTGCTTAATGGGGGAATTTCATATTTTTGTTTCAAGAGTGCAACATGTGCAAGAAAGCATTTAATTGATGATTGAAATTGTTCTTCTAATGCTATGTTTCGTAGGTAACATAAACAAGAGAGTATTGATGTCGAAAACAGTGTCCAAGTAGTTTTATTAGATGAAACCTCTTACGATCTCTTCATTATTACTTTGTTATTATACTCCCTCCGTCTTACAAAGACTGTTCGTTTAGCCTTCAAAACTTATCCCACAAAGAGTGTTCATATAACTTTCAGACAATACAACAAAGGCCCTCATAATACCTTCTGGCCCAGTTAACGAATCGACCATTTACTCCCACCATCGATGCTCGAGCCAGACTCGCTAAATAAGGAAGGCTAATAGGTTCAACAATTACTACAAGTGTGCATGCATAATTAATTCTACTTGGTAATCCATCCGATTAAGAAGAGTTGTTAGGGGTACTTTGGACTTTTAGCATTGCTACTATCTTTTCTAAAATTTTCTAAACGAACAGTCTTTGTGGGATGGAGGGAGTACCTCGTAAAAAAAATGCTAACTTGACATTCTATTTAATCAAAAAAGCCACATTGCAACTGTCCTAATAAACATGTTGCCTTGAATTTGAAGGTTACTTTCTTCTCATAGTATCCACAATATACCCATTGCAATAAGAAATGTGAATTCGTAACAAGACAGGGAAATATGAGGGAAAAATGAGTAATAACATGTTAAATGACTTACAAGCTAGACGGGTTGATATTGCCAAAAGCATAAGCTGCATAGCTCCCGGCGTGCATATAACCAGCATGACTATAGTGAGAGTTAAACTTGTTATACATAGCAACATTGTTAATCCGAAATTCAATCATCAGTTACCAGATAATTAACAACTTACGGTGCAATTATTGCCCTAACATCTGGATTCTTAGTGATGCCAGCTTCCCTCAGCCAACCATCAAGTTCCTCTTCCAGATTCCTAGCTGATTTGTATACATGGAATGGACAAGATTTAGAAGTGAGGACATCAGGGTCAGCAGTAAACCTTAAAGTTAATTTATAGTCTTTTTGAAAACTTGGATTATTAGAATCACTGTACACATAAATTGTGTTAGAAAGCAGGTATTAAATAACAACTTATCAACAATTGTTCCGACGCACAATCGATGACCACCTTGTTTGTGCCGTGCTGTGTGCATATCATTCAAGACAATACTTGTGCTCAGAGTAATTGTTTTTTGTTTCTAAAGGGGTTCTCGGGACTAGGCTGTAGCATGTATCTGTTCTTAATAACCAAATATAAGGGATTGTCCAGAGCAGTGTGCCTAGCTAAATTTGTGGGCTGCTTGCTTAAGCTAGCCTGGCCTGACAGATTGCTATAACTTGTTTGTTGGTTGCCGGCCTGTTCATGAAAAAGAAACTTAAGAAGCCCATATGGTATAAATCTCACAACTTTTTTAGCAACTGATGACCGAGTAGGAAAACTGTGAAAATAAACATTGAAACATATAGCAGATTAGCATTCACCCATCTGTATCCACATCAACTACCCATCAGTTCGCTGCGGATCGGCATACGCAAGCAGAAATGGCAGAAATAGAGAATGAAAAAAACAAGAGAAGAGAATCCCCAATCATTTGACACCATGAGGCATGAGCAAGTACGTAGCTGGAGTTGGGGAATTCTGAATGAGTACATGAGTCTTGTATAAGAAATCACACCGTGAATGAGCTAGCGAAGAACAGAAAACTAGAGAAGGATCTGTCTGTACCCATAGGAAGCATCTGTAATTATGATGCGATGAAATTTCAGAGGAAATTGTACAAGCAGGAAAAATTATTGTGAAGCGGCATCCATTATTGAAGCAGCCGGAACCATACCGTCGCCGGTGTACCACGAACCGGCATAAGCAGCTCTTCTCACCACCTCCATCGCGACCAGATCGGAGAAGTGGATTGGGAGGAACGGTTTGCCTGGATTCAAGAATGCACAGGACAGTTTCAGTCTCTTCTTTCTTGTTTATGGTTGGGCACTCTTGGCCGTACCCTCTCCTCCGTCTTTTCTTTTAGCAACTGTCAGGCCCCGGTTGGCATTCGTGCCGCCATTACGCAGCTAGCCCTTAAATTACGTATCGATCGAAATTAGCGCAAGATAATGTGTTCTGACAAGTGACAGGTGTAGATCCTGATTTCAAATCAGTAGGTGGATGGATTTTCTACGGTCTCCGACGGTAATAATGCCTACGAAGGTACACAAAGCCAGCGAAGCTTTTGTTTGAAACAGTATTGCCTTTTAACAGTTTGTTAAGGTTGGATATCTCGGTAGTGGGGTTTGGTGTGTGGGCTGCTGCCCATCTGTTACCATCGTACGTTCACCCTCCTCCACGCTCGTCTCCGGCAGAAATAAGACGGCCTCACCGGAGGCCCGGACACCACCGATGATGTGACCCTGTCCATACGACGCATTCCCCTGCTCCTCTTTCATGTTGCGGCCATTCAGATTAATGTACATGTCATTGGGATCCTGTGGGTAGAAGTCACTGTCCTGGCATGTGCCGTCCCTGAGGCCACTTCGCAGTATCTCACGCACCTGCTCGTGAGCTTCCTCCCGAGGCAGTTGACCACCGAATCCAATGATCTCCCCCTGGCCATGCCTAAACACCACCCGGTAGACCTGGTCGCCCCACTCGTCGATCTCGTCGTAGATGGGTGGGTACAACAGAACACGTCCGCCTCTCTCCATCTGCTACCGCCGCTGAACCAAGCTAGCCGGCCGCCGCTGCTCCCCGATCCCAATTGAGAAGTGCCGATGGCGGAGGCAGAGACGGACCAGCAGGCCGGATGGGGATCGACAGAACAAAGAAGCGACCGCGGCAGCGAAAGGTTGAACAGATGGATCAAGCTACCTTGACATGTCCATCTCCGATTTCCAGCCCCAATCGGAATCCGGAAACGCGTCCCGACACATGGAAATCGGATTCGTTCTTCCCTCGTAATGCCACGCTGCCCACCTGGAGAAAATATACAATTTTTTAGTACTTAAATTGAATCCAATGCAATCCACTCGTCTGGACGGAAGGGCGCCGGGCAAAGACCTGCCGTTAAAAAAACACATCCTTCATTCCACGAACAGCGCAATACTATTTTTTCCAAGAGATTAGCAACGGTGTATGCAAATCAAATCTATCAAATCAACTTAATTAAGTAGATAGTTGTAGTCCAATTTCTAGAATTGTAGTATTTTGTAAGACTTATTTTAAATGAGGATGCATTTTTCACAGTAAGGAGCGAGTAGACCGACGGGTAAAACCACCCACGGTTTTCTTCTAAGTAACCTTCTTTTAGCTGAATCTCTAAACCGTGGTTGTGCTAGCGAAGGATTTTTAAGTCCAGAAGATTCACTTAGACGAGATGAGCCTACTAGATGCTACTCAGATCTAGTCACTGGATTATAGACCTTTATAGATCCTTTCGCCATGAAGACCTACCGGCAAGGGCAAACCTGCGCCTAGGGCCACACAGGCCATGCCCCTAGTTGTGGTCAAGGAAACTATAGTACCCCTCTTAGTTTTAGCATGAAAATAAGAGGCTAAGTCCACCGATTAGAAGAAACAATCCGATCCCCACGTCGTTCCACTCGTCCTCGCCTTGCCTTTTTCACGAGTCGGCCGGCGCATTTTGCCATAGCCCTACCAGTGCCACTACCGGCTGCTGGAGCCGAAGCCCTCGTGAACTGACCCCTAGTTGCTTCCTCCTTGGCTCCTTGCCTCCTCGTTCCTCCAGTCCCCCACACGCGGGCTGCACCACTGCGGCAGTGAGCCTTTGAGGTGTTTATCTTCTACCTAATCCCATACTTTCTAGTTTCTATTCAATTCATTAATTGCAATTTTGGATTGAAAGTTGAATCATCTATGCCCTATTTTGTACAAAAATTCAAACCTAGCCTAGACTTGCAATTGATATTGCAAAATGAAGAGTATGACTTTCTGCAAGATATAAATCACTACCACAGAGCACATCGTACTTACCGTCGTGAAAACCTCATTTGTATCAGTGATCGAATCAGCACAACAAAGCCGATACGATGGGGATTGTTATTCGTGCTGGTGTCGAAATCGGGTAATTGATTATAATAAGTGCTGGTGGAAAATTGGATAGGTACAAATAGCCCAATTTTTTTGAATTGGTGCTAATCGGTGCTGGCAAGTATAATTACCTATGACAATCAGTGTTTGATGAGCGCTGGTAAGTATACTTCTGTACACCTACCAGAGTAAAATTAGGTCAGCGTTGATGCTCGTCAATGGCACCTTTTTACCCTTTTTTATCTTTGATATTGGCATGAAAATCACACCATCGTTGATCGTACCTAACATTCGGGTCATATTTGCATACACCTTGTGTCTCGGATAATCTTCTGTTTACATACCCAGAAATTTGGCCTATTTTGAAGCACCAAATGGATAAGATCCAGAACCAAGGACAAGCCCACAAAAGATGACGATCATAAACCAAAAAGAGCCTAGGCCGATATCTCTACTATATAAAAAACAAAACGGACACAGAATTACGGTCCGTCGTTTGGCCGCGGCGCGATGGCCCTCGCTCCGGCCTTCCTCGGCCGTCGCTTCCTGGGTCCTCCGCGCGGAAGCTGTGGATTTGTCCCTTCCCTGGATTGCGGCGCTCCAGCTTCCTCCGCCATCCATTTTAGGTCGTCCGCGCGGAACCCTGGCCCTTCCCTGCGCTCAAAACACCCCCACGACGCCGCCGCCGATCCTTCCCTGCGCTGCCGCCGCGCCGCCACGTCTCCCTACTTGCGTCGCCGCCGCGCCGCCAACCGCCGCCTCCGCCCCCTCTCGTCGGGACTAGACGACAACGTGCGAATGCGGCAGCAGCTTTCTCCCATCAAGGATTTCTATGGAGATTTCCCCGCACTGCACAAGGTGCCCCCTCAATCCCCACCCTATTCAATTCCTAAGGATTTTCCTTAATTTCTCGAGTGGGATTGTGAATCAAGCTGTGGCGTGACTTCGGTGGATTCGGCGCGAGGGACTCAAAAGGAGCCATGCGCGGAGGCCCCCCGCAGCGATCTTGCCGGGTGGGTGTTTCGCCAAAGTAGTGGATCACTGGAGCCATGGACTTTCCGCTGCCCGCATGATCTCTTCGACTCTTCCGTCCTCACGGCCGTTGCCTTGTGCTCTGCTCTTCATCCTTCCTATCTAGGTATTTCTCTCTGTTTTGTTTTTCTTTGCGCTGCTGGTGTGCTTATTCGTAGCAGTTCAATCCAGTTGATTCTGAAGCTAAGATTAATTCTAGGGTTTTTTGTTAATTGGTAATGGCAATCTTCTATTCAAATTAAATCATGTGTATTCAAGGTAAAAGAACGTACACCAATTAGCATGTTGTTTGCTCTACAATCTCTATCTCTTACTCCTAAAAAAAGCAAAGAGTCAACGTTTTTACAGTCCGTCCCGTCCCCTCCCCCCTGGCCTTTGCAATATGGACTATTGAGTAGTTGAGATTTTTCTGGAGGGCGCAACAATGTCTTAGGCAATGTTGGTATGATATATACTGTAGCATGCCCAGATTTTGATTCCGATAAAAAAATTGTTCTGTTCTTCCTGATTCTTGCCTGTAGTTTACTTGTGTTTTGTACTGCAGAGATTTTATTGCTTAGGGAGATCATGGCTGCCAGGTGCATTTTATTTTCTTTTTGACAACCTTTCAAATTGATAGAATCAAACTTGCTTTGCAGAGCATTTGACATAGAAGACTCTGAAGGTGATGTTAATTTCTATGTTCCTTAACTGAGAAGGCCAACCCGGGATTTAATTTTTCTATGGATTGCATCACAAACAAGATACTTCAGTGTCTTTATGAACCTTCAACCTGGAGGGCTGCACTGAGTTTCTCCAAGCACTCCGCGACAACCACCTGACATTCAAACTTATCTTAGGAGTGTAAAGATCACTCAGGTATTATAGGAGTATCTGTTACTTTGTCTATATATTTCTATCAACTATTAGGTTTGGTCATGGTAAGGGGGAGATATTATTGGACTCAGACCATGGTGAGAATAGGATCTGTCAATATTCTGTGGTGAATGTATAGATAGGTGTGTTGTTTTATACATGGTTTTCCATCGTGGGATTTTAGAAAACTGATACTTAAAGTTATCAAGTTAATGAGTCGTTAACTTAAGTCTCAAATTGCCATATTCTTTGGGATGAATGCATTAGTTTATGCCATCTGCATGTTTTAGCTACTTTTCTCATTTATTCTCTTTGAAGGTGGAGAAGGTATTGTTCCCAGGAAGTCAGACTACCAAAATGTATTGGTTTTTCAGGTAATTATTATATTTTGCCTCAACACGAATCTGGCTGGGAGTCACATGACGAATCTGTCAATATTATTCGTCATGTGTGGCTGAGGGATTCATGACCAATTAGCCATCATTTTTACTACATTAGTTTCATGATCCCCTTCTTTAGTAGTACGTATTAAATGTATAACTTTAGTTGCTACTACATGGTTAATATTAACACTGACAAGTGCATTATGAACTGCGGACAATTATATTATCGAGTGCAAACAAGCTTGGTCTAATTCTTTCGCTGTTGTGATCACTGACTAACATACATATGTGTATAGCAATGGTGGCGTGGTAGTGATTTGGCTTCTACCACATGGAAGATGCTGGACAGTGGATAGGCTGATAGGAATGATTTTCAGGACAACTGTGATTGTTGTTATGTGCTCAAGGCAGGGAGATAGTGGAAAGTTTCTGATTGCTGTGTAAACGACCAATTACTGCAAAGGGTTAAAGAAGAGTTACTGAAACTTTCTCTTGGGACTCCCTTGCAAGATACGGTATGCTTTATGTCATTTGGTAATTTTATGCCTGTATCGAGTATGAGGTTCTCATGAATTGAAAAAAAATATTTTTCTGTTATGTATATTTTGTGTATTTGAAGCTATTATTTTGAACTATTCTTTGTATATGCAGAAAGATACCGGGTTATAGGTTAGACCTTACTAAATTCGAAACGTGTTTGCTAGCTGAAGGACAAAGTGATGCTGAAGTCAATTGCCTTTGTGTTTAGTTTCTGGAGCATAGTGCATACTATATTAGACAAAGTTATTCTTCTCTATGCTACTACGGAAAAGATATGAAGATTTGCTTTCAGGTATTCAAATTCTATGTTGCACAATAGGCAATGCATGTATATGTTAGCTCTAACCATTTGCCAGAGAAGATGGCAACCGGTGGTGGAGAGGAGCAGGGCGGCCCAGTTGGAGGCGAGGCAGTGGTGATGGCAGGACAGAGTATGATTATGTAGTCAGTGGGGGAGCTTGTAGAAAAATGAGGGGTCCAATAACAGAGGAGATTAGCATACATAGTGTTTAAGCAGTCAAATTAGCTATTCCTTCAACAAATTTTGGAGGTTAGGGGGCTATGGCCCACTTTGGCCACAATGAAGCTCCGTCACTGGATGTAGTAGAGAGTTGATGAGTTGATTCTTTGATAACATGACCCGAACGAATGAGTTGTCCCTTGAACTTGGTTGGTTTTGCTCATCAGAGCTCATTCGTCCTGCAACCATGACATACTCAGGTAGCTGCTTGTGTATACTGCGTTTTGTGTTCATCACACAGTCATGTAAGATGTTTGTGGTATTGTTTTCTACACCGTGGACTTAACCAGGCTGCCCCAAGGCTGAAACAAAGAAAAGTGAGAATATTTTATTAAAAATTGTGAACATGATGCATGAAAGACTATAATTGTGGACAATGAAATTAAAATACTATCTTCTTTGTGAGCATGGTGTTAGGGATCATCAGTGTAATATAATCTATGATAGTTTCGTGCTTATAGATGTGAGCCCGTAGCAACGCACGGGCATGATCCTAGTCTACCCAATAAGCATACACTAGTAGAGAATTGGTTTTCGATGCGCCCCCTTTTGTCCCGGTTTAAAGTTGGCCCGGGACAAAAGGTTCGCCAACCGGGACTAAAGCTTGGTCACTGGTGGGGGGCTCACCAACCGGGACCTTTTATCCCGGTTGCAAAGGCTAGTGTGAAAAAAAGATCCTGAGAGGCATTTTATCCCGGTTTGAAACACCAACCGGGATAAAAGACCCCCCCTTTTATCCCGGTTGGTAACACCAACCGGGATAAAAGGGTCCCCCACGAGTTAATACAAAAGGATAGCATCCCCTACATAGTTAGATGTGGTGTAGAGGTGGGATGGCAAGGAAGCTACGCGCGAGGCTGGAGGTTGTGGGTTCGAATCCCACGCAGCGCGCACGCGCATATTTTGCGTGAAAAATCGCGTGACTTGTGACTTGCGACGTGCGCGTGTGGGCCTCCTGGGAGCTCGGGATTTTTTTTTTGCAGCGCCGGCCATGGTGACTCGTTTTATCCCGGTTGGTGGTATTACCAACCGGGATAAAAGGGGGGTCTTTTGTCCCGGGTTCGGGAGATTTGCACCCTACCAACCGGGACTAAAGGCCAATTCCCTACTAGTGATAGAGTTTATGTAAATATAAATAAAAAATAAAATTAAACTCATAATCTTAACAAACAAAATAGACACATATAAATAGAGTTTAAGGTTCTAATCCACCAGCACACACCAAATACACAAGATAAAATGTGATTAACTTATTAATACTACTCTCGAGGACAGTCTGCTTCCTCATAGTCAGTGTAGAACTCATTGATCTCTAGTTAATTGGCGTGCCAGAAGGTCATGTACTCGTCCCACCAACTTCAGAAGTGGCCATGGAACTTGTCCACGTCTTCAGAAGATGGAAGTCAAGCATTCATGATATTGTCATCTCCAGTATTGTTGTATTTCAAGATCTTGCCGATGCAGATGCTTGCGGTGATCGTAGGCCACCACTCATCACGAATCACTCACACACGAGGTGATCACTCACTGTCCTGGCACGAGGCCACCACGAGGTGATCATGGCTCCCATCCCACACAAGAAGCTTTTGGAATTTCCAGCGAGAGCTATATACCTCCACTATTGCATGAATGTCAGCCATGGCGCCCCTTCTTGGTCCGCATAAAATTAAGCACGCAAAAACAAAAAAAAATCAGAAAAAGATTGTATGTTCTTAGAGCCTAATTTGCACTTTCTACAAGAAGAAAACTTTATCTGAAGAGAAATCGCATGAAAGGTTTGTATATATTATGTTCGACATTATCCACTTGTTGTGCTGGTACTTGTACCTTTTAGTAGAATATAGACTCGCGGTATTTAGATCCAGCAACCTACCGAGGGGGTACACGAGGTAGTGTTTTATGCGTGGAGCTCGCCGAGATCAAGAACTCGAAAGTGAACTCGAACACACGATTTAGACAGGTTCGGGCCGCTTATATCGCGTAATACCCTATGTCCTGTGTGTTTGTTGAATTGTATTGATTGAACTTGTTCGGAGGGGGTCTCTAACTCGCCTTATATTGCCGGGAGTAAGGTTACAGGTCGGTTGTTTTACAAGAATACTTGTCGGATTCGACTAGAGAGTTCTACTCTAATTGCTACGAGTAATTTCCCAATCCTCGACTAGTTCCCGTCCTCCACGTAGACCATGCCGTCCTGCACCGTTGTCTCCATGTCTGACACGTCTCGGTGTACAGCCCCGTATCTAGGACTGACCAAACCTTGTGGTGGATCCATAGATGTTTGGACACCACGAATCCTCAACATCAAACAACACCCAAATGCAGGGCGCAATATACAACACCCCAAACAGGATGTAGGGTATTACGCTACTCTGGCGGTCCAAACCTATATAAATCCATGCCTTGTGTTCTCGCTTTTACCTTCGAGTTCCAGGTCCGATGATTCCCCACCAACTAATCTACTACCTCGAGATATCTCTTGGTAGGTTGCCGAGTATAAAACACCAACATCTGGCGCTCCAGGTAGGGGTGATCATCGAGATCATCAGGCGAGCTTGAAGGACCTCATCATCAAGATCAATCTACTCGACAAGAAGTAAGTCGCCGAGTCGGAGTTCCGAGCAGACAAATCTACGCCGAGACAGAATTGATGCGCTCCGCGTTCTAGTCGAAGACCGAGTCGGTTTCCACCGCAGGGTGTTACATGCGGCTTGTCAACCAAGGCAAAGGCAAATCTGATTCGAGTTGGGAGATCAAACAGACCGAGGGACCCACACTATAATTCCCAAGATGACAAATATCTATTACAGTCACGCGCGGATTGAGACAAATAATCAGCTCCGACTACTTTCCGTGAAAAGCAATTTTGAGGGATTTGTGCTACATGCACATGGAATGCTACCACAAAACCTCAAAATCATAGCCTAACGTACATAGAAGATGTACGCGAGCACTGCAAACCCGACATCTGGCCGCATCAAGTCACCGACAACTACTTCGACTACTCATCTTGACTAGAAAACTAGTCGAGGACAATCTACTTCGACTACTCATCTCAAAACTAGCTGAGGGCGGGTTCCATGTGATCAACAACTAGTCGGAATCGACTCCGACTAGTTGGATTCATCAACAATCGACACGGCTTCGTCTACAATCGTCCATAAATCAAGCTAAGTCATTTTTTTAATTATTTCATATAACTTTTCTGGATGGTTTTCCTCAAGCAGGGTAACGTGCCGAGTACTTTTTTGTGTATATCTCTTGACGGAAATTACCCTCCAGAGCTACACTTTGCCAATTATTCCTGGGGTATGTTGACCGATAGCCATGGGCTTGGTACATCGAATTACAGAGGCTATCGCCGCAAGTTTGGTGCACTGAGTCCCGGAAGCTCCGCCACAGGCTTGGTACACTGAATTAGGAGGCTCTGCCACGAAGTTTGGTGCACTGAGTGTTGGAGGCTCACAGCGGCTACACCCTAGTGAGGCACAAATCCTATGCGCGGCAAACACACGTTCTCCTCTTCAAAAAGGCAGAAAAGTCTCAATGACTACTTTACGCCCAATCGCGTAGTTTTTTATCGCAGGCTGAGTACTTATTTTAAATGTCTTTTGTTAGCTGTTGTTAATCTCCTCGAGCAGAACATGCCTTAATTCGTGAAAGTCTCGGATCTTCTGTCATTCCTAAACGCTAGGATACGTACACGAGACAAAGATCTCAGATGCATAGCAGCAGTGCCAGTACGCGTACATGAGATAAAAATCTCACACGTAGTGACAATGGTTAAATAGGGATTGAGAGTCTAAACGTAATAGGCTAACTACTCGGAAAAATATGGCCGAAACAAAAGCATGACATGCAACATTTACATTACATTCATCGCTGAAGAAATTTCAGTTGTTCCAAATTCTACAATATGCTATATAATTTATGCATCTCTTTTTGCAGGTCAAACTTCGGTGATGATTCCAGGATGCTCAGCATACCTCCAATGGATCCCAGGCTTGGGAGCTAAGCACCAATTACTACTCGGAATATCTCCAATGGCTCAGCTAGCTTCAGGGGGCTAAGCGCCAAATAACTACTCGACGTGGCTGCTACAGCTCATCTGGCGCATAAGCTGAGGGGCTGGACGCCAAAAGACTACTTGAAAGATGACTTGCGTGAAGATTAAAGGCCCTTGAATTGATTATTTAATTATTTTAAGACTCTAGGGGCTGATAAGCTACACCCAACACTGATACTCCATTCCAAATTGTAGGTAGTTTTAACTTTTCTAAGTTCATAGGTATTATTATGCATCTAGATATAATGTATGTCTAGATGCATAATAATATCTATAAATCTTAAAAAGCTAAAACAATTTACAATTTGGAACGGTGGGAGTATATCTTGTATTTTCGAACATAGCACCGCAAGTGTTGAAAACTATGCTATTCTTTTAAATAATATTGTTTTAAAAATATCAAGTGGGTCGAGAGGGCGAGTTCCACCTCCATCTCGAACTGATCTGTTGTGACTTGTGAGCATTTTATGGGCTGTACATTCCTTGGCCCATCCCAACCTACAGGCGGCCCAGCTGAAGTCAGCCGAGCAGCGGCCCAGCTGCTCACTCACGCTTCCATCATGCAGTTGGGGAGAGTTACCTTCATCAGCTAAGCTTTAGCAGGCGACCTCGTCACCCAAAAAGAACTAAAGAAGAAGAAGAATCTTTAGCAGGCGCAACAACTCTCAGGTCAAATCCATCTTATGGAAGGTCACCCCAAATTATGTACTAAACACCAATACAGGTGGTCCGAACTCCGAAGCAACAAGTGCCAGCATGCGCAAGCATGCCCTACTCCCTTGACTGTGCCCTATCACACGTGCGTGCGTGGGTGCATAATGCAAGTGGCCAACTGAGACATAAAGTAATTAAGCACATTCTTGAGTACTTACCCTTGAGCTAGTACTACCAATAAAATTGCTAAAAGCACTTGTATAGTTGTATGTGTGTGACACCAAGAACATTTTTGACCAATCGTATTATTTATCACATGACAAATCGATTGGAGGCCATACCTCTCCAGCTATACACCTGAATGTCAATGCAGATATACATATCTGGTAGATGTAGATGTATAATAATGATTGATTGTCAATTGTTTATAATTACTAAATGGATGGTTGCGACAGGCATGTGCAGAAAAAGTCGTTGCGCGTCGCATTTATGTTTAGCTAGTACATGCCTATGGGAAGGTGTTGCATTTGATCATTAGCATATAGAGCTGGGATGACAACTGCAGCATATATAACTGAATTAACTGCCACCATTATATATTTTTTTAAACGAACCAAGCAGGAGCGATGCCACCATTATATTTGTCTCTGTGCTCATCACAACCACCGGCGAACTGCGCGCACGAGTAGAGAAAATTTGTTAGTGCTAGATCAGGCCTTTTAGCGCACATAGCTAGGGGATTAGGCTAGAGTCAGGTGGAGTTACAAACCAACCCAAGGTGCTTCCGCGCACCAATTGAAGGTATATTAGCGGCGGTGTGCAAGTCTGCATGATCATCCAACCGATTTTGTAGAGTAGCCATGGTGCTTTGTATTATCCAGTATTAATGCAACTACATGACCGGGAGCTTGATCCTTTGCAAGGGGATTCAACGACAACTAATTGCGAAACGCCGGTTTGATGAGGACAATGGGTGATTAAGTAAGGACGCTAAATTATAGGATGCAGCTTCGACAACTCAAAAGTTCGATAGGTTTTCTGTCCGGAAATATGTAGTCAAATAGATAAATTGATTACTATTTATTAAATTTCTAGGGTATTGTTTTTCCTTTTCTTTATTTCTAGGGCATCGTTATCTACAAGTCCTATCACAGTACAGGTCGGAGGCCGTACCTCTCCGGCAGCCGACTGATGCAAATGCTATGCAAGATGCAACTCCGTTTCTTGTTTGAATTTTCTAGGACAACACAATATATGTTCATCTTTTCTAGTGCAGTGTGCAGAAGGTCAAATGCACATATGTATGCCAACACATACATAACTAAATGAATAATAAGGAAGATTCGGAAAGATGTTTGTTGGATTTTAGCTACGTAGGAAGCTGCAGGATGCGTTCATGCATGGCTGACAACCTTGTTGCATGTCAGTGCTGACGTCAAGGGGAGCTGTCGTTTAATTTTAACTTTTCTAGAAACAGATGCTGTTATGTACATAGATATAGATATAAGTGTAATATTTAGATGTATAGTAAAAACTATGTATTTAAAAAAATTAAAACAACCTATAATTTGAAACGCAGGTGTCGTCTATATATCTATAGGACCACCAAAAGGTTTGGATAGTCCTATATACAGGGTTGTACACCGAGACGTGTCAGACATAGAGACTACGGTACAGCTCGGCGTGGTCTACGTAGAGGACAAGAATTAGTCGAGGATTAGGAAACTACTCGTAGCAATTAGAGTAGGACTCTCTAGTCGAATCCGACTGGAATTCTTGTAAACAACCGACCTATAATCCTACCTGCAGCAATACAAGGCGAGGCAGGGACCCCCTCCAAACAAGTTCAATCAATACAATCCAACCAATACACGGGACATAGGGTATTACGCGACATAAGTGGCCCGAACCTGTCTAAATCGTGTGTTCGAGTTCACCTTCGAGTTCCTAATCTCGACGAGCCCCACGCATAAAACACTACTTCGGGTACCACCTCGGTATGTTGTCGGGTCTAAACACCGACAGCTGGCACGCCAGGTAGGGGGCCACGCTAAACATCCACTGAAGAACTCAATGGCTCAAGTCATCATCAAACCCACTATCGCGTTCGAAGCGGGCACGACATTCATCTTCGGCTCCTAGGTTTGCGTCGCAGATGGTGCTGGAAACTTCCACCGCCACATCATACCGGCCCCCGAGGAGAAGCAGTACGACATCAACCTTCATCGCTAAGCTTTGGATGATTTCGTCGAAAAATTCAACGAAATTTTTGACCTATTCCGAAACTCGGGGGACAAGTCCGAGTACAACTTGACTTCTCCTGCTAGTCGGATTGGTTCCACGAGCTGGCACTTAAGCCATCGTGCGAATCGGTCTATGATACAAATCGAGTCCCGTTCGGACTCCGAAATTGGGGGGCTGTCTACCAAGACACCCTATTCAGATCATAATTTAACTCGGATTTGATCGAGGACCTCGACTACTACTTGGATTCGGACAAGGAGATTCCATTATCAGGTCCACAAAGGGCCTGGTCATCACATCTACTCCACAAGACGGATTCATCTGCTGGCCCAACATGAAGCCACCTGCTCTCGCCAGGGACGATGAGTCATGCCTTGTTGCCCTTGACAACCTCTCATGCCAAAAGGGAACCCCTCTGTCGTCCATCTATGAAGAAGACGGCTCCACAAAGGTCATTACATCAAGTTCGGGTAGTTTCTCTTCGGAGCGAGAACTCCTCGCTATCATTGCTGCACAAGAATGTGAAGGTGAAGAACCACCAAAAAGGAATCCGCAACATGAACATCACCCAGAAGATGTCTCATAGGATGAACTCACCGCCAATGTAGAAAGAGAAGAAATTGAAGCTCAAAGGAATCAACGACGAGCAAGAAACACTGCAAGAGTAGATCATCGTTGCCGCCTTGCAACTGACCTACCCATCATGAACTTGGATCACGCGTTTGAAGCAGTTCAGACGCGTCAACACCATACTCATCTCGCCACCATCGCATCCATTGACTTGATTACTCGGGTAATACCACAAAACAAGTATACCAAACAACTCGCTCAACTGGCGGAGCATGCGTATGAGCAACTTGATCAACAAAGCTCAATCCACTCGGTTCGACACACCTCATCCTAGCATGGCAACAGCTATAGACCAAGTCAAAATGAGGGTGCTAGAAATGAGCATCCCAGAATTGAGGGTGCCAGACCAAACCAAAACAGGGCAGAGGGTAGTCGAGCAGAACCCTCGGGAGGCTGCGGCCACTGTGGGCACCACCTAGAGCCTGAACCCCCAGTACATGACCTTCGTCAAAAGATCAACAACAGCTGTGATGCCCATAACATCATTGAAGGGTGCCGCCACGAACGCGAACAAGAAGTTGAGTACCTCGGAGAGGATTCTGACAGGTTCCCCGCCTTCTCAAAATGAGTACGGAAGATGGTTCTACCCGACAAGTTTAAACCTCCGGGTATCACCAAGTACAACGGCAAGCAGGACCCAGTCCAATTGCTACGGTGCTACTCGTTGTCAGTACAGGCGGCGGGACGAAACGACGACACCAAGGTCATTTACCTCCCCATCTGCATGGAGGCAGGGCCACTTACATGGCTCGAGTCCTTAGAAAGGAACTCCATTGACACATGAGGTCATCTCAAGGCGGCGTTCACAAACAACTTTGCAGGGGCAATGCATCATCATGGTAACAAGATCGACTTGTCTCAAGTCAAACAGCAACAAGGCAAGATCCTGCGTAGCTATCTACACCGTTTCTTTGATAAGAAGGACTATCGCGGACATCACAGAGCAGGACACCATAGATTGCTTCCAGAACGGTCTCTATGACTGCCGGATGTTCCAAAATTGTGGCAGGAGACGCTCGGAAGATATCAAATCTTTTAAGATCAGGATACAAACCTGGGCGGATGAAGAAGACAAAGAGATCTAGAGGTTCGAGTCTAGTTGTAACAGACGTCAGAACAACAATAGTCAAAATAATGGCCAACACAATGACAAGAACTATAACAATTGACCTAATAATGACAACCGAGGCAACTACTAGGGTGGTCAAAATCGCAAGAGAAAGCCAGACAATACTGTCGCGTCGACGTCCCAGACTTCCAAGAAAGGCGGCGGAAATTAGGAAAGGACTCCGTTCAAAGAGCTCCTGAAAAAGCACTGCTCGTGGCACCCACACTCTAAACACTCTGCGATGGATTGGTATAGCCTACGCAGAGTCATAAAAGATCTATCATTCTGGAGCAAAGGATAAGGGCAAGGCCAAAGAAGATGAAGAGGATGGTGACAACGGCAAATTCCAAAACCCATCCAACACCATCAACGTCATCTTCAGTGGTACACCGGGTAGTGCTACTATGTGGTCCCAGAAACTAACCCTCCGAGAGATTATGTCCACGAACCAGCAACGCCCACGTTTCTCAAGTGATCTGAGGTGCCAATCACCTTTTCCAGCAAGGTCCAATGGACTCGTTTCTCCTACCTAGGACGATATCCTCTTGTCCTGGATCTAGTAATCACAGGCTCTCGACTCACCAAGGTCCTCATTGATGGCGGCAGTGGTCTCAATGTACTCTTCGCCAAGACTTTGAGGAAGATGGGCCTCGACGTTACGGATATGCTTACCCCGATGAACTCTCCGTTCTATAGGATTGTCCCAAGGAACACGACTGTACCCCTTGGTCAGGTGGTTTTGCCAGTTACCTTCGGGACCAAGTTACACTACCAGACAGAGTACATCCGGTTCAAGGTACTCCTTCTCACGATCGGTGTACTTCTTCTTCTTCTTCTTCTTGATGCTGTCCTTGTTCTTGTGATTGTTGTAGTCGTACCACTCCTGGTCTTGTTCTTGTCGGGGCAATCGGCGGCGAAGTGTCCTAGCTTGCCACATTCGAAGCAGTTGTTGTTGCTTCTTCACCGGTTTTTGCGGTTGTCATTGAAGCGCATGAACCGCCTTGTGATCAGGGCGAGCTCATCATCATCAAGGACCTCCAGTTGCTCCTCTGAAATAGAAACCAAAGAAGACAAGGCAAACGACATAGAAGAAGAGTTACTCAAAGCCTTAGGCTGTCCAGAGCCAGACGTGAGAGCCATACAACTTGGATTAGTAGGGCTCCCTTGTTTTGCTCGGAGCCTCTTATCAACTTCAATGGACCTCAACTTGGCAAAGAGTTCATCATTGGAAAGCGTTTCGTAATTTGTTGACTCGATGATTGCATCAACCTTCGTACCCACACCTCGTGACCCAAAGCATGATAGAGCTTCAAAGCTCTATCGTGATCGGTGTAGGGTAGAACGGTGATGTTTGCTTTCATCTTGTTCACGATAGCCAAGAATCGCTGAAACAAAGCATCGGCAGACTCGCCAGGAAAATGAACAAAATTCTCATACTCACGCCTGTAGGTCTCAAAGAGCCTAGCCTTCACCTGGCTGTTTCCCTCATGGAAACTCTAAAGTCGGGACCAAATCTCATGAGCAAGAGTGAGATCCTCGACTCTATCAAAGTCAGCACAACTCAGACTCGCAAACAGGATATCCACCACCTTGTTTTTGACGTGATACTTATCGCTGTCATCTTGAGTCACACGAGTCACGGGAATCACATAGTTCACATCCTGAGTGATTTCCCAAACCCCTGCTCCCTTACTATTAAGATGGGCTCTCATGCCAGTTTTCCAGTATCAATAGTCAGAGCCATCAAAGTAACGTGCAGCGGTTGAGGAAGAACGCTCAGAGGTTGTCATCTTCGGTTTCGAAACCGATTAGGGTATGGAGAAACCTTAATCGGCTCTGATACCAATTGAAGGACCGAAAAGGCGACCAGAGGGGGGGTGAATGGGAGCCGATTCAAATTTTCTCCAAGAACTTCGGCTAAAAACCAACAAGCCTCTCTTCTAGCAAAATCAAGTCCACTTAGCTATGCACAAGCTAATGGACCTAGGAATAATGCTAGGAATCCAATTTGAGAATAGCGGAAGCAAGAAAGACTTCAAACAAGCTCCGGAAGACAAACTTTGAAAACCAACACCTCTGTGTGGAAAATTTCGGAAGAACCTTCAGAAAATTCCGGACGTGCGGAAATTTCCGGAGAAACCTTCGGAAATTTCTGGAGGTCCGGAGATTTCCGGAATTCCAAACCAGCTTGCGTGAAGGTGGAAGAAAAAATCCGAAACTCGATAAAACGATCTCCAAAAATCACAAAATTTTAACCATAGCTTTCCAACAACATAACAAACATATTATCAAAAGATCTCCTCAAAAAGATTAGTCAAACAAAGGGAATAAAATATTTTATTAAGAATGGCTGTTTTTCAACCCTAGAACTTGAATCGCCCTGATCTATGAACTCGTAAGGAGTTAGATGAATTCCTTTGGTAAAAGGTTTCACTCACATCCTAGTTCATATTGAAATGACCGGTTTGACCCAAGATTCCTTAGAAATCACGAATCGAACAAAAATGTGAGAAGGGAAAAACGGGAGAAAACAAGAATGCGAAGAACACGATTGAGATTTCCACAAATAGTCATCCCCCAACACACGAAGGACACGAGGAGGTTAAGGCCTCCATTCCCACAAGAAAATCTTCGATTGAATACATGGATACAAGTTCAAATCATCCGTGGACCTCTAGAGAGAGACTAGAGATAGAGGGGGAAAAACCAAATGAAAACTAGAGAGAGAGGTGGATGGATGAGAGGGTGG
Organism: Setaria viridis; assembly: GCF_005286985.2. NCBI lineage: Eukaryota > Viridiplantae > Streptophyta > Magnoliopsida > Poales > Poaceae > Setaria > Setaria viridis. Next base: position 23,868,269 of record NC_048263.2, on the reverse strand, counting down.
AGAGGTGCTGAGAACTTTAGCCCCCCATCTCTATCTATAGGCACGGATGAAAGACTAAACTACCCCTAATAGCTACTACTAAGATAACTACCCACGCAGGGGCATTTTGGTCCAAGTTTTTGTTCATCCATCGGACGGACATGCCGCCCTCACGACTTCGCTTCGCGATGACGCCACGTGCCCTCCTTCTTGAACCTTCGGGCGCACCGGGCTCACCCCCGGTTTTGAGGTCCAAACTAGAAAACCTGCCAGCGTGGTGGTTTTGAGGCCCAAACCACCCAAACCGTCCATCTTTTCTTGGCCGCCACACGACCTCCTCGATGTCGACGCGTGTCCAGTCTCTGCGAAGCCTTTGACGCCTCCAAGTCATTCGCTCCCGGCTTCCGGGCTGCCTACTTGACTTGCCTCCATCCCGCTTGACTCGACCGACGCCGTCTCCATCACCGTCATGTTGTCTTGCCATTCCATGCACCATGTGGACCACCCATGACTCCGCCCGGACTCCTCAGGTCCATCGGTCCAAGCCTACTCGCGTTCCTCCTTCACCGCCCTTGGTCAATCAGCATAAACTTTCGCTTGACCTTCACTGCATGCCGTCGACTGTCACATCGCATCCTACACCTGCACATCACAAGCCAAGAGCAACATCAATCCAACACAATGTTGTCAATCACTCATCATCCAAGGGTGACCACCATTGGTCCTCAAGAATGCAGGTGCCACCTATCAACAGGCCGTCCATGAGTGTTTCAAGAAACAACTACACCGCAATATAAAGGCGTACGTGGATGACGTGGTCATAAAGACCAAAAATCCCGATGACCTGATTGCGGATCTAGAAGAAACTTTTGCAAGTTTGCAAGAGTTCTGGTGGAAGCTGAACCTAACAAAATGTGTGTTCGGTGTACCCTCCAAAAAACTACTTAGGTTCATCAACAGTCAACGAGAAATTGAAGCTAACCCCTAGAATATTAGAACCAGGCCACGTATACAAAGTATAGAGGCACGTCTACCTCTTCAGCGAGGTGTTATCGAATTCCAAATCCAGGTACCTACCCGTTCAAAAATTGCTATATGCAATACTACTTACCTCGCGGAAGCTGTGACACTACTTCCAGGAGCACAACATCTCCGTCATCACAGACACTCCCTTGGAAGAAATCCTCCACAATCAAGATGCAACAGGAAAAATCTCTAAGTGGGTGGTAAAAATTGGATCATTGTAACTAGAATTCAAATCAAAGACTCCCATCAAATCACAAGCACTAGTCGATTTCATGGTAGAGTGGCGAGAAAATCAAGTACCAGCACCAACAGAGCACCTAGAGCATTAGGTCATGTACCTTGACGGATCACTCAATCTTGAGGGCGCCGGTGCGGGGGTACTCTTAATCTCTCCCAAAGGCGAACAACTCAAATATGTCTTGCAGATCTTCTGGGAGGTATCCAACAATGAAGCCGAATATGAAGCGCTTCTGCATGGGCTCTGCCTGGTAGTTTCGCTGGGAATCAAGCGATTGCTGGTCTAGACAACTCTCTCGTGATAATTAATCAAGTCAACGATGAGTGGGATCACCACAAGGACAACATGGATACATACTGTCTTCAAGTACGCAAGCTAGAGAACAAGTTCTCTGATCTAGAGTTCCACCACGTGGTCCACAACAACAACGTAGTCGCGGATGTCTTATCAAAGCTTGGATCTACTCATGCTCAAGTTCCAGCTAGGGTCTTCGTCCATGAACTACACAAGCCATCCTTAACGAAGCCGGCACCTTCAAAAACCATCGATCGAGGCCACGATGTGCTAGACCGGGAGGTTATAATGATCGATGTAGACTGGAGAACCCCCTTCATGGACTACATCAAAGAGCACAAGTTACCTCCAGACAAAACAGAAGTAGAGCAAGTCTCACGGCGTGGCAAAAATTACGTTCTAGTCAGAGACAAGCTCTACAGACGAGGCGCGTTATCAGTAATACTCATGAAGTGTGTCTCACGGCAAGATGGCAAGGACATACTAGAGGAAATCCATAAAGGTAGCTATGGCAACCACGCCTCCTTAAGAAGGATCGTGGGCAAGACTTTCAGAGCTGGATTCTATTAGCCCACAGCTCTCACTGACGCCAAAGCTCTAGTCCGCCAATGCCAAGGGTGTCAATTCGTCACCAAGCCACAACACATCCCTGCCTACAAGCTAATCACCATACCACCTTCCTGGACCTTCGCATGCTTGGGGCTAGACATGATTGGCCTGCTACCTACGGTACCCGGAGGGTTCAACCGAGTACTCGTGGCGATCGACAAGTTTACCAAGTGGATTGAGGTGAAGCCAATAACCTGCCCCAAAGCAGATAGAGTACTCAACTTACTCAACAAAATTGACCATCGCTACGGTTTCCCCAACCGCATCATCACAAACTTGGGGTCCAATTTCAACAACCACAAGTTCTGGGAGTACTACGAGAATAGCGGGATCGACATCTGGTACGTCTCTGTTGCTCATCCACGGGCTAACGGCCAGGTTGAGTGCGCCAACGTGATGTTACTAGAGGCTCTCAAGAAAAGAATACATGATATTAGAAACACCAAAGGTGGCAAGTGGCTCAAAGAGCTACCCAATGTCCTCTAGTGGCTTCCCACCCAACCGTGCAAGCCTACGGGGTACTTACCCTACTTCCTGGCACTGGTCGATTTCATGGCAGAGTGGCGGGAAAATCAAGTACTAACACCAGCTGAGCGCCCAGAGTATTGGATCATGTACTTTGACAGATCACTCAAGCTCGAGGGTGCCGGCGCAGGGGTACTCTTAATCTCTCCTTAAGGCAAACAACTGAAATATGTTTTTTAGATCTTCTGGGAGGTATCCAATAATTAAGCTAAATACGATGCGCTTCTGCACGGGCTCCACCTGGCAGTCTCGTTGGGAATCAAGCGATTGTTGGTCTACAGTGACTCACTGGTGGTAATCAATCAAGTCAACGATGAGTGGGATCGCCACAAGGATAACATGGATGCGTACTGCCTGGAGAATAAGTTCTCTAGTCTCGAGTTCCACCACATGATCCGCAATAACAATGTAGCCATGCACGTCTTATAAAAGCTTGGATCTACTCATGCTCAAGTTCCAGCTGGGGTCTTCGTCCATGAAGTACACAAGCCATCCAAAGCGGAGCTAGCGCCCTCAAAAACCACCAATCGAGGCCACGATGCGCCAGACCGAGAGGTTATGATGATAGATGTAGACTGGAGAACCCCCTCATCGACTACATCAAGGAGAACAAGTTACCTATAGACAAGATGGAAGCAGAGAAAGGCTCATAGCGCGGCAAGAACTACGTTCTAGTCGGGGACAAGCTCTACAGATGAGGCGCATCATCAAGAGTACTCATGAAGTGCGTCTCATGGCAAGATGGCAAGGACATACTGGAGCAAATCCATAAAGGCATCTGCGGCAACCACACTTCCTGAAGAACAATCATGGGCAAGGCTTTCACAGCATGATTCTATTGGCCTATAGCTCTCGCTGATACCGAAGCACTAGTCCACCGATGCCAAGGATGTCAATTCTTTGCCAAGCAACAACACATCCCTACCTACAAGTTGATCACCATACCACCCACTTGACCCTTCGCATGCTGGGGGCTAGACATGATTGGCCCACTGCCTATGGTGCCTCGAGGGTTCAACCAAATATTCGTTGCAATTGACAAGTTTACCAAGTGGATCGAGGTGAAGCCAGTGACCTACGCTAAGGCAGACAGAGTACTCGACTTCCTTGATAAGATTGTCCATCGCTACAGCTTCCCCAACTGCATCATCATAGGTTTGGGTTCCAATTTTAACAACCATGAGTTCTGGGAGTACTGCGAGAACAGCGGGATCGACGTCCGGTACGTCTTTGTCGCTCATCCGCGGGCCAACGGCTAGGTTGAGCATGCCAACGGGATAGTACTGGAGGCTTTCAATAAAAGACTACACAACATTGGAAACACCAAAGGGGGCAAGTGGCTCAAGGAGCTACCCAATGTCCTCTAGGGGCTTCGCACCCAGTCGCGCAAGCCTACAGGGTACTCACCCTACATCCTGATCTACGGATCAGATTCCATCCTCCCCACCAACACCATGTGGAAATATCTTTTAGTCAAGCAGTATGAGGAGGGCGCAGCTAAAGAAACAAGGTGTCTAGACTTAGACAGCCTCGAAAAAGCTCACAACACTCATCTAGTCATCAAGGTACCTTGAAGGAATCCACTGCTATCATGATCGCAACGTCAAAGAACATTCATTCAGCACAGGCAACATGGTCCTCAAGCGTATTCAAGACACCAAGGGGCTGCACAAGCTAAATTCACCATGGGAGGGTCCTTTTATCGTCTTCAAGGTCACTGGACCTGGATCGTACAGGCTACAAACTCTCTCGAGTGAAGAAGTCGACAACTCATGGAACATCGAGCACTTTTGCCGATTCTACCCGTAGTTTACATATTCATGTAAATTGGCCATTAGGCCCAATTGTACAATTATAATTTAATAAAGCAGAGTTATTTTTTATCATAAAATGACCAGTCTCTGCCGGATTGCTGCTTGCAAAAGCAAGTTTCCCGAGCTATTCAGCTACCCGGGTACTATCACTCAACTTACGGCTTATAATAATAAGTCTGCACATATATTTTATGAGTCATTCAACTCGTAGGACAAGTCTACACACAAAATCTTGAGCTAGTCAGCTCCTTGGACAAGTTTATCCATCAACGGCCTCTTGCAACAAAGAAGTCGTTAGCAGCTCGGGAGTTATTTATACTACCCGAGTTCTTATCTAGACAAGTCTGTCTAGCCGCAGCTTGTAATAACAAGTTTGTAGTTCCAGGTCTTTGGAGCACAGCACCCAAACAACCCAGAGAGGTCGCAAAGGTAGGTTCCAACTGACGAAGCTCTGAAGAGTCCACTCACCTAAGGAGTTCGACTACAAAGATACCAGAGTACATGTGATCCGCAGAGTGGGGTCGCATCCTAGGGGTACTCTACATCGTGTATCTGAAGAGGCTCATAATAGTAGCCTTGTACGGAAACACCCATGTCTACCATACGAGCAACCATCAGGGTAGTTCAAGAGATGCGCTAAACCAAAGAATTCAAACAAGTCGGCAAGCAATGAAATTTGCACTAAGACTTCAAATAATTTTCATTCATGACATGTCTATGTTACAATGACTTCATGTTTTTACATACAAACTACTCAAGGTCTATCTGACCGGCCACCTCCTTAGCAATGGGAGCCACCTCTTGCAAGTACTACTGGAACTACTCATCAGAGCAGTCTTGGCAATCCCCTCCACAACTGGAGCCAAGTCAGCTTGCAGATAGAAGGACTTCACCATCACCAACAACTTCTTGGAGACGGACTCTGCCATCTTCTGGATATAGATGGTTACCTTCACAGGAACTTCCTTGAGTATGTCCACCAGTGGGGGAGGCTCCACGCCTTCCATCAGGGGCTCTACCATGTTAGCGATAGGCTGAGCGGCTTCTATCAGCCTCACGCTCCCGGATGGACGTCATGGCATTTACAAGGTCGACTTCTCCATCGGTGTGCATCTTCCGCTCCTTCTCCAGCCGGTGCTCTAGATTATCATACAGAGCGGACAACTTGTCATGTTTCTCCGTCACTCTGTAATATGAGTTCTACCAGTCCGTGATGCAGCCTAGGAGATCTTCCTTTTCTTTCATGAGCGTTATAAGAACAACACAAAGAGCAACTTAGAATCATCAAGTGCAAATTAGTACTCGAAAATGAGCGGGAGGTGACAAGTTACCTTCCAATCGATTCTTCAATACCTTGTTGCACTTTCGAAGGCAGTCCTTCCCCTCCGCAGCTTGTTGGATGAGGTTATGGTACTTGGCAGCTTGGCCGTCGTACTTCTTGAGTAGCCGAGAGGAGTATTGTTGCTCTTTGGCCAGCTCCTCCAAGCACTTGAGCCCGCATGATGGTATCTCCATAGCCTTGGATTATCCCTGATTTCTGATGGGAGCGCTCAATCAGTTTCTGCAGAAATAGAGCAAATACTCGTATAAGTAAAGAGTATCGATTTCAAGTCGAAAACAAACGCAGAAGTGAAACTTACAACTGTGTTATCAGTGAAAATCTGGCTGACTAGTAAATATTGCAGTTTTGCCATGCATTAGATCGGATATGGCCTAGCACACAATGACATAGGATGTATACTAGTTCAGGCAACGGGCCCTACATCCAGTCGGGGTCGGTCGGTCGACTATATTCCTGAGTCTAGGTGCTCAAAATTTGAAGTGGGGGTACAAACAAGAGAGGGATGAGAAGGGGTGTCTGAGACCTGGTCGTGCTCTGGTCCGAGTGAGAGAGAAGGACCAGGGGCTCAGACGTGCGCTATGGAGTGAGTAGAAGTGTTTGTCTATAGAACCTCTAGGGCCCTTTTACTTCAGACAAGGAGGGCATGTTCCCTTTTATAGTACGAGGAGACGGCCTTACAAGTCACAGAGAGAGAGTGCGGGTGCTGCCTAGTCTTGTCGAGGCCCACGTCGTCAGGTACAGTATGGCTGCCGTCCTCGGTCCCTGTTCACCTTGTCACGCCACTCCGTTGTAGCGGGCAGGTTGTGGCGGCACAGTGCTGGGCATGCACAGGGCGTGGCGTGCTACAATTCCTCATACGGTAGTTGACCTGGGCGCTTCCTCTTATCCGTTCCACCTTCTCCCTGGGCCCACACTGAGCGGTCGTCCCCAATCAATTGTCCCAGTCGGCCCCGGCCGTGCCGATCGGGGGGAGTGGTGTGGTCGGTACGGCACGTCCCCGGTCGGGGGAACTCGATCAGGGTCAGACTGTGGTCCCACCCCCGACTGGACCCTTTTGGTCCGGGTGCCAACCTGGCCTCCTCGTTGGAGGGGCTAGTCAATGGCCGGATCTTGGTCTGAGCCTGCGTTGTGCTGCTGGGCCAGCCCACGTACGCGTCGTTGCCACACCTCTTGTTGGGCCAAGTGCTGCAGGAAGGAGGACCCATTGGGCACCCCGGGTCTATGGACCCATTATGTGTACTCGCCTACACGGCGGTACATCTCCATGACCATGGCCTCCATCTCCACGGTGGTCAGAGGGTTAGCAAGAAGCTAGATCTTCTCCAGATCCACCCCTTTAGCTATCCATGGTTCCTTGTGCTCTTTGGCGAATGGCGCACCAAGAGAAATCAGTGCTCGGCTAGTTGAAGGACCAGCTTCACAAGATAAGTGAGAGGCCATGCTGCGGCCGGTAGACGGCCCCACCTTAGATGGTGGGATGACAACCAACACTTGCAGAGCCCCGGCAGCTTCAACCTCCACTTCTGGCTTGGGGTCTAAAAGTGCAGCCTTAGCTCCAGAAGCACTCGCTACTTTCGTCTTGGTCTCCACCTCCGGCTCGGGAGCTACCAATGTAGCCACCACAGCAGAAGTAGTCGCCGTGATAGGGTCGGCTACAGGCAACTCGGCGGCTGGCACTACAGCAACATTTAGTGATGCAATGACATCATGCATAAGTGCAACGACAAGGGATATAGCACCTGGAGCTACTTCTAGTGTAGGCTGCTCCTCTAGCAGTGGAATTGAAGGCGCCAGGACAGGATCTTGGGCTGAGCGGCTACTGCCATCAGCTGCGGACTTCGGGCTCGAGCCTCCTATATCCACGCCGGTGGATTTCCTAAAATAAGATAAGTGTCAAGACACACTACAAGATAACATCAAGTCATAATCAATACTTGGATAACAGTCTAGTAATTACTTTATGGATCACCTTATCTTCAAGGAGGGCTCTCCCCCCAGGCACAGGGACTTCACAGTGGGCGACGCCTTCTTCGGCGCTGCTTGTTGGATCGTAGTTTGATCTTTGCTAGCCTTGGATGTCGTCTCCACTATTTGAGTAGTCTGCGTGAGGACAGGGTTTCCCTGGTGACAGGGGGCTCCTCGTCATCTTCCAGCTCGATGACCTCCTTGATCACCCGCAGACCCTGCTGCACAACTTTTGCAGTTGTCTTCTCTACCTCTGTCTCCTCTCTGACTACCTGCAAATCATCAATGTCAGAATCAAGTTAGGCACGGTGATAAGGGAAACAAACTTACGAGTACTCAATCCTAAGGATCTTGTCCTTCTTCGTATGTGATTACCGGAGGAGGGACTTCATCAGCAGTGGATGGCTTCTTCACCACGTGCTTGACGGCGACAGTGTCAGCCATACATCTATGGGCCCACCAGAAGGTTTGGACAGTCCTACAATACGGGGTTGTACACCGAGATATGTTAGACATGGAGACTACGGTGCAGGACGGCGTGGTCTACATGGAGGACGAGAACTAGTTGAGGATTAGGAAACTACTCATAGAAATTAGAGTAGGACTCTCTAGTCAAATCCGACTAGTATTCTTGTAAACAACCGACATGTAACCCTGCCCCCGGCAATATAAGGCAAGGCAGGGACCCTCCAGACAAGTTCAATCAATACAATCCAACCAATACACAGGACGTAGGGTATTACACGACACAAGCAATCCGAACCCGTCTAAATTATGTGTTTGAGTTCACCTTCGAGTTCCTAATCTCAGCGAGCCCCACACATAAAACACTACCTCGGGTACCCTCTCGGTAGGTTGTCAGGTCTAAACACCGACAGACAATGTGCCTCTTTTTTTATGGTGGTGCTAGCCTAGCCTCTAGGTTATCTTTGGCTTCGCGCTTGGATATCCCGGAGGAAAACCCTGCCTTGTCAGATGGCTGGGCCTTAACGATGAATTTTTCAGTAGACTCTAAATAAGAGCTGCTGAAAGAAGAAAAACCCTCCTCCTCCTCCTCCTCCTCCTCCTCCTCCTCCTCCTCCTCGACTACCTTATGTGCTTCGGTAGCCGTGTGCACTCATGGAGCAGCATTAGAGCCATTCGAGCCGAGTGGAGGAGGAGCAGAGCAATACAAGTGAATTTCTTCTTACAAGAGACGACAAGTCAGTAAGATGACAAGTACAAAATTTGGACTCGGGGGCTGAGGCCACGGGTACTTACACTGCTTAGTGAGTTGGTGGCGCAGTATTCTCAAACAACCATTGGGATTGCTCTTGCGTGCTTGAAGAGGCACCTCAATCACGCCATAACCTCATCCACGGACAAGTCATTCAATGTCATCCGGGATGGGTTGTTGGGGCCCGAGTAGTCGTACCCCCAGGTGCATCGCAGTTGTAGGGGTTGGACTCGCCTCCTAATGAAACTGAAGGTTACACCTACTCCCGTCAACCCCTGTGTCTTCAAAATTGCGATCTTCGCAACTCGGGTAGTTGAAAGTTATCTGCATGGGAAGGCTCGTCCAACCACTGATTGTTCCAGACTAGGTGGTGGCCTGTTACCTTGGTTAGTCAGGGCTGGTGATTTCCAATATAGAACCACCTCTCTTTCCAGCTAGGGTGGGAGTCGATCAACTCATAATCCAAGTAAAGGCTTTTGACCTGCTCCCGCAGCTGAATGCCTGCCCCCCCTCCCCCGACTACTTCAGTGTGGTCTATTCTAGGTTGGGGTTTAACTCTAAAAAAACTTCCTAAAAAGCTAGAAGTGTGTTTGGATTTAAAAAAACAGCTTTGCACAGTGCACAAAGATGGCAATATGCTGGATGGAATTCGGGTTGAGGTGCACTAACTCCAACTTATAGTAATTTAGCAGCCCACGAAAAAACTTAGAGGAGGGCAAAGCCAAACCTCACTCAATGAAGTGTGTGAACATTACCGTCTCGTGGGTGTAGTTTTCCATCAACCAAGGGCTGTCGAAGCTTCCCTCCAATTGATGAACTCTTGTTCTTGGAGCAGATCGACATCCAGCAATGCATGAATGTCTGCCTCCTTCATCACGGACTTCTTCCAGATGCATGCTTGCATTTGCGGAGCGGTCTGGTCCGTCTTGGCGTACTTTGGTGCTAGCAGTTGAAAATCCTTCTTCGTCGCCTTCCTCTTCCTGCTCTCTGCCGCCTTGCTGGAAGTTGCTTTCTTCCCTTTTCGTGCTTCCACGAGGGTCGTCTTGCACATATGCTCGGGGGCTAAGTGGGGAGAGACAGTGGCACTCGAGCTCAAGGATCAACGAGCGACGGCACTAGGGCTACAGTGAGGAACATGAATAGGCAGAATGGCTCGAGTGAAATGGAAGGGACGAATTCCTCCGTTATTTATAACCGCATCACAGTTAAAAAAAGGCGAGATTAATGGGGAATATTCCATTTTTAAAACGATCGAAGATTTTGCAACGAACTGCAGTTTCCAAATTTATCGAAAGAAGATAAGGTTATTGTTGGCGAACGATCATGTGGACCAGTGGTTGACCCTTATACCCAAACTAGTCATATAATGGCTCGGGGGCTGCGTGCCACGTGCCCATCGACTAAAAAGTTTTTTCTTTAGGTTTAAAGGAAAAAGAGATGTGAAATTACAAGATTGACCATCAGCCTGATTATTTGATTCAACCTAAGGCTCGGGGGCTACTCCATATGGAGTGCAATTTTTATTGCACTTTCATATAAAATTCAAGATTGAAGATTCAAGACCAAGTTAAATGAGTCTTGTGCACATTCTAGCCGCATAGTAGTACTCAAGTACATTTGAAGACTGAGATCTGATAGAGTACTCGAAGAGTACCACAAACTAGTTGGAGAAGCCTACAAAACTACTCGGGACTGCTACATTTGACTAAAATGTGCTCGGGGGCTTGTCGTCCATATATCTAGGCCCACCAGAAGGTTTGGACAGTTCTAGATACAGGGTTGTACACCAATACGTGTCTGACATGAAGACTATGGTACAGGGCGGCATGGTCTACATGGAGGACAAGAACTAGTAGAGGATTAAAAAACTACTCATAACAATTAGAGTATGACTCTCTAGTCGAATACGACTAGTATTCTTGTGTAATCCTGCCCCCGGCAATATAAGGCGAGGTAGGGACCCCCTCCAAACAAGTTCAATCAATACAATCCAACCAACACATAGGACGTATGGTATTACGTGACATAAGTGGCCCGAACCTGTCTAAATCATGTGTTCAAGTTTACCTTCCAGTTCCTGATCTTGACGAGCCCTGATCTCGACAAGCCCGATACATAAAACACTACCTCGGGTACCTTGTTAGAAGTATAGACGTGACATGTTGTGAATGTGTAATGCAAAACTTGTTGTACACGGCCAGGAGTCCCTAGAATTAGCTAGAACCTCCCCTGTAATTTAGGAATTCTATTAATTAAGGAAGGCTCCTGGCCTGCCGCCCAAGTTGCTACGCATGCAAATCTTCATGTAATCTCTAGGTCATTTAGTGCCCCTATAAACATGCACCATCGATGGCCAAGGGCCATAAGGCGACGTTCCCATCTAACGCTATACTGCCCTCTGAGTTTTCACATGGTAATCAGAGCCACATCTATCTAGAACTAGGGCCATGTCGTCTTCTGCCGCCCTCCCTCCCAACTCGCTCGTCGCCAGCGCCGTAACGGAGAAGCTCAAATGCGCGAATTATGCTGTTTGGAAGGCGCAAGTTCGCTCGCAGATCCGTGGCACAAGGCTGAATGGTCACCTGACCGTCACCATCAAGGAGCCGGCAGAGGAGATCCTCGACAAGGACGGCAACAAGATCCCGAACCCGGTGTTTGAGGCATGGAACGCGACGGATCAACAGATCCTCAGCTTTCTCTTTGCCTCCGTGTCTAGGGAAATCATGATTCACGTTGCCAACTCGACGACGGCAGTAGAGGCCTGGGGATCCATTGAGGCATTGTTTGCCTCACAAACCCGGGCTCGTGCAGTAAACCTATGAATTTCTCTCTCAAACACCAAGAAAGGTAATTCATCCGTTACTGACTATTTCACGAAGATGAAAAGTTACAGTGACGAGATGGTGGCTGCGAGGCGGCCCATTACTGATGACGAGCTGGTGGAGTACATCCTCACCAACCTGGGCCCGAAATTTGAGTCGCTGGTTTTACCCTCGTCACGATGGTGGATCCGGTCTCCGTCGATGATTTCTACTTGCAGATGTTCACCTTTGAGACGAGGATGGGTCTCGTTCATGGAGGCGACCAAAGCTCGACGAATCTGGCCGGGCGTGGTGGCAGTCGCGGATTTAACCCTGGGCCGTGGCTCCTCACATGGCCGTGGTCGCGATTTCTCCAGTAGCGGTGGTCGCGGCTGGGGATCCCTCGGCAACTCCAGCAATGCGCGCCCGGAAGGACAGCAAGGCGGCCGCGGCAAGGACACGAGGCCGACCTGTCAGGTGTGACTTAAAAAGGGGCACACGGCTGCAAGGTGTTGGTACCGGTTCAATGAAGAGTACATGCCAGAAGAAAAGCAGGCAACCTACGCAAATCACTCCTACGACGTCGACACCAACTGGTACACCGATACGGGTGCGACCGACCACATCACCAGCGAGCTCGAGAAGCTAGCTGTTCAAGAGAAGTACAATGGAGGAGATCAAATCCACACCGCTAGTGGGTCAGGTATGGCAATCAGTCATATTGGTCAGTCTACCATTGTCACCCCTAGCCATAATTTACAACTGAATAATGTTCTTTATGTTCCACAAGCCAAAAAGAATCTAATATGTATCCACCATTTCACCTCTGATAATTCTGCCTTCATGGAGTTTCACCCCAATTTTTTCCTTGTTAAGGATCAGGACACCAAGAAAATTCTTCTTAGAGGTCGCTGTCATCGGGGGATCTATCCTCTTCCGTCACTATCATCAATAAAGTTTGCTTGCAGCGCCACCAAGCCATCCATGACTAGGTGGCATGATCATCTTGGGCATCCGTCATCTCCTATTGTTCGTCGTGTCATTAGCAGCAATAATCTGCCATGTACCCGTGAGTCCAGTCCCGCACAAGTGTGTGACGCCTGCCAATAGGCCAAGGCGCACCAGCTTCCCTATCCTCAGTCTACAAGTGAATCTAGTGCTCCTTTAGATCTTGTTTTTTTCAAATGTGTGGGGTCCTGCTCTTGAATCTGTTGGTAGAACACAGTATTATGTTAGCTTTATTGATGATTACAGTAAGTTTACCTGGATTTATCTTATTAAATTTAAATCAGAGGTGTTCCAAAAATTCCATGAATTTCAGAACCTAGTTGAGCAGTTATTTGATCACAAAATAAAGGCCATGCAAACTGATTGCGGAGGCGAGTATCAAAAGCTCAATTCCTTTTTTACCAAGGTTGGTATTTCTCATCTAGTATCCTGTCCTCATGCACATCAGCAAAATGGTGCAGCCGAGCGCAAACATCGACACATTGTTGAGGTCGGCCTTGCCTTTCTCTCACGAGCGTCTGTTCCCTTAAAATTTTGGGATGAGGCTTTCAATGCTGCAACCTATTTAATCAATCGCCTGCCCAGCCCAGCCATAAATTATTCCACTCCCCTAGAGTGTCTCTTCCACCAAAAGCTTGACTACTCCACTCTGCGTATCGTTGGATGCGCTTGCTGGCCGAATCTTCGTCCTTATAACACTCATAAACTGTAATTTCATTCCAAACAATGCGTCTTCCTTGGGTACAGTGTTCGTCACAAAGGTTTTAAGTGTTTAGATATGTTGTCTGGGCGTGTTTACATCTCTAGGGATGTCACGTTTGATGAGACTGTTTTCCCTTTCTCCAAGCTTCATCCCAAAGCTGGAGCAAGATTACGGTCTGAAATTTTGCTGCTCCCTGATAGTTCCTCGGCTAATACTGGGGACAATGATGTAGCTGATCACCTAACAAAATTGCCTGTACAAAGCCCTGACGTTTTTTGCAGAAATTTGGAGCCACGAGCGTCGGCTTCACATGATTTTAGCGACATGATATTCGAAGACGATACGGCGCAGATCCTGGTGGACCACCCACCTGCCGATCCGGGCGAATCGGCGGCCGTCCCGCTGGCGCAACAGTTGGGATACGAGGTAGGCTACACTAGCGCAAATCAAAATTTCTACCGCGTAAAACCAGGAAGAACTGCCGTATAAAGATCACGGGATTACCACTCGACGCACTACTGGTGCGGAAGATGTAGATTTGCGTCGATGAAGTGAAGACGATCAACGTAGTCGTACATAGTCGATCAACGTAGTCATACGTAGTCGATCACGTCAACGTCCAGCAGCTCCTCAGCAGCTCGTCCACGTGCAGCAAGATCGCCCCCGTGCCGCGGCTCGTCGTCGGCTCGTCGTGGCTCGTCGGCGGCTCATCCGAGTGCTGTAGGCGCAACACCTCCAAGGTATCCACATGTGCAGGGAGGAAGCGTCGCAAGCCGGACAGCTAGATCCGCGGGTTGCAATAGGCGAGGGCGTGGGAGGCGCGGCAGATGTGTTTTTCCAAAAGGTGTAAACCCTAGGGCGCCCCCACCCCTCTATTTATAGAGGTTCCTGACGGGCCTCTGGGTCCAAGGCCCATTAGTACTTCTAAACCTAATCCAACTCGGATCAGATCCGAATTGGGCTTCCAGCCCCTTAAGTGTGTGACCCTATGGGTTCGGATACGTATAGACATGGCCCGAGTACTCCTACTCGGCCCAATAGTCGGTAGCGGCCTCTAGCAAGACGTGCCAACTCCTATACGCACATGAAGATCATATCAGACGAACCATCACAACATAATATACATGCTATTCCCTTTGCCTCACGATATTTGGTCTAGCTTCAAGCCGACCGCTCTTTCTCGATCCTGTGATTCGGAATCCCTTTGTAGGTTAACTCTTAACCGTACGTAGCATGGTCATGCATTTTCGGATCCGATCACTCGAGGGGCCCAAAGATATCACTCTCAATCAGAGAGGGGCAAATCCCATCTTGATTGACCATGTCTCATAGCATGCTTCTTGACAAACCCGAAAGCTACCTTTATAACTACCCTGTCACGGCGTAGCATTTGATAGCCCCTAAGTAGGTCGATCCACATCTTGAATACATGCGACAATCTCAGGTCTAAGGACAAAGCGTATATGTTGTTTAAAGAGAGAACTACTTCTCGTGTTGGGTCAGTCCTAGCACATGTCTCCACATGTGTCCACATTATTAGTTCAACATCTCCATGTCCATGACTTGTGAAACATAGTCATCAACTAATACATGTGCTAGTCTAATATTCATGTGTGTCCTCACATGAACTCCGACTAGGGACAACTTTAGAATAACCATGCAAGTAAAGAGTTTCACATATAATTCACATAATTGCAAATCAATTCAAGTAGCCTTTAATGGATATTCAATGAACACAATATACAAATCATGGATACAAATGGAATATCATCATCTCTATGATTGCCTCTAGGGCATACCTCCAACAGCAACTGCGTCCCACAGCGGGCGCTCCCGACGCAAGCCAGGCGGGCAAATCGGAGGAGGCCATGAGTGGCCAGCCGCATCTGCGCGGGCCCACACACGCTGGGGGGCACGAATCAGAGGCTGCTGCATCGCTGATAGTCCCAAATGCGTCGGGTGCCCCCACGCTGGTGTCCGGCCCAGAGCCGATCACCCCTAGTCCAGCACCAGGTGCGTCTGTGTTGCCTGCAACGGAATCTGGTATGGTTGACCTTGTGGACACTCCAAGGCCGGTGACACAGGTACAACGCGGCATTAGAAATCCCAAGATTTATACTGATGGGACGATCAGGTATGGGTTATTAACATCTACTGGCGAGCCATATGACCTAGAAGAAGCCTTGCAGAGTATGATGCTCTTATGAAGAACAAGACTTGGCACCTAGTTCCACCACAGAAGGGAAGAAATGTTATAGGCTGTAAATGGGTGTACAAGATAAAAAGAAAATCTGATGGTAGTCTTGACAGATACAAAGCTCGTCTGGTAGCCAAGGGATTCAAGCAAAGATATGGGATTGATTATGAAGACACATTTAGTCCAGTTGTCAAAGCAGCATTTATTCGTATTATTTTGTCTCTTATTGTCTCGTGTGGTTGGCCTCTCCGACAACTCGATGTACATAATGCCTTTCTACATGGGCGTTTAGAAGAGGAGGTGTATATGCATCAACCTCCAGGTTTCGAAGATCCAGAAAGGCCAAGTTATGTATGTAAGCTGGACAAGGCATTATATGGGCTCAAGCAGGCACCACGAGCTTGGTATTCAAGACTTCGTGAAAAATTGGTGAAGCTTGGGTTTAAGGCTTCAAAGGCTGACACGTCCTTGTTTTATTTTAGCAAGGGAGGCATCATTATGTATGTGCTAGTGTATGTAGATGATATCATCGTGGCCAGTTCAACTGAGCGAGCAACATCTGCATTACTTAGTGATCTAAAAGAGGAGTTTGCACTCAAGGACTTAGGCGAGCTGCACTATTTTCTTGGTATTGAAGTAAACAAGGTAAAAGATGGAATTCTTCTTACTCAAGATAAATATGCATCTGATTTATTAAAGAAGGTTGGGATGGTGGATTGTAAGCCAGTCAACACGCCTATGTCCACTAGTGAGAAATTGTCTTTGCATGAGGGGACATTATTAGGCGTCACTGATGCCACAAGGTACAGGAGCATTGTTGGTGCACTACAATACTTGACGTTGACGCGTCCGGATATCTCGTTTGCGGTGAACAAGGTGTGTCAATTTCTCCATGCACCTACCACAGTACACTGGGAGGCCGTTAAAAGAATTTTGAGGTATGTGAAACAGTGTACCAGCCTTGGGCTAAAGATTCATAGATGTACCTCCACACTTGTGAATGGTTTCTCAGATGCTGACTGGGCTGGCTGTATAGATGATAGAAGGTCAACAGGTGGTTTTGCAGTCTTTGTGGGGAGCAACCTAGTTTCATGGAGCTCTCGGAAACGGCCTACTGTATCTAGATCAAGCACAGAAGCTGAATATAAAGCCATAGCCAATGCAACAGCAGAAATAATGTGGATCCAAACTCTACTATATGAGATTGGTGTGAAGAGTCCAAGGGCTGCAAAATTGTGGTGTGACAATCTGGGGGCTACATATCTATCTAGCAATCCAGTTTTCCATGCTAGGACAAAGCATATTGAAGTGGATTATCACTTTGTCAGAGAACGAGTTAAGAGTAAGCAGCTGGAGATAGATTTTGTCTCATCCAAGGACAAAGTGGCAGATGGGTTTACTAAAGCTTTGCCAGTAAGATTAACAGAGAACTTCAAAGTCAATCTCAACTTATCGAAGCTGTGATCGAGGGAGGCTGTTAGAAGTACAGACGTGACATGTTGTAAACGTGTAACGCACAACTTGTTATACACGGTCAGGAGTCCCTAGAATTAGCTAGAACCTCCCCTGTAATTTAGGAATCCTATTAATTAAGGAAGGCTCCTATTAATTAAGAGTAAGCAGCTAGAGATAGATTTTGTCTCATCCAAGGACCAAGTGGCAGATGGGTTTACTAAAGCTTTGCGAGTAAGATTAACAGAGAACTTCAAAGTCAATCTCAACTTCTCGAAGCTATGATTGAGGGAGGCTGTTAGAAGTATAGACGTGACATGTTGTAAACGTGTAACGCACAACTTGTTGTACACGCTCAAGTTGCTGCGCATGCAAATCTTCATGTAATCTCTAGGCCGTTTAGTGCCCCTATAAACATGCATCGTCGCTGGCCAAGGGCCATAAGGCGGCATTCCCATCTAACGCTATACTGCCCTCTGATTTTTCACATACCTCCTCGGTAGGTTGCTCGGTATAAACACCGACAACAAGGAGCAAGGAATAGAGGAGACGACATCAAGGGAGCACGATCAATTAGCTAGGTTTGCGATAACTTGCCGCACGAGCTCAAGGAAACAAATAAAACAGAAAGGTGAGGGCGCACGCGGTGGTAGAGCTCTAGGATGTGTGTGGCATAGCCGCCTCAGCTAAAAAAAAGAAGAGGGAGAGATTTGGGTATTTTTAGCTTCAAAATTTCAAGAGTTACTGAGGGTGCACCGAAGGTGTTGGGAGAAGTCCTATCTTGTTTCCATCTAGATATCAGAAGAAATGCTGCGTTTGACGACAGAGTGCCACATCGCCAAAGGCTACAATCCTTTGATGCATTATCTGTCTCTGAATTAGTGATCTTTAATTAAAAATAGATAATGTGATTTATCTTTATTTTCTTGTAAGCCACACGCCACACGCTGAGCCGCGGTTCACAAGTCACAAGCAAACATCTCCTGATTTTATTTTATTTTTTTGTGCCTAATAAGAGAGGATCGGAGTTTGAAGCCACCAAGCAGACGAAACTTGCTTCCAAAGGCTATCAGTGCACGTGTGTATGGCACATTTTTCTTTTGATGTATAATGCGTTTATGGCATGCATATTGGTGATTGGTGAAGCCGTACTGTACTGTTGGCCCAAACTAGTGCCTATTGGCTATGCTATGAGATCTTTTTCTTGCAAGGCTGCGGATCGGTTCCTGAGCTCCTCCCATCCACAAGATCTCTGGCCAACTCTATCCAACCCATACTTGCTGCTCCCTGCCCATGCTCATCATTATTCCTGCCCCCAACGAAAAAATAAAAACAAAACATGTGCTTCAGATAACAAAGTAGAAAATAGTCACATGCATGGCAAGATAATATCTAATATATTGCATGTACTTTCGGTGTTCTTGCGTGGAAGTTTCAAGCAGATCTAGTCCCAAGTATAATATCGTGTAACTTGTATATGCACCTCAGAATAGTAATAATTGAGCCACACCTTAGTCACAGCACGTATTACCACATTCCAAAATACTCTATCCATTACAAATTACAAATCATTTTAACTTTATTTTAAACAAAATTTATTTAGCTTTGACCAAATTTATAAAAAGTATATATTAACATCTACAATATTAAATAAATGCAAAACCAATATATAATTACATGGTGTACCTAATGAAATAGTTTGATTTTATATATATTTGTTCATTTTTCTATAAACTTTGTCAAAACTATAAAAAAATTAACTTAAGAGAAAATTAAAATGACTTCCAATCTGTAAAGAAGTAAGATGGGAAGGTTTCAAGTTGGAAAACTTATACTTTGCTGGATTAAAAAGAGGACCTTTATCAGGACGGTTTCTCAAAATCTTGGGTTTCACTGTACTGATTGGACGGGTTTAGTACAATATATGATTTACAGTTCTAGTAATTAAGATTATATGATTTTTGCGATTTTATCTCAATTCCGTATTAGATGTATCAACTTGGAAGGTCTAATACACACGAAAAGCTACTATATAGAGGTGCATGACCTTGGAACCAATACATAGGGTTTATTTAATATACATATAGAGATACTGGGCACTTATATGATCAAGTCCAAAAGATAACAAAGAGCTATAAGATGTTACAAAGAAATCAATATCGTGAACGGAAGCTCGTATACCATGGTCTCTTATGCTACGACAAAAAAAACAATCTAACAAGAACAATATCGATGGTTCCGGACCCCATTTAACATTTTTCATTTGGGCACAATACAAATATAAAAGGGAATTAGATCTTCGAGAACCATATGCAAAGGGCAATCAACCAACCAAGCATCACCAAGTGAATAATAAAGAAATAAGAAGAGCATTCAAGAAAAGGGCACTCACACCAAATCTCTAACAGATCCCTGTAAATTATGTTTATGTGCGCGCGTATATTATTAAAGAAAGCAAGAGATTATTAAAAATATATTACACCCACCTCAATTTTTTACAGCAACTTCCCAACAAAATTGTTCTTCATCACTTGCCCCTCTCCTATCAATCATGTTCTTAGCAAGATCTCCAATTTTTCTCTCTCTATTCTTCCTTATGTTGCGCAATTTGCAAATTACTGAACAACATCATCATCATCAAGTATGCTCAATTACAAGTCTTGAAGCAGGGACACATATACAACATCTCATCCACGCGAATGGACGTATATACTAGCTAAGAGAGTTTTGACTGATTTTTCGCTTGCACCTCGAGCGCAAGAACGAACTATAACCATCCATGGATATACATATACCTAATCAATCTCGACCACCATCAGTTGTAGCCGGCCGGCGGCCGCGGCTTCTGGTGCTGGATGGTGAGCCGCGCCGGGAGCGGCCTGCCCGTGCCGGACCCGCCGCAGCTGCGGCAGGGCATCCTGCCCGACCCGGCGCAGGTCCGGCAGCCGGAGTCGCCGTCGGACCAGCGGTTGCAGAGGCACTCGACCCGGCCAGAGCCGCCGCACGTGGCGCAGCGTGGGCGCGCGTCCCACCTGGATGCCGCCGGGATCCCGTCCCCCAGCGACCGGTTCGCCATCGCCAGGCCCGCCAGCATGCCCAGCCCCGCCGACGCGATCACCACCGGCGCCACCATCCTCGAACCTCAAAACCGTCGATCTCTGGATGTGGAACGGAAGGAAGGGGTAAAGAGGAGGAGTGTTTTCCTTGGCTTTCTTGCGTATATACCGGCTAACCGGCGACTCTCGCCTGTGTGGAGAGGAAAAGATTTGGGGTCGTGTGTGGCGACGGTTTTTTGGCCGGAGGCGACGGCGATTCTGTGTAGGTAAAGGGGGCTACGACGGCGGGGCGGGGGGGAGGGGAGGGGCGCGTCGTCTTATAGGATTTTTCCTGTGGTTTCGTGAAGGAGGCTGCGTCGCGTGCCGGCCGCTGAGCGCCGGGCGGGTTGGGTGGTGTGGTGGCTTTGGAGGGTAGCGAGGCGGGGGAGGCGTGTCCGCCTTGTTACCTTGCCTTGCCGTCTCCTGGTTGCTGCGGGTGAGAGTTTCTGCTGCGTTGCGCGGTCGGAGATAGATGTGTTGTGGCTCCGTGCATGCATGTGCGCTGTACAGCCTGCCAGATGCCGTGCCTGGATGGATTTTTTTTCTCTCCTCTCCTTTCATTTTCATCACGACACTGATGTTTTATTGTTTTTCTAGGTTATTATGTGACTTATTGCCTTAGGCTGCGTTCTTTTTTTTTTCCCGGATAGGGGGTTTGATTATCTGGATTCACACAATACAGATGCAGTGTTCACGTACACACATGTACACTCGTCCCTATAAATATATTTTATTTTTGCGAATCACATAGTACAGACGTAAACGCTCACATATTATACATTCTTATTTTTTTCCTTTGCCCCTCGAGACCTGGGTTTCATTATCTCTTAAACTTGACCGTGGCAATCTAAAGCCCCTCTCAACTTTCATGGGTCTAGAATGCTAGGGATTTTCGGCGCATGATTTTGATTTTTCTTATCTATGTTGTTTAAAACTAATGAAGTGATGTAAAAACACCCTATACATATTGCTTTTTGTTTTCAAGATTTCACCATTGTTGCAAATGCTCACGTTAAACGTGCTCGGCCAATTCCGCCTGGCGTGGAGCAGTATAAATCGACCAAGTTAGCCGCGTTATGCTTGTTCCTAAGCTTACTCATCATGCCATGACGACGTGACGAAGAAATTTTGCAGGTGGCAAAAGCTGGTGTGATCACGGTTAAGCTTTATTTCAACGATGATTCTTCGGGTGTTTGGATACAAGGTACTAAACTTTAAGAGTGTCACATCGGATGTTCGGACACTAATTAGGAGGACTAAATATGAGCTAATTATAAAACTAACTGCAGAACCCCTATACTAATTCGCGAGACGAATCTATTAAGCCTAATTAATCCATCATTAGCAACTGGTTACTGTAGCACCACATTGTCAAATCATGGACTAATTAGACTTAATAGATTCGTCTCGGGAATTAGACTCCATCTGTGCAGTTAATTTTGTAATTAGACTATATTTAATACTTCTAATTAGTATCCAAACATCCGATGTGACGTGTCCTAAAGTTTAGGAGGTGTTTCCCAAACACCCCCGTGTGGGAGCTCCGAGAGTGCCGGGATTGTACTCGTAAAAGTATCTAACTTGCATTGATGTGACGTGGGTTGTTTCTTTTTCGTAAAATTGAGATTGGCAGCAGGGGTTTAGAATGGTATATAACTCAAAATAAAAATGAGATATGAGGTGCTTTTTAATCTATAACTTTTCCATAAAAATGTCATTTTCGTTTTTTCCCTATAAACATATCTTTTCGTGTATGAACACGATTTGCACCCATTCGCAACAAAAGATTACTAATCACTTACACCAATTTTCAGGGAGATAAAAATAAGGCCAGCTTTCCTCCTCTTTTTATTTTATAAACATCATTTTCCTTGCAGCCACTTAGAGTTTTAATTTATACATTGGGTCAGAACAAGCACACAGGTGCGTTCAGATATAGGGATTCTGAGTTTGTCCTAATTCAAATTATTCTAAGTTTTACCTGCAAAAATTATTCTAAGTTTAACCAGATTTGTAGAGAAAAGTATTAACATCTACCACATCAAATAAATATACTAGCCCTGAAAATATAGTTTAGAACGAAGGTATAGTACTTAGTATTTGTAAGTTTACAAGATTCACGCAACATTCGGTTGAAAGTATATACGCATATTTGTAATAGCCAACTTCTTGTTAGAATTCGTAAACATTTATCTAGAAAGCTTTGTGTAAGTTCATCGTCTCAACCCTTCCTCAGGAAACTTAACAAAAAAACAGATAAATGACACTTACTGAAAACATCCAAGAATATCACACAACAAGAAGAATATCCAACAGGTGGGCAATTAAAATTAGTGAACTCTATCATGAACCATACTAAAAAGAAAAGAGCATATGGTGGATATGATCTACGGCAATTAATACATGTCTCAACGTCCATAACTTAAATTAGAGATACGCAGAGGATGCCCAATAATTGAGAGGCCCCATAGTGTCCGGAACCAAGAGTCCATATACAATCGCTCTGTCCCTTCTCTTTTTTGCACAAGGTTTGTTGGTGCATGATCTCTTCTTTGCCCAGATCTGTCACTATTAAGGATTCATTCGGAAAAGGTGATTAGACAGGCAACTGCATATCAAATCTTCCACCTTTTCTTATAAATTAATTGTGTGCCTGTGGCTATTATTCAAGAAAGCTCCACAAGTTTATTATTGTCAACAAATGTTTCTTTGCATGGGTCATTCCAGTGCTGTCGCAATTACTTTTAATCTGTGTAATCCACATCTGATATGGCTTTTCTTTTTTAATTTATTTTTTCCACAAGGTTACTCTTCGATCATTCTGGATAGGAAGGACAATGCATTGATCAAGAACTATGACGTGATAATGACATGTTTGAAATGTATTCTCTCTTTCGATAAAAACATGTGGAAACTATTGCGCTGTTACGTGCGTAGTTGCGCTGCCTCCCGTCATCAAAGCTAAAACACACACTTTTTTATTTGTGTGAGTGAAAAAAGCACCAACAAATAGTATAAATTAACATAAACTATGCAAGGCTGATTAGCGCATTTTGATACTGATTACCTAGGGGTTTACACCATACTGAAATTAAGGTCAAAACACTAAGGAGCTACTAGTGTTCTGGTAATACTGATCGATAGAGAGGGTTTTTACACAAAATTTACATTAAGGTCAAAAACACAAAGAAGGGCCTAATAGTGTTCTGGTGATTGAGCACCTATAACAGGAGCCTAGCTAGATTAACAACAACATGGTTTCCTCAAATTTTACCCATCTAAGTTCCATGGATATGCTGGTCCTTTTGTTTCATTCTGTATTATTTATCCATTTTGTTGATAGGTGGTGCCGTGAAACAAGTCATCTTGACCTTCTACAAAATCAAGAGTAGTAGTGCTTATTATTCTCATTTTTTTTCACTGGGTACCTCTACTTTGATGTGGTAACACAGGTCAACAATTTGTGTATTATACCATTAAGCAAAGGTCCATAGTTAGAAGGACCCATATCAGCCACAGGGGCATGCATACGATACCATGTGAATATTTGAATATAAAATGGAAGCGACAATTATTAATAGTACCTTCAACTTTCCAAGATGGATTCTTGGCTCCGAAGTAGTCCTGTGGTGCCACAGGGTATCCATACCCTCTCCCCAAATTCACATCCACTTCAAATAGGGGGTTGGTATGGGTAGAAAATTATATACCCATTAGAAATGGAGAGGGTACGATTAATCAATTAGATATGTATATATATGTAGTATAAAATTAATTATCCATTGGATATGGGTGGGATTGGGGAGGGTAAGAAGTGGATAATAATTATATGGATTTAGGTGTGAATAAAAGTGAGTTTATCCGTAACTGCAGACCTCCTCTAAAGTAGGTATGGCGACGGCGACGGTAATGCACGACTAAGCTGGTGGTTTATCACTGAGCTATAGGGCATCGAAATGGTGCTGACACGGTCAGCGCCCAGCCTAATTTCCTGCTGGTTAGTTGGTAAGTGATGAACGCTGCCACCGTAATTAGCGGTCAGATTAATTTACTGGCCACTGATCGATCGAGCAAGAAGGCGAAAGTCAGATTAAGCTTTTTATTTCTCGATCGACAATTACTTTTGCTAGAAGACTGAGCTGCGGATCTAGCTACTAGATTTATATCCGCTGCTGTCATGGACCGAGCCGGTGGTTGTTTCAGCCATAAAATATAACGAGTCATCATCACCCAGCTTAAATTAGCTTTAATCCACGTGCATTGTTTAAATTTACATCACAATCCAAATGCATATTTTTTTTTAAAAAAGAAAGAAATAGCGTAGCAGAGTTGCCTTGGTCAGAAGGCAGGCAGCTGAGTGTAGCTCTGAGATCGACGGTGGACAGGTAAAGCCCGCGGGAAATTAATTTGGCCACGTGCCTGTTTGACTTGGGTCGTCCATATACACTCGTTTGCTGTCAGGATATAAATAACTATAGTATATACAGTATTTAATAAAAAAAATCGTGTCTGGCTCAGTTTGACTTGGCTCGACTGATTGATTAATCTGGACAGCTCTTTTTTCTTTCTGACTCGTTCTGCTAATATATGCATGATGCCGACGACGCTGGCGAAACAGCTTCTTTATTCTTCTTTTTCTTGCACCAATGGCAAATTTACAAGTGGAATTTTGGTAGAGGAGGAGGAGGTTGACGAGAGCACCTGGACACGTTCCCTTGAGGTCGTTGAGGCCTTGACATGTTCTCAAGGTAGGACCAACCATGCCCATGGCCGCGGGATAGATGTTGTAGGTCTTAATACGTTGTTGCTTAGGTTCCCGCAGCCATGCTATGCCTATGGCTGTGGGAACTGTCGGCAAGGCACCCCTAGGCTCACCAGAATACTTGTACGGATCCACTTAAGGGAACGTATCCGAAATCTACTTGGACATGAAGACTACTCTGCAGGGCGCGTAGGCTTCATGTACTCCCCAAAGACTAGTCGGGTTAAAAAGAAACTACTCTACCGAGTTAGAGTAGAACTCTGTAACATACTCGATTAGGACTCTTATACACAATCCGCCATGTAACCCTACTCCCCCGACTATATAAGGGCGGGCAGGGACCCCCCCTCGAAATAACTCGACACAAGTTCAATACAACCAACACACAGGACGTGCGGTTTTACGCGATCTAGCGGTCCGAACCTGTCTAAATCAAGTTCCTTGCGTCACCATTGACTCCTTGATTCTCGACGACACCCACCGCACAAAAGACCACCTTGGGTACTCCATAGGCGGGTTGCTGGTCTAAAACACCGACAGCTGGCGCGCCAGGTAGGGGGAGTCGCTGAGTTTCTCCACGCGAGATCGATGGCACCGGTCATCATCAAGCCTGCGTTCGCCTTCGAGGTGGACACAACTTTCAACTTTGGTTCCTGGCTTTGCATCGCTGACGGCGCTGGATCCTTTCAACGCTTCATCGTCGGCAACCAGGAAAAGAAACGTCTCGATGAAAACTTTCTTCAAGAAACAGAGAATCTCGTCGAGAAAATTCAAAATTTCAATGTCAACAACACTGAGTTCGACTACAGCTTGGACTCGACTTCATCTCGGTCTAGCCCACACAGGCTGACGACCAAGTCATCCCGCAAGTCAATTTCAACTCGAAGTCGATTCCCGCACAGACTCTGCAACGCAGCCGCGGTCCACCAAGAATTCCTTACTCGAGTCCAATCCAGACTAGAGACAGCTAAGGACTGCAACTACGATTCGAACTTCGTCCAAGAGATCCCTTTGTCAGGCCCAACTCAAGGTTTGGTAATTACTTCAACTCCGCTAGGTAGATTCGTTTATTAGCCTGGAATGAAGCCATCGTTCCTTGCCCAAAATTACGATTCGCGCGTTGTCGCTCACATAGACAACCTCCCGTATCAAGAAGGTATCCCGCTTACTTCAACCCGCGAAAAAGGAAGCACTACGAAGATTGCAACATCAAGCTCTAGAAGCTACTACCCGGATAGAGAAATCTTCGTCATCATGTCACCAAACAACGACGCGAGTGCCAGCCACCAAAAAACTCCTCGACGGGTTGGACAGCTCGACAACGTTTCACAAGATGAATCGTCAACTAACGGCCCGCAAGATGAAACCTCTGAACAGAGAAATCAAAGAAGGGCACGCAATGCTGCCCGAGCAGATCGTCGCCGACTACTAGCCACGAACATTCCTATTGTGAACCTTGAAAGAGCGTTCAACGCAGTGCAAGCTCGAGAGCACAACACCCCACTCGCAGCAATTGCCTCGATCAATCTCATATCAACTCTCATAACTCGTGATAGAGACAACGAGTTAACAACACAACTCGCGGAAACGGGCAACGAGATAATAGCACAACACGCAGAACAAGCTTACAAACTACTTGACAAGGAGTCACCGACCATCTATTCCTAGCAACTCGGCCTACCAAGATGGCAGCAGAGACGTCGCAGTCTACAGTGGCAATCGCGAGGCTCCAAGAAATAGTAACGAAGTAGTCAACCAGCCAAGGCAACATAGCCAAAGGCAAAATAGAGATGAACGTGAAGCCCCAAGGCGAAACAGAGATGCAGGGGAGGCTAGCTGCACCAATTCTGCAAAGAGCCCTCGCCACTGCAAAACTGATCGCGAAGCCTCAATTTTTAGCGACCTAAGAGAGGTAATCAATAACAACCATCGTCGCGAACGCGAACGCGAAGCCGATGACTATGATCACTTCCCCGCCTTCACCACACGAGTAATGAAGACTAAACTACCTGAGAAGTTCAAACCGACGAGGATCACCAAGTATGATGGCAAGTAAGATACAGTTCAATGGCTACGCTGCTACTTGCCGTTCAAGCAGCTGGAGGTAATGATGATACAAAAGTCATTCACTTCCCCATTTGCATGGAACCCGCACTATTAACATGGCTCGAGTCACTCAAGCCCAAGTCGATCGATTCTTGGGAAGACTTGATGAAGGCTTTCACTAATAATTACGCGGGCTCCATTGTCTGGCCCAGGCAACAAAATTGACCTAAGTCAAGTCAAATAGAAGGAAAGCGAAACACTTCGCGACTACCTACATCGTTTCTTTGAAAAGAAGGCTACAATAGTCAACATTTCAGAAGCAGACGTCATTGAGTGCTTTAAAAATGGACTTTATAATCGTCGAACATACCAAGACTTTGGCAGACCTCGTCCAACCACCGTCAAAGATCTCAAAATCATGGTGCAACAATGGACAGATGAAGAAGACAAAGAGCGTGAGAGATTCGGCTCTCATCGCCACCGCGGTCGCGACAGACAATAACAACAATCATGAACAAGACAGAAATCGCAACAATGATACTCGAAACAACTACTTAGGTAATCAGAACCGCAAGCGCAAACCCGACAACACTGTCGGGGCTATGACCAACTCAGGCAAAAAGGGCCACACAAACGCAATGACGGGCCCTCCTTCACCGAGTTACTCAAGAAACAATGCTCATGGCACCCAAACAGCAAACACTCAGCAATTGATTGCTACAACATGCGCCAAGTAATGCAAGAATTACCCGCACCACCCCCTCCCGAAGACATTGGTCAGAAGAAGGACAAGGGTAAAGGGCAGGTCAATGAAGCTGACGAAGGTGAAGGCGAGTTCCAAACTGCCTCTAAGACGGTCAACGTCATTTTTGGTGGATTCCCGGGTACCGCGTCCAAGCGGTCCAATAAGCTAGTACTTAGAGAGATTATGGTTATCGAGCCAGCAGCTCCTACACCACTCAAATGGTCTAAGGTACCCATAACTTTCAGCAGAAAGGACCAATGGACAAGTTTCTCAGAACCAGGGTGATTCCCTCTGGTACTCGATCCTGTCGTCGCAGGCTCAAGACTTACCAAAGTACTCATCGACGGCGGAAGCGGATTCAACGTCATTTTCGCCAAGACACTAAGGAAAATATGCCTCGACATCACAGACATGCTTACTCCAATGGACTAACCATTTTACGGAATTGTCCCAGAAAATGTTGCCATACCTATAAGACAAGTTGTTCTACCAGTCACTTTCGGCACCAAGGAACATTACCGAACCGAGTACATCAGGTTTGAGGTTGCCGACTTTGAAACTTCTTACCACACCATACTCGAAAGACCAGCCCTGGCCAAGTTTATGGCCATAACACACTACGTGTACCTGGTACTCAAGATGCTAGGACCTAAGGGTGAGTTAACACTACGTGGAGACTTAAGACGATCGTACGAGTGCGACATGGAAGCTGTCGAGATCGCAGCGACTTCTCAAGCACCCAATCCCATGCAACAAGTCTTCACAACTTCAAAGAAACTCAGCCCCACAGAACTCGAGATCCTAGAAAACAAGTCGGGATCGACTAAGGTGAAACCAGCAAGCCAGAAGGACTTCAAAACCATCGATCTCCAGTCCGGTGACTCATCCAAGATAGCCCTGATTGGAACAGGGCTAGACCCTAAATAGGAAAACGCGCTCGACAGTTTTCTTCAGGCTAACCACGACATCTTTGCTTGGAAGCCAGCTGACATGCCCGGTGTGCCCAAGGAGCTGATTGAGCATTCATTAAACGTCGACCCTAAAGCCACCCTAAAAAGACAACAACTACGAAGGTTCGCCCAGGACAGAAGAGATGCAATAAAAAATGAGCTAGCCAAACTACTCGCGGCAGGGTTTAACAAAGAGGTTTTCCATCCTGAGTGGCTAGCCAACCCTGTACTCATTCGCAAGAAGAACAATGAGTGGAGGATGTGCGTCGACTACACAGACCTCAACAAGCATTGCCCAAAGGACCCCTTTGGACTACCCAGGATTGACCAAGTAGTCGACTCCACAGCTGAGTGTGCTTTGCTCTGCTTTCTAGACTGCTACTCAGGCTATCATCAAATAACCCTCAAAGAAAAAGATCAATCCAAAACAGCTTTCATCACCCAGTTTGGAGCATTTTGCTACAAAACAATGTCTTTCGGACTAAAAAAACGCAGGTGCAACCTATCAATGAGCCATCCAGATGTGTTTCGAGAAGCAACTACACCGCAACGTAGAAGCTTACATAGACGACGTAGTCGTCAAAACAAGACATCCAGATGATCTAGTCGCAGACTTAGAAGAAACTTTTGCAAGCCTATGAGCGTTCCGGTGGAAGCTCAACCCTACTAAATGCGTTTTTGGTGTACCCTCAGGAAAACTACTCGGATTGATCATTAGCCACCGTGGCATTGAGGCCAACCTAGAGAAAATCTCTACCATCGCAAATATGCAAGCTCCAGCTAGCATCAAGGACGTGCAGAAGCTTACAGGCTGCATGGCAGCCCTCAATCGGTTCATCTCAAGACTTAAAGAACGCGGATTACCCTTCTTCAAGCTACTCAAATGGCAAGACAAGTTTCAATGAACAGAGAAGGCGGACAAAGCCTTGACACAGCTCAAGGACTTTCTATCAAAACCACTAATCCTCACGGCTCCATCTCCAAATGAGAACTTGCTCCTATACATAGCTGCTGCTACTCATATTGTCACCACAACAGTAGTACTCAAAAGGTCTGAACTAGGCCACGTCTACAAAGTCCAGAGACCCGTCTACTTCGTCAGTGAAGTACTCTCGGACTCCAAAATTCGGTACCCTCCGGTGCAGAAACTACTATACGCAATCTTGCTTACCTCACTGAAGTTGCGACACTACTTTCAAGAACATAGCGTTTCCGTCATCACCGACTTTCCGCTCGGTGAAATCCTTCATAACAGGGATGCAACGGGTAGAATCTCCAAGTGGGCAGTAGAACTCGAAGCTCTGTATCTAGACTTCAAACCCAGAACAGCTATCAAATCCCAAGCTCTGGTCGACTTCATGGTAGAGTGGAGGGAAAAGCAAGTACCAACACCAGTTGAAAGGCCAAAACATTGGGTTATGTACTTCAACGGTTCCCTCAAGCTTGAAGGTGTCGGTGCAGGAGTACTCTTGATTTCTCCAAAAGGTGAACAACTCAAATACATTCTCCAGATCTTTTGGGAAGTCTCAAATAATGAAGCCGAGTACAAATCACTTTTACATGGCCTTCGTCTTGCAATATCACTCAGTATTCAAACGATTACTGGTATATGGTGACTCCCTAGTCGTCATTAACCAAGTCAATGATGAGTGGGATCGCAACAAGGAAAACATGGATTCTTACTGCAAGGAAGTCCGCAAGCTAGAGAACAAGTTCTCGAGCCTTGAGTTTCACCATGTCGTCCGCGACAACAACGTAGCTGCTGATGTGTTATCAAAAATGGGCTCAACTCGTGCAGAAGTTCCAGCAGGCATTTTTGTACATGAGCCTTGCAAGCCTTCTATACCAGAACAAGCTACTCCAACAACTACTAACACCAAACCTCCAGAACCCAATCGAGAGATCATGATGATTGAAGTTGACTGGAGATCACCGTTCATCGACTACATCAAAGAACAAAAGCAACCATCTGACAAGAACCAAGCTGAACAAGTCTCGCGATGAGGAAAGAGCTATGTTCTAGTCGGAGACAAGCTCTACAGAAGGAGCGCATCTTCAGGGATACTCATGAAATGTGTCACCCGAGAAGAAGGTCAAGAAATCTTGGAAGAAATACACAAAGGAATTTGTGGTAATCATGCCTCTTCACGAACGATTGTCGGAAAAGCTTTTAGAGCAGGCTTCTACTAGCCTATGGCACTGGCTCACGCAAAATAGCTAGTCCGCAGATGCCAAAGCTGCCAATTCTTCGCCAAGCAACAACATGTCCCCGCCTACAAGCTCATCACAATACCTCCAACATGACCCTTTGCATGCTGGGGGCTTGACATGATTGGTCCACTCCCAACTACATCAGGAGGGTTCAATCGAGTACTCGCAGCCATTCACAAGTTCACCAAATAGATTGAAGTCAAACCCGTCACTTGCCCCAAGGCAGACCGAGTCCTCAACTTCCTGGACGAGATCGTACATCGCTACGGCTTCCTCAACAGGATCATCACTGATTTGGGATCCAATTTCAACAATCACGACTTCTGGGAATACTGCGAGAACAGCGGAATTGACGTACGATACGTCTCCGTCGCTCACCCAAGGGCCAACGGCCAAGTCGAGCATGCCAATGGCATGTTACTTGAAGCTCTCAAGAAAAGACTGCACGACATCGGTAACGCGAAAGGAGGCAAATGGCTCAAAGAAGTACCCAATGTTCTTTGAGGACTACATACTTAAGCATGCAAGCCTACTGGGCACTCTCCCTACTTCCTCGTATATGGGTTAGAGGCCATCCTCCTTGTAGACGTCATGTGGCAATCTCCCGCAGTTGAGCAGTATGATGAAGGAGTATCAGAGGAAACAAGGCGCCTAAACCTAGACAGTTTGGAAGAAACAAGATGTGCAGCACTGGTTCAGTCAACCAGATATCTCGATGGACTACGACACTATCACGATCGTAATGTCAAAGAACATTCCTTCAACGTGGGTGACATGGTCCTCAAACACATTCAAGACACAACAAAGCTGCACAAACTCAACTCACCATGGGAAGGTCCCTACGTCATATCCAAGGTCACAGGGCCTGGGTCGTACCGACTACAGGAACTCTCAGGCGAAGAAGTACCAAACTCTTGGAATATAGAGCATCTGTGTCGCTACTACCCATAGCAGACTACAGGACATGTACTCGGGTCTTCACCCACAGTCTATTAAACAACAAAGTTCTTTGGCAAACACTATCTTTGCCTTCGCTCGGCTATTCACAGCCACTCGAGCTCTTCCGCTCTACGAGCCCCAGGGCTCCGCTTTCGACTTGATTCCATCAAGTCTCTTCGAGTTATCACAACTCGTCGGCTATTCACAGCCACTAGAGTTCTCCAGCTCTGCAAGCCCCAGCGCTCCGCTTTTGACTTGATTCCATCAAGTCTCTTCGAGTTATCACAACTCATCAGCTATTCACAGCCACTCGAGCTCTCCAGCTCTGCGAGCCCCAGCGCTCCGCTCTCGACTTGATTCCATCAAGTCTCTTCAAGTTATCACAACTCATCGGCTATTCACAGTCACTCAAGCTTTTCAGCTCTGCAGAGTTTCAACAGTCTCGCCAACTCGTCTCTACAAGACTAAGCGACTTCACAAAGCCATGACTCGTCATTTCACTTACTGGGCTACAACGCTTATGACAACAAACCACGACTACGGTGCTAGTCATTTGTTCTTCAAAGGCACAAGACTGCCGCAACCATCAGTCAAGGAGTACTCAAACTCACTTCATACTTGCATTTTTTGCATTAACGAAACTCCACATGATTACATTCGACTACCCAATGAAGTTAAGGTATACAAAATACAACACAATTGCACAACAACGACTGCAAGCAACTACCTACTGGCAGTTAGAACAGAAGTCCCAGGCTTTTACTATATCACAAGGATACACAAGCCTGGCGAATGCTCCACTACCAAGGTGCAAGCAGTGTCAAAAGGCAGGACCTGCACACGAGGAAGCTGCGCAATAGGCAGTTGTACCCTGGTTCCTTCTCCTGACAACTGGAACACCAGGTACTCCTGCACCACCGCTCCCTCGATGGCGATAGGATGAATACCCGACGCAGGATCAGGAAGAAAAGCACCAGGAAGACGAAGTGCACTCCCCAAAGCTGCTCCCTGGACAGTTTCAGTGCACAGGTCCTTACCGTATGCCACACCTCCACCTCTAATCAGAGAGCCAGATAAAGACCGTGCAACTCCTCATCCTTCACCCGCGAGTTCCAGCGCGGACTGAGCTGGATCACGAGTTGCAAGATGAGGCACGCGGCAAACCCTCCTACGAAGATTCTTCTAGCATCACGGCTATCACTACGAGCGTATGAGTCTATGGAGGGAAGGTGGCTCTAATCTATGAGGAATCTTCTAGTACCGGGACACTCATTGGAAGCTCTCTACTATCAAACACCAACAACCTGAAGCAAGCCATTGCTATATTGAAGGACATGATCCTGACCGAGTACCCAGGGACTTATTTATAGCCGAAGGGCTGCAACTGCCAACTACTCGTAGTTACTGCTCACTCGTGACCAACAGCCTGAAATGCTGACAAGGGCCAGACAGACACCTTAACTCCATGCATGTGACCGTACTGAGCACAATGGACAAAAGTGAAAAGTGTACCGTGCACCCTCTCAAGTGCAAGGCAATAATAGCCACAGTACCCTCAACAGCAACTCCAATAATTGAAGACCACACCGGATACTACGACTACTCGGTTACTCGGATTCGTTTTTCCGACTACGAGGTGAACCAACAAAGATCATCGATCATAATCAAAATTTAAATTCCTCGACAGAGCAAAATTTACAAGGCAATTGTTCAAGAACAGCCACAAGTGTTCGACAAAAAAAACACGAGTTCAAATGACTAGGGTTCCATAAAAAGATATGAACTCGGTCATACTTGTCGCAATGGGCTCAGCCTCCTCAAGATACTGCGCATAGGCATCCTCTGTGCAGTTCCGAGCAATACCATCTCCAGCCGCCGACAAGTTTGCCCTCGGGTAATACAACTTGATGAGTACAAGGACTTGCTCGCAGACAGTCTTGCACAGTCCAGCAACTCTACCCGGGGCAGCTCTTAGTCTTTGGATTAGCGAGCGAGGCTCAGCATCATCTTCGGGAGGACCAATAGTGTTGACTAAGTCCTGAGCAGCACTAGTCAACTCTTGAAGATCACCTTCCAGCCTCTCCACAGTTCTAGCATAGCCTCTACAGGACACCATAGTCAACAGCAGCATCACTCCCATCCGATCCTTTCTATCCCTCTCACGCTCATAAGCCGCCTGATTTTCAACCAGTGATGCCCTAAGGCGGATAGCCTCATCAGCTACTCAGTCGTGAGCAGTTCTCCAGTCAAGCAGCTAGCTACTCGTAGCGGCCTCCTTGCTTTTGAGCTCTGCGCCAAACACCACACAAATCAGAATCCACGACTATGATTAAACATACTCAACAACTATGAGTACTCACCCTGATATCTCTGGTTCAAAGATCTATAGCAATTCTCCAATCGCTCCTGAAGGACATCATTATCATTCCTCTCAATCGCAAAAAACCTCGCGGCCTCCTCGTGAACTCTCAAGGAATCTATAAGGTGGCGACACTCTTGCTCCAATTGCGCTACCTGTTGTGCAACTTCGCTGAGCCCGAGTATTTTTCTGGGCCTTATCATACAGATCCTACACACAACACAAGCATCAGGACTTGTCAAAATACAATTAGTCGAAGAAAATGGCTTATACACACCTGAAAGCTCTAGATATCCCTCTTGATCTCCGACTCTGGTGGCAGCTCAAGTACCGGACCTTCAGTATTCTTGGCGACTTGAGGTTCCGGCTCTTTACTCACAACAAACCCTGACAAGGAAAAATCATGGTTAACTACTGGGTATAAGGGAGCTCCCCTTCAAAAGTGTCTCCACTCCAGTAACATACCTGCTGCGCCGACTTCGCCTACTCCGGTCGCAACAACCAGTGCTAAGGTATCAGCTCTAGTCGTGCTCACAGTCGGCGCAACTTCAGCCATTGTAGGTAGCACACCCCTAGAACTCTCGAGGACTGTAGGGCCTTCCACTGAGCTGATGACCTCCTGCAGCATGGATATAGTAGCACCTACGAGACTTGCGTCTTCAATCCCAGGTGAATCATCCATAGTCAAGTCGACTATGGGCTCAGAAAAGGTAGTCGACGGACCAGCCCCAACCTCCGCCTCCACCTCAACGAGAATAATGTCTTCGGCATCCCTAGATTGATCAAGTCACAAGATTATCACCCGACCACACAGTACAAAAATCATCAAACAAAAGAAAAGGCTACAAAAGTCCTTACCGGGTTGATCGTGGTGGTAGACGAACACGTCTTTTTTCGACTACCACCGGCTGGATACTCGGCACTGGCTCCACAGGAGCCACAGGAGGAAGGTCCTCCACTTTTTCGCCAAGTCCTGAAAGAACCAAGGTTGAGACAACGTACGCACGACTACCAGAACAGATCGCGTACTCACCACCGATAATATCCTTAAGCAACAAGGCGTCAGCAGCTACTTCCGATGTCTTCACAGCATCCGCCACCTCAGAAGACGTAGCCTCATCACCTGATGGGTTAGTAGCATGCCCGGGGGCTCCTAGCTTGGGGGCTACCAGCTCGGGGGCTGCTGACCCTAAGTTTAACTGCGCATCCTCCATGGGCGGCTCTTCAACGGCCGTGACACTTGTAACTGCATCTTTAGCAATCGCAACTACTTCGGCAGAAGTAGCCTCGTCATCGCCAAAGTCAAGTTGGCGGCCTTTTCAACACAGAGATTAATATCGTCAGTATTCTGCGAGTAATACGACTAAGTCAACAAGAAACTTAAAATACTCAACAATTACAACGCTCGACTACGTACCTTGGTACCTCGCGACTCATCGGGGGTCAAGTCCGAAGCTATCGCAGTATGCTGAGTAGCAGATTTCTTCCGCACTACTCGGTGTCTCTTAGCCAGAGGAGCGGAAGGCGAATCTTCAGCTTTACACTCGGCTACCTCCTTATCCTCGGAAGGCGTGGGCAAGAAACCAACTAGCACCCGAGACTACAAACCACAAAGACAACAATTGTGTACTACTTGTCAACAAAATCAACGGATTACATCTTCGACTACACAAAAAGAACAAAGAGAAGCAAAAATACCTCTGTTGGTCCATACCAACCGTCGAACTGCTGGAGGACTCCCGGGAGTACTGACACTCCTTGATAGTTCCTGAATAACTTACCCAACAACACCTCCACGTCATCGTCGGATATGTTTTCAGAAGACATACGTGACGGGTCATCAAAACCCGTATACTCGAAGCCCCAATGAGCACGCTGCTACAGGGGCTGAACTCTGCGCTTGAGGAAATTGGCGGCCACGTGGATCCTAGTTAACCCCAAAGTTCTCAACTCAGTAATCTGCACCATCAAATCGGTGATCTCACGGGTATCCTCAGGCTCAGTCACCCAATTGTCCGCATGTTTTGGAGCATGGCCGGTGACTACTGGCAAGGCAGGATCATGGTTACCAATATAAAACCACCTCTTCTTCTAGTCGCCATGGGAATCAGGCAGATCGTACTTGAGATACGCACCCGAGTTCCTCAACTGAAACCCAGCTCCTCCAAAGACTTCTGTCCTAGTCGCGTTGGGTTGTGGTTTACACCGAAATAATTTCCTAAACAAATCCAGACTAGGCAGAACACCTAAGTACACTTTGCACAAGTGTACAAAGATAGCCATATGCAGCATACCATTCGGATTTAAATGGACTAACTGAAGATTATAATAGTCGAGAATACCTCTGAAGAAGTCAGACGTAGGCACTGCCAGGCCCCTTTCGACAAAGTGAGCCAGCATCACCGTCTCCTTGGGGTGTTCTTCGAACTGCCACGTATTTCCATATGCGGGCCTCCACTCAAGCTCCACCTTTGGTTGGAGAAGCTTTGCATCAACCAAGGCCTGGACCGCTGGCTCCTTCATCACAGAATACTGCCAGGTCACCCCAGGAGGTGGCGGCGTAGTCTGGTTCGTCGGGCCACACTTGGGCGTCAGCAACTCAGGCTCCTTGCCCTTCTTGGATCTAAATCTCAACTTGCTGGTGGTCGTGGCCTCCCCCTGGATCTTCTCAGGTTTCTTGCCCATCTTCTTGGTACGCATCAACTAATCTTAAGGAGAAAAGGGGGTGAAGAAGACTGCAGCGATCTCTCTTCAAAAGATCGGGCGGGCAACAATGGCAGCGGTGGCGCAAACAGGAGCAGCGGCGCTAGGGTTGCAAAGAGGGTGCAAATTGCAGATCTACTACAACAGGCGTGCCGATAATTAGCGCTGGCCCCCCTATTATATCAGCAAAATTTCTGGATTCCACCCGTTAATCAAGCAACGGTCAGATACAACTCAGATTTACCACCATATAGTGTCCAATGGCTACTCTGACCAAGACATTGATCCCTTCACCGACTACAAGTAGTCGTCCAAGTGCTCGGGGGCTGCGTATACCATACCCGTTGGATAAAGTTTTCTTTTTCTGAAGACTAAGACAAGTCAAAGCGAAATTACAAGTTTGACCCTCAACCTGATTCTTTGATTCAACCTAAGGCTCGGGGGTTACTCCATATAGAGTGCAATTGTCATCGCACTGCCATATAAAAAAAAGTTTCAAGACAAAGACTACTCGAAGCAAACATCGGGAACTGCTAAGCGTACCTTCCAGTCACGGACAGCTCCAATACTCAAAAGTTGGCCGCAGCAAGAAGTACTTGAGGAGCACCAGGAAACTCAGGCGACACTCTTCAAGTATTCAGGAACTGTTTCTCTTGACTACAAAGTACTCGGGGGCTTGTCGGCTAGGCACCCTGGGCCCACCAAAAGACTTGTATGGACCTACTCAAGGGAACGTACCCGAAACCTACTCGGACATGAAGACTACTCTGCAGGGCGCGTAGGTTTCATGTACTCCCCGAAGACTAGTCGGGTCAAACAGAAACTACTCGACCGAGTTAGAGTAGAACTCTGTAACGTACTCGACTAGGACTCTTATACACAATCCGTCCTGTAACCCTGCTCCCCCGACTATATAAGGGCGGGCAGGGACCCCCTCCAAACAACTCGACACAAGTTCAATACAACCAACACACTGGACGTGGGGTATTGCGCGATCTAGCGGCCCAAACTTGTCTAAATCGAGTTCCTTGCGTCACCATCGACTCCTTGATTCTTGACGACACCCACCGCACAAAAGACCACCTTGGGTACTCCCTAGGCGGGTTGCCGGTCTAAAACACCGACAGGAACCTAAGCAACAATGTATTAAGAACAATTTGTCAAAAAATTCTGTAGATCTTGGGAACAGTAAAATTTTAAGAAAGAAGAACTTTAAACTTTTATCCTAAAGGTTTCCATTGGAAATAAGTTCTCAATCCTTGTCATAGAAAATGTCTAAGAAAACTACTTGAAAACAACCTTTCGTCCATCCAACATGTTAGTATCGGACGCATTTTGACTCGGTACTAATGCCAACAAAACCCCTAGAGGTTTTTTAGTACCTGATCATAACACCATCCAGTACAAAAATAGGATGGTGTTATGAACAGTTACTAAAGGTTCCTCCACAAGTTAATTTAAAAGGAAAGCATATCTAACTTCATCACATGTGCTTGTAGGTT
Source organism: Setaria viridis (assembly GCF_005286985.2). Classification (NCBI taxonomy): domain Eukaryota; kingdom Viridiplantae; phylum Streptophyta; class Magnoliopsida; order Poales; family Poaceae; genus Setaria; species Setaria viridis. The sequence continues at coordinate 23,829,788 of NC_048263.2, read as the reverse complement.
AAATGGTAAGGAAGGCTCATGTAAGGCTTGAGGTTGCGAGTTTGAATCCCACGTACTTTGCATGAAGAATTTTTTTTAGTACTGGTACCAACCATTACTAATTTGGACCTTTAAGTACCGGGTAGGACCCCTACCAACATAGCGATACGGTTGCGAAACCGGTACTAAGAGGGGTCTAGAGCTGAGCTGGTACTAAAGCTCACCTCTACCGTAGTGAATACTCCTCGTCCTTTTAGTGGAGAAATTTTAATGTCATACCAAATTGCATTTTACGCTTCCTTCAAGAAGTCATAGGGCATATAATGTCACGAAGAAAGTTATTTGATTACTTGCTTGCATTACTTCCATTGTTGCAGGCTTATTTCCCAGATAATGCAAAAAAATTCGTCTTCACTTTGACCCCATTGATACATTTGCACCAACTGCACCGTGCCGCGCATGTGCAATGGGCCCACATGCTAGTCTCAAAAAAAACTTAGCTGCATGCGTGCATCTGCAGGCTGCAGCAGCCCACCAATCAGAAAACTTATCTTGCATCCACGACTGCTCTCGTTTTATAAAATTGGGCACACCGGTCACAAGATAAACATTGCAACTCAAGGAAACCCGGCGCAAGAACATTCTAAAATGTGGCACCAACACAGGCAGCACAATGTGTGGAGATTGGTGATGCCACGTCCGCGTGACTCTTGTTGTTAACTGCATCGGACGTGACTCTTGTTGTTAACTGCATTTTGGTAAGGCGTGAGCAGAAACGGCCCGGCCAAGTGGCCTCTTTCCCGTCGCATGGCTCCATCTTGTTGCCCTTTCTTGACCTAGCTACTAAGTTTTGTGCACACAGGAAGTCCGTCACTACTCAGGGCTGGTTTGGTTTCTTTGCTTATTTTTAGTACATGTGTTTAGCTACTAATTAAAAGTATTAAACGTAGACTATTTACAAAACCCATTATATAAGTGGCGGCTAAACGGCGAGACGAATCTATTAAGACTAATTAGTCCATGATTTGACAATGTGTTGCTACAGTAAAAATTTGCTAATGATGGATTAATTAGGCTTAATAGATTCATCTCGCCGTTTAGCCTCCACTTATGTAATGAGTTTTGTAAATAGTCTACGCTTAATACTCCTAATTAGTATCTAAACATTCGATTTGACACGTGCTAAAAATAAGCAAAAGTAACCAAACGAGCCCTCACTATCGTTTGTTAACCTAGCTACTAAGGTTTGAGCAGAAACCTAGCTACTAAGCTTTTTTTATATATAAAGAATTGTGCGCAAGCTTGGGAACGAAGAACCAATTCTCCGTCCCAAGCTTGTTCAGATGTCGCCTGTCGTCAGCATAAAACAAAACCACTTTTCCAACCTGTCAGTTAAAGCCATTCTTATGTAACCTAATCTAGCCACTACGGGACACAGCAACATTGCCGAGTGACTGGGGCACTCGGCAAAGCTCCAAAAACACTCGGCGAACCCATTGCCGAGTGTAACACTCGGCAATGGGCACACGGCAAAAAACCTACCGGCAAACAAACTTTGCCGAGTGTTTTTTACCGGGCACCTGACAAAAGCTTTGCCGAGTGCCAAAAAAACACTCGGCAACAATTTCAGAAAAAAATAAAAAAAATAGTCGCTGGCCGCCGCCGCCGCCACTACCAGCCACCACCGCCGCCGCCGTCACTGGCCCAAGCCCTCCCTGGATCTTGCCGCCATCTCCCTCCCCCTGGCCAGCGGCGCCGCCATCTCCGTCCACCTGGCCCGCGCCGCCATCTCCCTCCCCCTCCATGGATCTCGCCGCGCCAATGCCGTCTTCCTCCCCCGGCCCGCACCGCCGCCGTCCCCTCCGCCCCTGCCCACGCGCGCCGCCGTCTCCCTCCCCCTCCCTCGCCGTTGGGGGAGGGAGGGAAGGAGGGGCTGCCCCGGCCGCCGGATTTCGCCGGTGGGGAGAGGGCGGCCGGAGAGGGAGGGGGAGGGAGAAGGAGGGGGCCTCTGTCGCCCGGATCTCGCCGGTGAGAGGGACAAGGAGGGGGCCGGCGCCCGGATCTCACCGATGAGAAGGATAAGGAGGGGGCCGCCGCCCGGATCTCGCCGAGGAGGGGCGCGGGGAGGGGGGGCCGTCGGGGGAAGGAGTGACGGCCGGCCACCACCGGATCCGGCCCCGAGGGGCCACCACAGCCCCCAACCACCATGGCCTCCGCCGGATCCGGCCTCGAGGGGCGGCGCGGCGGAGGAGAGGGAGGGGAGGGGCCCGCCGGAGGAGAGGGAGGAGAGGGGGCCAGGGCCGCCCTGGGTTCGCCGGAGGAGAGGGAGGGGAGGGGGCGGGGGGGCGCGCTGTGGAGGAGAAGAAGGGGTGTGCGGGGGACGGTCTCGGGCGCGGGGGATGGGTTAAGTAGATATTTTGTTTGCCGAAGGTCCAAACGTGGACACTCGGCAAAAATTTTGATTTGCTGAGTGCAATAAATAAAACACTCGGCAAATATTTTTCTCATTTTTCTTCGTTTTATAACATTTTTTTCTCCATTTATTTCGATACATTTTAAAATACTCCATCAAATTACCTCAACAATATATATTTGATTGTTCTACTCATATTATTTCATTATTTTATGCGTTTATAGTTCAAATTCAATTTATATCAATTAAAATTCTATAATTGCACTTAATACATTAAAATTATCTAACGGTTCCAAAAAATTATAAAAATTTCACATGAAACAATATATGTTCTCTACTGCCTATACAAAAAGTTTTATAGTCAAAACAAAACTCGACAGTCACTCTAACTCCAATTCTTATCGAATCCTTCTCAATGCTACTATTCTTCTTCTGCTTCTCAATGCTACTATTCTTCTTCTGAGATGCTTCGGTTTGTAAACATTGTACATGACGAAATGTGCGAAATCTTCTCAATTTTTTTTCCACAGCCTCCACGTATGATATCATCACATCATGACAAATCTCATGATTTTCGGACTTCGCTTGCTTTTTTTACAATTTAAAAATCATTCGGCCACACGTTCATGGTCGTGTTTCCTGAACAAAATGTTCAAAATTTCTTTTCATTTCGTGGGTCATGTCTCAAATTTGTCTAAATAACATGAATATCATTTTTCTACTCATTTTATTCTATAATTTGAATCACTTGCAGTTCAAATTTGACTTATACCAAAATTTTCCTTGAAATACAATTAATTAAATAAATATAGCAAATAAATCCAAAAATATACCAAATTTTAACATGGAGTACCACATGTTGTATGTGGGGAGTAGAAAAAATTTCAAGGTGAAAAGAGAAAAAAACTTATTTTTTTCCGAGTGTCAAAAAAACACTCGGCAAACCCCCCCCTCTTTGCCGAGTGTCTTTGACTTTGCCGAGTGTTTTTTATTTGACACTCGGCAAAATCCCGATTTGCCGAGTGTTTTTTCTTTACCGAGTGTTTTTAGCTTGGAACTCGGCAAAGAGCTTGTTTGCTGAGTGCCAAAAAAACACTCGGCGAAGAAAAAACACTCGGCTGGCTTATTTCCCAGATAATGCAAAAAATTCGTCTTCACTTTGGCCCCAATGATGCATTTGCACCAACTGCACCGTGCCGCGCATGTGCAATGGGCCCACATGCTAGTCTCAAAAAAAACTTAGCTGCATGCGTGCATCTGCAGGCTGCAGCAGCCCACCAATCAGAAAACTTATCTTGCATCCACGACTGCTCTCGTTTTATAAAATTGGGCACACCGGTCACAAGATAAACATTGCAACTCAAGGAAACCCGGGGCAAGAACATTCTAAAATGTGGCACCAACACAGACAGCACAATGTGTGGAGATTGGCGATGCCACGTCCGCGTGACTCTTGTTGTTAACTGCATCGGACGTGACTCTTGTTGTTAACTGCATTTTGGTAAGGCGTGAGCAGAAACGGCCCGGCCAAGTGGCCTCTTTCCCGTCGCATGGCTCCATCTTGTTGCCCTTTCTTGACCTAGCTACTAAGGTTTGTGCACACAGGAAGTCCGTCACTACTCACTATCGTTTGTTAACCTAGCTACTAAGGTTTGAGCAGAAACCTAGCTACTAAGCTTTTTTTTATATATAAAGAATTGTGCGCAAGCTTGGGAACGAAGAACCAATTCTCCGTCCCAAGCTTGTTCAGATGTCGCCTGTCGTCAGCATAAAACAAAACCACTTTTCCTACCTGTCAGTTAACGCCATTCTTATGTAACCTAATCTAGCTCAACCGTTCGGCATTTTCTGGGCTTCAGAAACATTTATCCATTTAGATGGTTGCGGTTAGTATGTAGGCAGCATCTTTCAGCAGCAGCAGCAGCAAAGTTCAGAGTGCAACGCTACTCAGGACATCGTATGGCTCCAAGTCAGCCACAAGTTGGCGATCGCTGTTGCTGCAAGCTGCGTTTCGGTAAGGCGAGCCGAAACGGTCAAGTGGCCCTCATTTCGCTACATGGCGCTCTCATGTTCCTAGCATTGAACTGGGCGGCGGCCGGCGCAAGCGGGGTGGGGGGGATGAACCGCGGCGCCTGCCGGCAGCGCCACGCGGTGTCGCGGTGACCTGCACCTTCTGCAGCCATCTTGTTGGGAGCAAAAATAGCCACTTCAGATGTCGGCAGACGCGGTGAGCACAAAGCTACCTTCCCCATTCGTCGTCAGTTAGGCGCCTGGGCTTAATCCGAAACCACGTCCTGCCTCGTGTGGATTGGGAACACTCCTCTCCCATCCATATATTATTAGGAGGGAGGAGGGTTGACAATGAAATTAGTTCGTCTTCCACTTCAAATCCACGTGTATTGGGATGGTTAGTTTTATATGAGCAAGCACTTGGTTCTTCTGAATAGGCTCTAATGGTACCAGATAAACCTTTTGAATATCATCATTTATCAGACCTGCTCATTGTATTGCCCAGTCTGGACCTTTTATCTTCTTTTTAATATAATCGGTAACTCTCCTGCCTGATTTTTTTCAAAAAAAAAACTGCTCATGATGGTGACTTATCAGCGATCGACAACAATGTAGATATTAGTTAACCAACGAGTCCTCCGGCTCATAAATGCATGTTTTCTAAACCAAAATTGTAAGTCAAAATACAGGAACAGTATAACTATCACTTTTTGTACCACGGTGCTGTGCATAAAGGCTATATCTGGTTAATTTACCGACTGTTAGAACAGGCACAAACAACAGCATGAGAATCCTGTTTCCCGTCCAATTTGGGATTTTGGGAAACAGGCGAGACACAGTAGATGGACCAGCCTGGACTAAGACGAGTTTAGGGCATCAAGTTGCCGCTGGAGCTCCTCAAGATCATCATCGATAGCACTGGAGCTCGCCGCAGCAGGTGGTTCTGGGTACAAATCAGCAGCTGGGAGTTCACGGACAAGGCCTTCTGGTAGGACATCTGTACAATGTCACAGGGAGTGAAAAGGTGTCCAGAGGATGACCGATAAAGGAAGCATACTTTTTGTTCTGATCTAAAACAAGCATTTGAAATTTTACCTGCAGTGCTTCGAATACTTGATGTCGCTGTGTCTTCATCATCAACAACACTGCATATAAGAACAAAAATTATAATTCAGCTATCATCCACAGCTTCTCTATTCATATTTATGGTTCAAAGCATGTGAACTTGCTGTACGGTAGAAAAGCAAAATACTGGAAATACAATAAGCACCAGCATGCGAGTCCTAGCTGAGTACAAATTTTCTACATCATATATGCTAAGAAAAAGAATAGTTTAAGCTACGCATAGACTCTCAAGTGAATCTTCCAAACTACATTATAAACTATGATTCTTGCTGATAATAGTGAAAATTAGTGGTTTGAACTTTGCGGATGGGTAGTGTTCTATTTGTCCACCAGAATGATATTAGCTCCATTAACTATACATGCATAACCCACTTAATCAAAATGGATAGCATCATACTCTGTGACCAAACATCATGTGATGCATCACTGATATTCTTATCAGTAGTACTTCTATGTAATGTGCATGTATTGAACTTACGTTGCTATGCATTTGTCTAGGACACAAATAAATCAACATTCTGGGTAAAAGTAAATTGAAGTTGATGTGGAATGGTGTACCTAATGTTCCACTCATTATCTAGGTGAACAGGACATTCATTTGCTGCAGATGCTTCAGCTTCCATCTTAGCCTTTGCTGCTGCATCTCTAGCAGGTTTGGAGTCCATATATTCTTTCTGAAAATGAAGGATCACATTAGAAATCCTTCATCGTTTACTTTTAGCCATAATAATAATTTGTGGGAAGGGTATACACCTGTCTCTGAACACATGCTGGATTTGAACACTGCGGATTTGGCCTCATTTCCATTGTTGGGAAATAATCCTTAAGTGAGTTATACCCCTGCACATTTATGAAGACATCACAGGATTTTTAAGAAACTAGCAGTTACATGGGATGTAGAGATGCATATACTGGATCAACATGTGCTACAGTGGTGCGACATTTCAAGCCCAAATTCATATCTGTACTTCACTTCAAAAAAATATCATATGCACCGTATTTAAAAAAGATTTTTTAAAAAAGTACTTAAAACCCAAAGAATATAAAGAAACAGTTTGTGGATGAATCCAGAACTGATGGTGCAATACAAATCACAGACTTTATGTTAGCCAAGAAAAAACATTAGCAAAGGTTGCTGGAATGCTGGATCATCAATGCCATAGTTAGAATAAGGTAATTACCAAGTATGGGGAAACTTGTCCAAAGTTCAACAGATATTTCAGAGCATTCTGCACCAGGAGACCAGCAACAACACCCTGCAAACACCATGTTTATTAAACCAACAAAAATGGAACAGGAAATCTGTACTCCTTGTGAAGACTAAAGAAGAATTCTACGTGTAAGTTTAAAAACTGCAACACACGGTACACACACAGTTGGGGTTGTGGTGCTCAATCATGAAATGTTTCATCCACTGCATTGCAGTTGTTTCCAACAGTACAGAGAAAATAATGTAGATATTACAAGCAAAAAGCAACTTGGCAGCTACATTTAGCTTCCATTTTGCTTTGCAGTTGATTACGATTTACAACAGTACAGGAAAAAGTATGTAGTTGTTTCAAAAACTAATGAAATAGTATAGTGGTCCATATAAGGCTACCATGAATTACACATATAACTGAACTATTGCTGATTCAAGCTTCCAGATGGCATCGGGATAATGATAGATAATAGTACAAAATAAAATGGTATAAGGATAAAACAAAGCCTCACCATTGTAGTTGGCAAAGAGGCAGCACAAACACCTTCTCTCTTGAGGGTACGCTCATCCACACCAGATGCTACTACCTATAATTGAAGGTGATACAGATATGTGAGCAAGAAGTGATACAGAAATGAAAATGGAATATTATGGAAGTTCGTAAGGGCCATCTCGGTCAAGCCAGAATAACCATTGAAATTTCAACAATGAAAATGGTAGAGATGACAATGTGAAGCACACATCCACAATCTAAAAGTATAAATGCATAAGAACACACCATTAAACAAGAGTAGAAAATATAAGATCATAAAACATACCAATGGAGGAGCACATGCAAAACATGCAGTTTCACCAGGAACCAGCAGTTGTATATGACCAGAAACAGCATCTTCTGAGACACCTGATACATAAATATCTGATGTTACATGCTGTTCACATTGATGAGATGAATGTGAATAGAGGGTTAGCACTGAATGAGAAGTTATGTCAGAATTGCACTGTCATTATGGGTTCTGTTAAGAATGGAATGTAACCCAGCAAGCTTCCAATAAACCTATGTGTGTATTTCTGTGGATTGCATGTACAAACTATTTTTCAAACCAATTGCGTGAACGGACCATAATCCAGCATTACTAGCTGAACATCCTTACAAAAATTTAAGCAGTAATGCAGTAAACTAAAATCTTAACAGAAAATACACTTCCCTTTTAAATGCATGCCTTGAAAATTTTGAGATATGCCCAAGATTTAACAGAATGACCAATTATTATGGCTGAAGTACATTGACTAGTGATATAGAACAAGTAAAAGCAACTATACAAGCCAAGCTGGCTTGACACCGTTGAGATTAGGTTAGCGTAAAGAGTTTTGCTGTCAAGAAATGTGATTTACAACTTACCAGATTCCATCCACGTCTGACCAAGCTCATTGCATGCCTGAAAAGAACAAATAAGCAAATGGACACAGTGAGTCGATGAATGGCACAAAATACATACCTATGCACATAACGCCAATATAAGGCACAGGAAGGAGGGGGTCAAAATAATTTAGAAGCATGTAGAGAAATCACCTGGTTTACAACCATACGAGCTTCGTAGTTATCGACACAGCTCAAGACAAGATCAACTCCAGTGCTACGCCCATGAGAGCTACGGGCTTTTAGGCTTTCCAAAAATGTTTCAAATCCTTTGACTGTAGTAATATTCAATGAGTAGCTCTGCACCAGATAAGATAGGTTAAAATCAGCTTTCTTATAAACAGGAGGAATATAATGGTATTGTTACTCCATCCAAGACAGCCCACGAAAATAAGTCATGCGTGCTATTTTGCGCTTCGCATCACAATGTACCAAGATGGAGTATGCAATCAAGACAGTGAAAAGGAAAAAATAAAAAACTGCACAGCCTACTTTTTGTCACTTCTACCAAAAACTAACGATGTTCTGAATTTGATGAAACAATTGGTTTATTGTAGTAGGAAACAGGATAACAGTAATTATACTGGGCACAGTTGCTCACCTCCAACACAACATCAGGATTTATTCCAGAAAGCGTTTGTACAGCAGCATCTGTTTTGGTCATTCCAACCTAACAAAGCATATGAACTGAATATGAGTCGCAGTCTGTTTTGAATTATGCTCTTGCAGAGCAGTGAACATAAGTACTTCATCATAAAAATGTTTTGGTGTAAAACAAATGGCTACACGATAAGATGAAATAAGTCTAACACATACTCCCTCCGTTTTCATTTGTAAGGCGCACACGCATATCAAGATTCAAACTTTTTAATCTTTGACCAATAATTTAACTATCAAATTTTTATTTTTATAATGTAAACTTTGTATGGTTTGATTCGTAATCAAATATACTCTACAATGATCACAAGTTTATAAGCATAAACAATATAATAAAAGATAAATTAATGGTCAAAGTGTAATATGGAAGACCATGCTAAGTCATACCATGCCTTATAAACAAAAATGGAGGGAGTAATATATTATCCTCAAAGCTTACCTGTTCTGGACGAAAGAACAACCTATTCATGTTAGCCAACTCGACAGTGTCATAGTCATACAACAAGAGGCGTCCAATTCCACATCTAGTGAGCATCTCCGCAGCAACACTACCAACACCACCTATGCCCTGTAAAGCATACGACCATGAATCAAAGGTTTGCTCTGAGTTCAATTCCCCCACTTATGTGTGCTAAAAAAAATTTTCATCTATGATACAATGAAGCTACTAGTTGCCTTCTGTTTTCCAACTTTACATTTTTTTTCCAGTAAAGCAAGCTGAAATTAACATACAGAAATAACAACAGCTGGCTGTTGAAAATACGTAGTATAACTGCTTTTTTTTCCCTTATTAAGCACCTGGTACATGGTATACCTAGATCAATCTCTGGAGGCTGGAGCAATTCGGGTTTCATGTGGTCCCAATAAAAACTGAGTTTCGTGATATCCACATGACATTATACTAGTACCTTGGAGAGACCTCGTCTACTCAAGGATGGAAGTCTGAACTTCTGAAGGTATATGGTCCGTGCCAATTGTGGAGGTCCGTGCCAACATAACTAAATTTGAAGAGTTGCAATGCCAGACTAGGTGAGAAGGATGCTTACAACAATGGCGACGGAGTAGTCCCTGATGCGCTCATAATTCTCCACAACGCCCATCCGCTGCAGCGCCATAAGTCTGCTGTAGGGGTTGCTGTCCACCACCTCCGCACTCATGTCCTGCAGCCCCCAATTTCGCGCACACAAAGTAAAATTCACAAGTTGTCCGAAGATGTACCGCCGCCCAATTTGCAGTGCGCCGTACCCTCAGCGTGGAAATCAACGTCAGATCGTACCTTGATCTTGGATCGAGAAGCGGCGCCGGAGGCCGGGCTCAACATCGCCACCACCCGCTCTCGCATCTAGCAATCAGAGTAACAGTGATTAAGAATTGGAAGGCACGGGAGAAGGGAAGATGGCGAGGCAAGCTGCCGAGATCCAGGGAGCGGAGAGGTGGGAGGGGGCTTACCCGATCGATGGAGGCGGGGTCGTCGGGGCGCTGCTTGAGCGCATCGAGGTCGTGGAGTAGAGCGCGAAGCTGCTCCTCCTCCATGGTCGCCTCGCCGCCGCTTGCTTGCTGCTCTGCTCCTCCGCCGCCGGTGGCCGGTGACGCAGACAGGATGCAGCGTGACTTCAGTTCAGACTCACGCGCCTGGCGTAGTAGTGTCCCTCCCGCGTGCCGAAGCTGAGTGTCCGGTCCGAGGTGTCGCGCCGATGACGCGTTCGTCGTGACGTGGCAGACCAGGTGTGGAGATTTACAAGGTGACATGGCAGCCCAGTTCGGCCCACGAAGAGGAATAGAAGCAGCCCAGCACGGGAAAATCTCAGCCATTTTATTTATCTTTTCCTTTTCTCTTTAATCCTGGTATATAGTTTTTTTTTAATCACAGAGTACTGTACGTGGACGCACACTCGTCCCTACGAAACGCACCCAACCCTACCTCTATGATCACCTCTAAAAGACTGCGCCAGCAAATCTTCGAGATTGATGAAGTCACCACTAGCACCTCACTCTCGATAGGCACGTCGCCTACAACTGAAAAAATAGTGACGATTAAATTCTAGAATAAATTTAGGAAAATGTAAGAACCATCAAGGACTCAAACTCTAGTGGATACATTCCACCACAACGAACCTTATCAGCTGAGCTACACTCAGTTCGTATCGTTGTATATAGCTTATTATACGTATAACTCTTCCTAATATTTATTTTCACTAATTGTATCAACCAGTATCTTTTCATCCATTTCATCTAACTCGATGTTTGCAATTACACATTCAACGCTTTAAAAAATAAAAAACGATCTAGTCAGTCTAGATTATAGACATAAGAAAAACTCGGGAGGTCTCTTCCGGAACCGAATAAGGGGGTGTTTGGATACATGGATTAATTTTTAATTCGAGTCACATCGGATATTTGATGCCAATTAGAAGAACTAAATGTGAACTAATTATAAAACTAATTGCATAAGCCGTGGCTAATTCGCAAGAAAAATCTATTAAGCCTAATTAATCCATGATTAGCACATATTTATTGTAGTATCACATGGTCAAATCATGAACTAATTAGGCTTAATAAATTCATCTCGCGAATTAACCTTCATTTATAGAATTGGTTTTATAACTAACTTATATTTAATACTCCTAATTAGTATGTAAACATTCGATGTGACAGGAACTAAACTTTAGGTTTCCCGCACCGAGGAACGCTACCCGTTCCTCCAGTACCGCGGTAGCGTAAAATGCGCTGCATCGTGGTACTGGGAGGGTCACGGTAAAGAAGCGGAATGGCCCCCTCCCTCTATTTCCAGCGGGCTCCCAGGATATGCCATTGGCCTCCCACCGCCGCCAGCCTCAACCACCCCGCCCTCGCGCCCGTGCTCGGAACCCAGAGGCTGCGCCGGCAGGAACGGAGAGGCTGCACCGTTGCTTGCTGAAGAAGGGTGCCGACAAGAGTGTGCCTTCGGCGTCGTAGTGAAGAAGCCGAGTGCGGCGGCTCCGGCCAATCTGTTCGGTGCAAGAGAAGGGCGCTATCTTGGAGAAGGCGGGTTCTCCCCCTAGATCCGAGGGCCTCGGAGGTGGGGGAGCGAAGGAGGAGGCCCGATCTAGCGGCTGGAGTAGCGTGGCAGGCTGAACCAGGTGCGGAGAGGTTCGACGAGAGGGCAGACGTCCGCTCAAGCGGCGGCGGCGAGGTTCACCGGTTCAGGCAGGCACATCCGAGGAGAGCTCCACCGTGTGCTCTAGCCGGCGTCCTGCCCAACTCAAGTATGTCCACCCTTGCTGCCCCCTACGGTTGTCCAAGATCTAAGGTGTGCTGCAGATGCCCACAGTAGCCGCGCGCGAATACAATATGATGTGCGTGGCGACGATTGGGAGCTGCGGGCTGCGTTCCTAGCTTCCTGCAATGTCTCACACCGAGTGCATCAGGTTTAGGTCGACCTCTCTTTACAATCCGCATCATCTCGAGCGAAGATTATTTGTTTCTAGTTCAGTTAGTTGGTTCAAGGCGTCCTACGCACTATGTGTTTGTTGTTTTGCCCACGAGATACTTTTAACATGGATTTTGAATTGGTAGTTTTATCTAGGCCATTTTTCCCCTCGTGCAGAGAGCTTGCTGGATTCTGGCAACCATACTGAGAGTGGAGACCATTCTTGGATCGATGCAACAAATCAAATCTTTTAGGGTTAGCTATATTGGGTTTTGATGCTTGAGGATATTGCAGCCTGCATGTCCCGTATTATATTCCACAGGCAAACAAGGGTGCTCTGAATGATTGTGAACATTGCATGGTTGGGTACTTGATATCTTAAACCTAAGTGAAGTTGCTTGTGTTGTGATTTTTTCAATTAATGTTGCTTGTTTTAGTGTTGTCTCACAGCTTTTATTCTACCTTCTGGACTAGTATTTTAGTAGCCAGTTCTTCATAGCCTCCATTCTCATGAGATGAGCAAGAAACTGGAGCTTCTGAACTGAGGGACCTTCAACACTATTTTCTATCACTTGGTGATCTTTCTGTGTATCCTCAGTTAGATTGACTGCCGATCCTAGCTTATTTGTTATGGATTCAAATCCTTTTGAGTCTCCATCATTATTATTCAATGTTGCTGCTTCTCCTTGACTATTACCATTTTTTTCCTTCTCTTTTATCTCCTTGTGCGCAGCTTCCAAAGATTTCCTCAAAGCAGCAACCTGACTATTAGCCGCTTCCTGGTCAAAGAGTCATTTTCAGCATTGGGTCGCTCATTGTCCTTAAGTAATGTTTCATTTTCCCCAAGTATAGATATTTTTTCCTACAATATGTTACAAAATTGAAAGAAACAGTTTAGAAGCTCTATGCTTCCAAGTGAAAGTGCAAGATAAAGTGAAACTTGAACTTTTGAAGTGATAATGAAAAAGGTTGAACAAAACTATTTGTTTGAATTTTTCTGCTTATCAGAACTATTTCTACTGCTCATGAGAACTTTGCATACTCACATATCATGCTTAAATCATGTCATGTGCTACCATTGATATCTTTTTTGCCTGCGATTTCAGGATGGACCCTAACCGATCCAAAGTTCCTGATGGATCACAGGGAGCTTTTCCTGGTGGCAATAGTTCTCCCTACCAAGAAATTTTCGAGAAGATTGCAGCTAGGCGTGGGAAGAGATGGGGGCCTTGAACCATGGATGGGAGAGGCAACCTTATTTATGCTTTCTTGAATTTATTTTAGGGAGCTAATTGGAATTGTTATTTTTTCTATCATCATGTTGTGTGACTCGTTGATAAGATGTGAATGACACAATTTTATCTGATGTTGAGCCTATGCGGAACTAATTGGAACTTTTATTTTTCTGATGTTACACTGTCTAGTGAATATTTGCTCAATCAGATGCTGTGTGTGATCGCCAGACGCTTTGAATGATGTACAAAATATTACGAGTGTTAATAAATATTACATGACCACTGAATATTACAAGTCTTAATAAATATTACATGACCACGGAATATTACAAGTCTTAATAAATATTACATGACCATAGAATATTACAAGTCTTAATAAATATTACATGACCACTAATTCATCTACTGATGATGAGATCCCAGCCTCATCCACTGGTGCTTGATGAGATCATATTGTAGCTGAAAGTGTGTGTTTTGGTCATGAAGCCTATGGTGTGCGGCAACAAATACCTCCCTATCCGGATTGTTGCGGTACCGAACTGCTAGTTCTCCGATGTTCAAGAAATCAGTATCACGGGCATTGTCTTGTTCATCCTCCACTATCCTGTTATGCAAAATAATGCAAGTCGCCATTATATCATTAATCTGGTTACAGTCCCAACCATATGCGGGTCCTCGGATCACCGCAAACCAAGTTTGTAGGACACCAAATGCACGCTCTATATCCTTGCGTGCACTTTCAGTGGCAAAGTGCTGTGTCTTCTGCTCCATGGGGTAATGAATAGTCTTAACAAAGGCTGCCCACTCAGGGTAAATCCCATCGGCAAGGTAGTACCCCATGTTATAGGCCCTTCCATTGACTGCAAACGACATAGGGGTTGAATGAACCCTGAGATAAGCCGAGAATACAGGGGATCTATGAAGGACATTAATGTCGTTGTTACTTCCATGCATGCCAAAGTAAGCATGCCATATCCATAGATCATGCGATGCAACCGCCTCTAAGATCATAGAGGGATGCTTCCCTCTGCCCGTGAACTGACCCTTCCATGATGTGGGGCAGTTCCTCCACTCCCAGTGCATGCAGTCAATGCTGCCTAGCATCCCCGAGAACCCACGATCCTCACCCTCTTGAAGAAGCCTAGCTACATCGGTAGCGTTGGGTGCCCATAGGTAATACTCGCTGAAAACATCAATGACAGCCCGACAAAAATGATGCAAAGCTTTTCGAGCAGTTGACTCACCAATACGCACGTACTCGTCAACGGCATCTGCTGGGACACCATAAGTGAGAATGCGCATAGCGGCGACGCACTTCTGAAGAGCCGATAGTCCTTCCTTGCCAGTGGCATCATACTTCTTTTTGAAGTAGTTATCTTGATTTTTAATAGCCTCTTTAATATGCTTGAATAAATGTCGACGCATCCGGAACCTGCAAGAACACTTCTGATATGAGATACTAGAGACATGGAGTGATTGATTTTTGAAATATGCTCAACTTTACCTTCTATGGAACTGCTTATCATTGTAAACAGGGTTTGGAGCAAAGTAGTCGGCTTTGATCCTCTTGTGACCAGAAGGAAGGTCCCTTGGCTGAATGACCTTTTGTGGCGCATCAAATCGAATGCGAGTGCGAGAGCTCTCTGCTTGCACTAGGTGGTTATATGTCGTGGCCTCCGCTTCATCATCATCAACCAATAAATGAGTGTCATCGTCTTCCTCCTCCATCATCCAGTACCTTCGCAAGGAGCCTGAGTGGCTGTCCATGGCATTGGTAAAACACGAGGAAGTGAAGTTATCTATGGTGCTTAGCCAGTAGATGGAGGTGTGCAAGTTGTAGCTAGCAAGGGCACTGGTTCATATACTTGCGATGCAATCATATTGTAGTGCTTCACAGGTGCAACAATTCTCGCAAGAATCATTTGCATGTGACCATACGGACTACTTTTGTAATGCTGCACAGGTTGGCCGTGCTAGAAGTACAGCTCTTGGTAGTACGCAAGGCAGGTGAGCATTTTTTAATTACATTTCATTAATTAAATAGTACTACTAACAATTATTACTTAATTAAAAAGTTGTATTACTAATTATTTCACATTCCATGATTTAGAATAACCATTCTAAATGATTGTGTTACGAAGAAATGTGTTTGTTAAAATGAGATGGTAGTTGGAGATGGTTGAATAAAATATATGGTAGTTGGTATAGAGTATGAGATATAGAGTAACATGGGTGCGGGAGAAATTGGTATAGAGGAGAGAATCTTGATAACTAGGATAGAATATTCCTTTTAGATTATGAAAATAGAGTATGACGAGTGCGGACAGTCTTAATCCTTGTAACCAAACAGGCTATAAGCTATTTAGTCCTTGTAACCAAACAGGCTATAAGCTATATGGCGCATAGCTATCATGGGTCGTACCTAACAACTTATAGCCTATACGCAGATAGCAACAGTAACCGCACAAGGGCAGTGCACGCAGCGGAAAAACACAAGCACAACAGAGAAGCAGCATGCTGCAACCTAGGGAGAATCAGCACATGGGCATTGTTTTGTTTTTTGTTTCTTCGTTTTGGTTTTTATACTCCAATCCTCAAATAACTATATTCAACATTTTTAGCAGACTGATTCAACATTTGGAAAAACAAATTCAATACTTTGAAAAAACTAATTCAATATTTTTGAAAAAAACGTTGAATTAGTATATAACAAAAGTTGAAAACCCATATTCAAAATGTTGAACCATGAAAAGAAAAAATATAATAACATATTGGATCTCATTTTGTTACAATAATTCAAACAAATATTACGGTTCAAACAGATTTGAATTGATATATGGTTTAAGAATAAAGAGCATTCAAAGTTTGAAATTCGTTAACATCCTATCCAACTCCCTCCTATGGTGTTGCGCCACATGTCCCGTGCATGCTGGTGACCACCTGCCACAAAAGCGTTCTGCTGCATGTGTGCTTCGTTGCCCGCCAGACCCATCTCCGCATGATAAATTCCAACTATCTATTTTGTCTTGCACCAATTTTAAATAGTGGAAGCTCTGTAAGAAAAAAGTTTTCGATTCCCCACAAAACTCAGACTTGGCAAAAAGTCCAAAATATTTAGATCCAAGAAAATTCATGCCCAAACCTGCCCACAGAGAGTTATCGAGCTGAAATTTTCAGTTATTAGGTCGAACCAGGCCATCTATCATTCTACATGCGAAAATAAATAAAATAATATTAAGTGTGGGCCGAGAGAACTCTTACATCTAAGAGTGTATTTGGCAAAGTTCTCAAAGCATCTAAGTATAAAAAGAGCGCTACAAAATATTTTTTTTGCAGAGTAGTGATTTTAGCCTACTTCTGATTCTTCAAAATGAATTAAGAGGTCGTGGACTGAAAAAAACCTATCTTCATTCACCACCCAAAATCACTTTATACTTAAAATTTAACCTAAGAACCATAGAAAACCACATTCATACATAAAATCGCTTCTTATAGTGAATCACAAATATAAAGAAACTCTACTAAACATACCTTAAAAATCTCACAAATGGAGTTGGCCTCTACTTGTCGTATATGGGCGTGCTTGGTTGCACGCCGCAACGAGCTACGCTACAACCAGCCACGTCATATTAATTGGCTGCTGCTTGCTTGGTAGAAAAAAACAGGCAGCAACAGGGGAAAACAAAGCAGCATTTGCGCCATGAAGTGCGACCCCCAAGCCTTCGGTGCACCACACCGTGGCTTGGCAGGTTGTGGCCGGCACCCAAGCAGGCTCAGTATATACAGTGAAGAAGACAAACAAGGGAACCCATCCACACTAAGTTGTTCGATTCACTCACAAAATCATTAAGTAGCTATATGTAAAACCACCAACGTGATGGAAAATCATATATCCATTCAAAAGTCGAGTGGTTCATGTCTGCAACCGGCAATGGTTTCCTTCACAAAAGCCTACCAAGTCCCGGAGTCCCCATATGAACACTCTGAGGGTGTGTTTGGTTGGTTGTATCATTTGATTCATGTATGGAATGATTCAAAATAATAATGATCCTTTTGTTTGGTTGAGTGAATTGTACCAGCTCATCTAGGATGAGACCATCCCACTTAATACATTATTCTACTAATTAGAGTGAACCATATGGTACAAGCAAATTGGTCGAACCACTCCATCCAGGATCATCCATGCATGCATCATGTGGTGTATGTAACCAAACACACCCTGAGTATGTAACTCCGTATATACAAATACAAGGCATTGGTGGTTTCTAATCTGACACCGAGGCAAAATGCCACAGCAATAACATTTAAAATTTTGAAACAAGATTCCTATGGAGGTGCAGTATTGATCCAAACATCAAAGAGAGAACTCTACTACAACTGTGCAAATGGAACACCAAAATCAAAACTATGCACAAATTCTGAAGAAACAGAGCCGGGTGTCACCGTCAGCCGTTCAACAACACCAATCCATTTGCCTCACCAGAGTCCCCCGTCTTCAATCTGAGATACCAAACCCTGGCGATGCCGATCTCTGTCGGCGTCTGGCTCCCCTTGCGATAGGAAGACGAAGCCGTTGCCGGCCAGCATCTGTTCCCGGAGGTTCTTGATGGCCTCGTACCTCTCCGCGTCCTCGTCCAGGTCCCTGGTGCTGGTCCTGTCGTCGTCGCTGCACCCGTCGTCCCACTCCTTCAGTTCCAGCGCATCTCTCACGCCATGAGACCCCCGGTCGAAGGCGCCGCATTCCGTCCCTCTGTCCGAAAGTGAGCCGTGCACCGACGCCGCTGCGTTCTTGGCCGTCGTCGCCCTGGAGGCGGTGGTCATGTAGCTCCAGCTGTTGCCGTCCATGTTGAGCTCGATGTCACTGCCTTCCGAGCCATCGTCATCGGCTTCGCCGTCGTTGCCGTCTTCTTCCTGCCCGGTCTTGTCCGTGATCACACGATCGATGCCGTCGACGCCGAATTCGGACGCAAGAACCAGCTGCAACGACCGGTGATCGTCGACGGCATGGCGGTGCTCGTCGTGGACAAGCGATTCTTGGCGGTCGTTGGTGCTGTTGGTGCCCAAGAAGGCCTCGAGCTCCTGGCGCAGGCGGTCGACGGCGGCATTCTTCTCCTCGAACTGGATCCTCGCCTCGGCCAGCTTCATCCGGACCCGCTCCTCGCGGAGCTCGTCGGCGAGCTGCAGCATCTCCCGCTCCCTCTCCAGCTCCTCCAGCGCGGCGGCCTCGGCCTCCCGCCGGAGCTCATCCTCCTCCTCCACCGCCGTGCCGCCCCTGGCGAGCTCGTCGCACACCTTCTGCAGCCGCTCCCTGGCCGCCCTCTCCCGCTCCAGCTCCCGCGTGGCCGCCCGCAGCGACCCCTCGGCGTCCGCCAGCGCATCGGCGAGCTTCTTGCCCACCCGCTCGGCGCGCCGCCGCGACCGGCGCTCGCCGTCCAGCTCCGAGGCGACCAGCCGCGCGGCCGCCGCGGCCTTCTCCCTGTGCCTGGCCTTCCACGCGCGCGCCTCCTCCTCGAGCTGCCTCCGCAGGTGGCGCTCCTCATCGTCGCCTCCGCCGTGGCGGCCGTGGTGCCTCGCGAGCCGCCGGGCGCGGGCGCGCGCGGCGTCGAGCTCGGAGCGCAGCGCGGCGAGGACGGACGCCGCGGTCGGGCTGAGCGCGCCGGCGGGGCCCAGGACGTTGGCAAGGACCCTGACGAGCTCGGTGGACGCCGTGAGACTGTTGTGCAGGTCCCGCATCTCCGCCGCCCTGTCGCCCGGGCGTGCCGGGGTGCGGCCCTGAGGACACATGTGCGCCTGAAAATGGATGGAACAGAGATCGTTTCAGAAATTGTTCTGGTAGATACTGCATTTTGTCAGTAAACATGTCAAACTACTGACAGAAAGAGTTGGTCTCGATCACCATTTCCTGGACCATGGCAAGTACAGGCACAGGACTATTAGAGAAAGAGAAGCAAACAGTGGAGTGATTAGAAGCCGCTGACAGACACACAGCCGGAGCTGGAGGCTGTCTGTCGTGGGCCTCTCCTTCTTCTTCAACCGGTGCACCCATTGTCCATTGACAAACATGTTTCAACTAACCAAGCAACCAACCAACTCTGACAACCGCCGAATCTGCCATCTCGGCTCGTCAAACACAAGGCGATTCCAAATTAACCGCCAAATCATTCGCGCAGAGCTAGAAAAGCCATCTCGGCGTCCAACGGCGGGAATCGCATCGGCAGATGGGCGAACGAATAAACAAGCCCGGTTGGTGTACAGCCGGTGAAGCAAGTGGACAAAGATCGCATGTGGCTATCACAAGAGGACGCATCATTGGGAATGATCTACAGCCTTTGCTCTAAAAGGTTCAGAGCGGGGGGTTGGCAGGTGATGGACTGCCACTTCAGAAATTGGCATCCAAAATGCAGAGTTAACCCGCAGTTTTTCAGCTCTCTAATCCCACTGTGCCATTGGCAGTATACATCAACATCCTACTTTGAATAGTATTGAGTGATCTTTCAGGAAAAAAAAGAATAGTATTGGGTGCTACAACACATCACCTGATTTCGATTAAAAAACAAACTTAAAGCAGTTGATTTTAAGCAAAATCTTAGTACTCCTGGTTTAGTTAGTAAAGGGGAAGGGAAATGTACATTATACGCACAAGGGAAAACATTCTTGTGCTAGTAGCTTGTAAGGAGATTCGAACTCACCTCCATTGTGCCGCCATGGCTCATCACATCTGAGAACCACTGGCCGTGGGCGTGGCCATTGTGCCAGCTCCTCTGCTCTCCATCATCCTTCAGAACCTTGCTCTTCCTTCTTGAAATCTTGGAGAACTGCAGCATAATCAATGTCAGGTTCAGAGCGCGCACGATCGCCGCAGGAAACGAGCAGCCACAGGACGGTGACCGTCACTCACCTCCAGGGACGCGCTGCGCCGGTGATCCGAGCCCCGGCGCTCGGCCGCGGCGTCCCACCCGATCTCCTCCTCGAACGCGGCGTCCCCCTTGTTGAGCTGCCAGAGCGCGCTGACGAGCTTCCGCGCCGACGCCGCGGACCGCGTCTCGACGTCGGCGTGGCCGTGGCGGCAATGCCGGTTCCACGACGACTCCGACATCCTCCTCTTCCTCCCGCTGCTCGCGCGTGGCGACGCGCCGCCGGTGCCGGTGCCGCTGCCTCCCCTCCGGTGGCCGATCAGGCGCACGCCTCGCTTCAGCCTGAGCGCTCTCCCCTGGCGGTCCGGCGACGCGCCCGACGGCGACACGACGCAGCGCTTGCGGATCTTGGTGGCGGCGGTGGAAGCTCTTTCTGTCACGGCGGTCAGCTCAGCGGCGGCTTCCGTCAGCATCGCAGTCCTGGATTCAGACACCAGACGGTAAAGACGATGGCTTCTTCTTGCCACGACCAACATCGCCGCTTACAACAACGAATGAGTAAATGAAATGCTTTTCCGTATCAAAGATCAAGGACCATGAACAAGAATCAACCTGAAGATAAACAGCAAGGGAAAGAAAGCACCAAGGATGCGAGGCTAATCATGTTCTCGGATTCGCGTCGGGATTTGGGCCTGCTTTTGCTCAACAGCGACAGCAGCAACGCCAATGAGGCCCGCCCTGCTAGTTCTTCTATTCGATGAGATCAGGATGCAGGATTCAGATGAACAGTGCCATCACATTCCAACTGATCAAAGCGGGGAAAGGAAAAGCTGAAAGAGCTAGCAGTGACTAGGATGGATGCAGCAGCTTTGGTGGTGGAAGGAATAAGAAGCATGCAAAGAGGAACCGGAGGATCTATCTCTGTCGTCTCTCCTTTGAACAGGGGAAGCTATGATGGATTATACCGAGGGAAATTCAGAGATAGTACATAGATACGCCTCGAAATGCAGCAAAATACGATTACTAAACCAACCGGAATGCCAGGAAGTACGAGATTGAAGGAACCGAGGAGACGTACTCCTGCAAAAGATTACAGTACCAACAAAGCAAAGATATAGTAGGAACTGGAGATCACAGCAGGACCAGCACAGGTACAAACGAGTTCAAAGTAACAGTAAAAAAATCAGCAAGACATCCAAGGGGAAAAAAAGAAACCTGCATGGAACTCTTCGCCAAGTTAGGCCAAACTACATGTATGACAAAATTGCAGAGCAATGCAGAACACAACAGCAGCTTCCAATCCAAGTAGGATCGGACGACACCAAAAGCTATCTCGAGAACGCAGAACGCTGTGCATGGAGGGGATAGTCGGAACGACGAGCGCTAGCGTGATCTCTGATCTGCTTGTAACAGAACAGTAGGATCGCTCAACCTCAACTCAACCCTTGTGCGCCAATCCACAGCTGTCTGTGCAGAGCAGAGACGATGGCACGGGGTGAAGGACGGGCGGAGGAAGACAGACAAAGGTGATGGACTGCCTATACGGGGTGTGGGGGAGGGTCATATCATGGGTGTCCTTCCTTGGCCGGATGCAGATTGGGAGCAGCACGCATGAGCTGTCTGGCTGTTGCATATGATTGGGGATTCGATGCCTCCCCTCCGCTTGTCTGCGGCGGTTCCGGTTCAGTTCAGGCATTGGAATCGAAGGGGAGAGAAGCTCTGCATGGGCCATGGTGAGGGATCAAATAATGGTTACAAGCTTTGGTTTTGGTGGGAAGGGGATCTGAAGAGAAGCCAGCCAGGCTGACTGCTGGTGCATTGAACTAATCCGGTTTTGGTAAGGGCGACTGGTACAAGTTAGCAGAGCGCAAACAGTCGATTAGTATGGAGTACATTGAATCAACCAGAATTTGGACTCTTTATCGTTAGGTGTGCTTCACAATACCACAACCTGTATGTCCAAATTAGTGTATCATGGAATTCATTCAACTTTTTTATCTGCCAGCTGGACAGTTTGCATAAGCACCTGCTTGATTGAAGAGCTATGAATCAGTAGTAATCACCCCCCCTTTTCATAATTTTGTAAAAATGCAAATGATCAGTCCTTGAAGTCAATGTGCTTGTCCTTTTTTGCAGTGTGGCAGCGATCACATTTCATCAGGGCTTGAGTTTTCGCAGCAAAGCTTATGATCACAGTGACACGTTGTCTAGTAACCCCTAACACGATTTCGAAATGGACAGACGACAATCAGGCAGATGACGAGCTGACATAGGTGCATTAGCAGCTTAAACAATCATTACTAGGTGCATTAGCATAGGTTCAGTCCCCCGACATTAGCCGCTGCGTGAATCCTCAGTCGCCGCCGATGATGGGCCGAGCCACCGTGGGAGCAGAAAACAATGCCGCACATGGGAGGGCGGGATCGGAGCAGCAGCAGGGAGCCCTTTTTTGGCGCTGTCCCATCCCACCCGTTGGGCGGCACAGGTGGAAGCCTCGGGAGGGAGGATCGGGCGCCATGTGCTCCCGGATCTCAAGTGGGGCGACCTGATTCAGCGCGGAGAGAGAGGCGAGCAGACATGGCTCCGCCGAGCACGAGTCGTCCTCGAGCCGTGCGAGTCCTCCGGGGTCCGAGATCGCCCGGGCCGCCGGGTCGGGGCCGGCAGAGATCTCGATCGATCTCGTGCGCGGGTCACGGCGACGTGGTGGCGGGCGCGCACGTCGCCGGCCGGCCGGGGACCAGGAGCGCTGACCGGGTTCGCCGGCACGGGCCGGGGAACGTTGGTTGGACGACTGCGAGTGGAGATGCATTCTTTGTTTGGGTACTGTTGGGATCGTGGGGGCAGTGTGATAAATGCGGATCCGGATGGAACGTTCGGTTCGGATGGTGGGTGCTGCTAGGAGGAAGGTGGTAGGCTGGTAGCCTAGCGCTCACATGAGGGAGGGCGGCGTGCGCTGTTCTCGTGGCAGCGACCAGTCAGGTTCAGAATAACAGCTCTGGGTACGACGAGGTAGTTTTCAAGAAAAAAAAAATTCTCTTCTTCTTCTTCTCTTCTCTTCTCTGACACGGGATCTTTTGGACTACCAGAAGTGGGCTGAGCTTTGCGACTGGTTCGTGGGCTTCGGGGTATGCCAGATTTTGTTTTGGGCCCTGGGCCCAGATACGGAAAACGGAATGAACCAGAAACGACCCAAACACCGGGCACCGGCACGAAATTTGATGCATCGAATTTGAAGAACAAGAAGAGTCACCTCCTAAAATGAAAGTGGCTAAGGGGTGTTTGGGAGGAGGGTGTTAAACTTTAGCCCTGTCACGGATGTTCAGATACTAATTAGAAGGACTAAACATAAGCTAATTACAAAACTAATTGCAGAACCCCTAGGCTAAATCGCGAGACGAATCTATTAAGCCTAATTAATCCATCATTAGTGAATGGTTACTGTAGCACCACACTAATTAGGCTTAATAGATTCATCTCGCGCTTTAGCCTAGGGGTTGTGTAATTAGTTTTGTAATTAGTCTAGGTTTAATATTCCTAATTAGTATCCAAACATTCGATGTGACGGGGGTTAAAATTTAGCCCCCTCCTCCCAAACACCCCCTAAACGGTGATTAGCCAAACAGACCGACTAAAAGGTAATCTTTTAGTCTCCCACCCTCTTTTAAAAGCAACTAAAATCAACTCTCGAGCGTTCTGGACGCCCCCTACCCCCGTACCCTCCTCCTGATCGTTCCCACCCCCGCCGCCGGACCCGTACTCACCTAACCCCGCTGCCGCTAGATCCATCCTCCACGCCGGCGGCGACGCCCAACCACCGCCGGTCGCGCCCTCCCCCGCCGGTCCGCCGCCCCCAAGTCCTCCCACCCCCGCCGGCAGACCCCGCACGCTCCCCCGTCGGTCCCTGCGCTCCCCCAACCTGGCCGCCGCTCGAAGCCTCCTCCACACTGGCGCCCGTGCCCAAGCACTACCGGTCGCGCCCTTCCCCGTTGGATCCGCCACCCCCAAGTACTCCCACCCCCATCGGCAGACCCTGCACGCTCCCCCACCGGTCCTTACGCTCCCCTAACCTGGCCGCCGCTCGATCCCACTCTCCCCACCGTCTTCCCTCCCGCTCGGCCCCCGCGCCCTTCTCGACGGCCTCCCGTCCGACCCCAAGGCGTCCCTCGAAACCAGCGGCCTTGGTCCAACCGTCCCCGAAGCTCCCCCATCCCCGATGTCGGATCCGCCGCCCCCGAAGCTCCCTCGCCAGATCCGCCTCCTCCCTCTCGTTCCTAAGCCGCGGCGGCCTTGGTATGGCTGAGAAACATAAATGCGGCCGATGGGTCCGCGGGCGGCGCCGCCTCCTCGGCGAGCGCGGACGCGCAGTGGAGCGCCGCGAGGTAAGGTTCGGCCTGGGATTGGAGGTTGGAGGAGGAAGGCTCGAGTGCGCCGCCCGACCCGCCAGAGACCAAGGTCGCCACCAAAGAGGAGAAGCGGTGCGGGGCGAAGAAGCGGCGCTGGCGAGGAAGAGCACAGGGATGGTGTTTTTTTGTAACAGAGGTACCAAGGGTAGGGGGAAGAAGGGCAAAAGTGTCTTTGTTCAACAACATTTATGGACTTTAGTCGATTTTAGTCTATGGAACCAAACACCCTTTAGTCCATGGACTAAAGAGTTTTAATCCCACTTTAGTCCATGGACTACATAACCAAATAGGGCCTTACTCTCTACCCACGTGAGACCTTGTGTAATATCAACCCGAGAAGATGCTTTAACAGATCGAGAGGAGCTCATCCCGGTACGTGCGCGGGTTGCGGCGGCAGCAGCCCCCGACGGATGAGCTTGTCTCGGCACCGGGGGTTGCGGTGGCTGCCCCTGACGGAGGGTGGAGGCGATGATGGATAATGATGGCTAAATGGAGAAACATGTATCGATCTTGTAATTCTGATTATGAATTTGGAAGCAATAGTCATTTTGAAATGTTTGTGCCACAAATTGACCCCATGAATGGATCAATGATTGATTGATTGTCCTACTTAGATATGATTGACTCTTGATGGAATTCATAACACCCAGATACAGTAGCTGCAAGGTGTAAGCCGTATTTCAATTTGGTAACCGGCAAGGTTGTTCTTTAGTTGTTTCAGCTGAAATTGCAAAGTGAACTACAGGCAGCCTGAAACTGAAAACTAATGATTGGGATTAGAGAATGCAGTACTTCAGTGAAGGAAAAAGAAACAGTTTCTGAAGATGAACCTTGACGAAACTAAAAGCTTGACCTCATTTGAGAAGCCATAGTTAGCAAGGTGGATGGGAGTTATATATCAACCGCAAAAACAAAGTGGATGCAATATCCTCCATGAGAGTTCCATGTTTGCTTGGTGAGGAAGAAAGGCCAAATGTGTTGCTATTGCTTCTCCGCAAAAGCGCAAAAAAATGATCTACTTCCATATGTGTCTCTTATATTTGCTTATCTTTAGATTAATGTTGACACTGAAATGGGAAATAGTATCAACCTAAAACTATTACTGCTATGATGACACCGTGCAATTTATGTTGACCATCCTAATTTTCTGCAGTTAACCAGCTTTAATCCCATCCACTGTTGACACGTTTTTACTTGATGAAGAGTTCTATTAATTGAAAACCCTGGTAGTGCAACGTTTATGGATAGTTTATACTGCAAATTTAGAAAGTTGTGGTTTCTTCAGTATTACCTAATATACCTTGACTTCCACTGAAGATGTGTTGAGGTGGCGTTGGGGTCCTTCATACCCCATTCTCTTTTATGCTGCATGGTGTCCATTTTCAAGCAAATTGCTACCAATATTGATACCCTCAGATACATCACTTTGCTGTTGAAGAATCTTGTGCTATGCCTAGGTATGGGAATACTGATCTCTGTAGTATTAGTCTGCTGAATTAAAACTTATGACAATCTAATGATCGAGAATATAAGTCCTTGGGTTCCCTTTATTGGAAACTCGGTAGATTACTATTGCTTTAATATTATAATTTTTACCTTGGAAATTATTGCTGCTCCTAAAGGTTAATAGCTGCACCTATGAACGAAAAGGCCTCAGGTGTTCTTGAATCTTGACCCCTGACCACCATGTGGCCATGCATCAAGATTGCAATCTTATTATGAATCTGAGGTTTTTGAATGATTGATGCTTGTGAACGTACACAAGCAGTATGTTGTAATAGTTTCTGCAGCAATCTGTTGTAATAGTTTTTGTAGCAATCTAGTACGTTCACAGGAATAAGTGAATCTCATTGTTAATTCCAAGCAGTATGTACAACTATTACAACATACAACAAGCATTTGTCTTCAAGTGTCAATTAACGAAAGATGCCAGCCATACCAAGAATAGGTGAAACTCATTGCTAATTTGGGGTCAACTTAGCTAAGTCACTCCCTTCCCCACTGAATTCACTATCATTCTTTTTTTTTTCATTTTTCCAATCAGAAGTGCTCCTTTCTGTCAGATTTTCATCATCATAATACTATTTTAAAACTACAGTCCTTAACCCTTAGGCATTACTACATTTTCAAGCAGGTATTGCTAATTTGGTATTTGCTCTCTCGTATAGCTATAGTGCTAAGCTGAGATGATAATTTTGTTAATCTCTTTGCTTTGCTCAGGAGTATGCCTCTGAGGAAATATCAGGGCTATTAGCAAAGTTTGTGTCACACCTGATTTTAAAACAAAACCAAGTGCTACCTATATGTATGCCAGGATCTAGTTTCATACATACAGTGACATCATTAGTGAATAACAACAACAGTATCACGTAAAAAGATATAAAAAGACTTATGAAACCATAAGAGATATACAACTTAATCCTAGAAACAGAGGCTCCAAACTTCACAGGAAATCGACTAGGGGTTGCGTACGCTTAGAACTCAGCATCATCTTCAGCAAACTTCATAGCAGTTTCTTCTTCTGAGCAACGTTGGATATAGCAAGGGTGAGCACATGTCGTACTCAATAAGTGTGAGGAGAATATGAATGCAAGGCTTAAACAAGGAAAGGCTGACTGGTTGACTGCATTAAGCATTTTTAGTTGGTCAAATTTTATTAGCACCTGATTACTAAAGTATAAGTATATACCAACCCACAATTAATATAAACATAAGCCATAAGCATATGGCACAACCATAACCATAGCATAAACCATGATTTAAATCCATCTTCAAGTATCTTAATCATGTGAGGGTCCAGGCCGCTCTTAACCGTGAGCACGGCTGATCGATCAGTTTTACATTCTGCAGAGGTCGCGCATCTTTACCCACAAGTCGCGTAAAAGTTCAAAAGAACTTTAGACCCAACCATACTATGCTGATCAGGCACTCATCACACTTCTGAGGTGTGACTGCATATGGATGCTACGAGGCCTTTACAAAGATTCGCTAGTAAGTGGTAACCCGCTAAGGTTTTGGTGTCTGGCGTGCACAACCTATCACAGGCCGATAACGCAACGACTCAGTCCCCCCTCTTGCCTCTTCCCGAGTAAGATTACCCCAGACTAGAGTTTCTAATTAATTAGCCAAGACTAGAGCCATTTAGTCTTGTGGTTGCACGATTTTCCTGGGTGGTCGCTCCATGTTCCAATTAAACATTATAATCTTGTATTAACAAAAGGTATACCATAAATACAATAAGTTCACCATGTTGTTCATTAGAACCACCATAACACAAGTATAGCAGCTAAGCATAGCTACCCAACAGAAAGGTAAACCCAGGTTGGCAAGAAATGATCATAAAAACTAGGCAAACCTTAATAGGACCCATCAAATTAAATGCAAGCATATGCAATGGTGATTAAATAAAGTTATTGGGACAAAAGCTTAAGGACACACTTGCCTTTCTATAAGTAGTGTTGCTGCTTAGAAGGTCTTCATCTTCTTGCTCTTGAATGTCCTCGAAGAATGTCCGTTCTACTCGCATCAAACATCTAAGACTTCTAGAGCACGCACATACAAGCAAACCAAAGAACTAAATTAAAAAAAGTACACCAATCATCATAACAGCACTGAAAAGTGGTACAAAACTACTCTACACATTGAGATGAACACGTGAGTGAAAGAATCACTCAAAACGGAGTTAAAACAAAGAAGTTATGAGATAAACAAGGTTGCAAGAACCTAGTTGTGATTAACTATAGATTGGGAGGGTTAGAAGTGAAGATTTACAAGTCACCAGAAATAGTGCTCGCAAATAACAAAAATGGAAAGGTTAGATCCATAAAAGTGCGAGGCTCAACTTAGATTGAAAAGAACCGAAAAGATTGAGGGGTTTCATGTAAAGTTACCAAGACATAAGAAAAGGAGAACTAATTACCTATTTTCCAGGATCTATTTGCAAAACTGGCTTGTCTTCTTCCTCCACACTCCATCACGGATGAAAAACTCAAATGAAAAAGGCAGGGGCCGGCCAGAGGCGTTGCTAGGCGGCGGTGGCCGGGCCAGGGGCCAAGGGCGCGGCTGGTGACGGTGTGGCGCAGTGCAGCGCTGGTGGCGGTGTGCGGCAGCTCGCACGCACTGGTGCGCGCAGGTGCAAAGCTACGGGAAGCAGACCGTTACAGTCGTACGTCGCAGAAATATGAAAAGAGAGAGAAAGAGGGGATAGCTGGAAACGAAGTCCAATCTCGCGCATGAACGGCGAAACGAAACGAGAACGACGAGACGAACAAGATGGTGTGCTCACCTTCGACCGAGGATGAACAATGCCGATAGAAAAGCTCGCTGGAGTTGGGAAGGAGCTCACCGGAATTGGGCAAGACAATGGAGCTGGCATCGTATTGGCGCAATACACCACACCATGGCATAGAGCTCGAAGAGAGGAACTCTGTGGTGGTGTCGGTTTTCGCCAGAAGTCCACGGTTTCTCCACAAAAGCTCGCCGGAGTTTGGCGAAGACTGAACTTTGACTTCATATCAACGAAGCTAGGAGAGCCAACTCGCAAAAAGATTTTCAGATCTGGAATCTTCGCGTCGAGATGAACGTAGTGGTATATACGTAGGCTGGGTTCGGAAAAAGTTATTTTCAGGTTGACTTTTCTATTTTCAGAATTTCTGATTTTATTTATCTGCGTGAAAACAAATCCAGAAATAGACGGACTCGTTTTCTAAAGTGAGAAAAATTTCAAGATAAATCTCATAGATGGATTGGGATGTAAGGAATCCAAATAAAATACTTGGAGCTCGTGAAAAGGATTTTAGAACCTTCCAAAAATTAGATTTAGCTCTAGGAAAAGGAGAATAAATTCCAGAAAAAGCTGAAAAATTCTCAAAAGGATCTAGACAACGTCTAAACACATTTTTAAAACGTTTTGCACTCAAGAAACACCAAGATGCATCAGCATGAATGCACAGACATAGAATGTCATTTTTTAATTTAGAAAAACAAATAATTATTTTCCTATACTAAATTTCTTGTAAAGAAAAATAAAGGTGAGGAAAATTTTAAAACTATGAGAAAATTATTGTTTATTTATTCCTTTTATTCACTTCTTGAAATTCAAAAATTTCAGGGTGTGACAGTTTGTGACCTCTTTTGATGAAGCATTAGGTGGTTGCATCGAGTAGCCTATCGTACGACATCCTATGAATTCACGACTTCACGGCCATGGTCAAGGATTAAGATCCTATATTTGTAAATGCTTTATGTGCATATACATATAACTTATGCAAATAAGAAGATTGCTCTGCCTAGGACAAGTTGGTAGCCCCTGATGGTAGCAGAAACACTTATCTAAGTGTAGACATCATATTCATGTACTATATCTTCTTTTGACTATATTAACAAATGTAGCCATGGAGCTCTTGTGTTGATTTAGTTGATGCAGTAACAGTATTATTACTTAACACTATTTTTCTAGAGGAGAAGTTTTGTTCACGGTATCAGTACTGAGTTCTGAATTACACTGATGTACTCCTTTATTGCTAAATTGATACTGATCCTTGCTGTCTTGCTTGAATTGTAAAACGACGTGGTATGCTCATGCTAGGGTTTAAAGTTTACTTTAACCCACTCAACTATACTGTAAACGTGAAAATAAATCAGCTCCTGTCGCAACGCACGGGTACTCATCTAATAGAAATAAAACTATCTCATGTGCAGGTGGCAAAACCACATAGTTCTTAATGCATTGCTCATTCACGCATCCATAAGCCTAATTGTGTCTCTTGCATCTTTCTTTTGGGAATCAATTCCTTGGCAAACCTTCATGACAACAAATGTAAAAAAATATAGTATTTATGTTAATCATATCAGATATTCGGATTTGCAAAAGAAAGAAATATACTTTCAAAAAAATATAGTGCAATACACCTACACCATCTCCATCCTTTGAACTCTTATTTTGATTTTGTTTTAGTATGTGCCCTACTACCAGGATGGCATGTGGAGCTGCAACTTGAGAAGAGAACAACTTGGTTGGTAATTTTTTTATAAGGCAGCATGATGACGCACCATGTTTTCCAGAGACTGTAACAGCAACATCCTCTTGATTTCAGGCCATTCACAATCTTGGTAATTTATAGTTAATACAAAACTGGTTCCCTCCTGATTGGAAAACTCACTGCTTGTGGCCATGATTAGCACAGTGACAAAAAAGGTTCCTCTTTCCACCACAATGCCAATTGCATCAGGCTTGAGATTGTTGAGACATTAATTCAAGTTCAGAGATAAGACCATCGTTGCATTACAATTTGTTTAAGCAACCAAAGCTGGTATGTATCTTTCCTAATCTGCCAGCAGCGAGAGGTGCCGATTTGATGCAGTTAAACCCTGAAACTGAACCGCTTTGGATTGCTCACCAAAGAACAAACACATTCACATTGAAAACCAAAATTTGCAACAGACCAGCAAACGAATCACAACTCATGTTAGAATGAGACGCTTACCTTTTTGTTGGGCATGGTGGTGGACAGGCCAAAGTATGCTCGTTGATCGATGGTGAGGAGGAAGGTTGAGTGGTGGGAAGAATCAAATGACAGGTCTCTGAATGGAGTGCGTCCCCCATTCGTTTACGTCCCATCCACTATGTAGTCTAACAATCATGCATCAACCAACAATAAAATTAGCAACATTAGTATAATACAGTGAGCTTCCTAGTACAAGCTCTCAGCTGACAGCTAATAATTGAATAGACCGAACGTGCAATATACCAGGCAAATTATTTGGTCATTCATTGATCACCCAGGATTATACACAATGAACTTCCTAGTAGAAAATCTTAGCTGACAACTGCTAATTGAATAGAATGAATGTGCAATGTAACATGCAAATTGTTTGGTCATTCATTGATCACTGCTAATTGAATTTGGTCATTCATTTACCACAAGAATATTCTATGCTATTCTGCATACAACCTCACTTCGAGGTTAAATACTATCCATGTTATTGACCCAACTTTAAACCAAGAACCTCTTACTTGTGCCATAATTGCAATGTGAAATCCTCTGCAAAAATAAGCTTTGTGATGCAACACATCATTTGGTTTCAACTGAAACATTTCAGAATGTGAACCCTCCAATTTTTCTCTAGGTTAAGTCAAAACCAGAGGCTCTGATTTTGCAAACCGGAGGTTCTAGTTTCTGGAGGGTTTAACCCTGTTGCGCCCACTTACCCCTTCTCTCTCCCATTCACTTCTATCCACCCAGCCCGGTGTGCTACTGTTTGAGAGAGGTGATTCCATGGCGATTTGAGGGTTCAACCGTGGGATTCCAAGATTGGTGGTTGATTCTTGAGATTTAATAGCGGAGGATCTGATTCCCACTCCAATTTCACCCTCAGAGATTTAAAAAATATGTCCCAAGGTACTTCAAATCAAGTTCATCCCTGATCTCTTTATCTAGGGGCTATCTCCAGGATTCCACAAACATCTACATTTATACCCTAGATGCTATTCCTTGCACTGGATTAAAATTTCCATGGTCAAAATTGATGAACACATGAACTAGGGTTTCATTGTAGAAACTAGAGGCTCTAGTTTTGCAAACCTGGAGGTTTTGTGCAGAGACAACTTTGTTCATGTGTTTGTCTCTCTAGATCATGTATACGAGTCAAAAAAAAAACAGCATTACTCATCTGCTCATTAACATGTTCATCAAGATATAGTGTAGTTGGGCGAGTTTTGTCAATGTATTGCAAAAGAGTGTTTTGTCACTGCATTACTCATCTGCTCATTAACATCTACTCAGAGAGGTTGCAAAAGTCCACCTGCCGAATTTCTAGTTGAATATATCCACATATCATCTCTGGAGTCTTCCTTATACTTGTTATATATGTGTGTATCATAAATCCTTCAGGCAACAAGGAGGGCTTTGTTTTCAGAGAATAGGTAGAAGAAAGTTGAATCCAGAGGGTGAGCCACAACAACAACTAAGGAGATCTCAGAGATCCACTATCACAAGGGAACTCCCCAGAAGCGCTATACACTTTACTAAACCTGAGGGTGATGATGATGAGGTGGAGGACGAGACATTGTGGAACCACCTCGTGCTAGCTTAAAGAGGATAGCCATAAGGATAGCCAAGGCACAGGCAGTGGTGGTGGTGGACATGGAGATGGAGAAAATGAGAAGCAATTCATTTATACTTCTTATGGTGCTCCAAGGGGACAAACTATTCATGTTCCAAATGTAAGAATGAGACCTCCCATGGCTCCTCTTCTCAGAAGAAGGTCAACTACAAGGCCGGTGGCATGACCGACCGTGTGAGAAAAGAGAGGACAAGGAATCCAAAAATGGTCGGTAGAGGCCAAGTGGATTATAGATTCTACACGGAATTTCATCAAAATTTCTATGAGAATGCCATAATTGCCAAAGATATTCCTATTGCTAGATCTCAATTCATTGATTGGAATTATATGGAGGGATTAAATGATCTAGCCGTAAAGAAAGTCATAGAAGCTTGCAAAGCCAAAAATATTTATCGCATCATGGGATTTGAGCATAGTTGGAACCAAGAAATTATTGCTCAATTTTATGCCACTTGCTACTTTGATGTGAAGGAAAACGTGAGGAATGTTCATTGGATGACCGAGGGCAATTGGTATGGAATCACCATTGATGCTTTTGCTAGACTCCTTAGCTTTAGTAGTGATGATCTTAACTTGATAAGAATTCACCTAAAAGGTTCAATTTCAAAGGGTGAGATGGCGGCCATGTATCAAAGACTTGAGCCGGTTCACTATAGTCACACACATGATATGCTTCCATTTTATGGTTACTTGAACTGGCTCTTTAGAAAGACGCTTGCACCAAGGGAGGGTGATGCTACGAGGGTGACTTTCTTTTGTGTGATTGACTATATTTGGGAGGAGATGAAGGAAATTGCTAACTCTCCACAAAAGTGTTGTGGATATGCTCCTTACCTCATGCATGTGATTGAGCTAGTGACCGAGCTTTGATTTGACTATGATTTTGTTAACAAGCCCTATCATTTGAAGAATGACATTCAAGACCCAACTCTAGTACAAGGTTTTAACCATCCCCAAGGTGTTCCGCGTCAATCTAGTGCTCCCAAGGGTCCCTTTAGTGTTGTTGCACCTCCTATGGAAGCACGCACTAAACTAGGTATAAGCCTCGATCTCCAATCCGGAAAATGTTCAATTTCTTTGTGGGCATGTGCAACACTATTAATGTGACAGTACACAAGGAGAGGCAAAGGAGAAAGAAAAAATACTTTGAGGCTCAAGAAATTACAAGCAAAGCTCACCCCAAATGATCCACCTTCTTCCATTGGCTCTGAAGGGCAAGAGAGTGAGCCCGAGACATTTCAACAACAATGGGATAGCGCTCAAACAACAAATTATTGGGATCAAGCATTTGAAGCTAGCACTTATTATGATCCCACCTATGGAGGCATACAGAGTGGTTGTGGGTCTTTTGCTGGTGATCCTTTTCTTGGCACAAGCACACCTCATCCCTCCACTGATGATCCTAACATCCTAGGGACAGTGGCTGAACAGCTCTCATCTATGGTCTTTGGAGTGTCTCCCTATCCTAATCCTCCCATTGGTGGCATGAGAGATGATATTGGTGATGGATGCCTCATATTGAACCTACTGAGGACTAGAAGATACTAGCGAAGCTCCCAGGACCCTTCTTGGTGATGGATGATAAAGGGGGAGAGAAGACATTGATTCAAGCTTCTTAGTGCTCGCCTCTGACAAAACGGGAGGTACCAGTTTTCCAAAACCGGTGGTTCCGATTTGGGTTACATACAGCAGTCCCTTGTAATAAATTTGAAATTAGCTCTTGTGGACTTAAGAATTTTATCCAATGTGTGCTACTTTTTGTGTTGAACTCATTTATGCTTGGTAAGACTATTGCATGGTAGTGTGATTTCATTTGGGTGATGTTTGCTTTGGTCAGTGTTGTTAGGATAAAACCAGAGGTTCCGATTTTGGCTTTGGCAGACAGCACCACTTTCTCACGTTTTATTTGTCTGATTGATTATTTGCAGCATGTAGCAACTGTCTATTTTAAAGTAAGAATGATATGCACTCCAAGTAGAACTGGCAAGTATGTATATCTTTGCTATTTGCCAAATGTACGACATTACTGATGCAGGCTTGATACAGTTAAGAAAAACATGCAGTGATGATATGCAAGCCTAGGACATGGGCCAGCACCAGATTTCACAGTCAGGTCTCAGTGTTTGTCTCACTTAAGTTATAACCATCTGCTACTACTAGGGGCTAGCACGGTGTGCTATTTATATAAAAAGAAAACTATGATTCTTGTTTCAGTTAGATTCAGACATATACAGAACTTAGTTCGGTAAAGTATACTAGCACATGGTGTACATTACTGCAATATTCTAATCTCTGAAACATCATAGCTCAAGGTCTAATTGATAAATTACATTTGGTTAAGTTCAGAACTTGATGCATGAATGCAAGACTATGAATTGGGTTACTTGTTTTACTGCATATTGTATCTATGTCTACAACAGCTCCTAGCCACTGGTAAATTTGGTAGAAAACCAAAGAGCTAACAAATTTATCCTTGTCACACTAGCAGGTAAAACTTAAAATGTTACTGCATATATGTGTGCATATACATCATGCTAGAATACTGAACCCTGAAGGAGACATGACCCATGGCAGATAGCACATTCAGTCATGAGAAAATGCATAAACATGATGTGCTAATGATATGCCGACGGGTGTAGTCTTATTCTAGTGACCTTGCTCTGTTTCCCAAACTTATGGTTTCAGCTCTCCGGAAATTGTGACATCACGAACTACTTTAACCACTGCTAAAGCCACTACTATTATTTCTATTGCTAACATACAGTTATGTAAAATTGTAACTAGGGGCATCAAATAGTAAAATTGCTAACCTTAGGTATATACTATATCTAGATATATACATAGTAAAGTTACGTACCTAGAAAAATCAAAATGAGTAGTAATTTGGGACGAAGAAAATACATAATAAGCTGGGAGTACGGCTTTTCTCTTGCTCTATGCGATCAAACATTACGCCATGCTAGACTGAATGCTGCTGTCAACATTAGCAGGCAAGGCAACGAAATCGACCGCGAATCCAACAGCGATCGATGGACGTGCGCGTGATTGATTTGGGTTTTCTGGTGGTGTGCCGTGTGCGCGTCCATGTGCGAGTGACAAGACGCTAAAAGGCACAAAAGGGGACGCAAAAAAGGAGCTTGCTAAGTCTGGGCTTGATCGGGTTCATTTCAGAGCTAGGGATTAGGTTAATAATAATTGGGTGAATGATTAAATTAAGAGATGCTTTAATTTCTGACGGGATCGTCAGAGGCAGACAGTATCGTGCATGAACCTCGGTGTACAGTGTACACGCACGCACAGATTCGTGGTACCTTCCCGGCCTCCATGGATGGATATACAATGGTCCATGGAATTTGCTCAGATTAAAAGCTCCATCCCCATGTGCTCATCTCTTTTTTCTTTTTCTTTTTCTTTTTTCAAAATATACGAGAAGCCAGGCTCTGCTATTCTCAACCCTGTTGGCTGTCCTGTAAAATTCCATTTAGCCGATTTACTATCTCTGACAACATCTTGTTGGTTGTGTCTCAGTCATGAAAATTTGAAAATCCGAAATATAAAATAGCAAGCACACACTCAACACCAAAATACATAGGGTAACCACAGTTTCTGAAATAACCTATGCAGTTCAGACAAAAACTCAATTATGATATCACAGATCAGCCTTGCTCCGCGTCACCACATCATGTCTCAGAAGAAGACGATTATTGCCAGCTGAGGCGCACCCAGGCCGGCACGGTTGGCCGGCCGTCGGAAGTCGGCAAAGCTCAGCGGCTCGTACGGCGGCCGGCCACTGCACCTAATTAAAAAACAACAGCTAATAATCATCCACGGCAGGCATGGCGATCGCCAATATAATCTAGCTGACCTACCTAGTACTACCTTTGATGGCTTTTGTTCGTAGGATCTCAAATCATATTCACAGTAAATAAGCCCATTCTCTGGCTATATATGATATTTACAGGGTCCAAAAAGATGTATTGGAGAGGAATGAAAAGAAAGGTGCAGGATTCGGCCTACATTACATTTCAGCTAAAGGCTAAACTTTGGTCCCTGAAGAACAGTTGCAGTGTACTGGCACTGTGTTTGTGCTGCTGCATGGCACCCTAGGTAGGGCATGGTCACAAGATGCAGATGCCACTCACCATTGGGGCAGGGGACAAAAGGAAGCAGGGCGCTGCTGCTGATCACTGGCTCGCCGCATACTGCAGTGGATCCGCCCAACTGAGCCTTAGCGGCGAAGGCTTCGTTCCAAAAAGCGTCAACGATTAGCAGCTGAGATTCCGGTTAGGCCCTAGCTATGATGGATTAACACAACAATTACGAGGGATTACTTGTCTATTTTTAGCAATTGTATATGTACAAAATGAAGTACATTTGTTAATTCAAAAGTATGCATATTTAGGCAGTTAGGCTTTGGAAGATCTAGTATACATAGCAGAGTGGGGTAGGATTTGGTTCCGTTCAAAGATGGCATAATGCACCCCAAAACTTACTTAACTTGGACCATTGGCGTAAGCAAAAATATAAATACATGTATTAGAAATTAGTAATGTGAAAACAGTACCTCATGGGATTAGTCACTAGTAGAGAACTGACTTTCGATCCACCCCCTTTTATCCCGGTTTAAACGGCTAGCTGGGGGGCGTCGGTGGCCGGACCCTTTTATCCCGGTTGGAGGATCCAACCGGGATAAAAAGGTTAGTCCCGGTTGGATCCTCCAACCGGGATAAAAGGTATCCCGGTTGGAGGATCCAACCGGGACTAACCTTCCAACCGGGACAAAAGGTGTTTCCTTTTGTCTCGGTTGGAGTTTTTAACCGGGATAAAAACTCATCCCCCACTATATCCCGAGACAGAGACTTTCTTCTTCCTCCAGCCCGAGCCAGTCCAGCACATTGATAGAGAGCTGAGCTTCACCTACCCTCCGGTGGTGCCAAAGCAAGGGAGGTGCTGCCCGAAGTTTTTTCCCTCATTTTCGTGGGAATTTGACTCAGCCAACACAAGTGTTGCGAAGGTTTGCTACTTCATCCTCGTGTTATGCTTTGATTTATGCTTTGGAGATGGAAAGATTATTTGCTACAATGTGATGATGAAGTAGAAAAATGGAGAGGTATTTTGAGCTAGAATGTGAGGGAGATTGATGTGTCATATATAATATGCATTATTTCAGTGGTTTAAAAATGATGCTACCTTGTCTAGACGGTTTATCTTATCAAATTCAATATGGTTTTTTAAATCCATATACTTGTTGAACTTGCATACCGTGTTCATTTCTACTAAGATGTTCTCCGCCGAGTAGCAACGTATGTCAAGAAGGAGGTTCGATTCTACGAGAAAGAGTGGATACGGACACCGTGACCGTATCCCCTTTTCCGTAGCATCTAACCTCTTTCATGATGAAGTGCGGTGCCGCCCAGCTGAGGACATCCTCGCGAAATGAACACGGTCTTCAAGTTCAACAACTTCTGTAGTGGTAAGGAAAGAATTTTTGTACATAGATGACTTCTGCTACTTGTTGAACTTGCATACCGTGTTCATCTCGCCGAGGATGTTCTCCGCCGAGCAGCAACGTATGTCAAGAAGGAGGTTCGATTCTACGAGAAAGAGTGGATACGGACATCGTGACCGTGTCCCCTTTTCCGTAGCATCTAACCTCTTTAATGACGAAGTGCGGTGCCGCCCAGTTGAGGACATCCTCGCGAGATGATCACGGTCTTCAAGTTGAACAACTTATGCAGTGTTAAGATAATAATTTTTGTACATAGATGGCTTCTGCTACTGGAGGAAGTGGCGATGGTGGGGGCGATCGTGGTTCCTATTATGGCAAGGTTCCAATCATAGTTGGCCCTCAGCATAAGCCGAAGAAAAAGAGCGCGCTGGAAAAAGCAATGCTTCGTTATTTGCATGGAAACAATTCATAAGGACACACAAAGGTCCATTCAAAGAAAATCTTACATGGAACACAGACTTCCCGGTACGTATGAAGTCTGCACATTTATTACATTGTATAACACGAATAGTTCATAACTTATTTTTTTCCGCACTGAAGTGCTTAAGACAGGAACCCGGGAATAATCTGTGTGGCTACTACATCTGTGAGCACATGCACAGTTTTTTGGGACCCAAGGGACCGAAGATGACGCCGCACAACTTTAAAGTACGTAAAATAAATATATTACTAGTTAATTATTTTCTAGCTCCTTATATGTATTTGTTCATGTAACATTCACAAATTTCCAAATTATAGATGTTAAATATTCAACAAGGACTCTTGAAGGAAGAAAGAGTAGCGGCAATATGTGAAGGTCTCATTGGATTCATAATGGACGAGGTGGTAAATCCAAGAGGAGAATTTTATTACGATGGACGACAATTAGACACTCCGATCAGCAACACCACGACGGGAAGATCGTAGGAAGATACTTTGATTTATTTGTATATATAATACGCGCTAATTATGATCGATTTGTACTAAGTTAGTTGAATTGTGTATATGAATTGTGTATAAGGATTGTGTATATATGTAGT
Source organism: Setaria viridis (assembly GCF_005286985.2). Lineage (NCBI taxonomy): Eukaryota > Viridiplantae > Streptophyta > Magnoliopsida > Poales > Poaceae > Setaria > Setaria viridis. Next base: position 23,790,433 of record NC_048263.2, on the reverse strand, counting down.
AATTGTATAATTACAAATCCCATTCGTTTAAATACTAGTTGATTTCGTTCTAAAAAAATCTCAACTACAAGGTTAACAAATTAAAAAGGCCGCGGTACTACTATACGTATACGTGATGCATGCATGAAAAATTCAGCCGGGACTAAAGGGGACCCCTTTAGTCCCGGTTGGGAAATCCAACCGGGACTAAAGGGGATCCTTTACTCCCGGTTAAAAGACCCGGGACTAAAGACCCCCCCCCCTTTTGTCCCGGTTGGTTTATCCCGGATGGATATCCGAGAGATATGCACCCTACCAACCGGGACTAAAGGTCAATTCTCTACCAGTGAGTTATGGAAAGCATTTAGTTTCAGAATTTAAACCTTGAAACCATATTCAGTTCCTAATATAAAAGCAAATTGGCCAGTCTGCCCCTGCATCCACTTGAGTCTTAGATGTGTCACTTGGTTGGAGAAAATGAGAGATCGGTCTTTGAAGCGGCAAAACTCAATCTAGCAGAACTGCAAGTTGCAGGCTTGCAGCTCCACAAGCACGAGATATTTCACCAAACCCTCGAAAAGGAACCAGCAAATCGTTAGCTAGCTAGGGTCCATTGGAGTCCCATAATTGGGACCAAATGACACAAACTAAACATCATCCCTCGGCCCTTTTTTATGGATGATGATGCGTACAACACTGGTGTCTTTGTTACTTTACCATCTTTTATTTGTTACCGCTTTTGCTTTAAGCAGTAGCCCTAGATCGATTGGTCATAATTCCTGGCGACCATGCAAGTGTGGATCCATGTGACCCTGAAGCTTCTCGGAAGAAGAAGATGGCGACGATCTCGTGCCGTCGACCGCCACCCCTATATATACCCATGAAACCCTCCTGACCGAACTCCATGCCAAAACACACAGGTCCTTGCACGCATCCACAGTTCATTGCACACTACTAGGAAGAAATCAACAGCGGCACCAGTAGTTCTTGACCTATTTTGGCAAAGCTAGCATTGTGTCATTGAACTAAGGTAGCTGCAATTTCTTGGTCGTTTGGAGGAGGGAAGATGAAGAAGGCGACGAGGTACTTGAAGCAGCTCTTCACCGCCATCGTGGCGGCGGTGAAGTCGACGGCGGTCGGCACCAGGGCGAGCTCCCTGCGGACGCGCCTCATCGTGCTCGGCATCATGCGCAACAAGAAGCTCCTGCTGAGCGCCATCCAGAGCAAGATCCACGCCATCATGGGCGGCGGCGCTAGTGGCAGTGGCCAGGGCGGAGGGTACGGCAATGCGGTGGCCGGTCACGGCGGCGGCGAGGGCACGGATGGCGCACGACGTGGAGGCGCCGCCGGCGAGCACCTCTTCCTAGCCGGCGGTGGCAGGAAGGCCGCGGTGCTGGAGAGCCTGCCGAGCTTCGTGGTGGAGCAGGAGAGCAGGGCCGTCGTGCTCAGCAGCCTGCCCAGCTTCGCGCTGGAGCGGGACGGCGGCGGGGAGGAGGTGGAATACAGCGAGGCCAACGGCGAGAAGCAGCTGGCGATCGCCGCCGCCCCGGGGTCGGCGGAGGGGGAGTTCCGGCTGGAGGACGAGATCGACCGCGTGGCGGACGTGTTCATCCGGCGGTTCCACGACCAGATGAAGCTGCAGAAGCTCGAGTCCTTCAAGAGGTTCTGCGAGATGCTCGAGAGGGGCGCCTGAACATCCCTTGATATCCATGCATGGCCCCTGCTACTGAATACTCCTACTGATCAGCTACTAATCAACTGGGGAAATGGTAACGGTTGATCCAACCTAATTAACTAAGAGTTTGGGGGTGTACCTATATATTACTACGTAGAATAAGTGACAAGAAATCGATCGTTTCTTGGAGTGAAATTGGAGGGGGTTTGGGCTTTGAGAGAAATGTACTCATGTTCTTGTGTTTTTTAATGGAGATTTGAGCTTTCTCCTTTGGAATTAGAGCAGAATTCAAATGAAAATCCAGCGCTCCGACCGAATTTCTTGTTGAAAGTAGTATAAATGTGTGGCTTGTTGAGCCATCTCCCATTTGCAGAGACAGAAGCCCGAATTACGACGAGATGGATTTTCAGAAGGGGGATCATGTTTGTAATGAAGCATGAAGTACGGCCATGTATATACTTGATGTGCCAGCAAGTTTTTTCTTTTGTGAAAGAAACAAAGTGGCAGAGCAGTCGTACACATCTGAAAAATGGACTCCATCCATCCTAAGTCATTTTAGTTTTTCTAGCTAACCATGGATCTATCTAAGTATATAACAAAATTTACGAATTAAAAAATTCAAAACAACCTGTGTAGTTTGCTACGGAGAGAGTACACGCTATTTGAGGAGGCTCGCAAAAGTTGTTAAAATATCAGGCCACTCAATCTCTCAAAGACGTTACCATTCTATCTGAACAGTGCAGCATTTCACATCTGTTTCCTTGATAACAGGTCTTTTGCAAGCACGCAAATCAAGAGGCCCACATTTAAAAAGTATGACGTGCATTGTCCACTTAGGGTTTTTTTTCCACAGTGGGGGCCCTCTGGCCCAGTCCAACAATGCTACTATTTTGTCAAAAGTTATCAGAATCTTATATTTTGCATTAGCCCATCAACTTGAGTTAACCTTTTTATAGCATCACTAAAAAGTAATGATCTCTCGAAGGAAAGTAAAAAAAGCGCCTCAACTGATACAGAAATAGCAGCAAAAACAAATTAGAAATTTCCTAGTCTGAAATCACTGCAAGGCACCTATAAACAATACCAGCGCAAGTTCACTCACTGCAATAAGCTGCACAACAAAATCCGATGTTCCCCCGATTCTCTACATGTTGACATTAAACAACGAACCATAATTTCAGACAAGAAGGGACTTGAGAAATAAACAGACAACAGTACAGTGCATAAAAATATAGCAGTACGATTAACAAAATCAATAATAAGTTGAACTGAAAGTAGAAATTGAGAATAGAGACTAGAATCCATTCAGCAGACTGGCAAAGTTCTGTTTCTGTTTATTAAACAAGTCGTGTTGTAAATTTGGAGATTTTTTTATAATCTACAATATAATACCACCATCGTTCAGCAACGTCACAAAATACTTAATTATAATCTGCATTAAACAATCAACATCATTTTGCCACAAATGTGTTGACAAATGAAAACAGAGTTCTAAAAAAAATAGAAATATAATAACAGTAGAAATTGACCAATATGGAAACAGAGGAAATCAATTACTTCTATAAGAAAAAGGCAGAAATTAACAGTGCATTTTCTTTTGACAGAATTAATCAATGCATCACTGAAAGAACCATTTGCTAAATAAAGCTAAAAAAGAACACCCAGCACTATTAACAATACAAAGATAAATCACTATATTCCAGGCCGAGCTTTGACGCATCACAAAATGAATACCATCCTACCTGTACTAGAAAAGGTAGAACTATCCATCAATAACATATATATGAAGTGTTCAGCCCCTTTCGAATGAGGATGATGGACTTGGTTTTAGAATGTACAAGTTTGGCAGTATAACTAAGGCATGCTTATAACTTACTTACATGTGGAAGGCCTGGAAAAATTTGGTAACCAGTCAATGGCAAATGGGAAAGAAAACCTATAGGAGGCCAACATGAGATTGTGTTTTTTCGTTGGCTAGTATGATATCAAAAGGCTGGTGCCAAGTATCCTCCTCCTTGGGATGTATATGAGAGCACATCAAGTTTACATTAGTACAATGGCATGGTGATACATACACTCAAGCTGAACAGCTGATCTATCTGATATTTGGGAAATCAACATGCTGATAAGTTAACCTGTACACATTAGAACCCCAATAGCCATGAGCATTCTTGGATTGTATGGCAGACTGACAGTAATATGCTCTAGCTCTAGTTTTAAATTGTGCCTTTGTGTACCTGAATGTTTGGATGATAGATAACTTATGTAAGTGTGCAATCTGCCCCATCCAGTATTTGTTATTCCAGTTCCAGTACCAGGTCCTAGTAAGCTTCTTTGGACAGAAAAGTCCACAGTTCATTTATTTTCTTTTATACTGTCCTGCAAATCCTCCCAATTCATAAACTCCAAAAAGAAAAGAAAAAAAACTTCCCAATTCCTGTTTATATATTTTTCTTTCTATATTTATGATCCCAAAGTTTCAGTTCAGGTTTACTTTGCTAACCATTTTATAGATTTGAGAAAGTTAGGAACTACAGGGAATTCTGGACATCCATGCTTTTCCAATTTAAGTCAAGTATCAGATCTGAAATATAGAGGATATCTCTCTAATTAAAAGAAATGATTTCCCTCTCTTCAGGTATCAACATCTAATGAGATTGTTCCATATTTTTTATGTTGAAAGTATTTACACATGGTTTAATTATCAAACTTGGACAGTGATGGCAAAGACAGAGACTTTTGTCAAACAGGTGTGGAGAATGTGCTTATACCAGCAAATATGCTATGCATAAGTGTCTATTGTCTAACGATGTATACTAAACCTCATCAAGCTTACTAAGAGATGAAGTGCATAACTATTATCAAGATATTTGTAGGGCACTCTTTCCACTAATGATGCTGCTTGATGCCCCTGCATCCAAATTCAAGCACGGCCAAAGTTAACAATTACCACAGGTGGGAACAAAATTTGGTCAAATTGGAGACAATACAAAATCCTACTTCTTTCAAGTTTCAAACACCATACTACCACATCAGAATTTCCAATTCATATGCGAGGACCATATTGTAAATTGTAAGGCTGGCCACTACAACAGCCATGTTTGGGCAGAGGCAGCAAAATTTCGGGAGTTCTATCAAGTAAAAGAACTTTTGAATTAAAAGCCATAATTTCATCCTAGAATTTAGCCCCCTGCGGCAAGCACTTGTAGATTCAGTCATTCAGGTACTAAGCAATGAAACATTGACTTAAAATTGAGTTTAAAGCATTAATCAGTTCAGTCCAAAGTTCCAGCTGCAGGAAAGCAGGCAACCTAATCATACTTAAAACACTCTGAGGAAAACAATCATGCTTAAAACACTCCTTCAAGCGTGCAGCGTACTATAACTACAGTCTGAACTCGACAATGGTGGGACCATGTCGACCCATGGGATCACTTGTCTCACTTTAAACAGTCAAGGCACCCAAAAACATTACAATTATGGTTTCCATGAATTTGAGCCAACCAGGTTTCAAACGCACGAACCTCAGGGTTTTTTTATGCCAACTTGACTCCCATGCATAACTAATTTCCTAAAATCTTAATATTTAAGGAAGAGAGATGCACACATACTTCAGCACACTGCTTGCAGAATGCACCACATAAATAAAAATTTTAGAATGGCAACCTATTATATATAAAAAATGAGGCTGAATAAGACAGCAGTGTATTGAAATTAAAACATTGAAAAAGTAAGAAGTGATAAAAGAGCAATATTTACCATCAATGACTAAATGGAAAGCTTCCTTACTCAAAAGGTGTTCACAAGTCACAAAGTCCGAAATAACGAAGGCAGAGCTACCTCTAGAGTGTTGAGAAGAGCAAACTGGTAGGCTTTCTTTTTCTAACTTTGCAAGTACAAAATGGATAATCCAAAACATGAAGGTGCAAAATCTAAACTTTTTCTATTTAGCACCACACGTTTCTCCATCATCATCAATAGAATATGACTGCACAACTCCTGGCAAATATGGCAAGTTGGCAACCCCAATTAATCAACCGAGAAAGTTCTCTTGGACAGTCAATAATCTACCTAGTGGCAAATGGTCCTTCACAGCCAATGTGAGATAGTCAGCACATATCACAATTAACAATAGGACAATAAATGTACAGCATTCCTTAGTACACACTATGCAGCAGTAAGCACACCAAAAGGTCCACATATGTTGTATTACAGTATTGTAATGACTCTACTATGGGAACAAGCATCCAATCAACAGATATGATGTGCACAAAAATGCATGAACATATGACCTTTCTAACAAGATCATACCTGAAACATGATCCTGACACCATGAACTATGTTCTTCTCCTAGAGTGGTTGGCAGACACTGATGACCCCTCAAATAAAGCAGATAGCTGGCTCTCCAAATCTTCCGGTGTGTATTTTATATATTTTCCTGGATTTCTTCCCCCATCCACTTGATTACCATATCTGCCCAGAAAAGCACGATATGCTGGAATTACATTTTCAGATATTGATATTTTCAGTTCTTCCCGGAGCTGAGGATCTGGAACTTTCCAGAGTGTCTGGTTCCTGTAAATTTCCTCAAAGGCCATGTTGAAGTTCTTAAACCGTTCCTTGATGGACATCCTAGAACTTGAATGCCCACTGCCACTGCCACTCCCACTCCCGCTTCCACTCCCACTCCCACTCCCATGTCCATCTTCCTTGAAATAAGACAAAGCCTTGGTCCAAGATATCCTTAGATAGCTCTTTGAGTACTGCCGAATCTTACCACTCCGCCTTTTTATCCAGTGATCACCTAAAATCTTTCCTAGCTCGGAATCCTTTACCTTCTGAACAATATAGAGCAAATTGTTCATGGCAAATATGCACTCCAGGGCAGCATCTTCATAGAGCCTAGATTTTTCCTCCAAATTGGCTTCCAAATAAGATATTAGCTTCAGGAGACGCCTTCCAAGAGGGGTCATGCTCTGCAAGTGTTCCTGATCCTGATCATCAGAATTTCTGAAAGCATCTTGATCACAATTGTCATCAGCCAATAGGACATCAAGCGTCTCACTGTAAACAACCAGCAACCTCAAATAGTTCATGACATAGCGTGTCATCGGGTGGATCTCACCAGCCGTCATCGCCCTCCGTGATGTCTCCTGCTGCAACATCTTCCCAAACTCAAACAGATTACCCCTCACAGCATCCCCAAGCCTATCAAGAATGGCCTGCACGTCACTGATCACACCATCCCCAGAACTCCCTATGCACAAGTCCCTCATTTCAGGGATCACCTCTGAAAGCGCCTCATACATGTCAAGGATCCGGGGGACCTTCTCCGGTGAGCGGGGGCAGACCGCCACGGCATCCCCAAAGCTGAGAATCTGCATAATGCATCCCTTGGTGGACTCAAGGAAGCACTCCTCCATAAGGTCATCGGACGCGGTGAGCACCTGGTCACAGAGGCGGCGCTCACCAGCAAGCAGGACACGCACGACCGTCTTGACCCCGTGCACCCACTTCTTCATCTTGTCGTTGAGCAGCTTCCACTCGATGCGCTGTACCTCGTCGATGCTGAGGCGCTCGACGCCGAGCACGGAGAGGTACTCGTCGAGCACGTCGCGCCGGACGCCGCAGTAGGCGTCGGCGAGCTCGCGGGAGTAGCCCGCGCGCGCCATCCGGTCGGCGATGGCGCGCAGCTCGTCGACGGCCTCGGGGCGCACGGGATCGAAGACCTGGTCCTCGAAGGGGTTGGATCCCAGCGCGGCGCCGCGCGCGGTCTCCGGCCCGGCGGGGGTGCCGTCGAGGCTGTGCGGCGTGGCGGCGTCGAACTCGGAGGAGGCGTCGAGGTCGTCCATGGACTCGAGCGAGAGGCGGCGGAGCGAGAAGAAGAGCCCCGTGGGGTCGATCGGGACGGCGTGGCGGACCATGAGGTGGCGGAGCTCCTCCTCGAGCCGCGCCATGGCGAGCTGCACGGCGACGCCCGCGCGCGCGCCGCCGGGCCCGCCGCGGGCGAGGTGGTCGACGGCGACGTCGACCGCGGCGAGGTACTGCGCGACGTCGTCCTCGGGGGCCTCGAAGACGAGCGCCTCCGGGGTGGCGTCCCAGAGCTGGATGAGCTGGTCGGCGGCGTCGAAGGCGGCGGCGGCGGAGATCTCGGAGGCGGAGGAGCCCGAGGCGGAGGCGGAGCCGGAGGCGGAGGCGGAGCCGGAGGCGGGGCCGGAGGAGGGGTCCGGGGAGGGGAAGAGGTGGTCGTTGGTGATGGAGGAGAGGCGGTTGTCGAAGCCGGAGAGGATGCGGATCATGTCGTCGGCGGCGTTCTTGGAGGTGGCGAGGGACTTGACGATGTGCTGCGCGGCGGCAAGGACCTTGTCGCCGCCACCGCCGGCGCCGGCGCCGGCGGAGGGAGACTCCGGCTGGGGCGGCGGGGGCGCCGCTGACGACATCGCCGCCGGCCGCCTCGGGCGTGGAGCGAGTGGGGGGATTTTTTTGTGCTGAGCTGAGCGGAGCGGAGCGGAGCGGAGGTGGCTTGGGTGTTACGCCGCCGCTGGCTTTGTTTGACCGCTGTGTTGGGTCGCTGCGGAGTCTGGCGGGGAGTGTGGGCGCGGTCGGCGCGGCGTCACGGGGAGGTCAAGCCGAGCCCAAGCAGCTAGCAGGCCAGCAACGCCGGAGCAGGGTGTGTGTCAGTTCGATTTGCGTGACTGGATCCTCCTCGGCACTGCCATCTTCAGCTTAAAAAACTGGGAGAACATGCACCCTGCGCCGGCCTGCCACCACCACCGACCGGCCAATGCCACAATTTCCCTTTCCCACCATGCCAGCCATGGGCCATGGCAACGCTCTTTTCTTTTTCAGATTTTTTTTTGACCGAGCTACTTAGCAAAATACACCGCCGGTTCTTGTACGATGATACTTTCGGCCGTGCAAAAATCAAGTTTTCACAGCAAATTATTTTAACGGTATTTGGTTCGTTATATTCTCACATTATAATAGTTATTATTACAAATTTAAAAAGTTCAAATGAAATGTGATGGTATCGATTTTTTTAGTACATCATGGTGACTTGTAATAAAAGCAAAAGGAAGTAGGTCTATTCATATATTAGAGGCCGCCCCTTTTCTCTGTTTCAGCTTATTTTTGTAATTGTGATAACTAACAAAAGTTTATAAAAAACTAGTAAAGTTTTTAGTATTTATATACTACGTGCATAAGAAAAACTATGTATTTAGATAAGTAAAAACCGCTAATAATTTGGGATGCAGGAAGGATGACAGAATAATTGCAAAGAATGAAACAATATATGGCTTGTAGACTATGGGGCTAAGAAAATGTGTCAAGCCACCATTATTGTAGTATACACAAATCAACAACTTAAAACAGCCATAAGAGGTAATAGTAGGTAATGAATGCTCTCAATACAACCTTATTAGTTAGACAAATTCAGGAATACAAGGATTGTTCCCGATTGCCAAACTTTCTCTTGTAAAGTATGACATGCCGCATTTTGTGGGAGCAAAAATATGAGCCATTTGGTACAACCTTTGCTGGAAGTTTTCCTAAAAAAAAAAAGAGCCATTTGCTGATAGGAGACACTAGAAAAAGGTTTGCTATTTATGTAGAAGCTAACAACTTTGTCATATCAATATTAGAATCATCTAGTTCTAGCACATTTATAATCATTTATAGTTAGATATTTCTTGGTCATAGAGAATGACTCTTAATATCAAGTAGTGTCTCCTATTAGCATGTATAAGGGGGTGTCGTTGCTTTGTAATGATTTATGCTACTCTTTGACACTACGTTTCTGCTTTCTACTTGCTCCATTTCTCCATACGCAGCATGGATATACATTAGTGTCAACTGTAAACCTTCAATGTTCGGAATATTTAATTTTTTCCACTCTTATGGATGGTACTTAATCCCTTGTTAGTGACTAGCGGCCCAGTTGAGTCACTGGCAAGGCATTTGGCTCGCCATTCACTCCATAAAGAATGGTAAAAGGATAATTATACCTCAATGTTCACGCAACAAATCCATTTCGCTTAGGTTTTACCTTGTGATGCTGCTAGTGCACCTTTTGCTGTTGTCATGTGTTGCTACTACACACAATATGGTTTTCAATTTTATTTAATTTAAAGAATATGAAAATGAGTGAAAAGAATTAAACGGTACATACTTCACATAGATCATAGTATTTATTTATACAAATAGCCTCTCACAACGGATGATTTCAGACACCTTAAAGGGGGTGTTCTTCATTCTAATTAGTTAATTTGAGCTAATTTCTTATAATTAATTTCCACCCTCTTTGGGTAAAAAAATGTCATTGTTGAGCTGCTTGAATTAAAATATGTTGTGTGTAAACTCCAATATGTGGTCGGTAGCTTCGTAAACATGATATGTGTTGATGGTCGTTAAGTACCAAATATGACCATCAATATACTCAAGAATAAATAAAAGAGGATTAGTATTTCTTACACACATATTTGGTTTCGAATAATATAGTTCCACTTGTCCTTGGAGAATATTTGGTTGCAGGTGAAATAGCACAAAAGGATGGAGAAAACACCCTCTATAGATCCAAGAAACACGCTTCTAACCAATGAGAGGTTGCCACGTGTGCATCCCATGGATTGAAGGGGCCATAAACTACCACAACCGCCTCAATCTACCAGATAATACACACAACCGCTAATGGGACCCACCAGGCAGTCACCCGGAGAAAGGTGGTTGCGAGTAGGGCCCACAAGGGGTCGGCTGAACTAGGGGTTCGGCCGAACCGCCCTTGCCTCCTCTCGTCTCCAGCCTCCATGTGGCATCAGTTGACGAGTCCCCTACATCGGGTATGGGATATTCCTTGAAGATTCCCTGAAAGAACCGCCTCTTGGAGCCTATAAATATGAGGGTAGGAGCTCCATTCTAGGACACACACACCAGAAGTGAATCACTCTCTCCCTCTTAGTTTCCAAGTTAGTGGAGTTAGGCTAGAGTAGCTCTCCTTCAGGTTCCAGGTCTCCTTGGAATCTAGGGTATGGCTCTTGTATCTTACTTTCCTAGGTTGATGAAGCGTCCCCACATAAGTAGAGACTAAATGTGATCCAAACTATCAGTCCCAGGAGGCTGATAGCACATTTATTCAACAGATAGTTCAGAAACCGTACAGCTCCCGAAGGAGCGGGCAGGCAAGCCACACCCAAAGCAAGACTAAAGCGATAACAACACAAATCTAAGTTGCAGTCCAGTCGGACTCCGGGCTGCAATCGGAGCTAAGCGTCAGCGGAAGCATCCTGCAAAAGGGCCGACACCACCGGCAGCGTTGGGTGCAGACGCAACCTCCTACTCGAAGTCCTCGGCGACGAAGTCCGGATCCTCCTCTGAAGTAACAACACAAGGGTGAGTACAAAAGTACTCAGCAAGTCCAACCCCATCCACGGAGGGGGGGGGTACACAGAGTAATGCACAAGAATAAACAAGGAATAGGCTATGGTTTATTTGCAGTAAAGCTAAATTTTAGACACATGCAGGGTTCCATTTCAAAGCAGTTTCATGAAAACATTTTAGTAAACTGTATATCAAGTAGGGTTGATCCCACACAAAGGATCCAAGTTTTATCGCTACCGGACTCCCCGTCCGCCGTAGCGCACGGCACATCTGCCGGACACTTCCAAAATTTCCACGCACCCACACACGCAATACAAAACCAGTCATCCCCAAAAGCTAGTTGTGTGACCGAGCCGTAACTCGTCCAATGCCGTGGACACGGCTACTCGGATAGGTTTTAACTCTGCAGAGGTTGTACACTTTTCCCACAAGTAGGGTACCGTATCGCGATCACCTTAGTGTCGGTACGGATCCTAACAAAGTCATTACCCACCTTAGCCAACACTAACTAGTCAACACAAGAGCGCTCAAGGGGTTAGCAACCCATCCACGGGGCCGTAACCGGGACCTAAGTCACCAAGAGCTTAGTCCTTTTCCAAGGCCTCCCGTTGCTCACCAGCACACCTGAAGCCTAGCAGTTTAGCTAGTGGGATTTATGCTAAGCCGTTGCCCATACAACGGTCGAGTGGTTGTACGATGATGGAGTTAGGCAGGATGACACATCAACTCGGTCCTTAGCCATGACAAGATGGATTTCTCCCACTTTGCTCAACCACTGAGGTACGAGCCCAACAATCCGGCGTTCCACACAAGAAACACCCATCCATCTCATCCACCACCTCTCTTTACACCCGAAAACCCAACTCCTCAGTTAAACATACTCACACATTTATTTTCCGAGTAAACAGGTGTAGTCATGCTTGAATTTGGATAATGAGTTCCTAAGCATTCTAGCAGTATTTATCATCTAAACAGAGCAACTCATATTTAGAGATAAATATGGGACAACAAGGAATAGTCATAACAATCAAGGGGTGGCTATCCAACCATGTCTTGCGATAAAACAATATGCATTTTATAAAACAGGCCAATAGGTTGTGTCTGAAAAACTGGGTATTAGATTATGCATCAAAGGGTGAGATTGGACTTGCCGTTCTCAAAGCCTTCCGGGAGCTCCTGCTCGCGGTACTGGTCCTCGGGCTCGGGCTCGCGGTCGAACTCCTCCTCGCGCTCCTCCTCGGGTACTCCGCGATCTACGGCACACACACACGAGCACACAATAAATAAAAAGGAAAAGGATTTTACCCGATGAGCTCCGAACAGGAAATATGAACGGAAAATAGGTAGGAAGGGTATTTTCGTGGGATTTTGATATGCCTCGGTGGAAGTATATGAAAGGAGGCCGTGGTCAAGTTTGGGATGGATTGGAGGAAATTTGGCGCATGAAATGACGGCTTAAAGGAGTATTAGAGGCTTTAAAATAGAGTTTAGGACTAATTCGTTAGAACCGAGGACCTATTTGTAAACATTCTAAAAGGTGGGAGGGCTTATTTGTGGAATTCTCTGGAGAGAGGTGGGAGGACCGGGCTGCTATTAGAGAGAAAGGGAGGGGCAGATCGAAAAGGACCGAATCCCCTTCTTCTTCTTTGGCCGAAACAGGGGAGGAAGGGGGGGCGCACGGCCGGCGATGGGCCGGCCGGCTCGGGCCGCCGGCGGCGAGACCGGGCGGCTGGGGAGAGGGAGGAGAGGGTGGAGAACCCATTTGAGGGGCCACCTTGGTCGATTGGCGGCCGGGGCGATAGGAGAGGGACCGGCGGCGGCAGGGAGGCGGCGGCCTTCTGGTGACGGCGGCGGGTGGCGACTGGGCGGTGAGGGGGGGCGGCGAGCGTGGCGTTGGGAGATGGTGGTGGGGATGGCCGGCCTTGGCTCCCTTTTATAGGCGCCGGGGGGGGGGTGTTGGGCGGCCGGGAGTAATGGCGAGCGGTACTCCGGCCGGTGGCGTGCCGGGGTTGCCGAGCTCGTGGATGGCGTGGGCTCGGTCGACGAGGGGAGTGAGCAGGGGCGGCGACCGCTTGGGGAAATGCGCCGGGGGTGGGGATGGCGAGGTGGCCGGCGGATGGTGCGGCGCACAGGGGCGGCGATGGGATGGCTCGGGCGGCACGCGCGGCGCACAGGGGCGCACAGGGGCGCTCGGCGCGGCCGGCGCGGCCGGCGCGGTCAGGCGCGCGCGGCGCGCCCCGGCGCCCGCGGCGCAGCCGGCGCTGCCTGGCGCGCGGCACGACCGGCGCGGCCTGGCGCGCGCGGCGCGACCGAGCGCGGCCGGGCGCGTGCGCGGCCCGAGCGCGTGCGGGGCGAGCGGCCCGGTGGGCCAGGCGGCGGGCGGTAGCGCCAGGCGGATGGCGCCAGGAGGTGTTGCGCCAGAAGAAAAGAGAGGGAGGGAGAGAGAAGGAAGAAGAAGGGGAGGGGAAGGAAGGAGTAAAGGAAGAAAAGGAAAAAGGAAGGGGAAGGAAGAGGAAAATAAAAAGGGGAGGGGCAGCTCAGCGAAAATGGCGGGATTTAGACGGCTCGCGTGATGGATTGGACGGCACGCGGCGAAAATTTCGGGGAGCGGAAAACGAGGGTTGACGAACCGGGGTCGGACGGCGGGTCCGACGAAGGGGAAGAAGGGGGGTTTGACGGAGCTCAGTGGTCGGAAAATTTTGGGAAGCATTTTTAACGGGTGATTTAACTGGGTGTATTTTACGGGCGTTACAGTTGACTTTATTCTATTCAAAGTATTCATCTTGTTTATATAGTGTTGTGCTTGGTTCTTATATGCATGAGTTAGATTATATGCATGAGTTAGATGTATACCCTTGCTATGTTGATGTGCTAGGCTTATACGCTCGTATGCTAGTCATATACCCTTGCTATCTAGTATAGGCTTATATACTCTTATGTATGCCTTGAGACCATGCTTTAGTACAAACTCTATGTGCATATATACCTTGTATAGCTTAGTTGCTCTATGCTACGACATCGGTTTAATGATCATGTTTATGGTGGTTTCAGCCATAGTCACAATAGCTCGGGATGGCTGGAGTGTTGTTAACAATGCAAGCATGGTGCTTGGATTGCTTAGCTTCATTGGATATGAGTTTGCCCCACGAGCCGCAGAGGTAGGCCGCAGGTGGTGATAGCCCTATTGGTCCTTTGTAATCCTCCATGTTCGGTACACAGTAGGAGTTCGTAAATTAGCAGCAACTTTGTTAGGCGGAACCAGTACAAGTACTGTCTCCCCGTGTGTGCCTGGGTGCATAGGTCTGAGTTCTATACAATGTGTATGTATATTATGTCTGTATGATTTGTGCAGTATACAGGAAGTACATATGAACCTAGAGATAACTCTTAGTCCTTCTCCCTAGCTTAGTTATCTTGAGATGATTTCTGTGTGTGTCACACTACATATCTATCATTATCTTACCCCTACTTTGAGTATTGTCTCTATCTATCTATGGTATACTCATATGCATAGTAAACTCTTTTGATCTACCCGCCTTCCTTCGGAAAATACGATACCCTTGGAAATACTCTTGGGTGAAATGCTACGATGATGTATCCATGTGCTTGCGGATTTATTCGTGATCATTAAATATACCACCAATATGTTGTGTACGCAACTACAATGCAATTTGTCACCGTGAGGTATTGAGAGCTCTGTTTTCTGTTTATTTTTGTCCACGTTAGCCGGCCCACATTGCATCGATTCATTCAGGTGCCAGATGTTTGTCTTTTTTCCTTATGTTTTGTTTCTTTTTTTTCCTTCCATGTTTATTCTACTTCTTTTTTATTATTATTTTTATTGTATCTTTTATTATTTCTTTTCTTTCTTGTTCTTTATTTTAATTTAATTCCTTTCTTCTTTCTTCTCATTTTTAAATTTTATTTTATTTTACTTTTTCCTTTTTTGTCTTAAAACTTAATGTTCCTATTTATTTTCTTGAATGGGTTGAGCCACCTCATTTTGACATTAGTACGCTCAAGTTCACCTACAAAACCATTAATCTGTCAAAGGACATGGTTTAGTGTGTTCTTGGCATTCCTTTATTTTGCATGTTCATTTTTTTTTGTTCATGATGTTTAGAATTGTTCAATTAAATGCTTTTGTTCTGCCTAATATAACCTTTTGTTACCCGTGGTACCTGCAATAGTTCTAAGCGTTTAGTTTTGTTTCGTGTGATATAATCTTTTGTTCCACATGATATGTAGAGCTGCTCCATCAATTGATATAACCATAGAATATTTTTGTACATGTGTTATAAGTTTTTTGTTCCACATGTTCCAATATTTTGTTCTACGTGACATCTACAATTATCTATATGGTTGAAGTCCTCCAGGAGATGTCCTATTCTATTTTATATAATTTCTTAGTTTGCAAGACACGAACAATTTCCACCTTTTAGTTCCTGAGAATGAATAGTAACATTTTTAATTTTTTAAGACATGTCCATTTTATATTTCAGTGAAACATTTTCCCTTTGCGAAGCTTGAACAATTTTGTCATTAATATTGAACATTTATTCTAGTTTCATAAAAGATTGCTCCAGCTTGATAAAAAATACTTTGTTTAAAAAATATAATCAAAGTATAGTCGCATGTGGTTTTGTTCCGAAGACCTTGCTACGAGAAACATAATGATGTAATCAAAGTTCAATTTGGATATTCGTTGGAGGTTAATTTAAGATTTTATTTGCAAATAGGGTGATATCAGCAATTTTATCTTGAAGAAGAACGGATCTGTTTATCAGACCTGGGCCTTCATTGACTAAACAAATTTTGGTCGTTTATAGTAGGTAGATTGCGGTAGCTGCTTACACGGGCCTACTAGACCGGCCTGAAGAAGGTAGCGTAAAAGGGCTGAAAATTGGCCCAAGAAATGAAATCCACATCCGTGGATTAGAGAGAGCTTTGGAGAGAGACTCGTTTGTACACGGGTCGCCGGGGGTCCTGTCACAAAACGAAAAAGCGCCGGCCGTGGATTTTCGCGAGTTTTAAATAGGCCGACGTCGTATTTGGTCTCGGGGGAGCACGTTGCACGGTCCCCAGGGATCCCAAAGAAAGTGGGAGACGACGGGAAAAAGCCTCCCCGATATGGCGCCGGGCGAGTGGCGTGGCCAACCCACCAAAGGAATCGCAATTATTGCTGGGATTGGAGGATGGCGACGGGTTTCCGCGTCGGTCCCCCACGCCGGCCGTGGCATCCTCCACAACAATAATCCGGCCATCCCATCGGGGCGTGGGAATCGCTGGACGTGACGGCACCATTCTTCCATCCAAGATACTCCGTATACCAACAACCGTGGAAGCAACTAGTAGAGGGGAAAAAAAAAAGTTACGGTTGGGGCTGTTCTTCGAGTCGCAAAAGGACTCTCTAATTTAGTCCAAAAGGACTCTCTAACTAGTCTAGCAAATTTAAAGATCAGGCTTAATAAAAATTGAGCTATAAAATTATATGATTTTAAATTGAAAATAGATAGGGCGAAGTTGGATTGTGAAGAAAGCATGCGGATCATGATCCATTACCACCCCTAGTCACAATCCAACTGCAGACGAATCACTTCCCCCACCATGGTTCAGAATGCTACAAGTAGCCTCTCTATTGTGTTGTCCTCTGCAATTGGATGACCCAAAGTTGCAACCTACTACGGTAGAGGAGTCTTGTCCGATAGAGTCTTAGCACCGTGTTTATGAAAATAAAGTCACCACCTTACGAAGCATGGCTCAGCGAGCATATCCTCTGAGGTAGCATGGACACTGTCATGATGCACAACTTGGACCGTTCGATTAGGCATGAAGGGTTAAGATGGATACCAGTCAGAGGGTGGTACTGCTTGGTCGGTACTAGGGATTTAGTACCGGCCAAAATGGCCGATACTCACAACAGTTTATTTATATAGTAAAATTAGAAGTTTTTAATTACTAATAGGATATGAAATGTTTCCATACTGCTGGTAATCCATAAAAAGAAAAAAAACTACTATTTTGAAAATGCAAAAATATTAAGAATTATTAGCTATAATAAATTTGACAATTATGCCATCAATATACAATGTACTTGTATAATTGCCTCTAATTTAATGTTTCCAGACTTTTTGATGAGCCAAAATAGTATCGTTAATCGAGAGAAATACCACATAATTGTTCGAATTGTACAAAATACATTACATAGTTCATCACATGACCACATAATATTAAAATTCTAAAGCTACTCATCATTATTCAATGGAACATTGATAATCTTCTTCTTGAGGAAAGTCCCTTGGTCATGATCGCGGCGTAAGTACGGAGCGTCTTCTTTGGATAATAAGATGTCGGGGTCAACCTGAACTGAGAATGGAGGAAGGTCATCAAACTGATCAAAATCTTCTGACTTGTCCGAAATGTCCTCAACTCCAACGGTTTTTTTTCCCTAGCAGAACTATGTGACGTTTGGCTCATCTTTTAACTTTTTATCAGCCTTCATCTTGGGTTTGCTTGACATGTCCTTCACATAGAAAACCTGACTCATATCCTTGGCTAGGACAAATGGTTCGTCTCTATATCCAATCTTGTTGAGATCCACTGTTGTCATCCCGGTCTTTTGTTACGCCTCCTCCAGCAACCCATTGGCAGTGAAATAGAGGGACCTTCAAAGGTCCATAATCAAGTTCTCAAATCTCCTCTATGACACCATAATAATTGTCCTTATTTCCATTATTGTCTATTGCAACTATACGGACACCACCATTTTGGTTGGTACTCTTTTGATCTTAGGCTCTCGTATAAAATGTATACCATTTATCTCGTACCTTTGGTATTGCAATATCGAGACAGATGGTCCCCTAGCTAACCATTAAAGTTGTTCATCAATCATCTCGTTATCCATGAGGTGTCGTCAGATCCATGTTGCGAAAGCATCTATGTGATGCCGTGTAATCCATGCCTCAGACTTCCTCGGATTTCTGGACCGTACAATATCCTTGTACTCCTCCATATATGGAGCCACCAAAGATGAATTCTGCAGCACTGTGAAGTTTGCTTTGCGGATTTTAGTCCCATGTATGTTCCTATTAGCTTTCTTCTCGAGTGTGCACTTTCCCTTCACGTGACCCTCATGTCGTGACACGGGGACTCCTATCGGTAAAGTAAACACAAAACTCAATGACCTCCTTTGTTTCATATCCCTTGGCGATGCTTCCTTCTGGACGGGCATGATTGCGAATGTTCTTGTTTAGCACCAACATGAACCTCTCGAAAGGTCACACATTGTGCAGGTATACTGGACCCAGAATGGTTATCTTTTTAACAAGGTGAACCAAGAGATGAGTCATAATATTAAAGAAGGAAATGTGGAAAGACCATCTCAAAGCTGACAAGACATTGGACCACGTCATTCTGTAGCTTTATTAGATTATTTTGATTGATTGCCTTCTACAAAATTTCATTGAGGAACGCACATAGCTTTACGATTTCCAATCTCACATTCTCTGGTAGAATACCCCTTAGTGCAACTGGAAGCAGCTATGTCATCAGGACGTGGCAGTCATGTGACTTTAGATTTGTGAATTTCTTCTCTTTCACATTTATTATTCCCTGTATATTAGAGGAGTACGTGGACGGGACCTTCATACTATTCAAGCAAATAAACATGCTTTCTTTCTCCTCTTTGCTAAGAGCATAGCTGGCAGGACATAAGTAGTGTTGTTCGTTCTCTCTCTTTTCCGGATGTAGGTCCTCTTGTTGTTCCGTACATTTCAACTCCTACCTTGCTTCTAATGTCCCATAAACACCGAGGAAGCCTAGCAGATTCACACAAAGATTCTTTGTCAGGTTCATCACGTCAATTGCATCATGGACCTCTAGAACTTCCCAATAAGGTAGCTCCCAGAATATAGACTTTTTCTTCCACATAGCTGCACGTCCGTTATCGTTGTTCGAAACATGTTGGCTACTAGAACCCTTGCCAAAGACTACCTTCACATCCTTTATCATAGAAAATACACGCTTTCCGTTATGGTGCAAAGGCTTAGCACGAGTGTCGGGCTCCCCTTTAAAATGCTTTCCTTTCTTTCTTAAAGGGTGATTCGCAGGAAGAAATTGACGATGGTCCATATACACCAAACCTTATATTCCTTGCGTCCTTCTCAAAGTCTGAAAATTCTCTGTCGATGTTTCTCCACTAGGAACCATCTGCAGGGTGTCTCAGCTTTTCATCTCGCTTACGTTCTTCTTTGTGCCATCGCATCAACTTAGCGTGCACCTTGTTTATGAACAAGCACTTCAAACGTTGTATTACAGGGAAATACCACATCACCTTTGCTAGAACTCTCTTCTTGACAGGCTCCCCTCAATATCACCAAGATCATCTCACCTAATCTTATATAGTAATGCCTCGCAAACAGGACAAGCATCCAATTTCTCATATTTATCGCCGTAATAAATGATACAATCATTAGGACATGTGTGTTTCTGTACATCCAATCCTACAGGGCAAACAACCTTTTCTGCTTCATATGTGGATGATGGCAGTTCGTTACGCTCGGGAAGCACGTTCTTTACGATTCTCAATAGCTCCCTAAATTCCTTATCGGTCACACCATTTGCTGCTTTCCACTGCATCAATTCCAGTATGCTACCCAACGTTTTGCGGCCCTTTTCGCAATCGGGGTACAACAACTTTTTATGATCCTTCAACATCTTCTCAAATTTCTGTCTCCTTCGCATTTTCGAAGTCTTTCTTTGCATCTAGCAACACCTGACCTAGTTCGTCAGTTAGTTCATCTTCTGCAAAATCTTCTTCAGCCTCGCCCATTTCAAAATCTGCAAAGGAACCACCTTCAGGCTAGTCAGCTGAAATGTTGTTATCATCATCATCTTCTTCACCATCTTCCATGATAACTCCTCTTTCGCCGTGCTTGGTCCAAAGAATATAGTTATCCATGAAACCCCAATGAAATATGTGGCTGTATAGAGTTTTTCTATTAGAGTAATCCTTGTTATTTTTCCACATTCTGCATGGACAGCACATGAAATCCGTCAGCGACTTGTTGGCCTTTGCCGCTTCAAGAAAAGTCTTTAGGCCATTAATGAACGGCATGGAGCACTGGTCACTGTACATCCATTGTCGGTCCATTTACAAAAAGAAAAATAATTTACTTCTCCGTTTGTAAAGCAACAAATGTAAAAAAAAACTTTTTGAATAATATTGCTAACCTTTTATATATGGACCACTTTCGATGAACAAATTAAATCCCTACAAATTTTCTAGGGAATTTTGACAGCAGCTCCCTTTATCCCGAATCGACGTTAGCTTGAGCTCAACTATGTTATTTATGTAAAGCAACAAAATTAGTAGATTATTTTTGTTTCAACATTGTACTTATATTATTTATGTAAAGCAACAAAAGTAATTAACACAACACATATTTGTCAACATCCAATACAAATTTCTCAATATCGAACAGACTTTCATAAGCAAAAAATCTACATTCTACATGCATGTATAAATTGAAAAACTCTCCATTCATCCTCACTCTAAAAAAGCACAAATTTCTCTAGCTACAAAGCATAAAACATAGAATACTAATTATGAGAGGAGGGAGGATGAAGTTCCTAACCTTTAGAACAGTCGGAAGAGTGAAATCCCCCCAAATGGTGGGAAAAATGGGCAGCATCTCCCTAGGTCGCCATGGGAGTGAAGAAGCCTGTGCTCTCGATCAAATGGTTGAGCTCGGGCTCGGGGAGGAAGAAGGAGCTTATTTTATATTTTGTACGTTAGTACCAGTTGGTTGCTCTAGCGGTACTAAATTGTGACATTTAATACCGGCTGAAGCTAACAGTCGGTACGCACGTGCGTGAACACCATTTAGTACCGGTTGAAGCTACCAGCCGGTACTAAATGGCTTCTAGCGAAATCTAGCCGTTGGCCACCCGGTCCCCATACCGCCATTTAGTACCGGCTGAGGCTCCAAACCGGTACTATAGAGGCTCCGGCGGTACTATGCGTGACGACGCGGCGTTAGTACCGCACGAAAAGGCGTCCAGTACTAATGCGTTGGATGAATGCTCAGTTTCCCAGCAGTGACTATTCAGTCCAATGCATCCATTTTTGTCAGATCTACTCTTTTGCCCCTGCTTTCCACCGAGTTGCCTCCCTATACGCATATAGATGCAATTTATTTGAGCCAAGAATAATTTCCGCACACCTCCGGAGTTCATGTGGATTTTCCTTTCTGTTCCGAGGAAACTCCTTGCACGCAACGTAGATCACATACCGTGACTCTTTTGTTATTTAGCTTATCTCTTTTGATGCAGTCCTTATACGTAGTTATGTCCCATGCATATATGTGGTCATATATATCACTCCCCCAAAGTGGTGACCATATCCTGTCAACAAATCTCATGACGTTTCGGCCGTGCTCCATGTGTGTCTCGCTCCAAAAAAATTCAACATCCAACACACACAACTACACCACACAAAGCCTCCCCTGATTCCTCCTTCCTCGAAGCTACCGCTGACTTGGTTTCCTCCACGCACCAACCACACACGCTGCCCATAACAGATCAAAATTAAAGGTAAGCAACTTTTTTGGAAACGTGCTTCCAACTTTCATGTGATTTAAATATTTAATTACTACTAAGTACAGTACATTGCTACTACCAGTAGTCTGTGCTCTCAAGTTGAATTTGATCAGCCAACTTCTTTCGCAATGTACTACACCAATAAATCCCAGTGCTATGAAATGATTCAATGTTTACTTGGTACTTGGTGCTAGATAAAGGACAAACTAGCTGTGTGCAAACTAGTAAGAATTAAAGTGACAGGCGTTCCATGCATGTATTCATCAATGGAAAGAAATGGCTCGCAGGAATCCCACTCCTGCTTCACTCTAACCACAAACAAAATCGTGAATGTTTGGTCGAAACGATCACCTAGAATCCAGCAGCCCGTTCGCTGGGCTTCTGCTGCTGCGCTGGGCTTCTTCCGGCTGAAGCCACAAGCAGCAGCTAGCAGCTGCGCTGCAGCCGCTAGCAGCAGAAACCAGCAGCGGCAGCCACAACTAGCGCTGCCGAACGAGAAAACAGAAGTTGACCCGCACAAGCAAAATGCGACGTTATCATGACGATGATCGGAGCCACAAGCGCATGTGGCAGAGGCTGAACCGAATCTTCCACGAGATGAGTAGACGAGTACTATGGTAGTCGAGTGCATCACAAGCGAAATCTTGATCTGACTGCATCCGTTGCAATCTCAAGAGAATATAGTATATTATATATTGAGATTGCAACGGCGAAGAGGATGTCTATCTCCTGCAGGCCAGCTCCCCGGTTGTTGCCTCCCTCAGATATGGCGGCAGGACGGCAGGATGCTGCTCGCCTGCTGGCTCCTTGCAACAACCCAACCCATCCAGGCCAACTTGATCATTTGATAGGCATATATCTTCACCGGATGCTGACGCTCACACCGGCGGTCGTCGTCACACGCAACGCAGCCGGCAGCTACTTGCACAAAACAAAATTTTCAACACCAGGTTATTAGCGTAGGAAGGACTAGGATCACACTGTGCGTGCTAGTACAAACTTGTGCATAAAACACGTGCCATATTTCTGTGGCTAAATCTTAGTATTACTAATTGGAGGCTCTTTTCGAAACCTCCAGGTGAAGCCACCTAGAATCCTAAGTGGACATTGTAGAAAAAAAAAGAAATCCTAAAAATTCTCTAAAAAGGCAAAACACCTGGCCGTAGACTCAAATAATCATAGCCATTGGATCTATTATGTTTTCTAAAAAATTACACACCTATGCCATTATAAAAATGGTTTGAAGTAACCCCTACAACTATATCTAAATTACCCACATCTACCATTGTATAAAATAAATTAAAGTAACCCCCTGATCTTCATCAAAATTACCCACTTATGCCATCATAAACAATATTTAAAATAACCTCCTAAATTTGCAACTAAATTGCCCACCACTAATACTTAAAAAATAACTTAAAGTAACCCCTTAAATTTGCATCTATATTACCTACATATACCATTATTATAAATAACATGAGGTTTAATTAAAAATATACACCAACATATGATTATAAGTAATCTATTTCTTACACTATAGGTATATGATATAATAATTAAGGTATATACACATGTTGTGTGTCACCATTTATAAAGATATAGAGGAAATGATGAGACAATCTATGTTAAAATTATAGCTCAAACTTAGGATCATTAAATAAATTCAAGTGCATGTAGTTAAAGATTATAAGTATGGATGAAAACATTATAGAGTGGTTACTAACTAAAATCTATCATAGTCGAATAAAGATAATAAATATATCTATATAAGTGTTGTGTTCGAATATTTAACAAATGAGAGGTCAAGGTAATAATTTTGTAGCAATGTGGCCTTATTTTTTCCATTGGAGACTCCGCGTTAGTTCTCACGAGACACGCTAGAGAAAAAAAATATAAATCCTAGAAATTCTCACAAAAATCAGAAACATCAAACATCAATCCTGTAAACTCTAATAACCATAGTCATTGGTCTATTATATTTTTAAAAAAGTTACCCACCACTATCATTATGAAAATATTCTAAAATAAACCATAAACCTATATTTAAATTATAGAGTTCTGCCATTATAAAAAATAATTTAAAGTAACTCCATAATCTTCATCCAATTTTCTCATGCATAGCATTATAAAGCATAACTTATAATGTGATTCTAAATATGTATCTAAGTTACCCACTACGTTGTTATTAAAAATAATCTATAGTAAACAACTAAATCTTAATCTAATTATCTTCACGTGCATCATATAGAAATATCCAAAAGTAGGTGCGATACAAAATGAAAAAAATTTATAGAGTAATTACTAATTAAAAATCAATCGCAACTGGACAAATATAAGTAGATATCTATATGAGTATTATGTTGAAGTATTGAAAAAATGAGAGAGTAGTAGGTAAATAATTTTGATTATTAGCTATAGGAGTTGAATTTCTAAATAATTTTTAAATACAATAGTTTTAAAAATATTAGTCCGTGCGGGAGCACGATGGACTAGTTATGCTAATGCTAGGGATTTAATTTAATTCTGACGAAACTGCAGGGTGCTTTATTTCTAAGCATATTTGAAGGACAATCAAACCGTGCATGTTAAGCGGTGGTTGAGGATGATGTAGCACACGTTACTTGCAAATAATTGCACGTTAAGGGTGCTTTTAGAATGTGCACTATGCACATTCTTCTTCTTTTTAACAGAAAATAGATGGTTGAGTATTTTTCATTATGATAGTAGTATGCTTACAGAAAATGGATAGCATGTTCGGCTGTCACTAGGTCGAAATCTGAACCGTGTAAAACATTCCAATCGAGCAACCGGATAAAAATAACAGCAGCGCCGAGTGGCAATGCCATGAGCCATATTCGTCGAATGTGCTCGCCAAAATAAAACTTATCCAGAATCCAAGCACCACTTATCACCTATAATACACTGCAGGATCGAGTACTTTTTAAATTTTAAGAGAGCTATTACCACCGTTGCTACCAGCGAGATGAAGCTGGTGACTCGGATAATAGCAAGCACTTATCCCTCCACGCACACAAGCTGTGCTTTGTCAAAGACGAAAATAGTCAGGATCGTCCAATGCCAGCGAGCTACGGGCGATTTCTCACCGCCGTCGAATACTTCACCAAGGCATGCGTTTCACCCACCCAACCCCTTTCTTTTCATGGATGGAGTTTTGGTTGTACTGCTCAAACCACCAAAGTTGAAATCCATGTGCTGTCCGTGGTTTATGCATAAGTGAGGGCAAAAACTTCTAGTCAATGATGGAGAGAAAAAAAAGAGAGAAATGAAGAAAATAGGAGAGAAGCTAAAAGAATTTGCATGCGTAGTACCAAATTTCGTAAGACATGTGAATTCAATGTCAATTTTAGGCTCTGTTTAGTTGCCCGATTTTGGACAACCAAAATCACTGTAACAGCACTGTAGCATAATGTAGCGTTTCGTTTGTATTTGTGAATTATTGTCCAAATATTGACTAATTAGGCTCAAAAGATTCGTCTCGCAAAGTACAACCAAACTGTGCAATTGGTTTTTGATTTCGTCTACATTCAGTATTCCATGCATGTACCGTAAGTTTGATGTGATGGGGAATCTTCTTTTTGCATAGTGTAAGGTTGGAATTTTAGGGTAATAGTGAGACGCGCATGTGACGTCCCAATTCCCTAGCACCAAAAATTTCTCGTCGCCAACATCGAGAGCTCCTCCAATCACCACCATTCCATCTAGCATGGCTGCTGCACGGGAAGGTGGCAGTGGCACGTCTAAATGAGATGTAGTAGATAAGATGGAGAGCACAAGTTGCGGGATACTAGGTCAATAGCCGAGTGGGGCAGGCATGTTGCTCAAGACCTCAACTTCCGATTGACGAGTTTCTTGCCCTCATCCGCGCCCACCGGGTTTTCTTGCTCGCGGGTACGCCCGTTGCCATCTTCTCAGCTGGCCACCCCATCGTGGACGGAATACGGTGCCGTTTTCACTCCTGGCGGCAGCTCTCCTATAAATTTATTATCCAGCTCAACCCGTGCCAACCCGGCCCGTGTTCATCCACCGTTCGCTCACCAACCGTGCCCCAAGTCCCCTCCACCGCCCTCCCCTCGATCCAGATCCCTCCATTTCGCCGCCGCCGCGCCTCTCCCCTCTCCTCCCGTGGCCGTCCTCATCCCCGGGGCGCCGCTGGTCCGTCCGGGCCGGCTTGGGTTGGTTCCTCCTCTCGCCGGTAAGGAAAAGCTCCTTCTCGTCTGCGCGGATGATTCATCGTCGTTTTTGTCCTCGCGAGTCTTTTCTTCGCTGCAGAGCAATCAAATCCAAATCACCATTCCTGTGCGTTGCGGATTTGCCTGCTGCGTGGCTGAGTACTGATGCTAGTTTGATTTCCAAGAATCTTGGGATTCAGCTGAACCACCATGCCCCTGTTCCCCTGTTTCTGAATGTTTAGCTTGTCTGATGGCTGTTATTAGTTCTGATTATAACTGTTTCTGGTATGGGTTTTCCTGTTCTATTTCCACAACTTTAATAACCAGTGCGTTTTTACCTAGCAGCATAATTTTCCCCTCTTAGTGCCCGATCCTTTTTCCTAAAAAAAAGTTCGAATGAGTTGATCCTTAGCAACTCCATCTTTCTCTGCTTGGTGGAATCAGGAATTATTGGTATCTCCTATGATTAGATATCTATTCTGTTCTCTTTGTAATACCACTGAAGATATGGAGTAGTCAGATACCCGCTTTTCCCTGCCAAGCTTTTGTAGTAACATCAATAGTAGAACAGTTGCCATGAATGGTTTACCCTGTTATTTGGAAGCCTTTTTCTAGAGACTTTTTCTAGACAGTAACGTGCAGTTACTTGGAATGCTTGTGCTCCTATGAAATTAACTTTATCAGCCTAAGTCAATCTGCTTTTTCCTCCTCCTAAGTTTATTTAATTACTGCAGGTGATTAGACTTGTATAAGAAATGGATGCTACTGCTGGCTAATTGTGATACAAACTTATATGGACATAGGTATGTGTCTCCCACTCTCTGAAGATTCCTGGCAGCTAAATTTTTTCCTCCTGCTAACAGCTTATGTTCATTGTTTCTTTAGGTATTGGGGCCATGTGTGAGGGAGGAAACTGTTTCTACCTTGTCAATAAGGAGAGTACTGTTGATTCTACCAGGAAAGTCCATTCCACAGACTCTCACTATCGGATGGCATCTGATACAGCAAGGGTAACGAAAACAGAGACATCAAAGTTGAAGAACATCATTTCGGCATCATTCAAGCCCTTGTCCCTGACCGTTCCCATAGGCGACGGATTCCACGAATCCTTCCCTTTCAGCCATTGCCATTTATAGTAGACAAGGTCTTTAAGTAAGCCAAGGGTTTTTATTCCTATTGGTTTGCAAGAGGAGGCGAACATTGAGGTGCTTCCTACTAAATCTCATAATGCTTGCATTTGTTGGGTCACAAGAACAGTTTTCTCAATCACAGACGTGCCTACGTGCGAGGATGCTGTTCAAGCCTCCTACAAGACCCAAACTTTATTCAGGGCTTATGCCCCAAGAGGAACGTGATTCATACTGTGATCTAATACCAGGCTTGCCTGAAGACTTGGCAAAGATATGTCTTGCCCTTGTTCCTCGTAGTCATTTTCCTGTTATGGGCGCAGTTTCCAAGCGGTGGATGTCATTTCTTGAGAGCAAGGAACTAATAGCTGTAAGGAAGGAGGTTGGGAAACTTGAGGAGTGGGTGTATGTATTAACTCCAGAAGCTGGCACAAAGGGGTCGCACTGGGAGATTTTGGAGTGTTCAGGGCAGACGCAAAGCCCTCTTCCGCGAATGCCTGGACTAACCAAGGCAGGATTTGGTGTGGTTGTTATTGGTGGGAAGCTCTTTGTTATTGCTGGATATGCTGCTGACCATGGGAAGGAATATGTTTCGGATGAGGTTTACCAGTATGATTCTTGCCTCAACAGGTATGCTTGGATCCTCCTATGTATCAATAAAGTTAATTATACTATCGTAGATTCTTTTGAATCAAATGATCTTACTAATATCACAAAGTTCAAGCTAAACCAGCAATTGGAAGAACCTATACACCCGAGAGAAATTTATCTGCACTGATATTATTCAAATGCATATTATTAATTAAGGTAACATCATTTCAAATAATTAGGCTTATTCATTTAGAGCTTTTCATTCCTCAGGTGGACTTTGCTTGCTAAGATGAATGTGGCTCGATGTGACTTCGCCTGTGCAGAGGTCAATGGTGTGATATATGTTGCTGGTGGATTTGGTCCAAATGGTGACAATTTGTCTAGTGTCGAAGTTTATGACCCAGAACAGAATAGATGGACACTGATTGAGAGCCTGCGCAGGCCAAGGTGGGGCTGCTTTGGGTGCAGTTTTGAAGGGAAGCTTTTTGTCATGGGTGGCCGTTCAAGCTTCACAATTGGCAACTCTCGTTTCGTTGACGTGTACAATCCTATCAACCACGCCTGGGGAGAGGTTAAGAATGGCTGCGTGATGGTCACGGCTCATGCCGTTCTTGGTGAGAAGCTCTTCTGCATTGAATGGAAGAACCAGAGGTCCCTGGCGATCTTTAACCCAGCTGATAACTCGTGGCAGAAAATCCCGGTGCCGCTTACAGGTAGCTCAAGAACTCGTTTTTCATTGGGTATACATGACGACAAGCTGCTGCTCTTCCCATTGGAGGAAGAGCCCGGGTATCAGACGCTGATGTATGATCCCGCTGCGCCAACGGGTTCTGAGTGGTGCACGTCAAAGCTGAAGCCCTCGGGGTCTTGTCTGTGCAGCGTGACCATCAAAGCCTAATGATGCCCTGGAGCGCACATGTGGTGGCAGTTTACTATCCTTATAGGATGGGATCCTGCTTCTTTCCTCGCTTAGTGTTCAGATGAGGCCCGTCTTTGGTTGGCCTCATGTTCACTCTTGTTTGCTTACAACTTTCATTCACTCGTTGCACTCTTAAACAATAATTTGACATTTATGCGTCAGTTCATTGAATTGCTGTAGCGCCATGATGTATTCTCATTTCACCTGTATTGAACTCTGATTCTGGCCATAGGGCCATCAATTGATAAGGTCTCTTTTGCTGTTCACCCACATTCTGACAGCAGATAGCTGTGTTCATAGCTGCTGCTCAGTTAGTCGGTTGTAATGGTTCATGGTTGCATTGTGGCTAGCAAACTGGTTTGCTTATATCAAGTCTACGCTATTTCTTGTGCTAATTTCACGGGCATGATTCAGATGTTGCTTCTGTCTTATTAGCACTGCAAATGTGCCCGAGAAATACCTAAGCAGGCCTAGCATATATGAAAATATCTGAGCAGCTGAAATTAAAGCCCAGGATAAAGATGGCGTGGCAATGTGGCATTTTCTTTCAGTGGGGGATCAAGAGAAGCTAAAATTTCATTCATGAAATGCAGGATTAAGGTTCTGCAGCAGGCAAGGAAAACCGTGCCAGTGCTTATTCCTAGAGGCTGCTTTTCTGCGCGTAGATGAACTGCTAGATTACATTATTCCTGGTTGACAAAAGTGAGAATTAAACAAGAAATACTCCTACTAATAAGCCCTCTCGATTGTATTGCGTGCCCAGGGTCTTGTGCGATGCAGATTTACTGCGTGTCCTCGTTTACTTGTACACCAGTTTTCTTGTAAATGAATAAATGATGCTTCTATTTGGGAAGAGCAGATTAATGCCGGTGTTTTCCAGCCGCCTTTTTGCAGTGGGGACTGGACAAGTAACATTAATCTGTTCTTATCCGTCACCAAATAGTATTTTTCTCGCACAACAAATCAGCCGTTTTAACTTTTCAGCCGGCTTATAAGTCCAGCCGAACAGGCCGTATATCGTACGTGAATGAGAAGCATATCCAACGCTGGTTGTCAGATGAGGTAACGAAAGAAGCTCCTTTGCCTGGCTCCGTGGGGATACGCATACGGTGGCCAGTCCTGCTGCGCCATACATATGGAGCTTTTTGTCAGCAGTGTCCTCGCATCTCATCACATATATCATGCTAGGTTGTTACATTCCGGTCGATTTTGGGCCATCATGCTTTCCGTCGTCTCTAGTTATGATTTGACAGCGGAAATCAAATGGTGATGTTTCTGCACTCAAGAAAATTGTGTGCTGTGCCGGGGAGGGGTGCATTGGTTGGGTAGATATACCAGCAGGAGTGAATTTGTGAATTATGACTTGCAGCATCTGAACATGGAGGACTCCTCTCAAGAAATGTAAGCAACCCAACAAGTTCACCACGAAACATGCAAGAAAAAACAACTTACAGCTTCTGAACATGGAAAAAAAAATTAAGTTATTTAGGCCGTGAGTTCTCCAGCCCTTTTCCCCCTTTGATAAAAAAAAAATCCTTGCTCAAATCTTTACAGCAGAGAGATAACCAGTGGCGGATTAAATTGAAAAGAAAATTTCACTTAAACTGATGCGGTATCTGCGTGACAGTTCCTTCAATTTAATACCCAGATGTGTATACGTATCTGCGAGAGGAAACCGTGAGCACTCGCCGGCCGCGACAACAGCGTCATGCATTCTTCATGCTAACTTGTTTGAGCTTCGCAAGCACCTGTAAACACGCGCCACGCTATTCTAGTGAACGTGTGTGTGTGTGAGCACCTAGTACACTAGGGTAGTATACCCACCGGCATCCATACACGCACCCAGAGGATCCGGAGAGTACGTCATGGCTACCCAGCTAGCGAGCTAGTACGTCATCGGAACTGCCGGCAGCGCTCATTGCTTGCTTGGCGCCTCTCATCTTAGCTAGAGCTGCAGAAGCAGAACATCGCCGAGATTGAAAGTTGCAGTCATGTCTCTGGTGATGGCGGCGGCGGCGGTCCTCCCTTCCTGCGGCGCGTTCGGTGCCCCGACGGCGGCGGCGGCGGCGGCGGCGGCGACCACGCCTCCTTGCACGTGGAGCAGGAGGAGGAGGAGGGCCTTGTCCCCGGTGGTGGCCATGGCTTCGGCGGCCCAGTGAGCAGCACTCCATGCTTCCTCCTCTGAATATTACCGCCAAGGATTTTGGTTGTGTTGGGCTCCCGTTTCCTTTCGCGCGTTCTTGATTTTGCTGGCACTAGGCTTGCTCTG
The DNA here is from genome assembly GCF_005286985.2 of Setaria viridis. Taxonomy (NCBI): domain Eukaryota; kingdom Viridiplantae; phylum Streptophyta; class Magnoliopsida; order Poales; family Poaceae; genus Setaria; species Setaria viridis. The sequence continues at coordinate 23,759,709 of NC_048263.2, read as the reverse complement.
AATCTGTGTGATACATATTTTGATCATACTCTAGATGCCTCGTTTCTTTAGGATCATCTTAAGAAATGTTGTTACTCCTATATAGGTAGTGTCTCAACTAATTTTTTGCTTTGTGTGTCTGCTACAATTTCGTGACCAAGGGTGAGGGCTCCCAACAAGAAGCCCTTCGCCCCTCCCCGCGAGGTGCGGCGGCCGGTGACGCACTCTCTGCCGCCGCAGAAGCGTGAGATCTTCGAGTCGCTGGACCCGTGGGCGGCGGACAACATCCTGCCGCTGCTCAAGCCCGTGGAGAGCTCCTGGCAGCCGCAGGACTACCTGCCCGACGCGTCCTCCGAGGCGTTCGTCGACGAGGTCCGCGAGCTCCGGGCCCGCGCCGCGGAGATCCCAGACGACCTCCTGGTGTGCCTAGTCGGCGACATGGTCACCGAGGAGGCGCTCCCCACGTACCAGACCATGCTCAACACCCTCGACGGCGGCGTCCGCGACGAGACCGGCGCGAGCCCCACCAGCTGGGCCGTCTGGACCCGGGCCTGGACCGCCGAGGAGAACCGCCACGGCGACCTCATGAACAAGTACCTCTTCCTCACCGGCAGGGTCGACATGCGCCAGGTCGAGAAGACCATCCAGTACCTCATCGCCTCAGGAATGGTAGAAAACATTTCGATCGATCCATTCTTATATGAGTTCTTAACACATTTTGCCATCCAAATCGTCCTGCCATGATTCAGTTTCTTATTTATATATTTATAACTATTAGGATCCGAAGACGGAGACGAACCCGTACCAGGGGTTCATCTACACGTCGTTCCAGGAGCGGGCGACCTTCATCTCGCACGGCAACACGGCGCGGCACGCGCGGCGGCACGGCGACGCGGCGCTGGCGCGGGCCTGCGGCGCCATCGCCGCCGACGAGAGGCGGCACGAGACGGCGTACGAGCGGGTCGTGGGGAAGCTCTTCGAGGTGGACCCGGACTACACGGCGCGGGCCTTCGCCGACATGATGCGCAAGAAGGTGGCCATGCCGGCGCACCTCATGACCGACGGCCGGGACGAGGACCTCTTCGCGCGGTTCAGCGCCGTCGCGCAGCGGCTCGGGGTGTACACGGCGAGGGACTACGCCGACATCATCGAGTTCCTCGTCCGGCGGTGGGGCGTCGCCGACCTCACGGGGCTCTCCGGGGAAGGGCGCCGCGCGCAGGAGTTCGTGTGCTCGCTGGGGCCAAGGTTCAGGAGGCTGGAGGAGAGGGCGCACCACAGGGCAAAGGAAGCGCAGTTCGCGCCATTCAGCTGGATCTACGACCGACAAGTTCAGCTCTGACTGACTCACTCTCAGTCTCAGATTGATCGATTTGACAAGTTCATCATCAACTTCATCAGATACTGAGCTAGCTGGTGACCCTTAAGAAATTGCTGTAAGAGAACGTTTTCTTGTTTTGGTCTATTGGACGCTATAGCATGATAGAATGCATGCACGTTTGTTCATCCTCCCTGATTTCTGTTCATGCATTCCTTGCCCAGTTCTAGTCAAAGGCACATGGCGAAGCGTTTTTACGAGTTCATACGACGTGGATCTCGGATGTTCAAAATTGTATGAGCTTGAGTATATAGTTCATCATGCCATAGAAGAGAATTTCTTAAGCAATGTACTTGAAAGATCGCCGCAGCAATGCACTTGAGCAATACATGGATGTAAACTGTAATAATCCGTGAAATCTGTTACTTACAAATAGATCCACGCCATGTTCAACACAAGGACGCCCAGTCACTTCATAATCTTTTTTTTTATGAAACAGTCACCTCATAATTGCATGAGCTTGAGCATTAGTTCATCTTGATCATGCCATAGAAGATAATTTTCAAAATAGAAAAGGCTATAAAAACCATACGAGCCCAGTCACTTCAAAAAAGTATATGCACAGCACGTTGCTTGAAAGATCACCTCAGTAATGTATGGAAGAAACATGCATGTAATCTGTAATAATTCGTGAATTCATTACAAATAGGTCCACGCCATGTTAAACACAATTGCATGTCAAGCAGAAGCGAAACCAAAAGGTTTGAGTATACAATTTGGTTCTCGGTAATTCAAAGGACTCCAAAGAAAGGATTGGTGATTGCAGAATTCAGCTCGGCTCCAGCCGTGTTCAGGATGGCCTTATCGACCTTGTCCCTTGCCAGAAACAAGAATTCATTGCCTTCAAGTTTCTCGAATCCGCAGAGCTCAAGGAACTCTATGCCCCCATGCAGATTTCCAACCCTCTCCTGCAAGGCGAGTTGAAATAAGAAACAGAATAAACATCTCATGTTCTTCAACAGGTTAACAAGCACTTAGCTAAATTCCAACGTTTAGTAGTTCTACCTGAAATGTAGCATTGGTGAGCCTGATCTTTCTGAATTTCTCCTCATCAGGATTTTTAGCAACATTTCCAATATAAGTAAGGAGTGTTTGAAATGCCCTCTTCACTTTGGCATCGTCATCCTGTCACAATATGCTTGCACGGTTACACAAATTTGAACGTCAACGACTGAATGTTGTGAAAAAACTTCTGGGGCTAGCTTCTTTTCCAGCAATGGAGACTAGCTGGCTGAGGATTAGGGTTAGGCTACCCCAGTTCACCGTGAGGATTCTTGTGTTTAAAAAACCGTGTCCATCCTCCCTGTCTAAATTAGCAACTTACTAGGTAATGTGCAGACATCTGTAGTTCTGTAACATTTCTCCTATGTGCCATGTCTGTTTGGAAGACTAATTTGGCCATCTAGCATAGGTTTGACCATCATGCCCACTTATACAAGGTTAGACAGCACATAACCTCCAAAATTTGCAGCTTTTCACTGATTAATTACTTCAATCTTAGAAAATTAGTATGCCTCGTTTTTTCATATACAATCATATTTACCCAATACCTAATGAACAAGGGTGCCAAGCCGCTCGACTAATTAATCAAAAGATGACAGCAGACGGATGGATTTCCCAGGCAGGTGTAAAAAACGAAATAAAAAGGGGCTCAAGGAAAAAAAACTACACATTTTACCTTGTTCTGTTGCTTAAGATTTCGTAGACAATCCCTCATCTGCTCTGCCTTTGTGGCTGGCCTGACAGGCAATGCACTCTGCATATTCATATGTCACAGTGAGAAGCGAATAAATTAAAACGAGAAGTCAATTAAGTAGCAAAGTTATGTTCTGTAAGAAGTTTACTACTCTTAACAAGTGCATCTCAGCCGCAAAATTAATGGTCAAGCACTATGAGCTCAAAATGGCACAAAATGCTGCTTAAACTATAGTCATCATGGTAAAGGAAATTCAAACTTGAAAAAAAAAATACCTTCTTCTCTTCGACAGGAGGGGGTGCACTTGGTTTGGAAGCTGCTGGGTCTTCTGGTGGCAATCCTAGTTTCCTTCTCCTTTCAGCCTGCGAAAGGAAAAACATTTTTATGCCCCAATTACTAGTATTTTCTACATCAGTTAGAAACTTGAAAGACAAAGCGAGAAAGATTCTTAAACATGAGGTGGAGAAACTAGAAACCTTGTCTTCTTCCAATTTCTGGCGGATTTTTTCTCTAGCTCTTTTCTCCTCTTCTTTCTCAAGTCTTCGCAACTCTATCATGCTGGCAATGGTGGAAAAGAAATTAGTCAGGAGTGAGCGCATGAAAATCAAACAGAACCACGTGCAATCACACACAGAGAGAAGGAAAAACCAACCGTTTCCTTTCATTCTGTTCCTCAATTCTTTTGGCTTCAAGAAGTTCTTTACCAATTCGTATTCTTTCCTGAAAAATGTAAAAAATGTGAGCAAAAGCAAATTGTCTTTCTGTTTAGTTTGTGTTCTCCATGATATAGCATGTTTAAACAATTCAATAAAAAAAGAACTGTCAAAAAGAAGCCTGATGGAGAAACATGTTACATGGTATAGATTAAAATGATGATGTGCTCTATTTGTCCTGATACCCAAGAAATGCACATCATATCACTAGGTGGCAGTTTCATGGTACTTTCAGCACATTTAAGGGGTAAAATAAGCACATTAAAGGGATATATAAAACTGCCTGTTAATTTTTTTTATGGTACTTTAATGCCATTCTAAATAATGTATAGCCACATTACATGTCAATCTCTACTGCTTTGTTTTTTCAGATTTTTTGTGCACTGATTTGTGTATACAAATATGTCCACGGTGTTCACGAAGATCACAGCTTCCTGACTGATTTATTTCCCATATTTAAAGATATGCTCAGGAATGACAATCAACTTAAGAACCAAGCAGCACCCAGCTAGTAAAGTAAAAAAGGGGAATTGAGACCATACCTTCTCCCTTTCTCTTTCCATTCTTCTCTCTTCTTCCTCTTTCTTCTTACGAGCGCGTTCCCTAGGAGGGGAAATTTTCAGTAAAGATGTCTTCCAAAGAACAACAATATTTCATAGATGCCAAATACTCTAAATATATGATGTTTTGAACTAATCAGCTTGTCCGAAACATCATATGTTCAAAAACAGAGGGAGTAAGTCTTAAGATTCAAGAATAAACAGTTTTAGAAAGTAAAAACCATGGTCATACTTTACAGTTTGTGCCCAACCATTCTAAATTTCCAAATCTACAATTAGGAGCAAACATTAAAAAAAAGATAATCTTCTAATAGCAGTGTTATAAACAAATGCTATGCTTTCAAGGAAATATGATGTTTTTCCCAGTACAGTGTCTGTGGCTAATACTTTCACATTCCATGTGTAACTAACATCAGGATCCTTTAAGCATTGCAAAAAGGCACAAGACCCTTGGCAACAGGGTCACAAAACAAAATCACCACTAATTTGCAGCAGAAGATGATCATACAGTAGTTACAATTAGTTTGCTCATCAACACAAATATATTGGTTATATTCTCAAAAGAAACTAAAATGGAATTATTCCTTACTGTTCAACAGCTATATATATCGAGAGAGAGATGGAGTATTAGCTGAACCATGCCTAGCACAGAAAATATCCAAATGCAAGTGAACTGATACAGAACTAGCAAGAAAACAGCAGTAAAAACAAAAAATACATCTACCAAATTTGAAGCAACCATTTAACCCAGCCCATGACACAAAAGAACAGTTCATCAAAGCACCTTAGCTCCTGTGCTTTAATCTTCATTTCCTCAGGAGTCAGGCTGGGTTTGTTATCCTCCGTTTTTGAATTAGCTGGTACCTAATGAGAGATAAAATGAAGATGAGTAACCTGTAGAAGTTATGCGCTTGAAAAAGAAATTTTCTTGCTGAAGTGTTAGTATAACATAGGAATAGAATATTGCAATGACCCCTAATAATAACTAACGAAAGCTCGATGGAACAAATGAAACCTAGTGTGCAAGTGATGGAACATTTGAAGGCCAATGCACTTCCTAATTGTGCATGTAGAAGCATGAATGGCCAAATTTTGGCAATGCGATTGAGCATCAACTCGTTCAAATCAACAGTATGTACTTCAAATTAGGTTTCCTTCAAATTGAATAGGTATATGTTTCCAAAATCCAGAAATGCAACAAGATTATATGTTAGCCATTTCTTGGATCGAAATAGCTGCTTGCGAGATTTCAAAAATATAGCATGGGAACTATAGTGAAAAAGGTTACAAAAACCAACTATGAAGCACATCCTAATGGAAATAGAATAGCAAGGCAATTAGTGATATATCAAGAACATTCTACTTTTCAAATAGGGGATCAAATTAGCACCATCAGAGTATCGAAAGGAACAAACTGCTAATTAACTGTGAAATAAGTTAAAAGATATCATCATACCAGAGGCATTTCGTCAATATCTGCATCTTCCTGGTGCTCAGAAAGCCAGTTGATAGCACCTTCGATGGTGCTATTACCTATAGTAAAAGTACATGGCTCAGCAAAGGATGGACATCATTGTATTGTTTTACAATTAGATGAGATGGTATCAATAAAAGCACCAAACAGTAAGCATATGTTGGTATATTTAGACACTGTAGTAATTATATACCACTATCATCTATTTAGCAAGTTAAGAATACAACTCAATTTTAACATGAGTTCTTAAAAGCGTAATAAACCTATCAGCATCTCATGCATATATAATTTTTTGTCTTTCACATTTCACTCCACAAGCATTGATTTGAAAGTACATCCAATTACACGCATAGTGGGTCAATTTGGGCTTGGCAAAGCAGTCAAAGGTGGAAACAGATGGAAATCAGTGTCCCATATAATTCAATTGCCAATTTATTCATCTCATAACGAAACCTTATGTCAGACATGTAAAGTCTTGACTTACTAGTCGGATGTCTAAAATATCTTAGTGCCATGAGAAATAATAGATTCAACAAATCATGTTTCTGTACTCTCTTTGTAGTCTAGCAGAACCTTATACAAATCTAAGTTGGACAAAGAATCTTTTGGATATTCTCAATGGACATGTTTATTTTGATCTAGTGTGAGCAGAAACATATCCTCACTGTCAGAGGTAGATTGACATGCCCACCTTCATGAAGCAACCTAACCAGATCCTTAGACAGTTGCTGCTTCATCTCAATCTTCTCTAAAAGAGTAATATATTGGTTATTACATGGAAGTTTGCTTGACAGCCTAAGTTCCAGCGCAAATTAAGTCTTAATGCAAAGTACTCGCATCTAAGGCTCTTATATATGATGGATTTTTTCTGTGCAATCCATTGAATCCCCGGCACTAAGAATTTCTGAATTCAGTGAAAGCAGTCAACACTCAACAGTCATAATAACATTCCAATGAAAGAAGCCAACAATATCGCTAAATATACCGGAGAAATGAAGTGCCCTAGTGGCACGCGCCGTGGCAAACCCCATGGCCTCCAGGTCGGCGAGCATCTCCTTGTTCACCTCCGGCACCACCATCTCTGCCACAATCAAACACCACCACAATTCAGCACTCAGAAGGTGAGACCAAAATAGATTAAACCCTTTCGCCCATCTCACAAATAGTAGACTGTTAAACAACCCAACCTTGAGGCTCCTCGCTTGCCGAGGCCGAGGCCGGGGCGTCGACGTCCTCCGAGGAGGAGGCCGGCTTCAGCGGCGCCTCGAGATCAATGGGCTTGGCCGCCTCGGCGGTCTTGTCCGCGAAATTCTTGTGGCCCGTGCGCTTGGTGTGAAGGTCCACCTCCTGCACACACACAAACACCGCGCGGAATCATCAACCACCGAACCCATACGCGATCGGAATCGGATCGAGAACCCCGCCGAGGTGCGCCGGACTGGATCGACGGGCCACCAAATCCGACGGGGGGAACCGGAGGTAACAATTGCGGGAGGGGCGGGGTGGATCTTACGGTCTGGGAGCGGCATGGCTTGCCGCAGTCGGAGCAGACGAGGTTGAGGACTGCCTCGGTGGACTCGACGAAGTTGGCGTGGTTGGTGGCCTCGGCGTGCGCCTGCGCCTCCTCCACGCTCCGCAGCTGCGCGCCGCAGTCGCCGCACCGCAGCGACAGCCCCGCCATTGCCGCCCGCCGCCGCCTCGATCGGCTCAAATTCGGCTCGTGCCCCCGGCAGCAGATTTGGGGCGAAACAGCGAAGGAAGTGTGCTCTCGTCGCTTCTTGCGAGGCTTTTCTAGGAGTTAATGACGAGTCGGGCGAGAAGTCGGGGAGACGAGACGATGACGAGGCACGGAGGCAGGCCAGCCAGGGGGCTCAGATTTGTTTCCGCAGATTCCAAACGTGGTGCGCTGGGTTAGTTTGGTTCTGGACTTCTGGTACACTTTCCACAGTCGGTTTGTGGCACCACTGCGACTCGGGCTCGCTCCCAAAAATCGTACTCCGGTCGGTACACTTTCAACATGTCACGTTGCTATGGCGTCCGTGCCGGCGCCGGGCAAGGCGGGGATGGCAGACGGCGCGTCGGCGCCAGTCGAGGACCGGTGAGCGCTGGAGATGATGGCATTTTGGGGTGTAATTTTTGCGAATTTGATGGGCAACTGCACATGGGTATCCGCGGGAATGGAGAGAAGCCGGATGAAGTCAGTTTTTTCGGCCCCGCTCGACGCTCGCCCAGTTCATTTTGCAGAGGGGATTCAATGGATGAAGCCGTTTTCAATTCTAGGTAGCTTCGTCGGAAGCCGTTGTAGAAGGTGCTGAAGAAGTCGTGCGACCCGAAAAAAGAAGTCACGTTGCCAGCCAGGGAGGCGGCAAACACCGCAGGTGTGTGCCAGAGTGGGCATTTGCTACGGCTTACGTGTGTTCATGTTAGTGGTGATGCCAGGTGTGCGATCCGGAGACTAAGGTTCTGTTTGGATGTGCTAATGCTAAAGTTTAGTAAGTGCTAAAGTTTAGCTAAATGAGTAGAGGTGCTAAAGTTTAGCACCTCTGTTTGGATCCAGTGCTAATAGAAAGGTAGTACATGAAGAAAAGTTCTTTCTGCCCTTGCTTTTGCCTCACGGGTCCCCTCCCGTGCGCCCTGGTCCCTTCCCTAGCCACCCGCATGCTCTCTTTGCTTGCTACACTGCTCTGTACTGCTTGCTACGGCTCTACCTGCCAAGCTGCTATACAATTTCAGAATGCCAACGTTCAACATAAATTACAATAGTGCAGATTAGTACAGTCAAGTGCACAAATAAAAATTACAATAGTAATGTCCATACAAACTTGCACAAATAGCGATTACTCTCGCCTAGCAAACAAACCGTTAGCGATAGCATCACGAAATGCATTCATATCTTGATCTTCATCTCCTAGAGGGGTGTTTGAACCACTTTGATGAGATCAAGACGCACCATAGAATGGAATAAAGTGTTCATCACGTCGCACATTTCAAAATCCACATGTGCCATTGCACTCTCTCTCTAATAAAGTTGTGAAGTGCCATACAGGCAAGTATGACAAATGGAAGTGATAAACAAGGCAACAAACCTTGGTGTGATTTTCCCAGAATTAATCATCAGCTACGGACAAGTGAAAGGGAATTTGGCTCCCTAAATGGGTTTTGATGTTGATGACATACATAATTAAGGAACTAATGAATTTATCGAGAAATTGATAGGTTTAAATTCTAAAAAATAAAAAAGTACAAGAAAGAACCCTAATTTATTTGAAGGACGGTGTTGAAGCATAAAGAAAGATCTTTTTATATTTTTTATTTTTGAATTTGAATATAGGAACACCGTACTATAAAGGCGGATTCGGATGGACAACTTGAAGATGTAAAAGTGCTTATTTGTGATGCTAACCACCTATGAGAGACACCACTCACACACTTGCACATTTAGTTTCTCACAGTTTCTGTGAGGGTCGGAAGTTTCGACACCTATCAAAAGTTTTCAGAAACTTCCGACAGGGGGTGCTCAACGGATTTAATTGAATAGTATCGGAAGTTCCGGTATTATCTCAGAAGTTCCAATAATAGGTGCCGGAAGTTCCCAGTAACTTCTGGTAGAGGATGCTTAGCTGTCTTATTTGAACTATGTCTGAAGTTTCGACCTTGTATCGGAAGTTCCAACAATCACTTAACAGAACAAAACGGCTAGTTTTTAGGGCTCGGGTATTTATACCCCCTCAGCCCTCCCTCATTTGTTGCTAACCAAACTCGAGACAAACACCTCCAAGAGTATTCAATACTCCTCCCCACTCCCTCCTTGAGCTAAATCTTTGAGAGTTTTGAGCAAGGGCTTGGGTGAGAGAAGGATTTGAGGTGTGTGACTCTAAATTTGAGTGTGAGGTCAACCAAGTTCATCTCAAGAGTATTTGAAGCATTTTTGATCTTGGATTCGTGTTTGTTACTCTTGAAGCTTGCTTCTAGACGGTTCGGCGTCGCCCGTTTGAGCGCCTCTCGTTGTGGTATGCCCGGAAAATTTGTATTGCCCATCCTCTTGGAGGATTCATAGTAAGTGACTCAATCCTCCTTTGTGGTTGATTGAGAGAGGTAAAGGGTTAGTGAGGACCTGGATCTTTGTGAGCTCCTCAACGGAGACGTAGCTTTCTCTGTGGGAGTGAACTTTGGTAAACAAATCCTTTATCTCGTGTGCTTATTGTGTTCTTCAAGTTCTTCTTGACCTAGAGCTTGATTTGTGCTGATCTACTTTCTTGTGAAGTTCCTCTCATAAGGATCACCTGCAGTAGTCTCTATACATCATTGCTGAACTTTTTGATTCAAATAGATTCTGCTGAACTTGTTTTATTTTGAATTTTTGTAATTTTATCTCTATCGGAAGTTCTGCCCCCTATACCGGAAGTTTCGACACATTTAACTCCGCTGCGAAAAATTTTCAGGTTTTAAAGATTGAGCTGATTCACCCCCCCCAGGGGAAGGGGAGGGGAGAGGGGGAGGGGTCGGGAGAGGAAGGGAGGGGGGGAGGGGAAGGAGGAGAGGGAGAGAAGAAGGGGCGACCGTGCGCGAGGGGAAGGCGCCGGGTGCAAGGATAAGGAGAAGAAGAGAGAGAAGGAAAATTAAAGGAGAGAAAGGGAAGTTAATGTAGAGAGAGGGGGGCGCGCGTGGGAGGACGTTTTGTCCTGGTTGGAGCTACCAACCGGGACTAAAGGTCCTGTTTTGTCCTGATTGTTAATTCCAACCAAGAATAAATCTTTTGTCCTGGTTGGAATTACCAATCGGGACAAAAGGGGGGACGTCGCTATCAGATCTTTTCAATCGGGACTAAAGCGCATCCCGTCGATGTCCTTTTGGTGCTTCATTTTTAACCCGGGACTAAAGCCACTTTAGTCACGGGTTAAATATTAACCGGGATAAAAGGGGTGGAAAGAAGGTCAGTTCTCCAGTAGTGGTCCATGATCTAATAAAGAGTGACTGTGGAGGTCCACAGAGGTCCACGGAGGCACCTTTTGCCTACATGGCGATGCCAGCATGGCAAATGGTTGTAAAAAAAAGACCCATCCATCTTTCATTTCTCACTATCTCGTCCCCATCCTTGCACTTGCACCCGTCCAGGATCTCCACTGCCGGCACGTCGCGGGCGCCGCTTGCCATCGTCATGTGCACATCCTCCCATGTCAGGAACACCGCCGTGTTCGCGCCCGCGGTTGTCGATGACGTCGACGCCGACACCGGCACCAGCTCGCTCCCCGTCCCGGGAGTAGGGGCGTGGCGTGACGTGCGCTGCACGATTTATATGCGCCATCCGCAGCCTGCTGCTTGCTGCTTTGCTCCTCTTGCTTCCATGCAGATTTTGAGTTGGTTGTTGTCTCAAGCGGAAGCCAGAGCACGTGAGGGTGAGGCTTGAGCCTAAGCCTGAGCTAAGCGAAAGGTGGGGGTGGGATGAGGATCCCAGTGCGACGTGTGCGGCGGCACGGCAGCCACGGTGGTGTGCTGTGCGGACGAGGCGGTGTTGTGCGAGCTAAGCGCTGCGACATCGAGATCCACGCTGCCAACAGGCTGGCATGCAAGCACCAATGGCTCCCACTCGGCGGCGGCGGCAGCGCCGCGGGGGACCTCCCGCGCTGCGACATCTGCTAGGAGAAGCCGCTCTTCATCTTCTGTGAGGATAGGACGCTCTTCTGCTGCGACTGCGACGAGCCCATCCACATCCCAGGCACGCTCTCAGGAAACCACCAGCGCTACCTCGCCATCGGCATCTGCGTCGGCTTTACCTCCGTCTGTGACGCTGGCGACGGAGCTGACGGCCTCCCGCCGCCCAAGGGCAGTTCCAAGCCCATGGCCGCCAAGACACCATCGGTCAAGGCTGCGAAGATGCCAGTGCTGGCGTTGCGGACGACTGCGGGCAAGGACGCAATGGTGTTCCTGACCTGGGAGGACATACGTGTGATGGTGGCGGGCAACACCTAGGGTGTGGCAGCGATGGAGATCCTGGTGCAAGGACGAGGACGAGAGAGGGATAAATGTAAGATGGAGGGATCTTTTTTACAACTTATTGCCCTGCTGTCATTGCGGAAGTACCCCTCCACGGTCACTCTTTATTAGACCGTGGATCTAGTTGACCGCTTTAAAATTTCATGAAACTAGATGAGATCTCAGGAATAGTTAAGGACGTACGATGAAATTCACTCAATAGATAATGTCTTTCCTAATTCTTCTCTCTCCACCAATCTCTCCTCTATCTCCTCTCCGGACGATTGAAATGTCCTCGGGGGACCTTCGGAGGTGATTTTACGCCAGGGAGCAAAATCTCGTTTTAATTATTATAAGTTAAAATTCGTTATGGGCCACCGAAATTGTACTATTAAAAAGATCTTGCTCATACTATAGTCACGATGGTTCTCCTCTCCATGGATTCCTAATGGTCGAAAACGCTCATAGCTCGTTAGATCGATCAGCTCGTAGCTCGTTAGCTCGCTCGGCTCGTAGCTGCAGTCGTCGGCTCGTGGATTCCTCGTGGGTATGTTTATGCAATCGTCGGCTCACGAGTCGAACCGACCCAGCTCGGGCTTTTAACGAACTGAGCCAAGTTCAGGTTTTAGCTCGTTAAGATAACAAGCCGAGCCGAGCCAGCTCGTTATCGTAACGAGCTGGAGCGAGCCAAGCCGAGCCGAGCTGGCTCATTATCCAGCCCTAGCCATCTCCTATCTTTTTCCCTTGGTCCATCCACTACCTTGGCTCATCCTCTTATCTTTGCTATATTTAATCCGACTTATTCATATATAAAGTATTTAATTTATTGGTCTTAACGAACTCGAAAGATAATTCGAATCAGAAATGTAGAATAAAAATTTGAACGTGTAAAGTCAACTATATTATTCAGATCAATGACCCTAATTATACGTATAGTTATTCTGATGGTTTTTTTACAACTTTTTACAGAGTCCATTTATTATTATTTTTCAGGGAATCCATGAAGACGTTTAAAATTTGGTTGAAGCCAAATCATCCCATACAGAGAGCCCATGAGCCCACTAAGCCCAAGCCTAATAACCCACTGGGGCACCGTGCACTGCCAGCCCAAGCGGTGCGCTCCATCTCCCAACCCAACAACGCTCCCTTGAGCAAAGTCGTCGACTCCAACGGCCGGCGTCTCCACTTCATCGGCGCCGCCGCACCGGCGCGCCTAATCCGCGACCCCTTCCCTCAGCAATCTTCGAGAGATTTCAAGATTTGGGTCTCAAGAAAGCCTCGTTTCTCGTCCCGCGGGCGCAGCTCGACGAACTCCGGGGAAGAAAGAGCACATGGAAGTACCGGTCGCCGCTCCGGAGAGGGGCGGCGATCTCATCGGCGCCCTTCCGGACGGCGTCCTCGAAGACATCATCGGCTTCCTGCCGGCCCAGGATGCTGTCCGTACCTGCGTGCTGGCCCGGCGCTGGCGCCACCTCTGGAAGTCCGCCAAGGCCCTCCACGTCGTCGGCGGAGACGGCAAGTTCCGCGAGTCCGTGAAGGAGCTCCGGGAGTTTGTAGACTATCTGCTTCTCTCCCGTGGAGGCGCGCCTCTAGACACGTTCGAGCTCAGGTTCGGCAACTTCGGTGACTTCAATTTCTTGGGGTTCAGTGATGAAGATTTGCCCAGCTTGAAGATCTGGTTTTGGTATGTTGTGACGCGCAAAGCTCGGGTGCTCAGGCTCCGTTTGCACAATGACTTTGAGGGGTTCCACGCCTTGCCTGAGCTAGGTGGCTTGCCTATGGCCTCCAAGCATCTGACGAGGCTAGAGCTTCATGGTGTTGCGGTTTACAGAAGTTTCCCTGATTTCTCAAGCTGCCCGGCTTTGCAACATCTGGAGTTCAACAAATGTGAATTCTCGTTGGTCAAGAAGATTTCTTCTGATTCCCTTAAATATCTGAGCATCACTGAGTCCATTTGTGGGTTTTATGATTCTTTCCGCACACACATTTGTGCTCCCAATCTGGTTTCACTGCGTTTAGATAAAGTTTATGGGTGTACTCCGGTTCTTGAGAGCATGCCATCATTAGTGGAGGCATTTGTCAGAATACCTGAGAACTGTTTGGACCAGTGCGGACAATGGCATGCGAACTATTGGGATTGTGATTGCAAGTCTTGCGACCATCATGATAACAGTGTTGATGGCCATGACTGTTGTGTGCTGCTAAAAGGTTTATCAGAAGCTAAGAAGTTGGCGTTGTTTTCTTGCCCTGTAATGGTATTACCTGCACTCTTGTCTTCTACCTTTGTTATAGTCATCTCATTATATAATCTGCATTATCTATATTGTTGTAGGTTATTGAGAGATGTTACATAGTGCCTATCTTTTTTTGCTTGCGTTGTCAACATCTAGTATTCTAAACACTTTCACTTGTCGTGCTCACACCTCACAGTGAGGATTATTTTATAGTTTCTGCTTGCCCTTTGTCCAGTATATTTTCAAAAGGGACTTGAGATGCTGCCCTATGTTTAGCAAGTTGAAGAGTTTGTTACTCAACAAATACTGGTCTGAGCCTGATGATTTACGTGCACTTGCATGTATTCTTGAACATTCACCAGTTCTGGAGAAGCTCACTCTTCAACTATTTCTTGAGGTATACATTTTATAAAATACGCAACTGCTGAATTTTAGAATCATTGTACACTGTTGTTGATATTATTATATTGGTTCCTTTTACTGTAGGTACCTACAAATGTAGAGGAAATGAAAGGAAGCCCTGATCCAGCTGAGGTATCAGCTGCTATATCAGAATGCCTTCAGATAGTGAAAGTCAAATGTGAAGTGTTTGATGAGAAAGTTCTTAATGTTTTGAAGTTCCTTCGTAAACTTGGCATTCGTAAGTCACTGCTCATGCCTTCTATGTTTCTGCTGTTTGCTTTCACATATGGGAAAGGAAGCAAGTAGTGAAGAAACTTCTAAGTTCATTTGGAAAACATTAAATGTTGGACCACTTGGAGAGAAATGTGACTCTTTACTACCTTTTGGTGGACAAAATAAGAAAACAAAAATCTGTTGAAGTGTTTAAAATGATTTGTAACACACAAGTCTTGACTTGCCAAGTAGTTCTGAAGAGTGTTCATATGTCAGATTAAGGTAGTTCTAACAGTCATACAGAGGTGGCGTTTGGATAGTACTTGGGTTAGGGATAGGGAAATGAGTTAGGAAATAATTGGTTGTGTTTGGATTAGGGAAATAAAGTTTTATCCCATTCCCTTGTTCGGATATGTGTGGGTTTGGATTCAGGTTATTGTGTGGATCCCACGTATATTTATAGATAAACAAACAGCATCTTATCCAACACATGCACCTTGGAGCAGCGAGCGGCAAGTGTAGCAGCTCCGGCGGCCTCGCGCGTGCTCGACGAGGTCAGCTCCGATGGCTACTGTCCTTCGAATCCAACTGCAAATCTGACCGCTGGCACTCCATGTTGCTAGATTGATCTCTCTTTTATCTCTCTGACGCCGATCTCCACCCAATCAAGCTCAGATCAAAGCCCCGCGACGTGGCCGCATCTGAATCGAGCGGCAGCTCTGGCTGGTGGCCAGCACATGCGAGGCGACCAACAGCTGCGCTTGCAAGTCGATGGCAGCTCCAGCAGCCTGCGCGGCGAGACGAGCGGAGGCTCCTGCTGTTCAGAGGTGATGAGGTACCAGTACTGCAGCAGCACCAAGGCAATCTCAGGAGAAGATCACGCCCCTTCTGCTTTGAGCCCACCCCAAACTGCATCAATTCGATATGGAGGCCACCAACTGCGAGATCCACAGCACGCTGCAGCACTAACTCCAACCTCATGGCCTCCTCGCTCTATGGCGAGCTCTCAGCAACTTTTGCTCATCGAGAGGTAGAGCCAGAGCTTGAAGATGAACAGGGTATTTCCCTGCCGAAACCCACCCCTCCCATTGGGATTGGATTGGTGGGAAAAGAGCATATCTTATCCCTATCCCAAACCCACCTCATTTCCCATTCCCTAAATTCAAGCAAGGGATAAGACATCCTGATCCCTTTATTTCCCATTCCCACTCCTCTTTTCCCACTATCCAAACGCCACCAGAGTGTGTGTGCCACGGGCCAAGAGTGAAAGCATCTAGGCCCCAAATTTGGGTTTTCGTAATTAATGACAACGTTTGTGGACTAACAATTTCATTGGAGATACGAGTATTGGTTAGTCCCGGAGATGGATTGAGCTTCAATGGATGCTATAGTGATAGCTTTGATGAATTTACATTGGAGAGCTCAAGGCTCAGGTATATGGTAGGGCTTTTTTATTTTACTGGTCAAGAGGTGCTTAGTGGATGATAATTGACTGGGTTAGTAGGTAGATATCCGTACTATCAAGAGGGGTCAATTTCATTTGCTTGACGGTTCTATAGTGCCACTTTGCTCAAACAATTGCATTGCTTGCATATGAGTTTATCCGTTTGGAAAGTGGATAAAATGACGGTAAAATGGGTTTTGGAAAATGGCTAACGCGCAGTGTATGGCGGACGGTCTTCCTCGTTGAGGTGGACCGTTCTTTGACTTAGCCGTTTTTTAGTATGTTCTGCTGTGCTGAAAAGTTGAAGGACGGACAGTCCAGCCCTAAGAGGCGTATGGTCCGCCACTAGTTTTTTATTCTTGTGACCCTAGGTTGCAAACCCTCAGTTTTAGAAAAAGTAGAAATATGATTTCTCTTGTGTTACTAATTAAATCTATTTAGTTTTGTGATTTTAGTTGAAACCGCCTGTTCACCCCCTCTACTTGGTAGGGTTCCTAGATCCTACAAAGAGCCAGCTAGGTTGCTGATTAGTTCCGAAACATAGCATAAATGGGCCGTTAATAATTTGAAGTGGTAACGCAATAGGTTAGTTTTTTTTTAGAAGAATAGGACTAATGGTAAATGTTACTTTCATAAGTTGATTTTATATGGGCAATCAAATACCCTTGTATATACATAGTTACATATGCAGCAGTGTACTACCATTGCTCTGTTTCTTCTTGAATCTTCTATTTCTCCCGTGGGAACTAGTGAACGCTGTCTCCATGAATTCTTCTTAGTTGTTGCTCTTGTTATTCCAAGTTTCCATTGCTATCACTTTATAACAATTTAGTGTAACCAACTTAGAAAGTTGTGGTGCAGTGTGTTCAGTCGTTTGATTTAGTCTTCTTTCCACTTACTGAACATTATTTAACTTATTTTGTCTACCTGGCCTTCCACTCACATATCACTGGCTAAAATTCTGTAACAGGGCTATATGATTATCATAACAAGACAGTTAGGTTGATGTTCTTGTCACGGGTCTTTGTAGTGGAAATTGGTCATATGCCACTGCTGGTAAACTCATGTTATATTACTGCAAAACATTTGGAGATATATGACATTTTTAAAAGCGTGCAATCAAACTTAATAATTTTGAACAGTCATGTACTTGTGCAAATGATATCATAGTGCATGCTATGAAATCTATTTGCAAAATACAAGTCTTACAATTTTGTGCTTACATATTCAGTTAGAAGGTGACAATGAAAGACAGCAGATGTCCTAAACATCATATCTCCTAATTGGGGAGTGATTATAAACAGGATTTCTTCTGTAGCTCCACTTTGGTAGGACGTCCACCAGCTCTAGAATAAATAAGTAGATACTCTGCTGTTTGATCAATTGAAATTCAAATGGCTGAAGCCTATTCCTATATCTCAAGTTCCCTTGCGAAGTTTTTCTCATTTCTCAGATGGCACTCCTTAGCAACGTATTGTGGTTTTCAAATTTGTGCAGGTTTTGAGCAGCATGGGGTTTTGTCTAGTATATTAGGCAAATATACAATGCAAAGCTCCATCTTGGGAAAGATCGTTGCTGCCAACCAAGGATGATATCTTTTTTCTCTGTTATTCTTCTCAGTTTTAATTGTAGCTGCAGGAACAACTTAGGGGTCAATAATTAGTCATTTCGAACATTTAACTGGACCTGGTTTACCTCGCTATGGTTTTTGTACCTTCTTCCTAGCTCCTTGCTATGTCCTGTGCAATTTGTGAACAACCCAGTATTATATATTTTCTCCTAGCTGAGCCCAGTTCCAGTGATTCTGGGATTGGATCTGCTGTCATGCTGGGTGAGTGCTATTACAATCACATGATTAAAAGGCTTAGCAGCTCATGATTTTACAAATGTTGGCCCGACAATTTTTTTAGTCATGTTGAGGCAACCCTGACGTTGTGAGTAATTCCTATGAGCAAATTTACACCTCATTTGATCCGGCATCCTCGAATTATGCGTCCTAAGTTTATCTCCTCACAAATTGCAACAGACCTGCACATTTCCTCCTCTAGAGTAACAAAAATCTGGTATCTCAAAGATGCTTACAGAAAACTACAATTAACAGCATACCATTGTGTCAGAACATCTATTAATTTCTCTCTGTATAACAATACATGTAATAACATCTATTAATTTCACTAACACTCGTCAACAACACATATTTTTTTATCTGCAAGACCTATTCTCAGCCAGATATATAATCATCGCAGCATAATATTAAGATTCAGCAACATAACTAGACAAGATTATTTTTCTCATTTCCATTACAATAAAAATACATAATTTAAGGTTTTATTTTTAATTTGATGACTGGGAACATATAAAGTGATAAAACCAAAAACGTAGCTTTGCATTGCCAAATGATAAATAAGGTACTGCCATCTACATCATTCCACAATGAACCAAGATTATTCCTTAAATGCTAAATAGCTAGGGTGAAACTTAGTCCTAGAATGCCAAATATAACTAAACCATAACTAATCTTCATGGAGGTCTTTTCTTCTTGATCAGTTGATAAGCAATATACGTAACAAAAAAAAATTAGCCAAACTTATTTTTCTATAATCTCGGTCAATGTTTGAGTAATTTGACTTATCATAAGATTAAAACGACCTATTAAAATGGACAGAGTACCTTCTAAAGACATTGAACAAATATTATATGTTGGCCATATAATATTTGTTCTACTTGAGTTTTTTTTTTGAGTTCAATAATCCTCCTCTAATAGGGAACATGTACAGACCTCCTCTAATCTAAAGAGATGGTAACATACAGGATCAGATAATAAAAAATTCTCGATCGATACTACTCCCGTCTAAATCAGCTGCGTGCGACGGGCAGCGGCCACGGCTTGGAGCTCCTGCCTGTACTTGTTGGTGACGCTCGTCTCGCGGAAGCACATGGCGAGCAAGCGTGCGTCCTCAGCGTCGAGAGCGTTCGTAAAGGCCGAGTTGGAGCGGGCCGGGTCGCATTTGTATTTCTTGGGCATCTCCAGGATGGTGTAGGCGCCGCTCTCTTCTTCCGTCACGAACTCCGGCTCGTCGAGCTCCAGCTCCCCCTCTTCTTCTTCTCCTCTCTGCTGCTGGTGCCGTCGCCGCCGCCGGCGTTGCCGCAAGTCAGGAGGTGCGAGCGCGCGCGGCTCGGGTTCGCCATGTGGTACCCGCACCTGTGCTTCTTGGGCATCTCCAAGACGTGGTAGGCCCCGCCCTCCCTCGCCATGAACGCCGGCCTGCCCAGCTCCAGCGGCCTCTTCTTGCACCCGTCGACCTCCGCCGCCGGTGTCGAGCCCTCCATCGAGATGACCAAATCATTTTGATGAGCAAATGGATCAGATAACCGGGCCTGTTTGGCTCCACGGTGCTAAAATTTAGCATCCGTCACATCAAATGTTTGGATACGAATCAGGAGTATTAAACATAAACTAATTACAAAACTAATTGCACATATGGAGTCTAATTCGCGAGACGAATCTATTAAGTCTAATTAGTCCATGATTTGACAATGTGGTACTACAGTAACCATTTGCTAATGATGGATTAATTAGGCTTAATAGATTTGTCTTACGAATTAGACTCCATCAGTGCAATTAGTTTTGTAATTAGCTCATGTTTAATCCTCCTAATTAGTATCCAAACAACCGATGTGACCCTACTAAAGTTTAGCACCTCGTATCCAAACACCCCTTAATCATTTTGATTTCAATGAGACAAACAAGACTTCCTGTCCGAAAAATTAGATGCTCTTGATTTGGGGTTTGCTGGCGGCCATTTTGCGCAAGAGCAGGGTCTTGTTTAGTTCACCCCCAAATCCCAACTTTGACACTATGCAAAAATAAAATTTCCCATCATATCAAACTTGCGGTACATGCATGGAGTATTAAATGTAGACGAAATTAAAAACTAATTGCACAGTTTTGTTGTACTTTACGAGACGAATCTTTTGAGTCTAATTAGTCAATATTTGGACAATAATTCACAAATACAAACGAAACGCTACAGTATTGCTACACGAATTTTGGCACCCCAAAGTTGGGCAATTAAACAAGACCTAGTTTGACAAACCAAAGCGCCGTTGGAGGGAGTACAAATGAATGAACGCCAGATGGCCCAACCACAGCCTAATGTTTGCTTCATTAATTAACGCCTCTTGGAATTTGGATGATTTGAGTGCTTCTGTTTTAGATACTCTGTAGAACAACAGCCCCCCTTGTAGGCCACCACCAACTTCTGGTTCTCTTGTACCTTATGATAGACGGATAGAGGGCCGTTTTGCTCTAGCTGTCGAAAATGAAGTTTTTCGCCAACAAGTTTGCAAAATGGAGAATAGGACACAGCCGATCAGTTTAAAAGATGCGAGGTGTGAGTAGACAAAAGGAAGAAATACAGTAGGCCAGTTGCAGATGGTTTCTTATACCAAGACAAACACCACCGGGGCAATTCCCTAGCATCAAATTCAACCAAGTGGTCAATAAACAGATACAACACAACTCCAGACACAGTTGACGACAACATCAGAGCTTTGATGAAGGCATACCCCATGGCCTCACATGTTACATTTACATCATGTCAGCGTTATTAGTTTTTCTTTGGCATTGCAGCAAGCTTTGTATACATTTTTGCCATTGATTGAAAACCTCTGATGTCGCCAGATCGTAGGAGATTACCTATGGTTACATGGAAACATTTAAGCGTAAGAAGCCAGCACCACAGGTTTAGAAGATGCTGTGACTGCGAATGGTCAGTTGAGGTATTCAAGTAATCAGTCAATTTGAAATGTGATATTTAGCCTGTTGTCCTTACAATACATGGCTAGTCAAAATGGGCCTGGCCTGCAACATCAAGGCTATCTATATTCCATAAGCATTCATTTAGTTACCATAATACATCTGCTAAAAACTTTCGTTTAGGTACCACTACAAGATGGTAACGACTATATCTAATTCAAGAATACAGCTATCAGTTTCAGCTAAGCCAGGATCATTTGTTTTCATTGCCATGAATTTTGGATTTTTGTCCTTTTAACAGATCTCAAATGCACATGCTTTTGTGCTTGTGCATCTGTAATTCCTAGCTAACCTCAAATTTAAACTTTAGAGTGAAAGGGGTTCCATGACCTCAGCAAACTGTCAACTTTAGAAAAAGTTCATAATAGTGTAGCAGTTGAATAGGCAAATCATATGTTTAACTACTATGTCAAAAAGGCATCATACATTTAACAACATTGAAGAAAGGAAACTAACTCTAGTAACAATGTTGAGTAAAGGTATCAACTCCAGCCACGTGAAATTATTTTATATGTGAATGCAAGACTTGAATAGTCAGAGATAAAACCAAGGTTACCTGAGTCACAGTTAAGTGGGCTGTCTGGCTCCGGATGAGCCATCAGTGCAATTATGGCTCTACAAACTGATTGGAGGGTCCATGCAGGGCTCCATGCATTCTTCAAGATATCCAAGCAAATTTCACCAGTCTAGGCAAACAAATCATTACCAATAAAAAAACCCAAAAAATATTATTAAAATGATCATCATTTGCATCCAAACAATATTTTACTGATCACAAAATGAGAACAGCACAGAGCAAATTAGGAATGGTGAAAAGAAATGCTCTTCACAAATAAATATATTTTTTGCCAGTAAAAGAAATAACCTTGAAGTGAACATTTGGATGGAAAATTCTAGTCAAGAACCGAACTTGAGGAGGTAGCAGAGGGTATTGCTCTGGGATAGCAAAGGCAAGCTGGAAGACACCACCTTCATAAGGAGTCTCCGAGGGTCCCTGATAACATAAGAACTAGAGTTGTTAGAAAATAATTCAAAATGTTTTTTCATTGGGTTGTTTCAATGTCACCAAAAACACACCTTGATGAGAGCAGTCCACTTGAATATGTTTGAATCATCACATATCAACTGAATATCAGGATCAGCTGATTTCTCTCGCTGCACCTCCTTGTACTCCTTGAAAAGCCTAGCTCTTGATGCCTATTAAAAGATTAGTCATAGTCAAAGCTGCATGTTAGAGATGTGTGCCCGTTCAGTATTTCTAAACATAAGAAGTTAAGAACTCTATTCAATAAAAATAAATAAATGCAGACCTTATTCACCCCAACTAATAACAAGTGCCTTTCAGATCAGTAAATGGGAGTGCTCAGTTTCAAAATAAGAATGTAACGGTGCAAAGTAATAATTAGTATTTAGGAAATAGATGCTAAAGATTGTGCCCGTTTAGCGTTTGATAAAAATAAAAAAAATGCAGAACAAGATATGGTGAAACAGTGCAATTAAATGTGCACATGCTACTATGTTACCTTCCAGATCATTAAATTTGAGCGCTCAGTTTCAAAATAAACAGCACGAAGTGATAATAAGTGTGCAAGAAATAGATGGATTCTGACATGAAACATACACAAACATGTTCATCTCTGAACTATATATGACAAATTATTCATTCTTCTAAATATAAGTTTGAGCTTTCAAAGCTGCAGATCAATTTGAACCAGAACATAATACTAGATGGAGAGCAAACAAGAGTACCGGCCATGCATTTATTTGTGTTACAGTTAGGTATTATATTTCTACAGTCCAACACAAGAAAAACTGTTATCTATCAATACATGCTTTCGAGCTGATAAGTAAATCTTCCACTCATGATATACGATATTGCTATAAGAATGATACAGGAAAAAAAAGAGTTGGTAAAAGACAAATTGCAACAGACCTGCATATTTCCTCTTCTAGAATAACAACAAATTTGGTATCCCAAAGATGTTTGCTGAAAACTGCAATTAACAGCATATCACTGTGTCAGAACTGGATACAAAGTCTTGAAATTACTCACTGGTTGGTAAACAAAAAAAACATAAATTGATATATTGTAGGGCCAAAATGAAGAAGAAAAAAACTTGACACGATGTGAATAGTGAAATTCAGTTGCTTATTTTTTATCTATCAACTCTGAGGGGAAGGTACAAAACCTTTTTGCCCTTCCTGGCAGCGGATGATGCCAAAAGATATAAAATTATTAATGCAAAAAAATATTTGAAATGCAATTTTCATGTCTTTCTATTCAATCAATGGCTTTGTAACTTATGCAGTTCAGAAAACCATAGCTAACAAACCACTGATGTTTGCAATAAAATCCTAATGATTTACCCCTAAATGTATGACATCTAATGTTTTCAACTCTCAGCAACCAATAATCCTGTTTATGTTTGTATAATGGAACCATAGCTTGCAGTAATGAGACAAACATTAATGCTCTGGTGGGTCAGAAGAGACGACCACTCTGCATCATCACCTAATATGAACTGGTTATGAACATGATTTGAGAAATTAATGTATGCATAACACATTAACACCACAATGGATCAAGCATCCATGTGGATTAGACAAATTTGCACCAGGTAACTTCATTCCCATCATCTTGTTTAAGCACATTACACTACTACAGAACAAGAAAAGGACCAGCTTACAACAAAGATTACTAAGCATGAACAACAACAAAAGCAATAATGCCTTTCAGTCCCAAGCAAGTTGGGGACTTGGGGTAGGCTAGATTTGAAACCCAATAGGAGCCACTAACCAAGGTTTAGGGACATGAATAGCTGCTTTCCATGCGCTCCTATTCAAGGACACATCTTTGGGTATAGTCCATCCTTCTAGATTAGTATTAGTAAGAATTAAGTTCCATTAAAATGAACAAGGAAATAGACTAATTTGAAACGATCGAGTTTCATTTTAGTAAGTGGGCGCTGGGAAAGATTTCCTTTGCTCTGGATGCATTTGCAGTGCTTACAGATTGAAACAAACATCCTCCAAAGTTTATGTTTCATATACCTGTACATATTTACCACGTGTTCCTAGTCTCCTACTTTACCTATACATATTTACCAATCAACCAATCCTTTTTTCCCTTGCCAGTGCTATTGAGACATCATGTGTGATTTGATGCGTTTAGAAATTCGTAGCCCTGCAAGCAGGCAAAATATTGAATGCGATCGACCAGATTCATCGCGAGGTTCCATACCCGCCGCAGAGCAGTTTCACACTAACTCTACATGCGAATCGCAGGCCGGCGAACGCCACCGCGGATCCCTAACCCCGACCAAGAACCCTCGCGAAGGTGAGGGCCCAAATTCCTCGGTAACACGCGGCGGCAGGAGAGGAAGAAACGAACCTGATGGACCGCAGAGCACCTGCGGGGACGACCCCGCCGCCTGGATCTGGCAGGGGGGAGGACGGACGGCGGGTCACGCAGTGAGGCGGGGCGGGGCGGGGCGGCGCGGGTGCAGGACGCCGCTCCGGATTCGGCGCGTGAGGCGAGCGGGCGGGCAGATCGAGGCGGTGACGTGAAGGTGGAGCCGGAGGCGAGGAGGATTCCTGCCGTCGCTGTCGATAGAAGGCCAGGCCCAACGCTCGTTTCTCAGATGGCGCTCGTTACTGTGCTTTTCATGTTTGTGCAGGTTTTGAGCAACATGTGGTTTTGGCTCGATATACTTGATGCCTTTTGTCAACCAAAGGAGAGCGAATTTACACGTCATTTGATCCATCCTCCTCGAGAAAACACACTACGTTTATCTTCTTGCATTTTTTGTCCTGTAAATCTCCGGTTGTCGTCCTCCCTGCATGGCGTTTGTCCCTGCTGACCAACACTCTCTCTGCAAAAAGTAGTATCCTTTAGGTTTGTCTTAAAGTTAAATTTGACCAAGTTTACAATGAAGAGTATATACTTATAACACTAAATAAATACACTATGAAAATATATTTCATAACAAATCTAACTTAGACATCAAAAGTATTAATATATTTTTATAAAAATTCAGTCAGATATAAGATGGTTTGACATAGGACATTATAAAAAAAACACTCTTTCGTAGGATGGAGGAAGTACACTCCACCCACCGCCATTGTGCCGATACCAAGCTCACAGGTATCCAAAGACACGATGTTGTGTCCTGAGTGGAGCCTAAACAAATTTAAAGAATCTCTCGTTTTGTTATTACTTCATCAAAGTTGCAGGAGAACCTGGTTTTAGGCAATTCTGTGTGATCCGCACACCTGTGGTGACAATTCATTTTGGGCACGCTGCTCATATGAATCATGATGGCAGATTTAGGGCCTGTTTGGTTTCACATGCTTATGCATAAGCAACTTAAAATAAGCAAATAAGTTGCTCATGAAACCAATAACTCTTGCTTATGGGGTTGCTTATTTTTAGCTTGGGTTGCTTATGGTTGCTTATGAGGACTAAAAGGTGCACTTTACACCTCCTGCCCTCATTCAATGCACCCTACCTCTCTCTCCTCCCTCCCCTGTCACCACTCACCAGCTCTCCTCCCTCCGCGCCACCCGCCGCCGCTCCCGGCCGCCGCCCCTGCGCAGACCCGCCGCCGCTCCCGGCCACTGGCCGCCACCCGCCCCCGCGCAGACCCGCCGCCGGCCCCCGGGATCGGGCGTGTGCAGGAAGAAGAAGGGTGGGGAGGCAAATTGGAGGGGTAGCAACACAAGGGGCAAATATGACAATGTCCATTTCATAAGTAAGGGTATCCAAACAGCTAGACTAAAAATAAGAAATTCCAAATAAGCAACTTTAAGCAACTTTAAGTTGCTTATAATAAGCAACTCAAACCAAACAGGTCCTTATTTGAAAAAAAACAAGCACCTTGCATGCTTGAATCCAAATGGAATTAATTACTGTCCGTACCCATCATGTTTTTGCTCACGCCTCACATGCTTCCATCAATCTTGGTTAGGTATCAGGTGGTGGCGTGTGAAATCAATTTGGTGTGTCACAGTGTCAGTGTATCTACCCATGCAGTTAACATGGGAGTTTACATCAACACCTTTTTATCTAACAGTTAATATAATAATATATCAAAAGTACAAGCTGTCAGTTCATACAAACATAAGGATTAGGAGAAGAATACTACCTACTTCAACCGAACAGGTTCTGCATTTCCCTCATCGCATCGTTCTGAAGAAAGGACTTTGCTATACCCGTTTTCCACCTCTCAGTTACTCTGACTGTACCAGCTACTGATCTAATACCACATTTCTTTTTTTTCCCAATCTCAAGATCATGAACACTTGTCTGTTCAATATTGACAACGGTCACATTTCATACCGTGAACTAGGCCAGCTTGTTCTGGTTTGGTTCTTGTATTGTATCAACTGGATACTGAATTTTATGTCCTTCTGCACTTAAATTCACAAATTGAGGTACAACATGGATGCTAAAGATGGATAGACATCTAACTGCCTTCAAGTATACCTGGAACCTGATTCAAGCATGTGCATTCAGCCATTCACTGAAAGTGCCTGCAAGGCACGAAAATATGACAGTTCTAGAAGCTGAAAAATCCGTGCATAACTTCAGTTTATACTTATTTTGATAAATCAGTGACAAACGTGAAATGGCAGTGGCACGCAGTAGGAACTAATCGGAACATTTAACAGGAAACATAAATGAGATTAAGTGATTATCTTGCAACTAATCACAGTTAAATCTAAAAGGTATAATTAATTATTATTTATTTCTTACAACTTGTTGATAATTTTTAGTTAGCTTTGTCATCATTGAGCATATGATGCCATGGTCCATAGATATGAAAATACAAATACACATCTGGCTTGCTAATATTAATTACAATTCAGAAAGTAAATGGACAAGCGTGATAGAGAACTGTAGAGTTCCAAGACGTACCAGCACATGCGTTTCCAAGACTTACCAGCAAATGCATTGCATCGGAGAGTGCCATAGTGCAAATGTAGCAAAGGACTTAGACAAGCTTTGTTGTAACATATCCCATTTGTGACATACTGATACAATGTACCACATATTAGGAAATATCCACATTGTGAATATGTTCAACCTTGCCCCAATCAGGGCCTACATTCTTTTTGCACATCTTCTTGAGATTAGAGTGGCAATTGTGGATGCGTAGATTATTCAGAGATGCAGGCATATCTGGAAGCGTTTGAATCAGATTTGCATGGGATATCTGCAATGACTGCAGGGAGGTCAGGCTTGCCATCTCTTGTGGTAAGCATTGCAAATCAGAAGCATTAGCCACTACTATCTCTTCAAGGGCTCGACAGTTGCGCAGAAGCCATTCCTCAGGTAAAAGTTTTAGTTCAGGACCACCAGAAATTCGAAGCCTCTTTACAGTGGTTATGCTTCATAATGGCTCTTTGAGTAAGAGAGATGAGTGGTCAATATCAAGCTCACAGAGCTCCAAGGTACACCTAGATAAATAAGCACTCTCTGCTGACTGAACAGACATGTCTTCAACAAGTCTGTCGCAGCCACTGATTGTCAACAACGTGAGTGAAGGGAGCCCCTGAATTCCATCAAGTGATGCTAGATCTTTGCAATCCCAGATGGCTAGATTTTCAAGACTTGTCAATCCTGCAAAGGCTTCTGCAGAGGGGAAAGATGTCATTGCGCAACCAATAAACATAATATCAGTTAGCCCTGTCAAGCATGCAAATACGTCTGAAGGCAGTGACAGCATTGCACAACCATCTAAATACAGCCGTTTCAGAGATATAAGACCTAGCAAGGATTTAAACAGTAGCGATTCAGCACTGCTGCATGATCCTAATGTGAATGATCTTACTGTAGGTGGCAACCTGATCTCTCCTGTCATCAAATTTGGACACTTCACTATTTCGAAGGTCTTCAGGTTAGAAAGTGAACACAAGGAATCTTCTGGCAGGCATGACAGACTCACGCATTGTTTGATGGACAATTCCTCAAGAGCAGGAAAAGAGCACCCCTGCCACAAAGTTGCTAGATCCGGGCAGTAGGAAATCACTAACTTTGAAAGAGACAGGGCTGGTGATGATGATGAACCTGTATTGGAGGTCACAAACAATGGCGGCATAGCCCTCAGGCCAACGCAATGAATTTCAACATGTTGAATACTGATAGGTACAATTGGTACATGTCTCAACTCCTTACAGTTGCGCACTACTAGTGTGTCAAGCCTAGGAAATAAGTTCTCATCATCCAATCCAACCCATCCAGTGCATCTTGGCATGTCTTCAATCTCTAGTACCTTAAGGGATCGCAGTCCATGAGGCTTATCACTCCCATAAAACGAAGAATCCACACGGTCGACTGATTCCATGTTACTTATGTAAAGATACTGGAGAGAAGGTAACTGCCCAATAGGTGGAAGACGCTGCAGTACTTTACAATCACACAGACAGAGAAATGTCAAATTAATGAGTTCGAGACTTTCCAGCCAACATGGAGATCGAGAACCAGGATATCCTTGAATCTTCAATTTACAAGAGTTGGGATGTGGTTGAAGTTTGTCAAGAATCTGCTCAGCTTTGCTTGGGTCACACGAGTCAGATGAACTTGAGCCAAATTTTAGTAGGTCTTCAGGGCGTGGAGACCAACTAAATGTGACTGCAGATAGCTTCTCTTTTTGGTCCAACATGACTTTAGCAGCTTCCTCTGTGCTGTTTACCTTGTCAAGACCTGAAACATGCAAGTGGCAGATGTTCTTGAGATTCTTGATTTCACTGATAGTGTGGCCGCTTTGCTGTTGGATCCGGAAATCATATAGCTCACATAGAGAAGTCAATTTTCCTACATAAGGAATCATAGGTATTATGCCATATGATAACTGTATGGCGTAAATTCACCAGATTGCATACTCCCTCCATTTCTCCCTTTACAGGAACTACAAGTTGGGGACTATCAAACTTCATCATTTCCAAGTGGTATAACTTGTACACAGAGGGTGGGAACTAGGAGAAATGTGTCATGTTTTTTCAACCCCAGATGAGAGATAAGTAGCGAAGGTGCACCATAGCATTAACTGTTTTAGGCAACTTGCAGGTAGAGTTTGTGATTAGGGACAACACCCGTAAGCTTGTTGCCACACTCAACACTTTACCGACTATGAGTTCTTGGTCTTCCTCATCTTGGTCCTGAAAGTGCATGATAAGGGTGCGCAGTTTCTTTACTTGAGAAATCTGTTCAACCACAGTAGGACTTGTGAGTACAATGCACATGTGTCTAACAGTCTTTGGTATTATCCCAGAAAAATTTCTTTCAAGTCTGATGCATTCATTTACTGAAGCAGAATGTGCCAACTCATGAAGAAGATCATGAATAACATATTTTTCTTCATATATTCATCAAACAAGTTGCATTTTATAGCACGATGAGAACGAGGCCTCAATTTGATGTCGAAAAAAGATTTCATGGTTAATGTATCCAAATACTCCATTCCAACTTCCTCGGGCATCATGCCACCCCCCACATGTTGGATCAGTCCTGAACCCATCCATAAGTACACCAACTCTTTCTTTGTGAACTCATAGTCTTTATGAAATAAGCTGCAGTATCTGAAACATGCTTGCAAATGAGTTTGTAGATGATGATAACTTAACCTTAGCACTGTCATGATCCCTTCCTTGCCCTGTGGTGGTATATTATAAATACTTGATGCTAAAATTTTGTTCCAAGTGCTACTGTCTCTTTTGTTGTTCAACAATCCACCTAGAACTTTCGCTGACAGGGGAGACCCACAGAGTTTGCCAGCCATTTTCTTACTGATCTGCTGCAGATTTCTGTAATCATCAGGATTAACACCGAAAAATGCATGACTGTTCAAAAGAACAAGAAGGTCAGCTTCTTCTAGTCCACTCAATCTCAAAGACTGGCCGTCTACCTGCATTGCTCTTGCAACAAGATCAGCTACTGATTGCATTCGAGTCGTCATCAAGATCTTACTTCCTTTCTTTCCATATCTCAATAGTCGTACTAAGTTATCCCAATAATCAACTCTCTGATCATTCCACACATCATCAAGTACAAGGAGGAATGTTTTGGAACTCAATTTTTCCTTGAGGGCCTTGTGAAGAGCATTTAGGTTTAGGCCCACAATGTTTATTTCTTCTCCAGTTATGTCTTGAAGAATCTTTCTTATTAATCTTTCAACATCGAAATCAAAAGAAATAGAAGTCCAGATGATGAAATCAAAGCACTCTATCACCTCATTATCATTGCATATAACTTGAGCAAGCGTTGTCTTCCCCAATCCACCTATCCCAAGTATAGAAAATATAGGGACATTGTTGACAATTTGTTCAGGTGCACTGTTTTCAGCCTTGGTCAACCAGTCAACTAAAACCTTCCTCTCCTCCTCCCTGCCAAGTACCATGCTGGGAGGCAGTGAGCTTGTTTCGCACTGGTTCCTGGAATCCACCGCTTGTCTGTGATTCTTCATCTTCTTGTTATCAAACTGATTGAGAACATGGAGAAAACGCTCCACACCAGAAACAGCATCATCTAAAGTCCCGACAGCACTTTTCAACCTCTTCAGTGACCCAGTGTTGAATACATTATTAAACTGCTGGACAAACCTTCCCTTGAACTTATGAAAAGAGCCACTCACCTTGTTATCTCACATTTTCACCTCTTCCTCAAGCTTGTAATATTCTAGCTCATCAAGCGCATCCTCAACGGCATCTCTAAGCTGCCACAACCATGCATCTAGTGCCTCACTTTGATCTCTGATCTGATCTGTGTCGACAGCATCAAAGACCATTTGGATCTGAGGAACCAGTTCCAGCAGCCTTTTCTTGGTACTTTTCAACCCTGCGTCTTTCTTGTTATCCTTCAGGTAGTCGAAGGCCTTGTTGATGATATAGGAGATGACTGAAGTTGCAATACCTTTCCTTGCAAAAGCCGCAGCTGCAGCAGCCATGGCTGGATTTTTGAAAGACTGAAGAAAGGTATAACACACTGGAGAAAACTAGAAAGAGGCAAGGCTTCCTCCTAGATGCATATCCTGGTTGGGGACTGGTGGACAAATTCAACACATTTTAAAACTAAACAATGGGCATCTGTACTGTATTCGCAACTAGGTTGTAGAAAATTAGCATGGGGGAGCAGTTGACTTGGTTTCCTTTATTAATTATATCCACTAATAATTGCTTAGTGATGCTACATGACGTGTCAGTAGCTTCAGCCTTCAGCTTTTTCTGAACAAAGATAATGAAATTGCACCGCACCCGTTAACCCGTACTATTCAAGTTTGTGAAATTGAGCCCTTCTACTTGAGTTCTGTTCCACGTCTTGTTGACCCATGATTTGAACTGTACCAATAAAAGTAGTGAAGTATTCTCTAAGTCTTAACACTAGGCCCGATTCCTGAAGGTTACCGATTGTCAACCCACAATTAGGAGTTTAGGACTGCCATTGTTAATTGGCACACCGCATCCTCATAACCACTCTTTTGTGACAAACCAAATAGTCTAACCTAATCAGAGGGAAATCAAGAAGCGTTGTTGCATGAGACGGAGCAGCATATCACAGAGAGAACATAGGGGTGCGTTTGGAGTTGGAATGTACAAGATACTTGAATTGGAAAGAGACTGAGGGGGTGTTTGGATACTCCTTGCTAAACTTTAGTAGCTAAAGTTTAGCAACTTTTAGCTGCTAAACTGCCAAACACCCTTGCTAAAGTTTGCTAAAGTTGAGTTGCTCAAGTTTAGTACTTTAGCAAGTTTTTGGTTGCTAAAACTTGCTAAAAGGTGGGCTGGACAACCTATACCCCTCATTTATTGTTTGTCTGGTGTATTCATTGAGGGAAAACAAGTCTTTATCCATCTCATTAATGTTATTTAGCAAAGGTATCCAAACAGCTTTGACTAAACTTTAGCAACTAAAGTTTAGCAACTTTTAGCTGCTAAATTTTAGCAAGAGTAACCAAAGGTCCTGAATGTCTGCATGGAGCGTGTGGTGGAAGACAACGGGTGCCACTGCCAGGCCGCGCGTGGCCGGCCTGCCTCCCCCGGCAATCGCCCAGGAGGATGCTGTAGTTGAATGCAGAAATGCGGAGAGGTCGCCAACCAACCAAGGCGGTTTGTCTCTTCATCCGGCACGTCGAGGGAGCCCTCTTTGGCATTTCGTCGAACTCGTGGTGGGCTTGTGTTATTTCATCTTTGAATATGCGAGGCCAGCTTCCCCCGCTTCCCTCCCTCCTCCCAGTGTGATTAGGGGGTGCAAGTTAAAAAATAATGGTTAGGTACAAATTTTCAACACATATGCCCCCCTCACAACTAAACTCTATGCACTTATAAAGCAAGTGCACCTCCCTCCAATTTGCTCTAGCTTCACCACTATTTGGGGGGTCGGGCCTTAACATGGACCTGGAAATCTCACCAGGTGCGCTGCCAACTACAGGCTCACGTTTTGGCACAATAAAATAAGGCAATTTTCCTAACGGAAATGCTACCAGAGCCCAAACTTTGGTTCGTACAGGCACATCACGTAAACACAAGCAAGACGTGAAGAATGATCTACTTCAACCCAACAGATTCTACAATCCCATCTTATAAGGTTCATCCAGAAGGAAAGCCATTTGTTATTCTAATCTTCCATGTACTGAGAAGAGTTCTGGTGCTCCCGCAGCATCAGATGCTCCCAGCACTGTATCGTGCTGCAACAGCACCCCCAGCTGCATTGTCCAATATGCATCCAACAAAAAAAAAAGTAGTATGCATCCAACGAAAAAAAAAAGTAGCGTCACCATACTTCTAGTATAAAAAGTACTTAAGCATTTTTATGTCTTTTATTACTACTTGTACAAAAAAAATTTAATTAATAAAGTAAAGGTATCAGTTATTTATAAACACAATTACTATTTGCTGAGTAGTGCCAGGAGAGGCAATACCGCCTTATTGGCTCCACTTTAGGTGAAAAAAGGTATCTTGGTTTCAGATAGTTTGTGGTGGTAAACTAAGTGAAGTTTTGTTTGGTGCTTGGATGGGCGAAATGAACTACCAAGTTACATAGACAAAAATGGATTTGTTCTTTCCGCGCGACTCACAATGCCTCGCCAACCAAAGAAACCCGAAGTGGGCAACGCACTTCTGGCAGAAAGGACATCTAGTTATGTGACAGGATTGCATGTAGGTGAACTGTGAACACACGAGCATCTTCCTTGTAACCGAGATCGGGAAAACCCGGTGGAGGTCCATGACTTTTGCTGATACCAATACCAATCAAAGTATCAAACGACAGGGTGCAAGGAACCAATCGACACGCGATGCAGCTCTCAATATCAACCCCATTGCAAGGCCAAGCTTGAACCAGGGGTCTGAAGTTGCAACTTGCAAGTACAGCACCAACCATCCAATGCCCATACAGTAATCCCACCATCACATATCACGAACCAAAGATATATACAGAAAGGCTAAAAGAAATCAGCTCCGTTGCAGTTCCAAGGAAGGCACCGTCAAGCTTCTCCATCGAACCATTTGCTCGTCAGTATAGCTGCTGCGCTCAAGGCACGATCTTGTAGTTCAGAGCATTGTCCCAGACCATTTGAACCACAGGCTCCAGCATATCCTTCAGAGAGGTTTCTTCTGGATCAACATCCTATGAAATCAAAGAAAATGGTATGATCAGTCTGCATACAAGTCAACAACAACTAAGTACCACAACGTTAGATAAGGGGATACCTAGTAAAAACATGACATACAAAACAGATTCAGACCACGCAGTTTACCCTCTTTTCAATTATATTGCAACTCAGGTTAGAATGTACTATATAGATAATAGGTTGTAGGCACCAAAGTGAAATGAGCATAGCAAACACAGATTTGTAAACCATCAGTAACTTGCCACAGAACAGTAAAATGCAACTATATCTGGAGTCGATTTTACTAACCTCCAGTCTTCGAGACATGCCAATTAGTTTGAAGGTAACTTCATTGGAAACTTCCCCAGCTGAGGTTCGGTGATCAAATCGGTCACCATGCCTCAACTTGAGCCTTAGGGTTTCATTTCTGAAAGCCTTGTAGTTTGTGTGCCACACCCCAACTATGCTGAACCTCTCACCAATGGACTCTTTTCCAAGTGGCCATCTAAGTCCCCCTTTCACATCAGGATCAATAACAGCAGAAGACACCAAGCTCTTTAAAGCATTTTCCACTTCAGGCTGCAAGTGGTATCAAGTTAGTCTAAAAATATATTGGATCTCAACAGAAAGGATCAAGGTGTTCTTAACAAGAACTTACATCAAGGGTTTTCAGGATCCTTTTTGTACATAACATCAGCCTTAGATCAAGGTCTTTGAAAAGGCAGGATATGTCTTCCACCAAGTGCCGTACCTTATTCCATTCAACCTGCATAAAAGGTGTCAGCGCTGACGAATTGCAAGCTTAGGTATGGTTTGAGTAACTGATTGAAATGAATTGCATTTGAGAACACAAAAGGTCCCATTTACGTGAAGTACACCCATCCTATAATCTGACTAATTACCCCTGTACCAGGTAATATAGAAATTCATCTACCTACTGCAATAAATACAACAATGCAATAGCCTGGGGAGAACGTCGCAATCACAAAAAAATAATTACAAGGTGGTTAGCACAGCTGCCTTCAATTCTTTGCTAGCATGTAGTCATGAAACAGGAGAGAATCTTTGTTCTTTCAATAAATAAGGTGAGTCAATTTGAGTTCGATTTGTAACTCTGGTTTTGAATTAACAAAAAAAAGAACATCAAAATTAAGAGTAAACAGTCCAATGAAGATAAATTTGATCTATGGCAATCCTAAACAATGAAAAGCAATGTGGCTGACTGGCTGCTTCCAAGAAAGTAGCATAAACCCTTTTCTATAATGCATAGTACAACTACAGACCTTTTGACAATATAACTACCAAGATAAGTACATGAGTACTGTAAGTAGACACAAAGTAAGGCATGCCAGTATGCTTCTTAAGGATCTGTAAGCTTGGACAGATCTGGGGTTTGGAGACAGGGCCATAGAAGTAATCGATACATAACAGTGTCAAAGGCAAACATGTTAATTCTTTGCATTTCAGAATGTGTAACCTATCAACTTTTCATATACAACATGATATTGGAGATCTAGAATAGCTACAATTGAGTTATGGAACAACCCCAAAATTCATGATTTTATTCACCAATTATTTATGTGTTTAGATGTGTCTAATCATCAAGAACTAAAAACATTAAACATGTATAATATCCTCAGGATGCATGATTTTGTGGAGCCAGCAGTTATACTAAGAAATTCAAGACATCAATCGACACTTTTTTTTATGTTAGATAAAAATCAAGATATGCCACTACCTCAAAGCCGATGAAGGAAACAAGTCACTTAAATCATTGAAACGAGCTGCCAAACCATAGTGGAAATACAAAGGTCATGATACAATGATTAACGGTAAACTCACTTTATGGATAGCAAGGCTCCCATCTTCTTCCACAGTGCATTTGCAAGATATTGTAGAATCACTGCGGTGCTTGTCAAACACCTGTCACAAAATTGCAGACACCAAAACTCATTTACTTATTTGAACCCAAAACAAGTCATAGTTCAGATTGCATTGGAGCCTTATAGGACAAGGACCAAACCTTCACATGGTAGTGCTCCTTGGACGAATCAAACTCCAGCGCCATCCTCTTCACCACGGATTGCTCCATATCATCCAGACACTCATTGGGCACATTCGTGTAGAACGATTTATGCAACTGGCTCTTGGAAGCACCTTCCCCTGCTTTCGCGGCCTGGCGTAGTGTCTCTAAGGAGACAGGTGATCTACCGCTGCAAGACAACATCCACAGCAAGTCGTTGCAATCAGCATTCATCACAAGATTGTCGGGAAGCACGGGGCCAAGAAATGGTAAGTGGGATGGGCAAACGAAGAGAAGACTCACGGCTGGGTCTGGAAGAGCACCTTTCCCACTCTGGCCACGAGATTCAGCTTCACCAACTCTTCCTCCTTGGGTGCGTAGCTCGCCTTGGCCCTCTTCGCGGCGGCCAGGAGGTCGGGCAAGAACCTCTCGGCGATGGCAGTTACCGCGGTCGCCGTGGAGCCCGAGGAGCCTTGTCCTGGGGAGGAGGCGACGAGAGCGAGGGGCTTGGCGCCGGTCTTGCGCTCGATGGGGTCGCAGGGGAAGGGCTCGAGGCGGAGGGTGGGCTCCTCGCCGTCGCTGTCTTTGGGGCCAGGGAAGAAGGGCGGGAGGGGAGACCAGCGGGATATGCAGTCGGCGGCGTGGATGATCTTGTTGGAAGGGAGCGGGTGGCGCCCGCCGCCGCCGCGGCCGCGGTCGCGCGGGGAGGAGAGGGAGAGGGAGCGGAGGGAGGAGGAGAGGGACGGAGGGGGCGGATTGGGGGTGGGCGCGGAGGCGGTGGAGCTGGTGTGGCGCTTGTGAGGCGGGAGGTACGCCATGGCCGACGGCGGTGGCGGCGGGCGCCGGCGAGGAGGTTTTGAAGCGAGCGGGGGGAGCGGAAACGGAAGTTGGTGGAATACGAGAAGGATGGAATTTATTGCCAAAAAAATTTTTATACAGTTTTGCCATATACACCCGGCATTTACTGATGAATCTTTTTACATTCTTTTAACCGTCTGATGTCAGCTATTTATTGTGCATCTACAGTTTCTATTTTAAATATTATTGGAATTGTTTTCACTATTTCCTTAAATACGTGGATTTTCTACATGATAATTTGCACTTGATCTTGAAAAAACCTAGACCCTCAAAAGTTATATTGTGTTGCAAATTTCCTATCATGGCGAAGCGTAACATAAAGATTATATCACGGATGATAGTTCTTGATGATCAAAAGCAATAGAATAAAGACATCCTCCCACTTCTCATCTTGTAACAATACTCACTTATTGCTATAAGGATGAAAAGGAACTAGCACAATTTCATAAAAACTCTATATTACCGGTTTATGTACGTTTTTATCCCTTTGTGTGTATTTGATCGTATCATTTTCATCATGTACACGATCCTCAAAAATACACACAAAAGGGATGAGACATAGAGTCTTTTTATATACTGTAACGATACATAAAGAGACTTCGTGTAATGTGAAAGTTGCACCGCATTACTAGCTTTGCAGGAAGTTTTTCTTACTTCCTTGTACCATGTGCTGGTGCAACCTTTGATATTTCCAAGTATTTTTAACAGCATTATGTACCTCCATCATTAGTAATGATCTCATATTAGTACATCGAAGCACATGGGTGTACATATAAGAACACATGGACACCAAAGTTGTTAGCTTCTATAGTTAGTCAGGTGAACATCATTGTACTCATGAGATAGGATGTTACTTAGATTCGGGTCCGCTCACACTGCAACCCTATAATTTTGCTCCGCTCCACACACAGTCCGGCCCCCATGGTTGTTGAGCAACCATCCAACTGGATGTTGAACTTCGCTCGTGCAACTAGTCGCATTTAGTCGCATTGTCTGCCCTTTAGCAAGATCCCCAACCTCTCCCGAATCCAGCGATGATGAAGGGATTTCATTGTGCAGTATCACCAGCAATTACTCCCCCGAGGTAGTCCACCATGCCCTGCTCCACACACACGCCGTTCGACTACCATGTTAATTTTTTATATAGTTTTGCGTAACATCACCTATTGTGCATCTAGTTCCTATTTGAAATATCTTTTGAATTGTTTTCACTATTACCCTAAATACGTGGGTTTCTACGTGATACTTTGCACTATATACCGTTGCAAATGGATTTAATATTATTGTCGCTGGAAAATTCTTTTTCTAGGCACTCAAGAGTTACATCGTGTTCAAAATTTTCTATCATGGTGTAATGTAGAGATGATATCATGGATCATAGTTCTTGATGACTAAAAGCAATAGAATAGAGATTCCTCCCACTTCTCATCTTGTAATGATACTCGCTCATTCTTATAAGGATGAAGTGGAACCATCACGCTTTCATGTACCTCAACAACGTCTTGCAACACAAATCATCATGCACAACACCTCTACTCTAGTACTACTTGAGTGTCACTAGAAATTGTTGAACTCTTGTATGCTCATATTAAATACCTCCATCATATGAGCTTTTGGGCGATCATAAACAAATAACACAACAATAAAAAAAATAATTGGAAACATGGTGGCAATCACTCGGTTTTCAAGTGCACAGCACATCCCCTACCCTTCTCCCTCGCAAGCCAAAAACATGTAAGTACGTATTTATGTGTAAATAGGCATAAAAAGTGGCTATAAACAATGTAGAATGATTCTGAATTGTAGCAACATTGTACAATTTGGTGGTAATTGTGACTATCCTTCCACTGTAACATATTTAAGTAAGATACTACGACTGATTGCAACAAAAAAAATTAGACTACAATATAAAATTTATTACTTACTAGATCATGGAGTAAAAAATGAATAAAAAACATAATAGCATACATAATTTCTACACCAATATTCTCATATATTAGATATCCGACTTTTAGTATCCAGATTCAGATACAATATATGGATATTGAATATTTGGATTCGGACGAACTATCCATTTAGTATTTTGTCGTTGTCAAGATTTGCGGATCAAGACTTAGACTAGTAAATTTCTTTTATGCGTGTAAGGCTTCGGATGGTGGCGTGGGAGACACGGGGTTAGACTGGTTCGGGCAAAGGAGGCCCTACGTCCAGTATCGAGGCAGCTCGTGTTACCCATGCGGGGTTCCGTAGTAGGGGTTACAGATGGGCGAGAGAGGGAACTGATCCCAGGTCTCTTGTGTGTGTTTGTGCTCTAAGGGAGTGTGAGAGTGTGCTGTTGGCTTGAGAGAAAAGAGTCTGAGTCCCCCTGTCTCAGGACCCCCGGTCCTCCTTTTATAACGCAAGAAGGAGCTCGGGGTTACAGTTGAGACAGGCGTCAGGACGAGAGGAAGAAGGGATAAGCTAAGTAGGAAAATAAAACAAAGGGAGGGTCCCAAGGCCGCCACTCTTGCGCCAGCCTTCGGTCCCTGTCAGCACGTCTGGTGAGGGAGGGCGATTCCTTCCCGATCTTGTCGATGATCTCCCTAGTCGCCGTCGCCGTCGAGCGTGATGATGATCATCAGCCTCAGCATCCGCGCCCGCCGGGGAGGAGGTCCGATTCAGTTGCCCCGCCGATTACCGTAAGACCCGGACGTCACATCCTTGAAACCGCCATTGGGAGCACGGGGCGCGAGAGCAAGTGACGCGTCCTCCTGTGCCGTTCGGCGCAGCTCATGAGTACCCTATGGCGAATCAGAAGGAGCTGCGGCCACTGCAGCCCGCGCCGCACGGCCGCGCACCCGTATTCGTGACCGGTTACGTTGGGGACGCCGCTCCCTTTTGGCTTGACAAGGCCGCGGCGCATTTATGGCGAGGTCGATAGGGGGACCCACAAGATCGTTATCCTGATCCTCCAGTCCGCGCCCGAGGCGAATATCCGTTTTGTGGACCCGAGTGAGTCCGACCCCCGCGCCCAGGGTCGGGCGAGGCGGAGTTTCTGTGGTAGGGGTCGGGCGCTCCCGACCCCGGTTCCCTGGGTCGGGCGAGGCGGAACCTTGCGGCGAGGGGTCGGGCGCTCCCGACCCTGGGACCTTGGTCGGGCGAGGCGGAGTCCCTCCACCGAGGGGTCGGGATTGTCCGACCGCGGGGCCCTGGGTCGGGCGAGACGGAGTGGGATGTTCTCGGCCTTTACTGGGTCGGCTGTAATCGTAATCACTGCAGGTGAGCCTGGGCCTTCATGACTGTTGCTTTAAGCGGCATTAGGAGGTCGTTAATATTTCCCCCAACATATTTGAACCCCTTTGAACGAATAATATCCATACCACTTTCATCCCTACCAAAGAGGCACACTAAAAAGAATAGAACATAATCCACAATACTTATAGACATCAAAATTCAAGTGTACATGGCAAATCGTGATACCTTGAAATTCCATTTTTGCTTTGGGTTAGGGTTTACAATAGCTATAGCAAAGTTATACTCCCTTTGGTACAAATTATAGGTTGTTCTTGGGCATTGTCGTTTTAGCAATTTTTTCTTTAAATAAACAAATCCTGTATGGGGGGTTGGGGTAGGGGGTTGTGTTAACCCCATCATTTGAGTGAAGTGTAGATAGAAATACCTAATATTGAGTGAAGATAAAGAAATCTAGTTGTTCATACGAGTCAAACTTTTAATACTTTGACCTTGGGTATAATTTTTTAACAAAGATTTATAGTATAAGATAAATGTTACTAAATTTGAAAAGAACTTTCAATATACTCAATTATGATGATTGAAAACATCATATTTTTATATATAGAAACTATTGGCCAATGTTTCACTAAGTAGATCATGCCAATATCCTAAATGACATGTATTTTGAATCGTAGGGATAGCATATATATAACTATTTCTAGTTATTTTACAAAAACTATTTCCTTCTACTTTTCTTTCTTAATAATTCCACAAAATACATCAAAGTAGGACAAAAATAATTGGCTCATACACACCATCATATAGTCTCATATTTATTTGCATGCAGTCTTGATAGGTTTATCACCTTGATGCAACCGGTCAGACGAAAATTTAGATCAAGGTAATGTATTATCACCTTACATTTTAAGGTAATAACTTTGCAATACAACGATAAGTAAGAAAAACGGGATATAGGCTCAAGGTCCATCAAAGGCATCTAATTTCATGGAGCGATGGAGCACACATTTAGGCTAGAGCGGCGTGAGGCGGAGCTGGATGCCGGCAGAGGGCCTGAGCGAGAGCATGAACCTGGGCGCGTGCCGGTACTCGGGCGCCAGCGACACCTGGAAGCGGCGCAGCAGCATGGCCAGCACCACCCTGTACTCCATGGCCGTGAAGTTGCGGCCCACGCAGATGCGCCCGCCGAAGCCGAAGGGCAGGAACCCCATGCGGTGCCGGCACCCGCCTTGCACGGGGTCCCGCGCGAACCGCTCGGGCCGGAACTCGTGTGCGTCGTCGCCCCACAGCGCCGCGTCACGGTGCATCGCCACCACGTCCACCCACATGTTGGTGCCCCGCGGGATAACGACGGCGCCGCCGCCCAGCGGCTTGTCCTCCGCCGCCGCCGCCACGACGACGTCCTCCAGCGCCTGCCGCTGCATGTTGGGCGCCGGCGGGTACAGCCGCAGCACCTCGCTCATCACCCAGCCCATCTTCGTCAGCCGCCCGAGAGCAGCGGCGTCCAGCGCCCGCTCGTCGTCCACCTCCCGCGCCACCTCCTCCCGCAGCGCCGCCTGCCACTCCGGGTGCGCCGCCAGCATCAGCAGCGTCCACGACAGAGCCAGCCCCGTCGTCTCGTGCCCGCCGAAGAAGAAGGTCTTGCACTCGTCCACCAGCTCCCGCGTTGTCAGCCGCCGCTCCTCCGCG
This sequence comes from Setaria viridis, assembly GCF_005286985.2. Lineage (NCBI taxonomy): Eukaryota > Viridiplantae > Streptophyta > Magnoliopsida > Poales > Poaceae > Setaria > Setaria viridis. The sequence goes on along the minus strand of NC_048263.2, from coordinate 23,718,421 downwards.
CCGGCGCTCGACTCGCTCACGTCGCCGGCGCCGGCCCCGGTCAGCAGCAGCGACAGCAGGTCCTTCCTGCTTCTGCCAGCCCCCTGCTGCCGCCGGCGCGCGTCGATGATCGCCATGAGCAGCGCGTCGATCTCCCGCCCGAGAATGCGCGCCACGTACGTCTTGCGCGCGTGCAGCAGCCGCGCCAGCGGCACGCCCACCAGGCGGTTGGACTGGAACAGCGTCGCCTGCAAGGCCTGCAGCTTGCGGAACACCGCCGCTCCGGCCTCGTCGTCGTCGGAGACGCCGAAGCTGGCCTTGGCTATGATCTCGGCCGCGTTCCGGACCACGTCCTTCTCCACGTCGACGACGCTCTGGCCGGCCGCCACCGCGTCGCTCCACCGCGCGAGCATCTTGGCGGTGGTCTCCTGCATCAGCCCGACCATATCCTGCAATCAACGCAAACCCAATAAGATTCAGTGCGTGCCCACCCAACTAACCCAACAAGAAAGAAACCTGCAGGAATAATATCCAATTCATCAGAAGCAGAAAGGAAAGTCAAGACGTATGTACGCTGAGGTTTGTTGCAGAGAATGCCGGCGCGATGATGTTCCGGTGGCGTGCCCACTCTTCGCCGTCGGCCATGACGAGCCCCAAGCCGAACAAGGGCATCCGGTCGCGGCGGAAGACTTCCGCCTTCCCCCAGCGCCTGCCGAGCGCGCCGGCGGTGGCGGCCTTGAGGAACTCCGGGTCAGCCACGTACAGGAAGGGCTCTGTGCCCAGCCAGTAGACGAAGACCTTGCCGAAGGCCTGGCGCCAGCGCGCGAAGTAGGGGAACACGGCGGCGTGGATGTTGGAGGAGCGCAGCACCAGCACGCTGCTGGTGCTCTTGCCGTCGGTGGCTGCCAGCGTGGCCGTGATCTCGCGCAGGTTTCCCAAAGGGAAGGAGGGCCTGGGCCCGTCGAAGCCGGCCTGGCGGAGGCGGCGCCTGGTGGCCGCCGGCGAGAGCCAGGCGGTGTAGATGAAGGAGCAGAGCAGGAGGGCAAGCGCGGCCATGGCGCCGCCGCATGCCAGCTGATTGCCGGCGGTCGCTGCCTCCAAATGCATTTTATTTTGTGCAAGGAGGAGCGAGGAACGCTGACTCATGGTGGTTTTATGTACGGCAATAGGCCACGCATGGCTCATCAAGTCACAAGTCATCATGCAGATGCGAGAGGGATCGATGGGTGGTGCGCTGTGCACGTGGTCTGCGCGGTAGATGGGGACGCGGGCGAATTGAGCTGGCCAAAGCGAGGCCGGTCAAACCTCAACGTCGTTCATATTCCATTCCGTTCCATGGCCCTTATTTCATTTCATTTTCCCTCGACGACTTCTCACTTCTATGCTACTACTTCAGTCTGACGCAATCGGTAGTTGCCGTTCGTTGAAGAAACTACTGTAAACAACACACCGTTTTTTTTCTTGGAAAAACTTGTAAAGAACGTACGCACTCGTAGCTCGGTTCTGAGGTCTGCAACGGAAACTTTACCATCGTTGCGGGCCCCCGACGTTGAACGGATTTGCCCGCCCGACGGAAACGGATTTGCCATGCCTCCCGCGCCAATTTTTTTTTCCTAAACCGAAGAAATTGAAGGCCTCGCCCCCGTCTTGTAGCGAGTGGAAGTCCACACTGAGCACCAGCAGGAACGGTTCGTCGTCTTCGCCGCCCCTACTAAGCCGGAGTGCACGCCCCCTGACACGGTCCGACACACGCGCCCTCTCCTGCCCGCTCGCTCCGACGATGGGTGACGCCACCGCTGCCGCACCCGCCCTCGGCCTCACCAGGCCCAACGCCGTCGACCCTCCTCAGGTGCGCCTGCTTCTTCTGTGATGACAGAGGACCCGCTTGTTCATTCCTGTGATCTAACGCTTTGAATTCCCCGCGGATTCCATTCGAGATTCGGTCGGCTGCTTAATTCAGCACACACCACCGTGCTGCTGTGTGCTGTCCAGCAGTAATAGTAGTTGCAACAAGAGTTGAATTGATCGGGGGTTACCTGCTTGCTGTTGGAACGTTAATCAGTGAACTGATCGGCTAGATCGAGGAGGTCATCTTTTTTTTTCTACCGAATTGCTTCCTGCGAATTCAGTAAGCTCAACCTGCGGCCTCCTCTTGTTCTTGCGTTCTTGTATTGTAGGTTTCTTTCGCCGCTAAGGACATCGAATTCTCCGACTGGAACGGTGACATGCTCGCCGTTGCGGTCACCGAGAAGGACCTGCAGTCCAGAGCCCCAGACTCCAAGTTCGAGAACGCCGTGCTGAAGAGGCTGGACGGGCAGCTCGGCGGCCTCCTGTCGGCCGCTGCGGCGGAGGAGGATTTCACCGGCAACCCCGGCCAGTCGGTGGTGCTCCGCGTCCAGGGGCACGGGTTCAAGAGGGTGGCTCTGATCGGCTTTGTCGCCCGCAACGCCGGTTGCCTGCAGGGCCTCGGTGAGTCCGTCGCGTCCGTCGCCAAGGCCGCCCAGGCTACCAGCGCCGCCATCGTTCTTTCCTCGCCCTGTGTGATCCAGGAAGAGCTCAAGCTGAATGCCGCTGCAGCGATCGCTTCAGGTACTTTGATCAGTGCTCCAGGAATGTAATGATGGACATGGAATGTACTAGCTTGATGCTGCTGGAAGTGGAATTAATTTCTCTGCCTGTTTGAGCTGGATGCAGGAACTGTGCTGGGATTGCACGAAGACAGCAGATTCAAGTCTGAATTCAAGAAGGTGCTTCTGAAACAAGTAGACCTCATTGGACTCGGCACTGGTCCGGAGGTGGATCAGAAACTGAAGCATGCTAATCATGTTTCCTCGGGTGTCATACTTGGGAGGGACCTTGTGAACTCTCCTGCCAATGTCCTTACCCCTGGTCAGTACAGTACCTGGCCATGATTTCCAGCTTAACATTGAGCAAGGGTCGGTCGTCCGTCCTCTGTGGTGATATTTACTTGCTTTTCAGAGTCCTCATTTGTCCTTATTCCTTAACCATTTCAGCTGCTCTCGCCCAAGAGGCGTTGAAGATCGCCTCGACATACAGCGATGTACTCACGGCTAAAGTTTTAGATGCGGAGAAATGCAGAGAGTTGAGGATGGGCGCCTACTTGGCGGTTGCCGCAGCAGCTGCAAACCCTCCTCACTTCATCCACCTATGTTACAAACCCACCGGTGGTAACGTCAAGAGAAAGCTGGCTGTTGTTGGGAAAGGTCTAACTTTTGACAGGTTTGTAGCACTACTTTCAACAGTGGATTGTTGTAATGCATGATGACAGATTCCTTCGAAATTTAGTGCTTCTCATACATGATCCACCTGTGGCTCCAGTGGTGGCTACAACATTAAGGCCGTACCAGTCGCCAGAATTGAGCTTATGAAATGGGACATGGGAGGCTCTGCTGCTGTGTTTGGTGCAGCAAAAGCCTTGGGACAGATCAAGCCTCCTGGAGTAGAGGTCCTTCAAATTCAATTGCACTAATATGATTAACCTCTATGTTTTTAGCGTGTTTGCTAAAGATTTCAATCCCTTCTGACAGGTCCATTTTATAGCTGCGGCCTGTGAAAATATGATTAGTGGCACAGGAATGAGACCCGGTGACATTGTGACTGCTTCTAACGGGAAGACAATCGAGGTATATATGTTTCCTGTAACGTGTTTCAAATGAAAAAATCAGAATTCACATGATCCAAGAGAATAATATGACAGTGATAGCGATTGTTCGGAAGATGATACCAAGTTTCTATGGTCCATTGATCTTTTTTTCCTGGTTTGTAGTATTTGTCTTGAAATGTAAATATACATTGTTCTTTAGGTAGACAACACTGATGCAGAGGGAAGGCTTACACTTGCTGACGCTTTGGTCTATGCTTGTAATCAAGGTGTTGACAAGGTAATGAGTTGTTTTTGTGCCCATGACATGGTGTGTTTAATTTGTATAATTATCATTTGGGTTTTCTTCTATGAATCATGCCTGTTGCTATATGTGTGTGTTCTGTGTCATTGTAATCCTGACTCATTGCAATCACATTATTGCAGATTATTGACCTGGCAACACTAACTGGTGCCATGCGTGTTGCACTTGGGCCTAGCATTGCTGGTAAACTAATCTTGACCATGCATGTGTTCTTCTCCGCCAAATATAAGTCAATATATGTCCACAATAATGCGATATTAGACTGATCTTTTTGCTGTCTTGCATACGCTAGACAAGGGAAATTAACAGCTTCCACACACACACACACACACAGGGATTTTCACACCAAACGATGAGCTAGCCGAGGAATTTGTGGCCGCCTCTGAGGTCTCTGGGGAGAAGTTCTGGAGGCTGCCGATGGAAGAGAGCTACTGGGAGGACATGAAGTCCAGCATCGCTGATATGCTCAACACCGGCCCTATGCAGCCCAAGGGCGGTGCTATCACCGCCGCATTGTTCCTCAAACAGGTACAGCGACACATTGCTACTTATGGTTTAATTGCACGAACACGTAGTACCTTGAATGGAATTTCAGCGCTGCTAAATGTTGGTTTAGAGCAATACTGATGATCGGACACTTAAAGAAACGGACAGAGCCTTCAAGGTGCTTTATTTCTCAAAAATACGATCCCTTTGCACAGTGAGGGTGGAACCCGAGGTCGACCGTCAATTTACATTCCACAAATACCCTTACTCAACCACTACATTTATACGAAAATACGGTGTTCTTCATATAATTTTAGTTATTCAGTTTACTTGAGTTCTACAGGGTGACGATATTCTTTGTTCTAGCTAGGCTCACTCTGACATTAAAATTTCAGAGCAGCCATATTAGTGATGCGCATCTATTTTCTGGTTGTTGCAGTTTGTTGATGAGAAAGTCCAGTGGATGCACATCGACATAGCCGGGACAGTGTGGAGTCACAAGAAGCAGGCGGCTACGGGGTTCGGAGTTGCCACCTTGGTGGAGTGGGTTCTCAAGAACTCATCATCCTGAAGCAAATTCTCCGGTGCTCTACATTGGAGTGGATGAATCAATCGAAAGGAATAGGGTGGTGTAATTGCAAGCTGTAGGCCAAATGGGATATGATACTGCAAAAAAAAAGAATAAGCAAAGACTTAACATTATTAATGCTGTAACATGCAAGTGGCATGTGTAAATTTGTCAAACATGTACTTATTATCTTATAACTAAGTTTCATAAATATTATAAGACTATCTACAGATAGACACCAAACTATTTAGCTTGAGGCGATGACTGGGATTTTGTTTTCAATTTTTTTTCCTAGTCTCAACAAAAACACTAAATTCGTGAATTTTCACAAGATATTTGGATTAAAAAAGTTAAAAGTGTATATATCTTTCAATGAACAGACCGGATTTCAGGCAAACAATATAAATCATCACCGGAATGATAGGAACGAGTAATTTCGATCATAGCCGAAAAGATAGAAATTTTCACGAAGTTTGTGAAATTTCAATCTAACTTTTAAACATTATGAGTGTTTACTTGCCTACGATCTCGAGTTATATAACTATATTGTTTAGTGGTACTTGTTTGTTTGACATGTACCTTTTTAATGATTGGACTTAGGCTCATTTGATAAGTGGATAATTGAGTTTGAGTTACCAATAAATTTGAGATGTGGTAAGCGACGCATTCGTCATTTGTCGACAGTGGTCATTATGGAAAGATTATTATAACTTTTGTTGGAAGTTTTGTCTTTGATATTAGAGGCGACTTCACCATTCTTAGAATTCGTAACAGAAATCTTCCTTCGATATTCATGTGCAAATATATGAGTGCTCATGTAAGTAATGTGTTTCTAAGAAATAAGACAATTTTTTTAAAAAAATATTTTAAAGTTTCTTAACAATATTATGAAAAAACACCAAAAATGCTCCTATCGTCGCGCTTCCGTGACCTCTCCCATCGTCGGCCGCCATGGACGTACCGCAAGCGTCCCCACCGTCACTGACACCGCAGCATGCGCCACAGACATCCCTATCACGCCCACTGCATGCAACAACCCCACGCACGCCGCGGGCATCCTCCTGGCGAGCGCCACGAGTTGCAGCCGCTGCCTTGTTGAAGGTGGCCACCTCCACGTGCCACCCGACTCGTTGAAGCCCTTCCACAAACACCTCACCTCGAGCCATCACCTTACCTCCTGGCACCATGTCGTTACCGCCGTAGATCTGCACGCCTCCGTGCCGCCTCTTGCCCGCGCCGCTGGCTATGGGCCACCTCATCACCTAGCGCCACTGCATGATCTCCTTCACACCCTCTCGTGCCCATCGCTTGGGCACCTGCTTGCTCCACACTCCACCAAGCGGGGGCTGCTCCAGGCGCACCAAGCTGCTACCATCGCGGAGGGCCAAGTTGGCCAGATTCGAACGCCGGCACGCCGGATCCGTCCTCCCCCAACGTGGATCTGGCCCGCCACGCCGCTAGCTACTCCATCCACTAATAGTCGCAAGCACGGGAGAGAGGGGAATGCTCTTCCTCACGAGGCCTAACAGCGAAGGGCCCCGTCGCGCTGTCCTCGCGGCTGCACGGGCTTTCGACGATGGTGAGGGGAAGGAGGGTGCAAGGTGGGTGGGTGGCGGCGCAGTAGGCTCACCACCCGTGTCGCCTGAAAGCAACGCGGGAGCCTGATAGAATAGATACGACAAGTGCAAAGCAATACACTTGAATATTAGTCCACATTCTGAGTTCCTCGTAAAAAAACTATCATGCACTGATTGGATCCGGTTCTGTTTTCTTTTAATATAATCAACTTATTTCTCTGACTAAAAATATTAAATTATGTGTACTTACATACCACTATACAGTAGATATTTGCAGGTTATAATAGCCGTGGTAATCTGTTTTGCCCCCATTTTTTTACTTTGTTTATGTGCAAGGGACGCTCGGAAAGATGTCGAATAAACAAATTGTTATTATTATGTGTGTTTTATGAATATAAAATATATGTTCAATGATTTTTTTGTTAAAACACGTGCGTGCCACGTGCACTTTACTGGTAAACAATAAATAGAAACTTCTTATCACGTACGACAATATTATGACAGAACTCCACCATGCAAATAGGAGAATTTTCTGCATCTTGTAGGCAATCGCTCTCTTTTTTGCCCTGAGAATCTGCATCCTCCATCCATCCTCGTCGCCTCCGCCCGAAGCCATCCATCGCCCCGGTCGCCGTCGGAGCTTCCAAAGCGAACTACACGCAGGCACACCAAACCTGCCAAACCCCAACGCCATCCTCTAAAAACGGCTATCTCACTGGCGCCCCGCCTCCTCTCCATCCGCACCGTCGCCTCCCCCCTCCGACTCCGATCCCTCATGGCCTCCGCCGCGGCCGCGGCGCTCGCCTCCCCCGCGGCCCTCTCCCCGTCGCCGGCGCGCCGGGGCCTCGTCAGCTTCGCCGCCCCCGCGCTCCGGTCCGGCCCCAGCACCCGCGCAGTCGCGCTCTCCGGTACGGCTTGCTGACCACACCTGTGCTCTGTGGCGTGGTGCTAGTAACATATGCTTCGATAGTTGGATTTGGTGCGGTTTTAGGTTCTCGTTCTAAAGGTTGCGGCCAATTAATATCGAAATGCTAGCGATCCAGTTTTACTTAAGGTGCTGTATTGGAAATTTGGGTGGGCGATTGATGCTTATCTGAACCCTGTGGTGGGAACCCGTGCTTCCCAGGCAATTGCAATTTGCCGAAAATAGGCTGCGCGCATGCGCAGAAATTGTGTGGTTTTATGTTTACTGTCTTGTCAACTTTTCAACTGCTGGAAAAACTAATCTCTAATCCTCGGTCTGGAAAGGTTGGGGCGTGGTTGTGGCCATTTTTTGTTTTCATTGCTAAAGAGCTTGGTTTTTGAGCTTGTCACTAGTTGTTAGTTGCAAAGTTGCTTACCACTAGGTCTATCTCTGATTCTTAAAGAAAACTGTAGTTTGACCACAACACCATTTTAACTCCTTTTGTGAGCCAACAAAATAATTGTTACATTCTTTTGTTTTACTAAGTAAATGGTATTTGCAGGTGTAAGAACTCATGTTGCGGCTGTTGAGCAAGCTGCTGTACAAGATGCTACAAAGTTGGAAGCTCCTGTCGTTATTGTTACTGGTGCTTCAAGGGGAATCGGAAAAGCCACTGCATTAGCTCTTGGAAAAGCAGGTTGCAAGGTTAGCAGTTTAAGTAATCTGCTCATACATCTATAGAAATTCTATCAAATGCATATGGTGCTTCTCTTAGTAAACTTTATATAAGTAGACTAAGCTCATCTGATTCCACAATTGTCATCTGATTCCACAATTGCCAGTTTGCAACTGCAAGGGCAGGCTGCAAGATTATCAATATGAATTCATTTTGCATTATGGATAAAAAGTTTAATTTTCGGAGTTATACAAAAACGCAGGTCTTGGTGAACTATGCCCGATCTTCAAAGGAGGCTGAAGAAGTCTCCAAAGAGGTAAGCTCAATGGCAAGTGGCCTCGTACATAAATACTTTTTACCTGAGAAGACAATAATAAAATGGGAAAACAGATTGAAAGAGCAATAACGTGAATACGTGATGCTGTGCTTAAGTTAAATTTTGTCAGGCTACCATCTAAATTAACCATATATTGTGATTGATAAAAATCATATTTCTTGCTAAGTTTCTTCTGAACCACTCGAAGTTGGTGGATTCTGATTGAAGTTTACTTGTTCATACGGAAGTACCTTTTGTATTTTTCTCTGAGCATATCAGTAAAAGCTTTTCACCAAGAAAAAAAATCATCCGATATATGAGTGTCGATTATATTTTTCACCAAGAAAAAAAATCATCCCATATTTTGCCTTTGTTGTTCATGTCTTGTCTTATTCTGTTGGAACTGTATCCAAGCAGATACTTATATTCCTCTATTTTACAGATTGAAGCATCTGGAGGCCAGGCCATTACCTTTGGAGGAGATGTTTCCAAAGAAGCTGACGTTGAAACTATGATAAAAACAGTAAGTTGAGTTAACTTATGAGTAACCAATTTGCTAATTTTTACTTCAGTTCTCCTTTTCAATTCTGACAGAGATGCATGTGTAAATCTTCCAGGCAGTTGACACATGGGGAACTATTGATGTACTGGTAAATAATGCAGGTACTGACGAATGCTTTTTACCTTTTTGTAACTGTTCCAATTTGTTTCACTTCCAACAATTTGAATACAAAACTTATTCCAGGAATCACAAGGGACACATTGTTGATGAGAATGAAGAAATCACAGTGGCAAGATGTAATTGATCTGAATCTTACAGGCGTTTTCCTTTGCACGCAGGTACTTAGCCCCCTTCTCTCCCCATTTTGCTACCACAATTATTTTGTCCAGTCTCATTGCAACATATTCTTTGCAGGCTGCAACAAAAGTAATGATGAAGAAAAAGAAGGTATGATATGTTCTTCATCAAATTGATATG